>NC_056731.1:1942673345-1943273345 GCF_019279795.1 Protopterus annectens
TATATATATATATATATATATATATATATATATATATATATACATATATATATATTTATATATATATATGTGTTTTTATGTATATATATATATATATATATATATATATATATATATATATATATATATATATATATATATATATATATGTATTGGAGTGTGCACATATGTGTGTGTGTGTTTACAAAATCCAGGAGTCTTTATTCCTGTACATTTGGTGACATATATGATTCCCAGTTAATAGTGGGATAATTCAGGTCACCCATGTCAATCATATTAGTGTGGGTGGTAAGTGTTTCCACTACGTTTAAATGGGATCCGGACACATGCTCGACTAGCATATGTCTGAATCACAAAACACCAAATACACATACACGAAAGTGCTAAACACTGACAAGCATGTATGTGTGCCTGTCGGACTACAGTGCGGGTAAGGGAAAATTTCCTTTTCCCCACTTTAGTGCGATCTCTGAGTGAGAATATTAAAGTAGGGGGTGTGTGGGGGGTACAGGGAGGAAAGCCCCCCTGCAGAAACGTAGATTTTTTTTTTGAACTACACATACATGGAAGTGCTTTTCGATGTTTAGCGCTTTCATGTATGTGTGTTCGGTGTTGTGTGATTCGGACAAATGCTAGTCGATCATGTGTCCTAGATCCATTTAAATATATGGTATGGGTTTCCTTGGTCTTATAGGGGGACCTACAGCTTGTAAGGAAGCAGTATTGGATTTTCCCTGTGGTGATTAGAATGTGGAGTAGCTGCATTTCTTGTGGTATACTTGTTTTTGATGTAAACTGAGACATCTCCACCTTTAGTCCCCATCTGTGTAGTGGATGATGTAAATGTATAGAAGGCATTATAACCTTGCACTGTCAGTGTGCTCTACACAGCTTTAAACCGTATCTTAGTGAGTGCATAGACACTGGCATTCTCTATGGTTAGTAGAGCTTCTATGGAGTGAGGTTTTTGTTAAGACTCCACGCACTGGGTAGTAACACCTTTAGATTTCCTTGGTTTTGATTTCATATTTTGGAAGTACTTTTAGTTTGGCATTACCTAAAAAAAAAAAACACTATGCAGGGAGAAAAAGAAGTTATGTACCTACCATAATGTCCCATGTTAGCTGTACTTCATCTCACCTTCCTGCTTGCTGGATGGGTTTGGAGCCAATCCTCAGCTATGACTCTGCCACTTACTATAGCTTGAGAGCTGTTTACTGGCTTGAGGCTACCCCTTATCCCAGAATGCCCAGCGCCAGCTACCCAGATCTCGTTTGAGATAGCTCACACTAGACATAATTATAGAAGATAATCCATTAATAAACCTGGATACACAGTTAATTGTCATAGTTTGCTTGGAAAGCAACTAATAAAACATATTAGCCAGTGAAACCATTGAGAAACTCTTGTCAATCCTCGAGGAAGGGGGAAGTAGGGAGGGACGCAAGAAGGAAGGCGAGATGAAGGACAACTAACATTGAACATTATGTTAGGTACATAACTTCTTTATGTTAAGTTGTCCAATCTCGCCTTCATTCTTGCTGGATGGAACAGCATCCCTAGCACCTCAGTCCTGGGTGGCTCATTGGAACAGACTCTTCAGAACCATGGAACCAAAGGAAGCCCTGCCCTGGGAGACCACATTTATTTTGTAATGAGAAATGAATGTATGAGGATCTGCCCAAGTACTTGCTGCACAAATTGAATCTATGGGAAATTTAGATTGAAACGCTACCGAAGTAGCTATTGACCTTGTTGAATGACCTTTGGGTTTTGCTGGAAGATCTTTTTGTCGCAAATGGTAGGCATGGGCTATGGTGTCTTAATACCATTTTGACAATGTTACTTTAGAAACTGGAAGGCCTTGTTTGTTGTTAGCAAATGAAAGGAACAACTGATCTGATTTTCTCATCTCTAGTTCTATGGAGATAGAAACGCAGTTGTCTATGCACATCCAATTGGTGTAATCTGTATTCTGCCTTGTTGGAATGATTAGGGAAAAAGACAGGAAGTTCAATTGATTGATTCGAATTGTGTTCTGAGCAAACTTTAGGTAGAAAAGATGGGTTGGTTCTTAGAGAAACTCTTGTCTTTGTGAAAAACTAGGTATGGAGGGCAAACACAAAATGCATGAAGTTCTGAAACACATCCGGCAGAAGTAATAGCAACTAGGAAGAGAGTTTTTCAAGAGAGAAATTTCAAAGAACATGATGCTGCTGGTTCAAAGGGTGGCAGTATCAAGGAGGCCAGAACCAAATTAAGATCCCAAGATGGAGGGAGCTCTTTCACTGGGGGTCTAAGTAGAGATATACCTCTCATGAAGGCCTCACAGAGTTTGTGAGACATTATGCTGGCGTTAGAATTTCCGACGTGGAAATGTGAAATGGCAGCTAGTTGCACTTTGATGGTAGCAGCCGCTGCACCAGAATGAAACGGTTCTGCTAAGAAATCCAAAATCTTGTGTACAGGAGCTGTAAAAGGATCTAAATTCCTGGATTCTGCCCAATAAGAGAATATTTTCCATTTGCTAGCATAGACTTTCCTTGTATTTGTCTTATGAGAGGAAACAATAATATCACTCACTGCTGGGGAAATATTGGGGAGCCTGGATAGGATTGGAAGTGGAGTAACCAAGCTGTGATCTTGAAAGATTGGAGGGATTGGTGTAGCCCACCTGATTGATGAATCAAGAGGTGCGGTACTGGGTCCAGAATCCAAGGCTGGGCTAGAAGGTGGGGGTGAAGGAACATAAACCAAATCTGTCAAGGACAATAGGGGGCAATGAGGATCCAATGATTTTGCTTTCTGAATAACTTTTGGAACTAGGGGAAAGGGGGGAAATACATAAAGGAGTCCTGAGGCCAATCGTGGACTAGAGTGTCCCTGGTTGTTTGACCTGGAGGAGGAACAAGGGAGAAGTAGCTGCTGCATTTGTTGTTGAGGGGAGAGGCAAAGAGATCTCAGAAAAGCTGACCCCATTTGTGGAAAATAAGATCCACAATTTCCTGTTTCAGAGACCACTCTTGAGGCATGAGGATAGCCCTGCTGAGCCTGTCCGCTATTACGTTGGATGTCCCAGGGATATGCGTTGCTGTCAGAAAACGGGAGGAAATCGCCCATTGCCACAGTCTAAGGGCCTCTCGGCACAAGGGGTAAGACCGGGTTCCGCCCTATTTGTTGATGTGCCAAACCACTTGACATATTGTCCGTCTGTATTGTAATAGTCCCGGCAGGGAGAGAGTCTTGAAGAGCTTGCAATGCTAGGAGCACCGCTCTCATCTCCAGGACATTGATGTGCAAGTGGTACTTGTGAGGTTGCCAAGTGCCTTGGGCTGTCTTCCCTAGATAATGCCCCTCCCACCCTATCAGGGAAGCATCCGTGGTCACTGTGGCAACCGGATGGGATTCCATGAAAGGTCTGCCCAGAGTAACTAGTGGGAAGATCATCCACCAGGAAAGATGTCTTTTGCAAGATTCCGTAATTAGCATCATGTGAGACATGGGTAATTCCTGGAAGGACCATTTTGTGAAAAGAAGCCACTGAAGGATTCTCATATGAAAGCATGCTAAGGGAATTAGATGAATGGCTGCTGCCATGGACCCTAGAGCTTGAAGAACATATTTGACTTGAATTCTTTTGCTCCTCAGGAGAAGTGACACCTGTTTTCGAATAATGGAAACTCTTTCCTGAGGCAATTTTACAATAATTTTTCTTGTGTTTAGTTCTGCTCTTATGTATGTAATAGATTGCCAGGTAACAAGGCAGATTTTTCTAAGTTTATTGTGATGCCTAGTTGAGGACAGGATGTGATGGTGTAATCTCGTGCCTCTATAAGTTGTTGTCTGGTGGTGGCAGAGAGGTGCCAGTCGTCCAGATAAGGAAACACCTGGAATCCTAGACATCTCAGGTGAGCCGTGACTACTGCCATGTATTTAGTGAACACCCTGAGGGCTGTGGTGAGACCAAAGGGCAGAGCTCTGAATTGGCAATGACTGGCCCCTAGCCGGAAGTGTAGAAATTTCCTGGACCGTCTGTCCATTTTTATATTATAGTACATGTCCTGAAAATCTATGTAGCACATCCAATTGTCCTGACCCAGAAATGGGAGAATGGACTGCAGTGTTACCATCCGGAACTTTTCTTTTTGTACAGATTTGTTTAACCTGCTGAAATCCAGAATTGGTCTCCAGTCCCCTGTCTTTTTGGGCACTAAAATGAATCTTGAGTAAGTTCCGGATCCAACTTGGTCTGCGGGGACTTCCTGGATGGCTCTTTTTTCTAGCAGTCTTGAAACTTCTGTGACTGCTTGATCCCTTAGATTGGGTGGAACATCTGGGATGGATTTTTTTGAAACAAAAGGGGGTTGATGGAGGGGAATCTTGTAACCTCTGGATATAATGGATAGTACCCATTTGTCTTTTGTAATATTTTGCCAGGTGATTGGATACAATGAAAGCCTTCCCCCGACTGCCTCCAGAGGTGAGCAGTCGGGCATCCCTTCAGGGATGTTAATAGGGTTTGGAAGAGAATGTCTCTCTGTCACCCTGATTTTGCGTACCCCCTCTGCCATGAGGGTGGCATCTGCCATTGTTATTATTTCCCCCTCTGCCCCTGGGGGAAAATTCACCACGTGCATCAGGCAAGGGTCCCTGAGATTTTTCAAACCACATCTTTCCACCCTTCTGACCCTTTGGGTATGGTCTGATAGGAGCGGAAAAACGGACTCCAACATCAGAGAGCGTCTTGCCTTTCTGCTGGCACCTGGTAAGTGTGTCTTTCAGCTGAGGCCCAAAGAGAGAGGAGCCATCAAAAGGGGTATTGGTGAAGGATGCTCTGAAAGGTTCCGCACACTGACACAGCCGCAGCCACGAACGTCTCCTAAGAGCCACTCCTGTTCCTGCAGCTCTACTCGCTCCATTGGCTGCATACGAAATAAGCCTCATGGAAGAGTTGACTATTGAATTAAGAGTCGCCAGCTGGGTAGTTACCTTGGCTGACGCTCCCTGAGCTGTGGGATCTTGTAGGGTATCTCCAAGCTCTTTTAGGAGATCCCTCTGAAGCTTAGTAAAATTAAAAAGATAGTTCAGGGACCTAAGGAAGAAGGTCGCTGATGATATCATTCGCTTCCCATATCTGTCCATCATACGCGAGTCTTTATTCGATGAATGGACAGATGAAGAGGTTTCAGCTAAAACTCTCTTTGTGGTTGCTGCTACCACCATGGCATCAACTGGGACACCATTAGTCAAGAATTGTTTGTATTGGGGAGCTGTGATAAATTTATTGGGTCTCCTCGGGACAGGTTCCATGGAATCTGGAGCTGACCAAGCCTTTCGAGACACTACAGACATAAGTGGATCAAAAGGTGGAGACACCCAGAAGGTGGAAGGTCGGGAACCAAATGCGTCCAGGTATACAGACTCGTCCTCTGAGGGGGCTAGGGAAATCCAGGTACGCCTCTGTCTGAGAATCTTGAGGATGTCCGAAAAGGAAACACCTTCAGAGGGAGACCTTGGGGACCCCTCCGATTTATCCAGGTCTGTATCTGAGGTGACAGACTCAGGGGAGTCCTGGTGCTTCCTCTTGCACTTTTTCTTCTGGAAAGCCTGCTCAAAATGTTCTTGGGAGGTTTCGTAAAAAGAGGATTCACCCAATGGAGTATCCTGGGGCATAAGATTCCCTACGCTTTGGGGCTGGAGGAGGAGCAGAGGTTGTCACAGGCACCGAGGGGGATGGAGCCTATGATAGTGGGGCCGTCTGTGAGGACAGCACACTCTGCATGACCTCGAAGGCATCACAGTCTCGACACAGAGGGCTCTGAAGAGACCGGAATCCCACTCTGCGCCAAGGGCGATGACTCCAAGGCCGATATGGGAGCCGAACTCAACTGAGCTGATGCTCCAAGAGGGAGAGAGGGGTCAAACAAGGGTCTGATGCCACTTCCCCCCTCAGAGCCGACGAGAGAGCTTTGGCACCCAAATACCTCGATGGGAGGAAGAACAGAGGTAATCGGAGCCAACGTCTGAGCCGACAAGGATGTCATCGGAGCTGAATGAAACACTATCAGCGCATCCATGGACTCCGGCTTCGAACTAAGCATAGTCAGAGGAGGAATTGAAATCAAAGCAGATGGAGCCGAAGCCTGTTGAGGCAGGCTCAAAAGCATTTTAGCAAGTCCTGTGACTTCAGCAACCTACTGACCACTCTCTCCACATCCTGATCCAATACCCTCGAGGATCGAGAGGAGTGAGAAGATGAGCAATGACTGGTCTTGCTCTGAAGTAAGAGTGATTGTGGCACCGAGCAAATTGGCTCCAGTGAAGGAGACCTAGCTTGTTTGTGGCTGCGAGATGGCTCCAAAGTAAGAGTTGGAGCCGATGGAGGAGTAGGCTTGTTGGTGCCACCGACACACTTGGTTTGTCAAGCTCACAGGTCGGTTCCAAACATGGAGCCGATAGCTTGACTGGTTTCAAAGGTTTCACTGGCTGAGATGCTTTAGCCAGAGAATCCTGTTTTAACAATCCACGGAGGATAAGCTTGTTTTTCCGCTCCTGCAGGACCCTTGGACTAAAGACATGACAAATAGAACAAGAGTCCTGCAGGTGCAGAGCCCCCAAGCAGTAAACACAACTGGTGTGCCCGTCTGTCAGAGACATCATCTGACAGCATGAAGTCACACTTTTTAAAACCTGAGGTTTTAACTTACTTAGACATTTTTCAAAATGACACACTACAATGGTAAACTAAAAATTTTATTAACAAAGACCTTAAAGGAGAGCCTTTAATTTAAACGGCTGTCCTTAAGGTGGGATAAGTTAAATGAGTTCAGGGAATAACAAAAGGCCTAGCGACTAAGGGGTGACAGCCAACACAGCACAAAAACCACCACAAAGAGAAGATAAGGGGTTTACAATAAAAGAAACTTACAAACTACTATAAGAGAGAAAAAATGTCAATTTTTAAGCAAATTATTTGAATTTTTAAATAAAGAAAAAAGTTATACTAAGCCTGAGCAAGTATTGATGCAACCTCGTAGCTAAAGCTGCAAACAAGATCTGGGTAGCTGGCGCTGGGCATTCTGGGATAATGGGTAGCCTTGAGCCAGTAAAGAACTTTTGAGCTATAGTAAGTGGCAGAGTCGGAGCAGAGGATCAGCTCCGAACCCATCCAGCAAGAACAAAGGCAAGATTGGACAACTTAACATCAATTTTTTTAGCTAATATTTGAAAGCTTAGAAGGGAGAGGTGTAGACCATTCCTGGCAAAGTAGCATGGTCTGTTAACCATATCCTTCCATGCTGACAAATATTGCATCACCTTAGAATGAGACCAGAAACTAAGCCAATTATTAGTCAGTCATCTTTTCTTCATATTGTGGCATAATTTGTTTTATTTATTTATTTATCATCCTTGGAGAAGGTAAAATGCTGCTTGATGTTATGTTCATTCCAGTCTGAGACACACATTCTGAGAGCTCTATGATGTCCCTTTTCATTTGTCTGGGGAGGTACATCTCCAGTCATTTACACCCACATGGATTATGACGGAGTCATACTGGTACTTGTGGTCCAATAACCTAAGTGCATTCGTAATGTGGTGGATTCTGGCTCCTGATAAGCAACTGACCGTGACTTTGTCTTTACTCAGCCTGGTGAGAGGGACATCAGTGTATCTCACAATGAGGCCTCCATTGATTAGAATGTAAGATTCTGTGGTGACTTGCCATATGGGGTTAGAAGTAGAGGCTCCATGAAATGTGGCTGTATGGATTGATGTGGGTGTTGTTTTGAAAGAGTGCATTTTACCTAGGAGGTCTTTGGGGTTTAGGTGGGTTACATTTAAATGCCTCAGCATATATGGGTCTATGTTTCTGCTTTGAATTGTGTGTGATGGGTACAGTGCGTGTACTACTGACAACCTTATTGACATTAGGAGTGCTTTTATGTGAGAACTTTGCCTCCATTGACATTGTATAAATACATCTCTCACATACCACATCAGTTTGTTTAATAATTAACTGGTTGTATGTAAATATGGGATGGTTTCTCCATTGACTCAGGATGCCCATATCCACCAAGCTGGTAATAGTGGTAGTGGGAAAGTTCATATCTGCGGCAGCAGACCCTTTTTATTGATTAGACAGTGCGGTAAATTGTATTTGCTTTGTTGAGTGCACTCATTTTTTAATTGTAAACAGTTTTTGCAAAGGACTGCAGTAAACATTTTTTGTAACAAGTTGGAGGCTGACAAAAGGGAAAAGCGCCCCAATCCCCTAATGGGAAATAGCTGCATATGTGTTAGCACAATCTGTGTGTGTGTGTGTGTGTGTGTGTGTATTATGTCATGTCTTTCAACTTTTACCTCAGAATTCTGGACAGAGAGAAAAGATTTAGGGAAAAGGTACTCTTAGTGGGTGCTATGCACTCAAAATAATTTCTTATTTAGAAGGGATGGAACAAAAGTTTGAGAACAAATTAGATGTGTTCCCCCAAATTAGGATAGCTGAGAGGTGTGTTTGTGTGTTGGACCATTGATTTACGACTGAAAATTGATTACATTTTGGATTCAATAAATTAAACACACACACACACACACACACACACACACACACACACACACACACACACACACACACACACACACACACACACACAAAATACATGAAATATTTAGTTGCAAGGCTTCAGTAATAAGATGGAGGAGGATTAGTAATGTTCCATATCCTCACAGAAACCCAGCTGTGACCCCCCCCCCCCCGGCTCATTTTGTGTTGTAACTAGTGGTGATGGTAGGTAAAAGATAAAATGATGTGTTAATAGCTTTTGTTTGTATTGCACAGGGACCAGTTTGTACACATTTAAAGATCACCACTTGTGAATGTCATTCTTTGTCATTTAATGAGATTGCTTACTAAAGCTGAGGCAATTTGGATATAAATATGTTTTGAGAGTAAATGACTTAGACCTAAACTGGCTGAAATAAAATGTAGTATGAACTGCAACTGACCTAGGTAATACATTTTTATTATAATTTTTTGCATGTTAATCAGACAGTACATAACACACCCAGACTCCCATTAGTAGTTTTTCCTGCTAACAGATATAAAAAGGTCAGAAAAATGAAATTCTGATTTCATACCCAAAAGACTGAAAGAAAATATATGCTTTTCTTTGGGGAGTGGAAAACAACAGATTTTTGAGAACATAGATTTGCTGTTTTAATTGTTTTTGTCCTGAATTCTTACAGTTTTTCAAACTGGTTATAAAGGTTGTAAGAGAAGTAACGTGTTTGACATGTAAAGTCATCCTATTTCACAAATGTGGAATGCATTGGGTAATGTACTTGTCATTCCTTCAGGTATTGTTGATGCAATAGTATAGGTTTACAACTAGTTTTATTGTGGTGATGGTGATGTTAGGGTACTAGGTCATTCATAGCATGGGAACTTTAGTGGACATGACCCACTCAGGAATGTGTAGGACACTTTGTAGAGAGACAGGTCTTTCAGTCTGTCAGAGGAGCTAGGGTTACAGAGACCCGAGATATTTTTGGTGAGGAAACTAAGTGTTTTGAGCCACTTTCAGTACTTTGTGAGGTATGTGCCAATGGGGACACTGTTTTCAATGATGGACCAAATACAGGATGAATACAGTAAGGGTATAACTTATTTGGAATTTGAGGAGATACCACAAAGGATAAGCTGTTAAAGCAGAAAGATTTGTGACAGATTGAGATATCTGCATTGTAGGTGATACAGATACAAGCTTTACTAACATAAATGATGCTGCATTTCTGAGCACAGAAGGTAACCCCATGATTAACACACACAGCATTTGCTCAGTGTTGTCCTTGCTGGAGATTTTGAATATCAGAATGAGATTTGATAACTACACCCATTTCACAGCTATCATCATCATACTTCATGCCAGGGGTGTGTGTCTGTGTGTGTGTGTGTGTGTGTGTGTGTGTGTGTGTGTGTGTGTGTGTGTATATATATATATATATATATATATATATATAAATATATATATATATATATATGTGTATATATATATATATATATATATATATATATATATATATATATATATATATATATATATATATATATATATACATATATATATATACTGATGAAATACAATGGAACCAGGAATAGAGACAATTGCTACAAGTAGAATTACCTGGTGACTATGCATGGGGAAAAAACACTCTAACACAGGGTAGATTTGAGCGCTTTCATTCACAGTTTTAGTTATTCAACAAGCTCCTTCAGAAATCTACTTTCAGCAATATGTTTGCACTTAAATACCATTTTGAAAGTGCTGAGTATACATAACTGCTGATGTAAGTATGTGATGTGAGTGGGTGTGTTTATGTGATCCACTTGAGAATGCATTTTATATTTAAAGACCTGTTCAGTCCTTGGGGCATCTGCCCTAAGTTCAGTCTGCCACTTAAGGTGTTTTCAAGGACAAGGAATTTGAAATTGTGGGGGTTGCTGACAGAGCTTGCTATGTCTGGCTAGTGCATTATACAGGTCTGTACATCTAATGGCTTGGTAGTGCTCTTTGATTCTGTTGCTAAGCTTCTGTGTGGTCATTCCTACATAGTATACTGGACAGTAGTGACATTTACTGAGGTATACTATGTTGGTGAAGTTACAGTTGTAAAGTTCTAGTGGTTTTCATCCAGCTATTAGAGACAGATTCCCTCAGCTATACCATCTACTGGAAAGCCACATATAGAAATAACTTCCTTGACTTTCAAAGTCAACACCCAATGTTGATGATGGAAAATGTTGTGAAAGGACAATACTTGAGGCTCAGCTGCATTATTAGCGATGACCTCACATTCCAAAAGGAATGCAATCTGCTAATAAACCTGTTCCTTGAGAAACATTGCCCACCCAACCTCATCACCAAGACCGTGCAAGAGGTAGCCCTGTACAGACATAGCTGGCACCTGCCCATATTTATACACGGGTTCCAGCAATCGACCGAACCTTAACCATAACCACCACACCAAGTTCCCTTTGCCCATCAGGGAAATACTCTGCAACCAATTGGGGTATCATCCACAGCAGCCCAGAGCTCAAAATAGCTCTTGGAGATGCTCCTGCCTTCTGCTATAAAAAAATCAAATTCACTCAAGGCACTGCTTAAATCAAAAAACACGGAACCAGTCCCAGCGCACGAGGACCCCGGAACATTCCCATGTGAGCGATGCTGCTGCTGCATTCACATTCTTACAGGCAGTCACCTTCCACTAATAGCTGGGTGCAAACCACTCTTGTTTCCTACATTTGGAGATGCTTTCTGGTATTGATTACTTTGGCTTTGTCCTTTACATAAATACTGCAGCAAATTAGATCTCTCTCTCTTTCTTATGCCCATGTTTATTGTTCATGCCTTTCAAAAAATCTCTAGGTTTTATTTACATTTTTGCACTTCCTTGGTTACGTCTTCCAAACAGCCCAATGTTTTTGTCTATATAATGTTTTTCATGAATCTGTTGTAATAATGAACACAAAAATGCATTTGAAGGTTTTGACAGTTTTTCCTTGTGCACATATTTTTCTTTACTCTGATTTCTCTCAATCTTTTTGAATATCTTCTAACTGGAAATTCTAAGCTTCTTGCATAATAGTAACTATACATAATTTCTTTCTTATTCAGTAGTCCACTCTATCATCTTTAGGGCTCTTTTTTGGCCCATCAGTTCTTGTGGACTACTCCTTCCTTCTACAATGGGGCAGGGACATCCTCTCCCTGAACGTGGCCTAACCCCATTGTTGGAATGTTTCTGTGTCGTGAAGGTTCTACACTGTCAGTTTTTCCAGTCCTGGAACCAGTACACATATGAGGATCAGGCACATTTTTATCTTGGAACTTGTGTACCCAGTTGTCTTTTTTATTTTTAACCTACTTCTGTCCATGACAAATGCTGTATAAAGTGCATTGTATACATCAGTGTCATACCAAGTAATGTATAGTTTATTTAAATAGAAGCTCATTACTAACCGGTGTCCTGTCTTTTCCTACATTGTACTATAACTGATTTTGGTTATTATATGTATTTCTGGATTCCAACATGTTCTTGCTACACAAAATTGTAAGGAAAGCATTTTCATGTATTTGCAGCTCACTAGAAGAAATACTCATTGGAGGTTACCAGTCTAATGGCCCAAGAGCCTTTTTAAGCCCAAGGACTAGAAAGATTTTGTTGTATGCCTGTGCCTTAGAACATCTATAAGCTGCTGCTGTCCATAAAAGCCACAGGTGATATGCATGGGTGAATTTATGATTTCCCATACATTGGTCCAAATGTTATTTGAATAGGCTTAAAGAAGAGCTCTGTTTTACATAAATGGCAAGTCCTTTCCAGAAAATGGGTAATCTCTCAAGTACACACCTTCTCCTTCAACATATTTTGCTTATGTCACAGTTGAGGTGTTTAGATCCTTAGATTGGGTAATTGTTGTGCTGTTTGTTTTGCGAATGTTTGGCATATTCATCAGGGCTGAATCTGAGAAGGTCTTGTAGGCTAGGTATAGACTGCCCCTCAGTAGTCTGTAGGAGACTGAGTACAGGGACAAGGGTTTGAGGTGCTCCACATAGGACATGTTATTTACTTCCTGTATTCTTTTAATGAGGAATCTCTGTGGCCACTATAGTTGCTGCAAATGCCTGGTCAGGTACATGCTGAAGAGTGTAGTGCACTTGATTATTTGTTTAATGAAGGCTAAGCTTAGTGGAATTATGATCTCCTTAGATCTGGATGCCATGCCATAACTTATAACTTGCCCCACGTAGAAGGTTTTCTCACCACCATGGACACATGGTGATCAAAGTTCAGGGTACTGTCAACCTGAGTTATGAAGTCCATTACCAATTTGTGTACTCTTAGGGGGGTGTTATCAATGTTGCAATTTGCAGGGGTGGTCTTCTTCCTAAAGGGTATAAATATGCATTTTTGGCATTGAGTATTAGGCCATGTTTCTGGCACCAGTTACTTTGCTTTCAGACCCTCTTCAAGGGTATTTGCATCTTTGGAGGAATCAGTCATTGCACCCAACTTGCAATCATCTGCAGATTTGGTCACCCAAAGACTCTCTATATTTGTTATGACTTCAGAAAAGTGTGTTCCAAACAGGGGTGGTCTAAGTGTTGAGCCCTGTGGAACAATACTAGTAACAGGCCTAGTCTATTAGTGGAGGTAGAACCCCTCCCCCCAATTTCATGTGTCCTATCCATGAGCCATTTGCCTATCCATCGATTTACTGTGCAAGTCCCTCTTGAAGTACACTTAGATTGTTTCAGGATTCAGTAGTTGCACCTCATTTGTAGTCATCAGCAAACTTAGTCAGCCACAGCCCCTCTGTTTTGGCCTGAACTTCTGAGAAGTACATTCCAAACAATACAGGGCTCAGCACTGACCCCTGTGGAACCCCACTGCTGACAGGTCTGCTGGTTGAGGTAAAGTCCCCAACTTTAAGTGTGATCTGTCTGTGAGCCAGTTAGCAACCCACCTGACAACTAAGGGTTGATATTTAACTGGGATAGTTTATCAATGATGCCTGAATGTAGGACTGTTTTGAAGGCTTTTGCTAATTCAACGTAGGTTGTATGCACAGGTTTGCCTTCATTTATGGTGCTGGTGATGTTTTGAAGAAGTCTGTCAGGTTTAACAGGCATGACCTGTCTTTGACAAAACCAAACTGTTGGATCAAGGGTTTGGAGATTACCTATGTGCTTATTTATTGGGTCCATGATGATTCGTTCCATGGCCTTACAGATAAGGCTGGTTAAATTTATGGGGTC
This sequence comes from Protopterus annectens, assembly GCF_019279795.1. Taxonomy (NCBI): domain Eukaryota; kingdom Metazoa; phylum Chordata; order Ceratodontiformes; family Protopteridae; genus Protopterus; species Protopterus annectens. The sequence continues at coordinate 1,942,687,169 of NC_056731.1, forward strand.
TGTAGTTTCTGTAGTCTGAGTCACACTTTTAATACTCTTGTCAAGTGGCATATGACAAATGGAAAAAAAACTCGTAGTTCTAAAACTAGCAGTAAAAGGTCAGTGACACAAATGCTGTTAGGCGCAGTTAAACTGTTACCTCCTACATGCCAGTGTATGAGTGTGTGAATGTGTATATGTATATATCCATTATATATGTGTGTGTGTGTACATATATACGTGTGCACACACACACACACACACATATATATATATATATATATATATATATATATATATATATATATTATATGTGTATGTGTGTGTGTGCAGACACAAATATATGTGGATCTATAAAGACATAAACATATACAGAAAATACATTTTAAACAACCAAAGCAATACATATGATAAACACCTAATGACACAACACATGCATTTATTTATTTAAATTATCTGTTTCCATCTTGATAAGGGGGGTGGTCCCATCAACACAGCCATTTCTTTGCTATTGTACATCAAAATATTGTTAATGAAATAAAAATAAAGATTTGAAAAAAAAAATGCCATCTGAGTCACAAAAGAGGCAAGTTTGAGAAAAGCTATGAGTATTCTAATGTTAACAGTGAAGTATACCATTAAAACCGTTATGTGCACTACATACAAAGGTTTAATAAAATACACTCTATCACATATCCAGCACATACAAATTTGACAAACATTCAAGAATGCAGTCAAATATTCAGGAAATGAGTGAAAGATACAAACATTTTACCACAGTGCAGGGAAGAAAAAAGAAAATAAATTCAGTTAGTATTTAAATTGATTTAACTGTGTTGCATGATTATTAACTGAACTGGAAGTTATGACTCTGTTCTTCAGTTAGTGCTGCTTGAATTTTATTATCTGTTAGTAATTGCAGGTGTGGGGGTAACCACATTCTTTGATTTCCTGTCCTTGCCTATTTAAGTGGTACAGTTTGACATATTTTCTGCTTAAAAACCTCAGCTTTGGCCGGCTAAGATCTAGCTGTATTCAACTGGACGTATAAGAGAATTTAAGTACCTTTATCTGCACTTTTTTCAAATAATACAGTATTTAAATTGATTTAACTGTGTTGCATGATTATTAACTGAACTAGAAGTTTTGACTCTGTTCTTCAGTTAGTGCTGCTTGAATTTTATTATTTGTTAGTAACTGCAGGTGTGGGGTAGCCACATTCTTTGATTTCCTGTCCTTGCCTATTTAAGTGGTACAGTTTGAAATATTTTCTGCTTAAAAATCTCAGCTTTAGCAGGCTAAGATCTAGCTGTATTCAGCTGGACGTATAAGAGAATTTAAGTACCTTTATCTGCATTTTTTTCAAATAATTCAGTATTTAAATTGATTTAACTGTGTTGCATGATTATTAACTGAACTAGAAGTTTTGACACTGTTCTTCAGTTAGTGCTGCTTGAATTTTATTATTTGTTAGTAATTGCAGGTGTGGGGGTAGCCACATTCTTTGATTTCCTGTCCTTGCCTATTTAAGTGGTACAGCTTTAAATATTTTCTGCTTAAAAACCTCAGCTTTGGCCGGCTAAGATCTAGCTGTATTCAACTGGACGTATAAGAGAATTTAAGTACCTTTATCTGCACTTTTTTCAAATAATACAGTATTTAAATTGATTTAACTGCGTTGCATGATTATTAACTGAACTGGAAGTTTTGACTCTGTTCTTCAGTTAGTGCTGCTTGAATTTTATTATCTGCTAGTAATTGCAGGTGTGGGGTAGCCACGTTCTTTGATTTCCTGTCCTTGCCTATTTAAGTGGTACAGTTTGAAATATTTTCTGCTTAAAAACCTCAGCTTTGGCCAGCTAAGATCTAGCTGTATTCAACTGGACGTATAAGAGAATTTAAGTACCTTTATCTGCACTTTTTTCAAATAATACATTATTTAAATTGATTTAACTGTGTTGCATGATTATTAACTGAACTGGAAGTTTTGACTCTGTTCTTCAGTTAGTGCTGCTTGAATTTTATTATCTGCTAGTAATTGCAGGTGTGGGGTAGCCACGTTCTTTGATTTCCTGTCCTTGCCTATTTAAGTGGTACAGTTTGAAATATTTTCTGCTTAAAAACCTCAGCTTTGGCTGGCTAAGATCTAGCTGTATTCAACTGGACGTATAAGAGAATTTAAATACCTTTATCTGCACTTTTTTTCAAATAATACAGTATTTAAATTGATTTAACTGTGTTGCATGATTATTAACTGAACTGGAAGTTTTGACTCTGTTCTTCAGTTAGTGCTGCTTGAATTTTATTATTTGTTAGTAATTGCAGGTGTGGGGGTAGCCACATTCTTTGATTTCCTGTCCTTGCCTATTTAAGTGGTACAGTTTGAAATATTTTCAGCTTAAAAACCTCAGCTTTGGCCGGCTAAGATCTAGCTGTATTCAACTGGACGTATAAGAGAATTTAAGTACCTTTATCTGCACTTTTTTCAAATAATACTGTATTTAAATTGATTTAACTGTGTTGCATGATTATTAACTGAACTGGAAGTTTTGACTCTGTTCTTCAGTTAGTGCTGCTTGAATTTTATTATCTGTTAGTAATTGTATGTGTGGGGGTAGCCACATCCTTTGATTTCCTGTCCTTGCCTATTTAAGTGGTACAGTTTGAAATATTTTCTGCTTAAAATCCTCAGCTTTGGCCGCTCAAGATCTAGCTGTATTCAACTGGATGCATAAGAGAATTTAAGTACCTTTATCAGCACTTTTTTCAAATAATACAGTATTTAAATTGATTTAACTGTGTTGCATGATTATTAACTGAACTGGAAGTTTTGACTCTGTTCTTCAGTTAGTGCTGCTTGAATTTTATTATCTGCTAGTAATTGCAGGTGTGGGGGTAGCCACATTCTTTGATTTCCTGTCCTTGCCTATTTAAGTGGTACAGTTTGAAATATTTTCTGCTTAAAAACCTCAGCTTTGGCCGGCTAAGATCTAGCTGTATTCAACTGGACGTCTAAGAGAATTTAAGTACCTTTATCTGCACTTTTTTTCAAATAATACAGTATTTAAATTGATTTAACTGTGTTGCATGACTATTAACTGAACTGGAAGTTTTGACTGTGTTCCTCAGTTAGTGCTGCTTGAATTTTATTATCTGCTAGTAATTGCAGGTGTGGGGGTAACCACATTCTTTGATTTCCTGTCCTTGCCTATTTAAGTGGTACAGTTTGAAATATTTTCTGCATAAAAACCTCAGCTTTGGCCGGCTAAGATCTAGCTGTATTCAACTGGACGTCTAAGAGAATTTAAGTACCTTTATCTGCACTTTTTTCAAATAATACAGTATTTAAACTGATTTAACTGTGTTGCATGATTATTAACTGAACTGGAAGTTTTGACTCTGTTCTTCAGTTAGTGCTGCTTGAATTTTATTATCTGTTAGTAATTGCAGGTGTGGGGGTAACCACATTCTTTGATTTCCTGTCCTTGCCTATTTAAGTGGTATAGTTTGACATATTTTCTGCTTAAAAACCTCAGCTTTGGCTGGCTAAGATCTAGCTGTATTCAACTGGACATATAAGAGAATTTAAGTACCTTTATCTGCACTTTTTTCAAATAATACAGTATTTAAATTGATTTAACTGTGTTGCATGATTATTAACTGAACTGGAAGTTTTGACTCTGTTCTTCAGTTAGTGCTGCTTGAATTTTATTATTTGTTAGTAATTGCAGGTGTGGGGTAGCCACATTCTTTGATTTCCTGTCCTTGCCTATTTAAGTGGTACAGTTTGAAATATTTTCTGCTTAAAAACCTCAGCTTTGGACGGCTAAGATCTAGCTGTATTCAACTGGACGTATAAGAGAATTTAAGTAACTTTATCTGCACTTTTTTCAAATAATACAGTATTTAAATTGATTTAACTGTGTTGCATGATTATTAACTGAACTGGAAGTTTTGACTCTGTTCTTCATTTAGTGCTGCTTGAATTTTATTATCTGCTAGTAATTGCAGGTGTGGGGGTAGCCACGTTCTTTGATTTCCTGTCCTTGCCTATTTAAGTGGTACAGTTTGAAATATTTTCTGCTTAAAAACCTCAGCTTTGGCCGGCTAAGATCTAGCTGTATTCAACTGGACGTATAAGAGAATTTAAGTACCTTTATCTGCACTTTTTTCAAATAATACAGTATTTAAACTGATTTAACTGTGTTGCATGATTATTAACTGAACTGGAAGTTTTGACTCTGTTCTTCAGTTAGTGCTGCTTGAATTTTATTATCTGTTAGTAATTGCAGGTGTGGGGGTAACCACATTCTTTGATTTCCTGTCCTTGCCTATTTAGGTGGTACAGTTTGACATATTTTCTGCTTAAAAACCTCAGCTTTGGCGGCTAAGATCTAGCTGTATTCAACTGGACGTATAAGAGAATTTAAGTACCTTTATCTGCACTTTTTTTCAAATAATACAGTATTTAAATTGATTTAACTGTGTTGCATGATTATTAACTGAACTGGAAGTTTTGACTCTGTTCTTCAGTTAGTGCTGCTTGAATTTTATTATTTGTTAGTAATTGCAGGTGTGGGGGTAGCCACATTCTTTGATTTCCTGTCCTTGCCTATTTAAGTGGTACAGTTTGAAATATTTTCTGCTTAAAAACCTCAGCATTGGCCGGCTAAGATCTAGCTGTATTCAACTGGACGTATAAGAGAATTTAAGTAACTTTATCTGCACTTTTTTCAAATAATACCGTATTTAAATTGATTTAACTGTGTTGCATGATTATTAACTGAACTGGAAGTTTTGACTCTGTTTTTCAGTTAGTGCTGCTTGTATTTTATTGTTTGTTAGTAATTGCAGGTGTGGGGGTAGCCACATTCTTTGATTTCCTGTCGTTGCCTATTAAAGTGGTAGAGTTTGAAATATTTTCTGCTTAAAAACCTCAGCTTTGGCCGGCTAAGATCTAGTTGTATTCAACTGGACGTATAAGAGCATTTAAGTACCTTTATCTGCATTTTTTTCAAATAATACAGTATTTAAATTAATTTAACTGTGTTGCATGATTATTAACTGAACTGGAAGTTTTGACTCTGTTCTTCAGTTAGTGCTGCTTGAATTTTATTATTTGTTAGTAATTGCAGGTGTGGGGGTAGCCACATTCTTTGATTTCCTGTCCTTGTCTATTTAAGTGTACAGTTTGAAATATATTCTGCTTAAAACCTCAGCTTTGGACGGCTAAGATCTGGCTGTATTAAACTGGACGTATAAGATAATTTAAGTACATTTATCTGCATTTTTTTCAAATAATACAGTATTTAAATTGAATTAAGTGTGTTTCATGATTATTAACTGAACTGCAAGTTTTGACTCTTTTCTTCAGTTAGTGCTGCTTGAATTTTATTATTTGCTAGTAATTGCAGGCGTGGGGTAGCCACATTATTTGATTTCCTGTCCTTGCCTATTTACGTGGTACAGTTTGATATATTTTCTGCTTGAAAACCTCAGCTTTGGCTGGCTAAGATCTAGCTGTATTCAACTAGACGTCTAAGAGAATTTAAATACCTTTATCTGCACTTTTTTCAAATAATACAGTATTTAAATTGATTTAACTGTGTTGCATGATTATTAACTGAACTGGAAGTTTTGACTCTGTTCTTCAGTTAGTGCTGCTTGAATTTTATTATTTGTTAGTAATTGCAGGTGTGGGGGTAGCCACATTCTTTGATTTCCTGTCCTTGCCTATTTAAGTGGTACAGTTTGAAATATTTTCAGCTTAAAAACCTCAGCTTGGACGGCTAAGATCTAGCTGTATTCAACTGGACGTATAAGAGAATTTAAGTACCTTTATCTGCACTTTTTTCAAATAATACTGTATTTAAATTGATTTAACTGTGTTGCATGATTATTAACTGAACTGGAAGTTTTGACTCTGTTCTTCAGTTAGTGCTGCTTGAATTTTATTATCTGTTAGTAATTGTATGTGTGGGGGTAGCCACATTCTTTGATTTCCTGTCCTTGCCTATTTAAGTGGTACAGTTTGAAATATTTTCTGCTTAAAAACCTCAGCTTTGGCTAAGATCTAGCTGTATTCAACTGGATGTATAAGAGAATTTAAGTACCTTTATCAGCACTTTTTTCAAATAATACAGTATTTAAATTGATTTAACTGTGTTGCATGATTATTAACTGAACTGGAAGTTTTGACTCTGTTCTTCAGTTAGTGCTGCTTGAATTTTATTATCTGCTAGTAATTGCAGGTGTGGGGGTAGCCACATTCTTTGATTTCCTGTCCTTGCCTATTTAAGTGGTACAGTTTGAAATATTTTCTGCTTAAAACCTCAGCTTTGGCCGGCTAAGATCTAGCTGTATTCAACTGGACGTCTAAGAGAATTTAAGTACCTTTATCTGCACTTTTTTCAAATAATACAGTATTTAAATTGATTTAACTGTGTTGCATGACTATTAACTGAACTGGAAGTTTTGACTGTGTTCCTCGGTTAGTGCTTGCTTGAATTTTATTATCTGCTAGTAATTGCAGGTGTGGGGGTAGCCACATCCTTTGATTTCCTGTCCTTGCCTATTTAAGTGGTACATTTTGAAATATTTTCTGTTTAAAAACATAAGCTTTGCCGGCTAAGATCTAGCTGTATTCAACTGAACGCATAAGAGAATTTAAGTACCTTTATCTGCACTTTTTTCAAATAATACAGTATTTAAACTGATTTAACTGTGTTGCATGATTATTAACTGAACTTGAAGTTTTGACTCTGTTCTTCAGTTAGTGCTTCTTGAATTTTATTATTTGTTAGTAATTGCAGGTGTGGGGTAGCCATATTCTTTGATTTCCTGTCCTTGCCTATTTAAGTGGTACATTTTGAATTATTTTCTGCTTAAAAACCTCAGCTTTGGCTTGCTAAGATCTAGTTCTATTAAACTGGACGTATAAGAGAATTTAAGTACCTTTATCTGCATTTTTTTCAAATAATACAGTATTTAAATTGATTTAACTGTGTTGCATGATTATTAACTGAACTGGAAGTTTTGACTCTGTTCTTCAGTTAGTGCTGCTTGAATTTTATTATCTGTTAGTAATTGCAGGTGTGGGGTAGCCACATTCTTTGATTTCCTGTCCTTGCCTATTTAAGTGGTACAGTTTGAAATATTTTCTGCTTAAAAACCTCAGCTTTGGCCGGCTAAGATCTAGCTGTATTCAACTGGACGTATAAGAGAATTTAAGTAACTTTATCTGCACTTTTTTTCAAATAATACAGTATTTAAATTGATTTAACTGTGTTGCATGATTATTAACTGAACTGGTAGTTTTGACTCTGCTCTTCAGCTAGTGCTGCTTGTATTTTATTATCTCTTAGTAATTGCAGGTGTGGGGTAGCCACGTTCTTTGATTTCCTGTCCTTGCCTATTTAAGTGGTACAGTTTCAAATATTTTCTGCTTAAAAACTCAGCTTTGGTCGGCTAAGATCTAGCTGTATTCAACTGGACGTATAAGAGAATTTAAGTACCTTTATCTGCACTTTTTTCAAATAATACAGTATTTAAACTGATTTAACTGTGTTGCATGATTATTAACTGAACTGGAAGTTTTGACTCTGTTCTTCAGTTAGTGCTGCTTGAATTTTATTATTTGTTAGTAATTGCAGGTGTGGGGTAACCACATTCTTTGATTTCCTGTCCTTGCCTATTTAAGTGGTACAGTTTGACATATTTTCTGCTTAAAAACCTCAGCTTTGGCCGGCTAAGATCTAGCTGTATTCAACTGGACGTATAAGAGAATTTAAGTACCTTTATCTGCACTTTTTTCAAATAATACAGTATTTAAATTGATTTAACTGTGTTGCATGATTATTAACTGAACTGGAAGTTTTGACTCTGTTCTTCAGTTAGTGCTGCTTGAATTTTATTATCTGTTAGTAATTGCAGGTGTGGGGGTAGCCACATTCTTTGATTTCCTGTCCTTGCCTATTTAAGTGGTACAGTTTGAAATATTTTCTGCTTAAAAACCTCAGCATTGGCCGGCTAAGATCTAGCTGTATTCAACTGGACGTATAAGAGAATTTAAGTAACTTTATCTGCACTTTTTTCAAATAATACAGTATTTAAATTGATTTAACTGTGTTGCATGATTATTAACTGAACTGGAAGTTTTGACTCTGTTTTTCAGTTAGTGCTGCTTGAATTTTATTATTTGTTAGTAATTGCAGGTGTGGGGGTAGCCACATTCTTTGATTTCCTGTTGTTGCCTATTTAAGTGGTACAGTTTGAAATATTTTCCGCTTAAAAACCTCAGCTTTGGCCGGCTAAGATCTAGCTGTATTCAACTGGACGTATAAGAGAATTTAAGTACCTTTATCTGCACTTTTTTCAAATAATACAGTATTTAAACTGATTTAACTGTGTTGCATGATTATTAACTGAACTGGAAGTTTTGACTCTGCTCTTCAGTTAGTGCTGCTTGAATTTTATTATCTCTTAGTAATTGCAGGTGTGGGGTAGCCACATTATTTGGTTTCCTCTCCTTACCTATTTAAGTCATACAGTTTGAAATATTTTCTGCTTAAAAACCTCAGCTTTGCTGGCTAAGATCTAGCTGTATTCAACTGGACGTATAAGAGAATTTAAGTACCTTTATCTGCACTTTTTTCAAATAATACAGTATTTAAATTGATTTAACTGTGTTGCATGATTATTAACTGAACTGGAAGTTTTGACTCTGTTCTTCAGTTAGTGCTGCTTGAATTTTATTATTTGTTAGTAATTGCAGGTGTGGGGGTAGCCACATTCTTTGATTTCCTGTCCTTGCCTATTTAAGTGGTACAGTTTGAAATATTTTCTGCTTAAAAACCTCAGCATTGGCCGGCTAAGATCTAGCTGTATTCAACTGGACGAATTTAAGTAACTTTATCTGCACTTTTTTCAAATAATACAGTATTTAAATTGATTTAACTGTGTTGCATGATTATTAACTGAACTGGAAGTTTTGACTCTGTTTTTCAGTTAGTGCTGCTTGAATTTTATTATTTGTTAGTAATTGCAGGTGTGGGGGTAGCCACATTCCTTGATTTCCTGTTGTTGCTTATTTAAGTGGTACAGTTTGAAATATTTTCCGCTTAAAAACCTCAGCTTTGGCCGGCTAACATCTAGCTGTATTCAACTGGACATATAAGAGAATTTAAGTACCTTTATATACACTTTTTTTCAAATAATACAGTATTTAAATTGATTTAACTGTGTTGCATGATTATTAACTAAACTGGAAGTTTTGACTCTGTTCTTCAGTTAGTCCTGCTTGAATTTTATTATCTGTTAGTAATTGCAGGTGTGTGGGTAGCCACATTCTTTGATTTCCTGTCCTTGCCTATTTAAGTGGTACAGTTTGAAATATTTTCTGCTTAAAAACCTCAGCTTTGGCCGGCTAAGATCTAGCTGTATTCAACTGGACGTATAAGAGAATTTAAGTGGCTTTGAAACTGCCTGCCCCTCTTGTAAATTTGTGTTTGGGTACCCCTTCTTGACCCATCTCATTTACTCACTCAACTGAGTGCAGTGAGATCATATTCTGATTCCAGGCACTCCGACTGTGTACAAAGAGAGCATCTGAGAAAAAGAACAAACAAAAAAAAATTTAAGCTTGTTTCCTGCCTTTCCTTTTAAGTGGTCTAGACTGTTTGTAGGCTTCTGAGCCCCCAAGCCCTTCTGTGTTGGAGGGAAGCCTTCTAGCTTACTTTTGTTTCTTATAACTAGCCAGTTTTCTAGTTTCAGCACTCAAATCTGTTTCTTTGAACTCAGCACTTGTTCAGAACTCATTGTAAGCACAACATAAGCTGCAAATTACTACAGCACTCAATTTTCCTCACTTGTCTAGTGGGAAGCAGTTTTTAGTACTTAATAAATAAGCACTTATCCAGGCATGTCTAAGGGTCAGCTCCCAGTGATTTCTCCTGTCTGCCTGATGAATCTGGGGATCTTGGGGTAATGCAGCAATTGCCTCATGTACACAGACAACCCTCTCCTCCTACCACCCAACACTACAACCTGTGAGAGATGCACTTATATAGCCAAACTGGAAGCAAAGCTCTCTTCACCCAAGACTGGACTAGACAGTCAAGCGGAGAAGGTAAACACTTGCACCACACCACACTCATCACATAGTCCCTCAAAACCTACACCACCAAAACACACACAGAAACACAAAACACACACCTACATATGTGGAGGCTCTCAATATAAACCTGCCCAAGCATCAGGGACATCCAAAGCATAAACGCAAGCAAACTCCACCCCCCAACACAACCCAAATGACACATAGCCCACAAACTCAGTGTGCCACTCAACCACAGCCCATAAGGCATAACAACATACCCAACACTCTAGTCATAGGTGACTCTATAGTCAGGCACACTGATGTTCCACTCACTAGACTAAACAAGGAGAAAGTTACTGTCAGCTGCCTGTCAGGTGCCAGGATCTGCCACATAACGCATGCACTCAGGTCACTCCACAATAAATACAAATATGACACTGTCATTGTCCATGTTGGTGTGAATGACCTGGGAAGTACCTCCCTGGACTACATGAAAAGAGACATGGAGGAGCTCTCCGATCTTGTATCCCAGGCAGGTATGACCCTAACCCTGAGTAGCATCCTGCCATCACCCAGTATGATACCACAGTACAAGGACAAAATGATTGACTTCAACAATTGGCTAAGCTTCTGGAGTCATTCTAAGGGGATCCAGTATTTGTCTGCCTGGGATGACATGATCGACAGTCCACGATGCTTTGCCAGAGATGGCCTGCACCTGTCGCCCTTAGGATTCCAGATACTGGCTAAGGCTCTTGCCACCCCTATAGTGCCTTTTTTAGGCAAGGTTCAAATGACAAATTCACCACCATAACAGGTACAAGCAAGCAAAATCTAAGGGTAATGCTACTCAATGCTAGAAGTCTAAACCTCAAAATGCACTCACTCGAGGCACTCCTTAAAATGGAGAACATTGACATCTGTGCAGTGACAGAGACCTGGTTCAAAGCTCCAGAGAGCACCCCTGCATTACCAGGCTTCAATTCATACCACACCTTTCGGCCACCTAACCCAGAAAGAAGCACTAAAGGCGGAGGCGTGTCCATATTCATTAAGGATATCCACACCTCCAGGCTAGTTGCACAGCATAATGCATCCGAGATTATCCTAGTGCAGCTAACTCTGGGCAAGACCGCAATCCAAATTGTAGCTTGCTAAAGACCCCCACCGTGCCCCAGGATTCACACTCCTCATTTCTTGATACACTGGAAAGTATTACGGTACAGCCCAACACCCTAATAATGGGCTATTTCAACTACCCCATCATTAACTGGGAAAACTACTCATGTACCAACTCTTTTGCTCAACGTTTTCTAGAATTCATAAAATCCAACACCTTGGATCAACTTATTCACACCCCCACCAGAGGCAGCAATATCCTAGACCTGGTCATTACCAACATGGGAAACCGGTGTTCCACACCAGAGCTCAATTCCTCGTTGGTCAGATCCAACCACAGGCTAATCAGTCTAGATATCCACATCCCACCCCCACCCCCAATTAGGGAAACCATTGTAAAAAACTTCTCCAAAGTCAGCTTCACACTTCTTAAGACAGAAGTGGCAAATTTCGTGACACCCATGCAGACGGACAACAGAGGTATGACTGCTGAATCCTACACAAATGCACTTTATAAGCACTTACACGAGTGCATGGATCATGCTATCCCTAATAGAACCAAGATGTTATCCTCAAAAAAAAGGAAGCCAATCTGGTGGTCCTCTGCCATAAACAAACTCTACAACAGAAGAAAGAAACTGTTGCAAAAAAGAGTAAAATCCCATGACTGGAGGAACTCCCTGGTCAACCTCAGTAAGAAGCTGAGATCTCTCATAAAATCCTCCAAAGCTAGTTACGAAAACAAAATTGCCACTGACTCTAAAGACAACCACAAAGCATTCTATAGCTATGTCAAGAATCTAAATGGGAACACTCAGATCTGCTCTAAGTTACTGCATAATGGCACTAAATATACAGAACCAACTGATTAGGTTCATAGGTTTATACTAGGCTATCTGCCCTAAGGCATTTATAAGCCTAGCCCAAATTTTTATGGCTTACGCCACCCCTTATATGAAAAAATACTGTGCCCATTAGTTTGTTGTGCCTCTGTCCAGCAGTGACACAGAGATGATTCCCGGGGTAAACCTACGATCTCCCATCCACAGGTCAAGATTTCTCTTGAACAGAGCCAGCGAGGTGCTCTGCCTCACATGGACCGGGATTTTATTCCACAGCATAGGGAGTCTCTGAGTGATAAATCTATCCCTCCAGCACGTCCTATTTATATCCGTGCTAAGGTTTAAGTCGCTTGCTCTAGTGGTTTTGGTGGATTTGGATTTTTTGAGGTGGAGCATGTCCATTAATTCCGGGTTGGACATGGCCTTGTATGTCAGGCACATGTCACCTCTGAGCAGACGGTATGCGACTGAATAGAGCTGGAGTTTCTTCAATCTGGCAGCATATGACAGATTTTGGAGTCCCTTTATCCTTTTGGTGAGGTACTTTTGGGGTCTCTCCAATTGCTGCAGATGTCGGGTGAGATACATCCCAAATGGGGCATTGTACTCGATCATTGGTCTGATAAGTGAAGAGTACAGGGGAACAATGACCTCACTAGATCTGGATGTGAATCCTTTCATGATCAGGTGGGCAATGTAGAAGGTCTTTCTAACCACTTTAGCAAAGTGAGTGTCAAAAGAAAGGCCACTGTCAACCTGGGTCCCCAGGTCCCTGATAACCTCTTCTGTGCATAGTGGATTGCCACCTTTATGGTAGCTTGGGGTTACCTTGTTTTTCCCGAAGGGTATGACTGTACATTTTTTGGCGTTTAACTTCAGGCCACTGGCTATTGCCAACATCCTAGCAGATAGGTTCAGTGCTAACTTTACCCCCCTTTCACCCCCTAGAGGGCCCATTTCTATACTGGAAGAATGCAAAGTTCCTATAATCATGGCTGCACAGATAAAAAACCACACTCTCCAAAGCCAAGAACACAGCATCCATGGGACCTGACAATATCCCAGGCTGTGTTTTACACGAACTACAGAATGAACTGGCACCCTACGTAAGTACCATGTTCAATCATAGCCTCACCTCAGGCTTTGTACCCACTGAATGGCGCACCGGGATGGTTATCCCACTCCACAAAGGGGGAGCCACGACGGACCCCGGGAACTACCGCCCCATTAGCCTGACGAGCCTGGTCTGCAAGGCCATGGAACGTATCATCGTGGAACTCATAAACAAAGACATTGGTAATCTCCAAACTCTGGACCCTACTCAGTTTGGATTTGTAAAAGGCAGATCATGTCTCCTAAACCTGATTGACTTCTTTGAAGCAGTCACCAAAGCATAGATGAGGGTAAAATGGTTCACACAGCTTATCTAGATCTCGCCAAGGCTTTCGACACCATCCCCCACTCTGGAATTATAGATAAGCTCACTAAACTAGGTATAAATCCCTATGTCACAAGATGGGTTGCCAACTGGCTCATGGACAGAACCCACACTGTGAAAGTAGCGGATTCCAAATCCGACATCAGACCAGTGGCAAGTGGAGTACCACAGGGTTCAGTCCTGGGTCCTCTCCTGTTTGGTATCTACTTCTCTGAAGTGCAGGCCAACACAGAAGGTCTTTGGCTAACAAAGTTTGTAGATGACTGCAAACTAGGAGCCATAATCGAAACTCCTAACAATGTGGACAAAACTACAAAAGGGCCTCACTGAGACAGATACCTGGTGTCAAAGCCATGGCCTGAAGCTCAGTGCCAAAAAGTGCATTGTCATCCCCTTTGGTAAAAACTCTGTACCCATGAACTACCACATAGCTGGCAGTCTACTTAATGCCGAAAATGTGATAAGAAACCTTGGGACACAGGTGGACAGTAATCTCTCCTTTGATAATCACATCGCCACAGTGGTCAGGAAATCCTTCTACATGGCTCATCTCATCACAAAAGGTTTCTCATCCAGAAAAAAAGAGGTCATTGTTCCCCTCTACTCATCACTCATTAGACCCATTATAGAGTACAACGCCCCTTTTGGTATGTACCTCACAAGGCATCTACAACAACTGGAAAGACCACAGAAATACCTCACAAAGAGGATTACTGGCCTCAAACAGATGCCCTATGCAGACCGTCTCAAAAAACTACAGCTTTACTCCATCGCATATCGCCTTCTCAGGGGCGATCTCTGCCTAACATACAAAGCTATGTCAAACCCAGAGCTGTTGGACATGCTCCACTTAAAGAAATCCCAATCCCTCCGAGCTACATGCTTTAGGGACTTAAACCTTGTCACCACAATAAACAGAACATGCTGGATGGATAGATTCCTGTCCCAGAGACTTCCCATACTCTGGAACAGACTACCTATCTATGTCAAACAGAGCTCCTCTTTAGCACTCTTCAAGAAAAATCTTGATGATTGGATGGAAAATGGGAAATTCACCCCAGGGATCACTTCTGTGGCTCTGCTCGACAGGGGCACAGGAAAATAATTTTCTTAGGTGGCGAAAGCCAGGGTACATTTTTTGGCTAGGCTTGTATGGGCCCTAGGGCCGATAGCCGAGTACCTGCCTATGAACCTATGGATGGAATCAGTATTATACAGACAGTTACTTTGTGATTCCTGAAGGTTGTCAACTAATGGAAAAATACTTTTAGTACAAAGTTGTCTGACATGTATTTTTATTGAAACATTGCAAGATTTTATTCTTCTCAATGGGTTTGTTTCCAAGATTCAACTGTCCAAAGCAATGCTGTCCTGTGAAACGAGGGAAACTGTTTTATAAATGTATATCTGCATGAGTACATGCAACACTATTGCTGACAATGTGAAAAATAATTATTAGTGAAGGGACAAAAGCATGTAGCAGCAAGCATGAAACAAAAACAAACAATAAAATCCAATTGCTTAGGCTGGGATAATCAGTTTTATTAAAAACAAGCACACACTGAAAATGTAATTTCACTGCTGCAAAAGCTACAGATCTGAGTGTTTGTGTGAGAGACTAGAAAACATTTCTGGCTGATGCTAAATCAGTCACCCAACTAATCTAATAGCCTATGGGTGGGGGAAGGAAAATACAAAAGGACACGCTGTAGATTCTCCTTCCCACACTGAAGTTTGTGAAATCTGACCTGCCGTATCAGTATGCTAACAAGCTTGTCTGGAAACCCTGTCTGTGTGTGAACATGTGACTTAACACTGCACTAAAATGTAAACAAAGTCTCTAGTAAGCAACTGATTTTAGAAATGAGATAGTGCCCCTTTAACACATGCTGCTCAGGGAAGATTGCGTAATGCTGGTATCTCAAGATTTCAATAACAGTTCCCCCTGAACAGACATGAGAACTTGGTCTACTGTCAAAACCTGCACTGCTTGTTATCTTACATATTCGATTCCATACGCAATGACAGCAATTCTTAGGCTTATGCCAACTATGATTAGTATAAGCTGCATTATCCACCCCCCCCCCCGCTACTGACAGAAACACTCAGCCAAGAGAACCATGTTTCTTTTTTATTTGTGCTTTTTGAGCAATTTCCTCAATTAGCTTGGGGTGACTCCTGATTTCACGTTCATTATTGGGAACAGCCGAAAGAAAAAGAAGAATCGGGAATATAAATCCAATATTCCTCTCCTACCAATGCACAAAATTTAATGCCATGCGGTTCTGTAAGACCATAGTTTTCATGGGAGTCATTTCTACGGTAACTTTTAATTCCTCTAATATACCTGTCAGTTTTCTAATTTTCCAGATAGCTTTTCCTTCTCAATAGAATGGAGAAATTGATACTCCTGCAAGGACATTATTTCATACATTCATTTTTTAAGTCAATATGTCATTGTAATCTAACATTTCTAATATTAGAATTAGGCAATGTAGTATGTGTAATGGGTGGAATTACTTGTCCCAAATAACACAATCCATTCCATTTCTCAGAAAGCCGTTTGTAGGCTTTATTACCACATATGTAAAATATGCCTGGTTGAACTGGAACCATCCATGTAACTCAATGTTGAGTTTTAGCTTTTTTTTTTAAATGTCCAGCAAGTTTTATTACTAAAAACATTTAAAGCATTGTTCCCTGGTATTTAAGTTAGCATAAACAATACTACAAGAACTTTTCCCAATAAATGGGTGATTACTTATCATTCTCCTCATAAACAAACAAGCCTCATGAAAGGGTGAGTCTTTGGGATAGAGTCATTCCTTGGAACACAGTCTTGGTTTGTGAGATTCAACATTTCCAGAAGGGTAGATGGAATAGTTTATAATGGAATTCCTACTGTTTGCATCTTAGCACATATCCAGCATTATTTAGCATTCAACGTTTCTGAGTACATTTGCAGTGATTTGGTAAAGGTATTGAAGTCCATTTTTCTTTGTGTTGAGGAGTAAAAACTCTTTAGGATCACGATTAATATCAAGATTTTCATGATTCGATATTTCTTCTTGATAATTACCTGTAAGAGAAAAGAATCATGTTCCTATAACTTGTATCTGATATTATGTCCCTTTATATCAGTTATTACATTTATAACTTATTCAGTTTTCTCCCCTCCATTTTAATCTTTTAAGATGATCTTTATGAATTCAACCATTTTTGGTGGTTGATTTTTATATGGCTGGACTTGTACAGTCACTAATCCCACTTTGGTAACAATGTAGAGTCCTATCCATTTTGAATCCCATTTGCTTGTGTTTCCAAATTGGCGGATCATTACAAGATCTCCTTGTTCCAGTTGTACCTCCCTTGATTCCCAAATCTCATTTTACTTACAAAGTTCTAGATTATGGGCTTATCCAGCTTTCCAGACTCTCCCCTTTGCCCAACTAATTTGGTCGTGGAGCTGGTCCCACAATTTTGTTTCTTCTAATTGTATCCCACAAGAGATTTCTTCTGCTTGTAAGATCATAGGTCGACCCATCATTAACTCATGTGGAGTTAACTCACATCCTTGAGGAGAATTTCGCATTTTAATCATAATGTTGGGTAAATGTTTTACCCAATGATTCCCGTACTCAGAAATAATTTTTTTTTAATCTTTCCTTCAGAGTTCTATTAGACCTTTCGACTTTTCCAGAACTCTGGGGATGGTAAGGAGCATGAAACCTTTGCTTGATTCCCCAAGTTTTACACATTTGCTTTATCACTTTTCCAGTAAAGTGCGTCCTTTGATCCCTATGTATTTCTTGGGGTACTGCCCCTGTTGGAATGATCCTTTCACTTATTATTCTAACTACTGAGTTTGCATTTTCCTTTTTTGTTGGCATTAGCTTCCACCCATCCAGTATATTAATCTATCAAAGTTAGTAGGAAACTAAATCCTCCTGATGCTGTTGGAAGAGGTCCTACAAAATCCATTTGTGGCCTTTCCCAAGGTCCCAATGCTTGTGGCGGTCTATATTGTTTTCTCCTATTTCGTTTTCTGACATTGTGCATGGCATATGTGACACATTTATCTATATGATTTTGGATGTCTGTTGCCTTTCCTTCCCATTTAAATCTAGAACTATTTGTTGCAGTCTTTCCTTTCCTGGATGACCTAGGAAATTATGATAATAAGTTAACAACATTTTTCCCTTTTCAGGTTCAATTATTTGTACTCTATGTAAAGGACCTTTTTTGAATTCTCCTGGTACCGACCAAGGTTCTGGAAATCTAACCCATTTCCATTCACTTCCTTGTATTATTTCAAATTCTTCTATTTTCTCTCTTAATGATGTTTGGCTGTGCTCTTAGAATTTTTACTAAGCTTCCTAACTGCTGATTATCTTTGTTTGTTTTTGCATTTAAGGTCATACGAGCACCTTATTCAAATTCAGGACCCTATAATGGCTTAATTTCATCTGTTTCTTTCACTTTTAATCCACATACAGTAGGTGTTAGGAGGAGCCCATCACACTGGATTTGGGTGATTTTACCTACCTCACTTTCCACTCTAAGTTCATACTCTGTACACTGATCTTTACAAAAGTAGGCTGTACAATGTAAAGATAAAGGATTTAGAGGTAAGTCCATTTGCATTTGGCATTTATTTAAAATATTTTGTACTTTTCCCTTATTTGTTTTTCTTCCATGTCATTTACTTCCCATGCCCAGTATCGAGGAACATTTTGTATTGGAAATGTTTGATCTGATGTTGTTAATCTTCTTCACATTCATTACTGATGGGTTCAGTTCCGAGCCCTTGGAACCGAGTCGACCTAATACATAGCTGGCATACACCAAAAACTCTCGAGCTAAGCTGCTACCCACAATGTCCTTCTCCCAGTTACCTCAGATCTCATTTGCCACACAGCTGTATAGCAGTGTTTCACCGAGCTCTCCAGCTAAGTGTCATATTTTTACAAATGTTGATGTTTTTGAACCTTTTTCTGATTTAAACTCATTTTGTCTACCCTATCTCCTTATCTAGCTACCCTCTGGGTATTTCTTTTACCATCATGGGTAACGCCCTCTCCTACCCTTGTGGTATAATTTGATACCATTGTTGGTATCTTCCCTTTCTACTTCTTTCTATACTTTCTAGCAGTAATTTGTTTATTCTTTCTTTTTGTGTGTTGGATATGTCTGAGAAAAAAGGGACTTTGGTGTTCAAATATTGCACTTCCTGCAATGGCAAACTCCCCAACAGCAACTGACATGATGATTGCGTCTATTGTCTAGGGGTTTCCCACCTCTCAGTGAAACCTCCTTGTCAGATTTGTCTGAGTTTTAGTCAACGGACGCTGAATGAGAGGAAAAACAAATTCATCTTGAAAGGCCTGTTATCCACACCTTTCTCAGAGGCCCTTTCTGTGTCGGAGGTCTCAACCCCTCCAGTAAAGGACAAAAAAGTTCACATTCCGATCCCTCTTCACTGGCTGGTGATAAGGGCAAGTCCCACAAATACAAGGCCCACAAGTCTTCTACGGAACATAAGATTGCTTCCTTAGCTCTGAATATTCCTATGCTTCTGTTCCGAGCACAGCTCCAGTTGCTTCTCTGGACATTTCGATAACTTTGGCACTGACATCTATGGCTCCACTCTTAACTACAGTAATGACTATGGCTCCGACCTTATTATCTTCATTAGTTTCGGCACCGACTTCACCTCTCACCTCACCGAAGTCGGTTCCCAACCATCCCCTTGGAGCCGATAATAACTTCAACTCCAAGTACTTCTTCAGCACCGAGCCTTTTCTCAGCACTATTAGTTCCTCTATTGCCTGTTCCCAAATTAGAGTCTTCGGTGCTGACAATTCAAACACCACGGACCCAGTACTCCCCCTCCTTGGACCCATTCTTAGGCCAGGCTTATAGCCCTTTTTTGGACTGGCCCGACTCCCCTTCCAGAGTGTCTGTAAGGTTCACCAGGAGTCTGGCTGAATTCAGCGTGGTGCACCTGCTGGACCAGCTGTTGATAGCCAGAGGGATAACAATCATTCCTAAATCTCATCCCACTTCGGGGTTTAGGTCTACTGCTACCAGGACTCCCACTTATTCTCCTCCCTCAGATCAGATCCATCGGTTCCGAGGCCCATAGCTCCGATGTCCTTGGTGGGAACCCTTTCCTTGGCACTGACAGTGACCCTCACTTAGGCTCCGAAGCCTTCCCTTTGGGTTTCGGTTCCTTCCTCAGTCTCATGGTTGGGGGATGGAATCCACGGTTCTTAGCATAGTTCCAAGTTTGTTATCGGTTCCATCCTCGGATCTGGGGGCAATGCCCACCCTGATCTTGTTTGAGGCTCCATCTCTGGGAGCTGGTCTGACGGAGTGGGGTGTGACCCCGGTTCCGAGATTGTCTTACTCAGTTCCGGGCTCCCATTTCTCTTCAGGCGGGCCTGCTTTCCAGGTGATGGGGAGAGTGCTTGCTTCTGGAGGTGCTCCTTCTATGTTGGATCTTCCCCCTGCTCCCTCTGAGCTACAGCTACCTCGGGCCACCTTCCCAGGACACCGAGAACACAAGCCTCAGGAAACCCCAATTCAGGGTAATTTTCTTTCCAAGTCTTCTTCAGACGTTCCCACTGAAGAACCCCCTCGGAAGAACGCATGTAAGAGGAAACACCTTGACTCTCCGGAGGAGTCTCTCACAGAGGATATGGACTACGATGATGGGGAAGGGTCCCCATGGTCACCCCCTGACAATGTCTCCTTTTGAGACATCCTGGAAATATTGAAACAGATGGGTGGCTGGAAGCCCTCCAGTCCTTCCTCAGAGGAGTCCGTCTTCCTGCAGGCTTTCCACTCTTGGCCTTCTACTTCTTGGGTGACCCTACCTGCCAACGAGTTAGTTCAGCTCATCGTGCAGCATGTCTGGAAGAACCCTGATTCTATTGAAGCCATTCCCCGGGGACCAGACAAGATTCTTTCCCCTCCAGAGGAACATCCTCACTGGTCTACAAACTTGCCAGTAGATGCTATGGTGGTGGCGGCAGCCATGAAAAAGGACCTTGTGGAGGAAAGTCCTACTGTTCACCACCCAACAGAGAGTCTGGGGCTGTGGACAGACTAGGGAAGCGAGTTTTTGCTTCAGCAACCTTTGCAGTCAGGTCTCTGAATTACTTGGCAAATTTTACAAGGCTCCAAAGGGATCTGATCTCCGAACTTTCTGGAGCCCTCGCTGGTCAAGTTTCTGATGGGGCATGTGACAAGGTTGCTTCTCAACTTGCCACCCTTGAGTCTATCTCCAACTCGTCCATGAGGTTGCTCTCCCACACAACCGAAGGGGTGGCTAGAGCTGCGGGTGCAGGCATAGTCATGAGACGTTATGCCTGGAATCACATCTGTGATCTTGCGGACTCCTTCACATCCTGCTTTTTGAACGCTTCCATTGAACCATGTGCTTTGTTTGGTTCTAAAGTGAAGGACACACTGGCCAGGTACGAACAGGATGGAAGGACCTTGTCTGCCATTGGCCTACATTTTTCCAAGCCTCAACCTTCTTTTTCCAGGAACCAGAGGAGTGTAAAAATATGGTACAAAAAATCTCAACGTCCTTTTCACAACATACATGGTGAAGGTTCCCCCAAAGGCAGAGGGGGTTCCAATGGTGGAAGACACCCCTTTAGGAGCAGAGGGGGTCCCGAAATCAAGACCCCAGGGATACATTCTTTGGGCAGACTTATCAACGCTCTTGAAGCGTTGCCCTATTGCTTTCCTCTGGAAGCAGTTGGGGCTCGTTTTTCTCTGCACCAAACTGCCTGGCACTCTATTACAAATGATCCGTGGGTGCAGAGAATAATCTCCAGAGGCTATTACATCCCTCTAATATCTCGCCCAAAATCTATAAAGTACCTTCCCAATTTTCCACCCAGTCAAAGGGAAGAAGCGGCTTCAGAGATAAGAAAGCTGTGTCAAAAAAGAGTCATCCAACCAGTCCCCCCAGACCAATGCAGATCCAGTTTTTACTTAAGATTCTTTCTGGTGCCAAAAAAGACCAGGGATTGGAGACCCATTTTGGATTTCGGCCATCTAAACAAGTCAGTGGTTCAAACCGAATTCCGCATGGTCACTATACAATCCATTCTCCCTTTTTTACAGGAGGATGTTTGGATGTGCTCGATAGACCTCCGGGATGCGTATTACCACATCAAAATGGACAGAAGCTCCAGGAGTCTCCTTTGCATCTGGCTAGGAGCCAATCATTACCAGTTCAGAGCCCTGCCATTTGGTCTCTCGATGGCCACCATAGTGTTTAAGAAATGCCTAGCAGTGGTAACAGCTCATTTGAGACTTCAGGGATTCCAGGTGTTTCCATATTTAGATGATTGGCTTCTCTCCGCCCCCACCAAGCGCCTCCTGACCATAGCCCTCCACTACACTCTTTCACTGGCGGAGTTTCTAGGCATCACAGTCCATTGGGAAAAATCCAATCTTCAACCTACCCAACAATTGGAATTTATAGGGGCAGTTTTCAGTACTCAAACAAGCCTGTTTCTCTTCAGGCTCACAGGCTCCAGAGGTTAAGATTACAAGTACAAGTGATACTCTGTCAAAGGAATGTGTCAGGAAAAGAAGTTCTCCAGGCTCTGGGGTCTATGGCTGCAGCCATTCCAATTGTTCCCCTGGCAAGATTAAATATGAGACTGTTACAATGGCTCCTTTTGTCCCAATGGTTGGCAAATCTTCACCCCCTAAACTCACAGATCCTCATAATTAATTCCTGCAAGCAAGATCTTCTTTGGTGGATGAAGACAGATGAAAATCTTTGGTGTCGTCCCTTCCAGATCCCTCAACCCAATGCCACGGTGACCACAGAAGCTTCCCTGATAGGGTTGGGGGGCCACTTTCAGGGAAAGACAGTCCAAGGCACGTGGTCCAGCTTAGAGGCCAACTTGCATATCAATGTTTTGGAGTTGAGAGTGGTGCTGTTGGTGTTGCAGGCACTACATCCACTCCTTCCATCAGGAACGATTGCGATCCATTCATACAATATGTCAGTAGTCTGGTACATAAACAAACAAGGAGGGACCAAATCTTACCCCCTGTGTCGAGAGGCCGTGAGAATTTAGCACTGGGCGATAGCTTCTAACCACTTTCTTAATAGCAACGCATATCCCTGGGAGCTCCAACGTGATTGTGGACAGGCTGAGCAGATGCATCCTCCTTCCACGTGAGTGGACTCTCAATCCAAACGTGACTGCAGAAATTTTCAGCCGTTGGGGCCAGCCTTGCTGCAAATTTTTTGCTTCCCCTTCAGACAACAAGTGCAGCAGCTTCTTTGCCCTTTTTCCCCCAGAAGGGGAGTCACCGAGAGACACTTTGACTCACGATTGGCCCACGAGTCTTCTCCATGCTTATCCTCCAATTCATTTCACACCCCTATTTTTAAAGAAAGCAATTTGGTTGAGATGCAAGGTGATCCTCATTGCCCCTTTCTGGTCTTGACAAGTGTGGTACCCCTTCCTCCAGCCTCACCTATTACAACCTCCATGGATCCTGGACACTCATCAGGACCTAATCTCTCACCCCCAAGGGTTGTCTCCCCCAAATCTGTCCACTCTCAAGCTGACAGCTTGGTTTCTTCACGTCCGTTAGTCGCCAGGCAAGAAACACTCTCCTCACCTGTTTATGATATTATTCTGGCCTCCCATAAACCATCCACCAGAAAACTCTACAGAGATAAGGGGAAAAGGTTCTCTGTCTGGTCTAAAGAACAGATGCTAGACCCCTTCTCAGCTCCTGCATCTTTTATACTTCAGTAACTTTCTGAGTTGTTTGACAATGGAGTATCAGCTTCTACTATTTGAGTCCACTTGACAGCTATCTCCAATTTTCATAACATTTAGAAGGCGTTCCTCTTATCTTCACCCACATTGGCAAGACCTTTCTCAAAGGAGTTCTCCATAGCAGACCCCCAATCAGGCAGCCTGTAGAGACATGAAAACTCTCTCTGGTATTACAGGCTCTCTCTTTACCCCCTTTTGAGCCTGCTGCAAAATGTGACCTTAAATTTCTATCATGGAAATCTCAGTTTTTGTTGGCCGTCACATCAGCTAGATGGATTTCGGAATTACAAGCCTTCTGCATCAAGAGTCTATATTTCATCTTTCATAAAGACAGAGTATCTCTTTGTACTAATCCATCTTTTCTCCCCAAAGTGATTTCTGATTTCTCTGTTAACCAGTCCATTGAGCTCCCAGTGTTTTTCCCAAATTATTCCATTAAAGGAGAATATTGTCTACACTCACTGGATGTACATAGACAATTACATTTTTACCTGGACAGGACTAAATCTTTCCACAAGTCAGATCAACTTTTCTTCTCCATCTCTGGACCAAAAATGGGACGTGCCATATCAAAAGTCACTTTATTAAAATGGCTCAGCGATTGCATTACTTTTTCATACTCACAGGCAAATGAACACTAAACCTGTTAATATCAAAGGTTATTCAACGAGAGCCATTGCAACTTCTATTACTTTTCACTCCAGAGCTTTTATGGACGACATTTGTGCAGCAGCCATTTGGGCTAAATCCCATATTGTCATCAAACATTACAAATTGGAAGTGGTCTTCAGGGGAAGAGCGGCCTTCAGCTCAATGGTTCTCAGGAATGTTGTTCCATAAGGGCCACCCAGGTTTTCAAGTAGCTTGGGATTCTGTCTTATCAGTGATGAATGGGAAGAGTAACAACATCAGATAAAGAAGTTATGTCTTACCATAACATTCCATCTGTGTTGTTGATCTTCTTCCATTCATCACATCCCACCCTCCGTCCCCACCAAAGGCTCCTGGTGGATCTTATGGGTCCTTGTGCTGTTTCAGGGTTACTGCACAGAAATGGCCTCTGCTTTTACTTCTATATGTTGCATGCAAACTTGATCTGAGGTAACTGGGAGAAGGGCATTGTGGGTAGCAGTTTAGCTCTAGAGTTTTTGGTGTACACGAGCTTGATATTAGGCCGACTCAGTTCTTAGGGCTTGGAACCAAACCCATCAGTGATGAATGGAAAAAGATCAACTACACAGATGGAACATTATGGTAAGACATAACTTCTTTTTTGGAGTCAACGGCCCCTTCTTTTGATAGCTGATCTACTATTTTATTAGCCTGACTGTGCACCTCATTTTTGGTGTGAGCTTTGACCTTATTTATTCTCACTGTAGAAGGATTGCCCTCTTCTATCAAACTCCAACTTTTTGCCAACACTTCCTGATGACTGATTGGTTTACCATCAGCTGTAATCAAACTTCTCCTTACCCAAATGGGAAGAGATAATGTTAAGACTCGGACTACGTATTCACTGTCTGTATAAATGTTAAAGGTCTGGGCAATAACAGGGCTTGTTTAACTGCTTCTAGTTCAGCTCTTTGTGCTAAGCATCCCCCTGGGAAACTACCTTTCTTGTGTTCGTTGGTCTCTGCATTGTATATTATTGCTCCTTCAATAGTGTTTCTCCCCATTTTCCAAGTCAGGACATTCATAAGATTCCCCTTAGTAATTAAAAAGTTTTGGTAAAAACTTAATCCGCGGGATTTCTACTCTGATTCCTCCTTTCTGACTTGCAAAACTTGCAGTGATTCTGCCAAGTCGTGCATTAGTCATGCCCTTTGCATTTCCTTCTAACATGTATTTCACTGGAGTATGTTTGGTGTGTAGCACAATTGGAGAGCCCTGAATCATATGGCATGTTACGTCAATACACCATTCTGCAATGATGGCTTGCTTTTCACATTCTCTCATTCCTTTTTCAACTGGACTCATAGTTTGGGAATAATAACCCAAAACCTGATACTGGGATTTTCTTTTTAGCAACACTATGGCTATCATAGTTAGACCATTGTGTCCAAACTGTATGATGAACTCTTTATCTCTTTCTGTGACACTCAAAGCAGGTGGAAAAATTAGTTCTTCCTTGACTTTAGAGAAAGCTACTAGTGACTCATCGTTCCATTTGAGAGGTTCATCTCCCTTTTTGTTTCCTTTAAGGATATTAGTCAAGGGTTTTGTTTTTCCTGCATAATCTGGTATCCACTCCCTTGAGAATCCAAAGATTCCTAGGGCTTGCCTTAACCCTATGACAGTAACTGGAATTGGTAACTGTCTGATCAATTGCTTTTTGTCTTTACTAATGCTTCTTTGTCCTACCGATACTGTGACACCCAAGAAGGTAACAGAATCTTTCATAAACTGACTCTTTTTACGGTTCACTTTTAATCCTGCTTGTCTTATTGCTTGGAACATTTCTGTTGGTGCATTTAAGTGCTGCTTTTCAGTTTCTGTTCCTGCAAGTATGTCATTGAATAGTAGAAGGTCTGCAGTCTAGTGGTTTTAGTATTTCCTGCATTACATGGTGAAAAACTGCTGGAGCATTATGAAAGCCCTGAGGCATTCTTGTCCAAGTATGTTGTTGACCTTCTACAGTAAAAGCAAATGTCTTTATCCAGAGTAATACTCCAGAAACCATTACTCGCATCTAATTTGGAGAAAATGTTCATTTTTTTCCTGAATCTGAGCAATAAGATCAGGCATGCTTCCTGCTATTGGTAAAGAATGAGGTGTCACCTTATTAAGTTCTCTGTAGTCAACAGTAAGACTGTAACTTCCATTTGGCTTCTGTACAGGCCAATACAGACTATTAGCTGGTGAATTAACTTTTCTCACTACCCCTTGAGCTTCTAAAGCTTTCACAGTATTTAGTATTGCCTGTTCTGCCTCTCTCTCTTTACGGGATGTTGTTTTATAGGTTTCTTGGGACTGCCTCTTCCTTTAAGAATAAAGTCAGGGACTTGTCCACAATCATGCTTATGTTTAGCAAAAATATCCTGATAGCAATAGATTAGCTGAGCCAAGTCCTGCTTTGGTATTTTTAATAACGCAGCTAAATCATACTGTCCTGGATCTTTGACACTGTATTTGCATAATGCTTCAGAGATGACTAATACTTCATTTAATGGTCCCTTAATCAGTTCTGTTACACAAATCTGTAATGTAACCTCTTTGTTTCAAGATGTCATTTCTAGTGATGTTTTGTAGATGAGGACCTGATACCCATGCATGCTGGAAGATATCTTCCCCTATCTTTGTTTCTACAGGGAGACTTACTTGAGCTTGAAAGATTTTTCTTCCTAACCCTTGCAAGTTTAGGTTCATAGGTTCATAGATTAGTACTAGGCTAACTGCCCTTGCGAGTTATTTTAAGCCTAGCCAATTATCCCTTGTGAGACTCAAACTCTGCACCTTGAGTTTGTAAGGCAAACACCTTACCCATTAGGCCACCCTTCCAACATAGTTCTTGTTTCTGGGAATGTTCTTGTAGTAATGCTAGCTGTGGCTCCTGTATTTATTAAATACATATCTAAGTGGTCTCCTACCCAAATCTGAGCATGTGGCCTTGGTGTTCTTTTTTTTTAATTTCATTATGTAAAGCTTTTAGCTCATCTGATCTCTTTTATCTAATTGTTTTACGCTTTCCTGTAAGTGGGAACATTTTTTGACAAAGTATCTATAGTCCTGTGTTCTAATGTACACAAAAAACTGTTGTAAGAGAGCTGGAATTAATGTTTTCTTAACAAAATCTCTTTTATTCTGATTTGGTTTTTCCTACTCTGTAAATTCATAAGTCAAAGAAGGCAGTTTATGAATAGGACTGTTCTTTTTCCCTTAACTTTTGTTGCTTCTGACTGACCCATTCATGAATAATATCTAATAAAAATTGTGCATCCCCTGTCTGTGAATTATTACCACATGCACTATCTGCTTGGTTTATAACGTCTTCAAATCTGGGAAAATTAGGAAATAAAATTAACCTTGCCTTAGCCTTATCTGGGGTATTCTTTTTAGAATCTGACATCTCTATTCTTTTAGAGAATGAAACAAAACTGTCAGATTTTTCCTGAGACATTTCCTCAGTAACACTTTCAGATTTCTCTTGAGACTTTTTTTCTTGAAATGGTTTAGCAAATCTTAATAAATATCTGTTTCTACATCTGGTTACAGGTACTTTTTCTGGTATAATGTCTTGGTTTAATTATCTCATACTGTTACTTTTAAAATTCAGTGTCTCAGGTCTTGTTTCTGATTGCAGTAACAACTGTGATGCCTTGCAAGCCACATTTAAAATTCTTACTCCTGTGCAAATTCCTTTAACTGCATGCCTCATAAATTACAGATTAAACATGTAACTATAGGAGAACAAAGCTTTAGTGCGTTCTACATTAACAAGCAGAAAAGGTAAGACCTCACTCTATTACCGGAGTGTAGAAGTCCCTTCTTGGGTATTCGCTGGCCAGCCTTTACTTCCACTTCGCTTTCCTGTGGATGGGTCTCACGGATGAAATCTGATCCAGTCTCTGGACTCTTGTCTCCTTCACCTGACGACCTTTTTCAGCTAACCTTTCCTTAATATTTCAACTTTACTTCAACTTTTCAACTTCTGCTCTTTCAGCTTTGTTTCTTCCCGGGTTTCGGCACCAAAAACTTTAAAAGTATCTAGAAGTACTGCACCTATGAGGAAAAATACAGGCAGTTAGAAGAATAAGAAAAGTAAATGATCAGCAAGCAAGGCATCTCCAGTTGGGTCAGTACAATTTATTTCAATCTGTAGCTGGCTTGACTGACTGACTGACTGACTGACTGACTGACAAAGTTTACTAGTGAGTATAGCACTTTTTATACAATCTTGAAAGATGCAGTCTTGCCTCTTTAGACATACACTGTGTCCTAGTTTAGTCATGTAACTATTTTCAAAAATGCTGTTACAGCAGACTATTTTTGTAGAGTTACTATACAACAGGGTTTCTTTTTTTGTAACAAGTACAGAGTATTTCTTGCTTCAGCTTGCTTTGTCATCATATGTTCTTACTTCTTAATTGTCTGTCATAACATTTCTAATGAGAAAGACTATTTATTATTGTTACTGCTGCAGTTAATATTTACATTATTACTACTGTTGAGTGATTCAGATTTAATGAAAATTTGCAACTTACAAAGTAATACAAAAGCTTAATAGAAACTTCATATAAAAATCTGCAGCATGTATGTGTAAGGCACAACATCTGTTCCTGTAATTCATTCTATAGACAACGTATGAAATAGAATAATATACATTTTCGTATTATTTGATGTTTGTAGCATATATGTACATTTTACAGAGCATGTATTTTACATCCTGTTTATTCTTTACACATGCTTTCTTATTCTTTGATGTTTGTAGCATATATGTACATTTTACAGAGCTTATATTTTGCATTCTGTTTATTTTTTACACATATGGTTTAGGAATGTTTTGATAGAAATAGAAAAGTACTGATTAATACATGTTTTATACAACTTTTTAATAGAAGATCCATTCACTGCTGTTACATTACATTAGAGTGTGTCAGTGTGTGACCCTTGTTTCAGGCTGCTGTGACCTTTCCAGGCTATGTTTATCCTAATAGCAGGCTGATCTGACAATTCTAAAAACCTCTGCAAAGTCTTATAGCTGGTTTACATCTGTTATCTGACATCTGGTTATGAGAGGAATTATTTTCAACATAAATATTTATTTATATTAATAATTTTGCCTTAATAAAGAGAGAAATTATTTATAAGCACTAGCTAATCTTGGCTGATGCTCTTTTAGCCAGGCATTGTATTTCCATGCAGCTTTGTATTATTTTATATCACTAGCATTCACATAAAAGATTGTTCACACATGCTGCTCAGGGAAGATTTCGTAATGTTGGTATCTCAAGATTTCTATAACAGAAGGTTCCCCACAGTCGCCCCTGAAGATGTCTCCTTTGGGGACATCCTGGAAACACTGAAGCAGTGGGGTGACTGGAAGTCCAGCACCCCTTCCCCGAAGGAGAACGTATTCTTGCAGGCTTTCCGAGCTCAACCCTCTACCTCCTGGATGCCGGCCTCTGCAGATGAACTTGTTCAGTACATCGTGCAGTGGGCTTGGGTGACACCTGATGCCATTGAGCCAATTCCACATAGGCAAGATAAGATACTCTCTCTGCCAGTGTTGTTGTAGCGGCAGCCACATAGAAAGAGCTCACTGAGGAGAGCTCTACTGTCCATCCCCCAATTAGGGAGTCTTGGGCGATAGACAGGATAGGAAAGCGGGTCTTTTCTTCAACAACCTCTGCAATCCGGTCTGTAAACTACTTGGCACACTTCACACGGCTTCAGAGAGAGACTTAATTTCAGAGCTTTCCGAAACGCTAGCAGAAGCAGTGTCTGATGAGGTATGAGACAAGGTTGCCTTATAACTTGCCACCCTGGAGTCTATTTCCAATTCGTCCATGAGGTTGATTTCACACTCAACTGAAGGGGCGTCAAGAGCTGCAGGCGTTGCTAGACGCCACACCTGGCTGTGACTTTGTGATATCGTGGATCCTTTCAAGTCTTCCTTCCTTAATGCCCTCATAGAAGCCTCATCTTTATTTGGCTCTAAGGTTAAGGATACCTTGGCCAGGTATGAAAAGGATGGTAAGACCCTTTCTGATGTAGGTTTCCATTTCTCTACACCTCAGAGACCCTACTCTAGAAACAACTGGAATGGAAAGATGTGGTATTGAAAATCCCAAGGGCCTTTCCGCGACACACTGGCCAAATCCCCCCCCTGGGGCAGAGGGGGGTAATTCAAATGGAAGACGGCCCTTTAGGAGCAGAGGAGTCCATGTAACCAGGAATCCAGAGATTCTTTCTCTGGACAGCCCTATCAGTGCTCCTGAAGAGCGGCCCAATTGCTTGCCTCTGGAGGCAGTCGAGGGTCGTTTCTCCCTGCACCACTTTGCCTGGCAAAAGATAACCACAAATTCTTGGGTGCAAATGATAATAACCAGAGGATATCACATTCCCTTCTTTTCGAACCCAAAGCCAACCAGGCATATTCCCGATGTCCCAAAGGGTTACTCTGTTTATTGCTTGGGGTTTTAAATAAAATTTGTTAATTGAGAGTAATTATTCAATTTAATTTGCTATAAATTAGTGGCACTAGTTCACCAATCTGATGAAGTCAATGCTTTTGGGACGAAACCTGGGTCATTGGTGAATTGGTTCTACTGCCTTTGTGCTGTGTACACTGTTTTATTGTGCGTTTGGAATAAACCTGGAATTACATCTTGGGCAGTTTGGATATCGTTCATTCAGTTATACATATTCCCGATGTTCCACCCAGTCAAAGGGAATTTGCAGCAATAGAAATTCAAAAGCTGCTTCAAAAAAGAGTTGTCCAAGTTTTCCCCCCGCCCAACAAGGATCCGGCTTTTACTCAAGAGTCTTTTTAGCGCCAAAACAAACAGGGGACTGGATGCCCATTTTAGACCTCAGCAACCTAAATAAATTTATCAAACAAGTAAAGTTCCAGATGGTCACAGTACAGTTGCTACTCCCTTTTTTGGGAAAAGATGAGTGGATGTGCTCTATAGATCTTCAGGACATGCATTACCACATAAAAATGGACAAATGCTCCAGAAGATTTCTCCACTTCTGGCTGGGAGCCAATCATTACCAATTCCGAGCACTGCCCTTTGGTCTCTCTACAGCCCTCAGAGTGTTCACCAAATGCATGGCGATGGTGACAGCTCACTTGATACTGCGAGGATTCCAGGTGTTTCCATATCTAGACAATTGGCTTCTTACCTCCCCAACCGAGCACCAACTGTTGTTCATCATACAGCAAACACAGAAACTTTTGTTGCACTTGAGCATTACTGTGAATGAGAGCAAATGCAAACTAACACCATCCCGAAGACTGCAGTTCATAAGGGCAGAATTCGACACATGAATCTGTAGGGTATTTCTTCCCACCCACAGATTACAAAGGCTGAGACTTCAACTCCAACCAGTTCTGAACCACGCCAAGGTTCCAGCAAGAGTGATTCTACAACTTCTGGGATCTATGGCAGCTTGCATCATGATGGTTCCATTAGTGAGACTTCACATGAGACTCTTTCAATGGTTGTTAATAACTCAATGGTCCCCTTTAGATCTTCCTATGTCTCACAAAATCAGGATAACTAGTCTTTGCAAACAAGACCTTCTCTGGTGGCTGAAGCTGGATCAAAACCTATGGAGTTGCCCATTCTCCCCCGCTCTTCCCTTAGCCATGGTGACCATAGATGCTTCCCTGATTGGGTGGGGGGGGCATTTTCAGGGACAGACAGTCCAAGGCACTTGGTCACCCCTGGAGGCCAATTTGCATTTCAGTGTTCTGGAACTGAGGGCAGTGCTTCTCGTGTTGCAAGCATTCCATTCTGTCCTCCCTTTGGGAACAGTTGCCATTCAGTCAGACATGTCAGTAGTCTGGTACATAAACAAACAGGGGCAGCCAGAGCTTACCCTTTATGTCGGGAAGGCATGAGAATCTGGCAATGGGCAATAGCTTCCAGTCGCTTTCTTGTAGTAATGCACATTCCCGGGGAGTCCAACGTGACTGCAGCCAAGTTGAGAAGATGCATCCTCTTGCCTCACAAATGGTCCCTCAACCAGATAGCAGCAGCAGATATTTTCAGTCGCTGGGGTCAGCCTTGCTGAGATCTATTTGCCTCCCCCACAAAACACAAATGCAGCAGCTATGCTGCCCTAATCCCCCCCCTAGGGAGAGTCACTGAGGGACAATCTCCTACAGGATTGGCCCACTGGTCTTCTCTATGCTTATCCCCCTCTACCTTTGATACCACAATTCATGAAGAAGGCTCTTCGATTGAGAAGTAAAGTAATCCTCATTGCTGCTTACTGACCTCGTCAAATTTGGTTCCCGTTTCTGTGGCCTCATCTAATTTGTCAGCCCTGGGTTCTGGACCCAATCCCAGACTTGGTAAAACATCCAAAGGGCTTGATTCATCCAAATATATCCAGTCTCAAGCTGACAGCTTTGTTTTCTCCAATTCTGCTGATTGCCAGGCAAAGTGACCTATCCTCTCCAGTTTGCCACATTCTCTTGGCTTCACATAAACCATCCACCAGAAGGCTTTACCTTAGTAAATAGAAGTGTTTTTCTCTATTGTGCAAGGATAGGCACATTGAACCTTTCTCAGCACAAGTGCCTGTTGTTCTAGAATACTTATCTACTCAACTGGAGTCCGAAGCTGCAGCTTCTTCTATTCGAGTCCATCTGGCTGCGATATCCAACTACCATAATGGTTTTCTACATAATTCATTAATCTCTCACAGACTGCGTAAAACTTTCCTAAAGGGAGTTCTGCATATCAAGCCCCCTTTAAAACAACCAATTGAACCATGGGACTTGACAATAATTTTACAATCTCTGACCAGTTGAACCTGCAGCCACACGTGATCTGAAATTCTTATCTTGGAAAACCTTGTTCATGGTCGCTATTACATCTGCTAGATGTATATCAGAATTACAAGCTTTGAGTATGAAGCTTCCATATTTGATCTTTCACAAGGATAGGGTATCCTTACGAACAAACCCTTATTTTTTTCCGAAAGTGATTTTTGATCTGACTATTAACCAAACTTTAGACCTGCCTGTATTCTTCCCAAATTACTCTACTAAAGGGGAGTATACTTTCCATTTACTTGATGTTCATAGACAACTACACTTTTATCTTGACAAGACAAAGTCCTTTAGAAAATCTGACCAGCTATTTATTGCCTATGCTGGTCCTAAGATGGAGAAAGCAGTAGCTAAAGTTACCCTATCCAAATGGCTTAGAGACTGCATCACCTACATATACCAAGAAAATAGGATGGCTGTTCCTGCAAGGATTAAAGCACACTCAACAAGGTCAGTTTCAACTTTTGTAGCCTTCCATTCCAGGGCTTCCATGGATGACATTTGTGCAGCAGCAATATGGGCCTCTCCTCATACATTTATTACGCATTATAAATTGGATATGATTTCTAGGGGAAGAGCTTCCTTCGGATCAATGGTACTCAGGAATATTCTTCCTTAGGGCCTCCAAGGAAACAGGTGGCTAGGGACTCTGTCCCACATGTAAGAAATGAATGAAGATTAACATCAGATAAAGAAGTTATGCCTTACCATAACATTCCATCTGCATTGTTGATCTTTATTCATTCATTACAACCCCCCCCCCATCCCCCTCCAAGGGCTCTTGGAGGTTTGTTTATGGTTCTTCCATTCCTGGTAAGGTACTTTCTTAGAGAAAGGCTCCGCTTTCCTTTCTGTAAACTGTCCTGTCTTCCGGGCAAACTCGATCTGAGGTAATATGGAGAAGGGCACTATGGGTAAAGCTTAGCTCAAGAGTTTTATGGCTTGCGTGGGCTTGGTAAACGGCCAAGTCGGAACT
The DNA here is from genome assembly GCF_019279795.1 of Protopterus annectens. Classification (NCBI taxonomy): domain Eukaryota; kingdom Metazoa; phylum Chordata; order Ceratodontiformes; family Protopteridae; genus Protopterus; species Protopterus annectens. Next base: position 1,942,720,954 of record NC_056731.1, read on the forward strand.
GAGGATCCATTCCAAACCCACATGTAATGAATGAAGATCAACAGCACAGATGGAACATTATGGTAAGACATAACTTCTTTTTTTTTTAACTTTTTTTCTATAGGTTTTATAGTTTTTTGTGTAGTGGCTGGACTCTGTGCATGTGCAGACTATCAGTGTTTTTTTCTTACCTGAACTTGCTTTTGACTGTCTTAAAACTATACTGACTCCTTCAGGCTCTGCTTCTGATCCTTATTATTTCATCTTCATCTAAACCTATGGAGCAGTTACCAGTCTCTGTGGTTCTTCTTTCATTTGTCTTCAAGAAGAAGAAAGTAGTCAGGGAGTCTGTGGGTGCCAAGCTGTGTCCAGTTTTGGTTTCTCAGACTACTCATCTTTTTCTGCTGGACCTCTGATGTAGCACTTACAGCCACTAAGAATAAGGGGATAGATACATCCTCACTGTGGCTGTAAGGGTGCCCTCCCTGGGTATGGGAGAACCACTGTTGCTGGTCTCAGGGGAAGGGGCAAGTGTTTTTCCTGTTAGCTGGGATAAGGAGGCTGGGTCCTTGGGGAGTGTGCCTGCCTCGGGTCAGTCCTTTTCCAGGGAATGTCCCAGGAAAAGGTAAAAAAAGTAACAAAAATGTGGATTCTCCTGTTTCTATTTTCATGCACAGAGAAAGTTTGCTGGTATTTGCTAGGTAACTAATTTCTTCTTGTTTTGCTCCCATTTCATCTGCTGTGAAGAAAAGGTAAAGGGTTTCCTCAATTTCTGATTCTGAAATTCAGTCAAAAGAGCAGGATTTGGATGGTGAATGTTGTGCTTTGGGATTTTCTTCTTAACCTGAAGATTCTGATTCTGAGTAAAGTATTGCTTCTGCTTTTCCTCCAAAAGTACTTTCTTTTTCTGAAACTATCTAAAATGAACGACTTTTCTAAGTGGGATATAAATGAAATCCCCATAGCTTAGCAAATGGATCATGATTTGTTACAGCTGGATATTCTTTATTTAGTAACTGTTCCTCCTGTTTTAATTGCTTTTGAGAATGTCTTTCTAACAGCTTGCAGTTTACCTGACAGTCAGCCATCTGCCTCTAGGACGTCTGATAGGTTAGATCAGGTACCCAAGACTCACAAATACTTGGCTACTTACCCTAAATCAGTTCCTGCAGTGATTTCCCTGTCCAAAACTGCTTCTGCTGGACACACTGATAATGTCAACCCCATTCCCGCTGACAAGGATGGAAAAGCTTTCGACAGATTTGGGAAAAAAGTGTACTTTTCTGGACTCAGTACTTTTCAGATTCCTGTTTTTGTTTTTTTTTAAGAAGTGAGATTTTGTGATGGATAGATCATAGGTTCATAGGCAGGTACTAGGCTATCTGCCCGAGGGCATTTATAAGCCTAGCCAGAGTGTGTCGGCTTTCACCGCCCCATTGAGTAATTAACTGAGCCTCTGTCAAGCAGAGCCAATGAAGTGATCCCAGGGGTGTATTTTCTGTTACCCATCCACTCGTCAAGGTTTCCCTTGAAGAGTGTTAGTGAAGGGCTCTGCCTGATGTAATTTGGAATTTTGTTCCAAAGCATGGGGAGTCTCTGTGACAGGAATCTATCCCTCCAGCATGTTCTATTTATTGTTGTGGCGAGGTTTAGCTCACTAGAGCGTGTGGCTCACAGTGACTTGGATTTCTTTAGGTGGAGCATGTCCATCAATTCTGAGTTGGACATGGCTTTGTAAGTCAGGCAGAGATCACCTCTGAGTAAACGATATGTCACTGAGTACAGCCGGAGTTTTTTAGTCGGGCTGCATAGGACATATGTTTGAGGCCAGTAATCCTCTTGGTGAGGTACTTTTGTGATCTTTCCAGCTGTTGGAAGTGTCTTGTGAGGTACATCCCAAATGGGGCATTGTACTCTATGATGGGTCTAATGAGTGACAAGTAGAGGGGCAGTACAACCTCTATTACTAGATGCGAACCCTTTAGTAATTAGATGGGCCACATAGAAAGATTTCCTAACTACTTTGGCAATATGATTGTCAAAGAAGAGATTACTGTCTACCTGGGTCCCCAGATCTCTTATTATCTCTTCTGTATTAAGGGGGCTGCCACCTGTGTGGTAATTTGCGGGTGTTTTGTTTTTCCCAAATGGGATGACTGTGCATTTTTTGGCATTTAGCTTGAGGCCATGACTTTGACACCAGGTGTCCATCTCAGTAAGGCCTTTTTGGAGGATGTCCCTGTCAACCGGAGAGTCAATTATGGCTTCCAGTTTGCAGTCATCGGCAAACTTGGTTAGCCATAGTCCTCCTGTGTTTGCATGTACTTCTGAGAAGTATATGCCGAACAGTAGGTGTCCCAGGACCGAGCCTTGTGGGACACCACTTGTGACTGGTTTAGAGTCGGACCGGGAGCCCGCTATTCTTACTGTGTGATTTTTGTCTGTAAGCTAGTTGGCAACCCATCTCGTGACGTAGGGGTTTATGTTCAGGCTGGTGAGTTTTTCTGTAATAACAGAGTGGGGAATGGTGTCGAAAGCCTTGGCGAGGTCAAGTTGGGCTGTGTGAACCACCTTTCCCTTGGTGACTGTCTCGAAGAAGTCAACCAGGTTTAGTAGGCATGATCTGCCCTTAACAAAGCCAAACCATTAATCCAAGTCTTCTATTCTCACTTCTGCCTCCTCTTCAGTGTGTTACAACAGATGCCTTAGACCTGGTTTGTGAAGCTGTTTTGAAAGGAGTGAAAGTTTAAGGTATGTGGAACAAATAAGAGACAAAAACACTTAAATGTCAAAGAGATCTTGATTGTAATAAATGCTTTGAAAGTCCTAATCATCTCTTGTTTTCAGGGTCTTTTCAGGTTTTCACAGACAACACCACAGTGATGTGGTACATGAAGAAACAGTGGATACAAGATCTTACCATCTTTGCAAACTTGCTATGATAGCCTGTGAGGTAGTAACTCAGCTCAGTTTGACTCTTCAGGCCACATATATTCCATCAGATTAAAACACTGTAGCGGGCAAGCTAAGTAGAACCGGGATAGACCCTCATGAATGGAAACTTCATCTGAGGATCATCCAATAATTGATCCAGCTGTGGGGAACACCTCAAGTAGACCTATTTGATTCTTGTCAGAACAGGAAACTGAAGAATTTCTGATCCAACATTCCTTGCAAACAGGCCTGTAAGACAGATGTTTTCTTATTCTCATGAATGGGAATGCTCCTCTATGCCTTTCTACCTTTTCAACTGAAATCCAGGGTTCTTCTAAATATACAGATGGACTCCTCAGAGATTGTAACAGTGCCCCCCCCCCTTTTGACCTAAGTAACAGTGGTTCTCCCTTCTTATGAAACTGGCCAAAGGTAATTATCACAGGCTTCCCCAAAGACTGTATTTACTCATGCAGGACAAGGGTTGTTTGATACACTCCAACCTGATAACTCTGTTTGACTATCTGGATGATAGACTGTTGTACCTTTTATTCACTTTTTTCTAAGGATGAGCAGCATGTATTGAAGGAAAATAAAAAAAAAATGCTGCTGTTAATTCATATATGTGCAAGTGGAAAAGATTTTCTAGTTGGTGCCATTCAAAGATCCAAGCCCTGTTAAGGCCTGGCTGCCTCTGCTTCTTGAGTGTGTGAGTTATTGTTCTCTGGCCTCTCTTTCTCCTCTGTCAGTCTTCATTTGTTGGCTATCTTTGCTTGCCTGACCTTGGATACCCCTTTTTAATTTTAATTATCTACAAGTCAAAAACAGGTTTTTGAAAGGAGTTCTACATATCCGGCCTCCTAGAAAAAATGTGGCTTCTCCATAGGATCTTTACTTTGTGCATGAAAATCTTACGATTTTTCTATTTGAGCCAGCTTAGTAGGCTGAATTGAGGTTCTTAACATGGAAGACTGTTTTACATTCATCTTACTTCAGCTAGAAGAGCATCTGATTTACATGCTTTTATGGTGAGTCAGTTGTACATACTTTTTTTCACAAGGACAGGATTTCTTTGAGAACTAACCATTTTTATGCCTAAAATAGTTTTAGAGTTTATCTTGCATCAAGCAAGTATCTATCCCGGCAGAGGGCTGCCTCCCAAACATCTCTGATGCTCAGGTGAAGGCTGCCCTCTCCAAAGCAAAAAACACTGCTTCCATGGGACCAGATGGCGTCCCAGGTTGCGTCCTACATGAACTCCAAGAGGAACTAATCCCTTAAATAAAACAGCTATACAATCTCAGCCTCACTACAGGATATGTGCCCACAGAATGGCGTACAGCAACAGTGTCCCACTCCACAAAGGTGGAGCCTCTACGGACCCTGGAAACTATCGTCCCATAAGCCTGACTAGCTTAGTCTGCAAGGCTATGGAGAGGATCATCATGGAGCTCATAAACAAAGACATTGGGGACCTACAGACACTAGATCCTACCCAGTTCGGCTTTGTCAAGGGCAGATCCTGCCTTTTGAACCTGGTTGACTTCTTCGAAACAGTCACCAAAGCCATAGATGAAGGGAAGGTAGTCCACACAGCCTATCTGGACCTTGCAAAGGCATTTGACACAATACCCCACTCGGGCATCATAGATAAGCTATCCAGCTTAAATATAAACCCCTATGTCACAAGATGGGTCGCAAACTGGCTCAAAGACAGAACCCACAGAGTGAGAGTTGCTGGAGCCATGTCAGACTCGAAACCGGTCACAAGTGGCATCCCACAGGGTTCTGTCCTGGGACCACTTTTGTTCGGTATATACTTTTCCGAGGTACAGGCAAACGTGGGAGGACTATGGCTCACCAAGTTCGCAAACGACTGCAAACTGGGCGCCATAATCGACTCTCCAGCTGACACAAACATCCTTTAAAAAGGTCTCACAGAGACAGATAACTGGTGCCAGCGCCATGGTTTAAAGCTAAATGCCAAAAAAATGTATAGTCATACCCTTTGGCAAAGACAATGTGCCCACAAATTACCACATAGGCGGAAACCCATTAAGTACAGAGAAAGTTATTAGGGACCTGGGGACCCAAGTTGATAGCAATCTCTCCTTTGAAAACCACATTGCCAAAGTGGTTAGAAAGACCTTCAACATAGCCCACCTCATCACGAAGGGTTTCACATCTAGATCAAGAGAGGTAATCGTGCCCCTTTATTCATCCCTCATCAGGCCCATCATAGAATACAGTGCCCCTTTTGGGATGTACCTTACCCGACATCTGCAGCAATTAGAAAGACCCCAAAAGTATCTCACCAAGAGGATCAAGGATCTCAAACAGATGCCATATGCTGCTCGGTTAAAATAACTCCAGCTCTACTCAGTTGCATACCGCCTACTTCGAGGCGATCTATGCCTGACATACAAAGCTATGTCAAATCCAGAATTAATGGACATGCTCCACCTCAGTAAATCTAAATCCCTTAGAGCCACACGCTCGAGGGACTTGAACCTTAGCACAGAAATAAATAGAACTTGCTGGAGGGACAGGTTCATAACCCAGAGGCTCCCTTCGCTCTGGAATAGAATTCCAGTTCATGTGAGGCAGAGCACCTCACTGAATGTCTTCAAGATGAATCTTGATAGGTGGATGGGGGATCGTAGGTTTGTCCCAGGGATTACTCCCATGTCAGTATTAGACAGAGGCACAGTAAAAAAAACCTTAAAAAGGGCACAGTATGCTCAAATCAAGGGGTGGCGTAAGCCATACAGAATCGGGCTAGGCTTATAATTGCCCCAGGGCAGATAGCCTAGTATGAACCTATGAACCTATTTATCCCCCTTTTTCCTGCTCCAATAAACAATCCTTCAGGAAAGCTTATCAGCTGTCTGTCCTATGAAGGAAAGAAGAAAGGACAACCAGTGTCAAACTGACTCTGTTTATAGATGGTTATTTTATGATATTCCCATAATTTGTCACTTTCAGACAGGGTTGGGATTCATTCCACCATTGCTTTGGCTTCTTTGGTGGCTTTCGGGAAAGGGGTGGACTATAGAAGCATTCTAGAGGCAGCAACTTAGTCCTGTGTACATACCTTTACAACGCACTATTAACTGGAGAACTTTGCTAGGACCATTCTTCAGGGGCTTCAGCATTCCTAATTAAATAATTCTTCCTCCTTTGTTACTTGTTATGCTATGGTAATTTAACCATATTGTTTAGGCTACTGCAACAGTGATATAATGTTGAACATAATACACTGTTTAAGTAAAATGTTACTAACATCTCCTAGCCACATGCGTAGTTTTACCACACTACTCACCTATTTTTCTAATATAAACCTTATGATAACCATGTATAGTCTCTAAACCTGCTTAATACCCTGCTTCTTAAATGTAATATTAACATTTTCTGCCTTACCAAGTACTTTGAATTTCTAATCAGTACATTCCCTACTTCTTAACCACTAATCACAAGATCTAGTATCTGTTTCACAAGCTCACTAACACACTTCTTCAGTTGCTCAGTGTTCAATATCTACTAAATTCATAAGTATTGTAACTTTTCATACTGTAATAGTGTCCTTTATTTCACATGAATGTAATCTAATAAGCAATGTATATGTGATTGGTAATGTATATTACTGTAAGTCTGTTTAAAAATGTTTTAACACGTTGAAGCTTTTCTCCCAGGACCTTTACTGAAAAGGGTTTTTTGTCTAAACCCACCAGTTGGACAAATGCAGCAAGGAAAAGCAAAATAAAATGTAATAAATAAACTTAACAGTACAATAGATATTTTACTAGATCACTGTTGCATTAGCTGTATCCTCCCTCAGTTCCCGTTTTTTTACTGTTTACTGTGTTGCGAGGGTTTATATGTATATACCTGTGTGTATATATTTTCCCCTTTTATATTTCCTAGCACTTTTCTTTCAGAGATATTGCCTCCCTTTTAGGGCAGGAAAGCTGTGAGCTTTCTGTGCTCCAACTTCCCTTTATATGGAGCTCCATGCAAGCTTCTGACAGAGCTCATGAAGGGTGCCTTTTAGCTTTGAAAAGCTGGCCGGTAGCAGTGGAGCAGTTAGGCAAGATTCATATAGCTTAGACAATGCAACAGTGATCTATTAAAATATCTACTGTTATGGTGAGTTTACTTACAAAACTGGACTTTATGTGGTTATGAAATGGTTAGTCAGCATAACTGAAGTAAAGCTAATTAACAATGTAGCAGAGGCAATTAATGCAACGGTGAGCAACTGATTAGGGAATGTGCTGGTAAAATCTGAACAGACAATACAAAGAGGCACATAGCACAACAAAAGACATGACCTGAATATCGCTGAAGTGTGCAAATGCACACATATGACTATGTGAGGTCATATGTGCAACACTACACCTATACGAGAATTCCTGAGAGCCATAATATGAGAATTTCAGCGAAGACCCCAGCAATGTATCCTTACTAATGGAGAAGAAATGGGTATATAGGATAATCAGAAAGGAGGAAGAACAAGCAGAGAAGCACACAGAACAGTGAGGGGAAGAAAAGACTGAAATGGAGGTGGGAAAGCAAGGGGTCATTTTTTGTGGGACATGTACCCATTTTTGTAAGAAGGGTAGTGAGGAAAAGAAATAAGGGGAAGGTGTGGGCAAGAAAAAAGAGTATATGCATGGAACTGGGGACAAACAAACAGGGAAGAGAGACAAAAAACAACAGGTGAAGTGCTGACTCAAAATGAATGGGAGTCAAAGGTGAGACAGACAGAGTGGAGAACAAATGGTGATGGGGAGGACTGCAGAATAAACTGGTGAGGGAAATGAAATAAAAAGTAGGGAAATGCCACGATGGGGGAAAGAGTGGGTTGACAGCTGCCTATCATGCTGCCCAGAGTTGTACCTAGCCAGAGCTCAGCCACATACATATCTGCTCACCTCTACCCCCCTGCTGGGCCCAGCCACTGATGGCACTGTTGGCAGTGCCAGGTGATGGTGCAACTCAGCCAGTCATACAAGGAGATTCTGCAGATGGCCAGTGCAAGCATCACGCTACAAGTCTACCACTGCAGGCACCAACTCCAACAGCTGGCACCTGGTAACATATCTTGACCTGCTGGCACATCCCCATTGTAGGAGACAGCATCCCCCCAGTGACAGACCACTAGAGTCCACAGTGGAACCATTCAGGTCTCCTCCTACTGGATGACCTTTGTCGCCCTACAGAGAGGCAGGTGTGGAGGCAGCAAGAAACCCGACAGGAGATGGCAGGGCAGGTCACTGGTGAGATGACTGCTGCTACACCACAACCACATCTTTGTCTGGCATTGCATAAAATAGTAACAAAAATGGAAACAAATTAAACAACAAATGCTAAATAAATGTAAAGGTAGGATGTATGGTGTCCTTGGCAGGACACTCCACACTAATGAGCAATACTGCAGCAGTAATGAAATGAAGGGTATCTACTGACAACAGCTCAAGCCTGACTACTGCTATATCCAGCTCACTCTCCTCATTTCACTTTCAGCCTGTTCCTACATCCCTTGTCTGTACCCTTATTCAGAAACTCAAACCAACCACCCCCTCAGCTGATCTACTACCAGCAGAATATTTACAAAAAGCTGCAAAAGCCATAGCCTATCCCATGTCTATCCTGATCAATAGAACTATAACTGGAGGAACCATCCCATCTATCTGGAAAATTTCACATATTATCCCCCTACGTAAAGGTGGTAACTCTCATGAGCTGTCAAACTACAGACCCATAGCTGTACTATCACCCCTGGCAAAAATTATGGAAAAATGTGTACATAAACAACTGCTAAACTACCTTACCCAAAACAACCTACTAACAAACTGTCAGCATGGTTTTAGGCCATTTCACAATACCACCTCTGCCCTCTTATCCTTCACTGATTGCATTAACAAAAATCGTAATAAAGCATTCTTTCCTCAGCCCTGTTTATTGATCTCTCTTCGATATAGTTAACCATCAACTACTCATAAACATACTTAAAACTCTCTCACTAGACTCACTGGCCATACAATGGTTCCACTCCTACTTAAACAATAGACAACAGGCTGTGCTATGGGATAATACCTTATCCATCCACCTTCCCATTGCTCTTGGTGTCCCTCAAGGCTCTATATTAGATCCTCTCCTATTCTCTATTTTTATTAATGACCTACATTCAGTAATTCCACAAGCTACCTGTATCCAATATGCAGACGATTCCATGTTAGTATGCTCAACCACTTCTCCATCTGATCTACAGACTCTAACTAAAAGGTGTTCAATACAGTCGGAAAATGGCTTCTACACCATTGCCTCATCTTGAACCCCAAAAAACAAAACTCTTACTATTCACTCCAACTCATAGGGCTTCCCCACTTAACTTTACTGTTATATCAAACAATGGTACTATCATATCTCCTGATCCCACTACCAAACTACTAGGGGTATTAATTGACAACAACCTTAACTTCGACGCTCATATTAATAGTACAATAAAAACAGTCAAGAAAAAAACTTGGCTCCCTTTATAGGATCAAACCCTTCCTGACTCCATTAGCTAGGACTACTATCGCCCACACCCATTTAATCTCTACTGTCCTCTATGCCTCCCCTATATTTACTAACTTGTGTAAAAATAACCTTAACAAGCTAGCAATCTCCCACAACAATATTGACAGATTTGCCACTGGCTCTAATTTCAGAACCCATCACTGTCTTAATCTAGAAAGTTGCACACAAGGTGCTGTATCAACCTACTAATACCCTAATACTTATTAACCTTATCACCCCCCTACAATAATCTTAAGACCCTACGCTCTTCAAACAAACTACTTCTACAACTAAGCAAAGTGACTCTGTTGGCAAAACCTGGAACTCACTCCCTAGTGACCTGACCTTGCTTTCCTCAATAACACTTTTTAAAAACAAACTGAAACTAGACCTCAAAACACATTGGTTATGCCCTTGTGCTAACCCTAACTATCTAACTTCCTCACTTATCACTGGGTACACATACTCTTTCTGTACCAAGTAGGTGCTCCTCTTTTAACTTTAAAGAGAGTGTGTTTTCATATATTAACCTTATGTCTTTCCTAACATCTTCCTGTTCTATTCCCCAGGTCATCATATATTAACCTCATGTCATTTCTAACATCTTCATGTACTATTCCCTAAATCATTTCATGTATAAAGAATCTTAAACCATCAATGTAAAAAATGTAAAGAATTGTTAAAAGATGTACCTGTATTTTTAGAATTAGTCATGTAAAATTACTATTATTTGTAACAAAATCACAAAAGCCACAGCAACTAGGAAAATAATCGACAGCGTGTAAAATAAAGAATAATGAACAATAGTCACCATAAAACGCTGTCAAAAATGGCAATGTCCAGCTGATACAGTCCAAACGGATAAGCCGATACTTCTTGATACACACTCACTGCTCTTAATCACTGAAATATGGTCGAAGGCAAAACGCCTCGAGCACTCCTCCTCTGCAGGGAAGTATAAATGTCCAGTCACCAGAATAAATTCCACTTTACTGCTCCAACACAGGAAATTGCAGTCACCAAACTCCGGTTAGGTAAAAACACAGCTTTATTTACAAAAAAGTGAGCGCTTTCGCCGTTAGGCTTTTTCAAACTTTACAAAGCTACTACTGGTAAAATCATTTAAATAATCCTTCCTGCTCGATGATAGGTAGGTTCATTATCAGAGCTTAAAGCGCCACTGACAAACATACAACAAATTTATTCCACAGCAACTACATGTACAGGTATATATAATATGTATATGCAGTACATGAATACTTTTTCTTAAAACAGTGTTTCATACTTTAAAACATGTACGATAGTACATACTATACAAATATAGTAAAATTTGTTAAAACATAAGGACTACAAAAACATATACATATCCTTATCTCTAAAATGTATATAAAAGACATGTATGCAGATACACTCAAATTTCATTTAGGTCTATAAATTCTTCTGCCCTTCAAGACTGATTTAATATGAACTTTATCATTAATACCAGGTGGGTCATCGGCTCTACATCTGATGATCCACCTGAGTTCACATTCAAGTGTCCTGTTGATTAGGTCACCTCCTCTATAACTAGGTACTAAATGTTGTATGACAGCAAAATTAAAACTATGGTCAGGACCCAATAACTTACAATGCTTGGCTAAAGCATTGAACTCTGACCCTTTCCTAATATGATAGTTGTGTTCCCTTATACGGTCTTTTAATACCCTGTTGGTTTTCCCTATATAAAATGAAGGGCATGCTACACACCTGGCTAAGTATACCACATTTTTGCTGTTACAATTTGTGTTGGTGCTAAAGTAATATGTATACCCAGTAACTGGATGTACAAATGTTTCTTCTTCATTAATAAAGTTACAGTGATTGCACGTACCACAGGGTATTGTGTTCTTATTCATTCCTAATATAGGTAGTTTATTCCGTCCTAACTTCGGTTTACACAGTAATCTCTTTAAGTTAGGTTTATTCCTGAAGGTGATCCTAGGTCTCGGTCCCACTATCCTGGCAATCTCACTGTCAGACAGCAGGATGTCCCAACTCTTACCAAACATAGCTCTAACCTCCTTTGTGTCTCTAGTATACGACATAATAGGCCTAACTTCCATCATTTTAGGTTCTGAGGTTTCTTCGATGTAACCAGTATTGTCAGAAAAGTATGGTTTAGCCTTATTTGTCCGTAACTGATTAACTTCCGCTATAACCTTTTCAATTAACTCTCGATCATACCCCCTTTCCACAAACCTTTTCCTTAATTCTTCTATTTCTTTATAATAATATTCATCCATAGGGTTATACCTGGATGCTCTTATGAATTGACCTTTTAGTATGTTATAAAAAATATATGCAGGATGCATACTTCCTCTATTAAGTAGTGTATTTCGATGGCATAACTTACGATGGACAGATGTATTTAAAAGTCCATTATCGAGTTTAAAAATATCTACATCAAGATAGGAGACCCTATCCCTAGAATAATTCATGGTGAATTTTAAAAATTCTGTAGAAGAATTCATAAGGCCCATAAAGCTGTTCAACATATCTATGTCTCCAAACCAGAGAAAGAAGAGGTCATCCACGAATCTACGGTATAGTCCCACAAATTCCTTAAACATGGTTGACTTATGGAGAAAACGATCCTCCCAAGCAGCAATGACTAGGTTGGCGTAGCTATTGGCACATGATGTGCCCATAGCCACGCCATCCTTTTGTAAATAGACTTGCTGACCATGAACGAATACATTGTTCGATAGTATCATCTCAAGATATAGAGTAATCAACTCTATTTTATCTGCCTGAAAATCAGAATGTTGACGTAAATATTCTTGAATATAAGCAATGCCCAAATCATTGGGTATCACCGTAAATAGACTAACAATGTCCATTGTAACCAAAAAATATTGTTTCTCATCCCCCATACCATTGGTGTATGTATACAGGACTAGTAAAAATTGTTTACTATCTCTTAGTATGTATTCATTTCTGTCAACCAATGGTCTCAAGGTTGACTCTACATAGATGGATATTGGCTCTGTAACCCATCCTTGCCCGGCTATGATCGGTCTCAAGGGTGGGTCTGTACAACACTTATGTATCTTGGGTAGCCCCTGTATAACTGGAATAATTGGATTTTCCACTTTGAAGTAATAGTATAATTCCTCAGTAATACTTGAGGACATAAGAAGATCATCTAGCGTGTAATACACATCATATACTTTCTGTGCAACTAACCCCTGGTCATTTCTAACATAGAACTTGTCATCACTCAATAGTTGGGTCATTCGTTCGTTATAGTCAGTTGTATCCATCAAAACAATAGGGCCCCCCTTGTCAGCTGGTCTAATTGTAAGTGTGTCTTCCACTCTCAGACCCTTTAATGCTTGTCTTTGTTTGTAGTTCAAATTCTGTCTATACTTCATACGTTTATGTGTATTAAAATAATTATGTATGTCATTTTCAATAACTTTACCAAACACATCTATCACCGGGTGCAGTGGGGGTATGTAGGTACTATTAGATTTAAACCGTGGTACTTGATTATCATTTTCATTTACACCAAAATCTAACTTCAATTGTATCTTCCTCGTAAACATTTTGGTATCAATCACTAAATCTGCTACATCATCACCACAGGTGGGTATGAAACTGAGGCCTTTATTCAAGACATACTCTTCATCCTCATTTAAAGCTCTACTAGAGAGGTTAACTATTAGTGTGGAGTTCTCTCCCACATCTTTTTCAATGTAGGCCCATTGTAATCCTCTGTTGACCCCTTCCTTTTGTGTCTGCCCCTGCTTGTTGAGCGTTGTCGCTCCATATATTGCCCTTGTGCAATCGGGAAAGGGACATTAACTTTCTGTGTTAATTCATTATTAGGTTTACTCCCTAAAATAACTTTCGGTCTAACTACCATCTGATGAGAGTTCTCTGTGTTCTGTTCATCAGATGATACACCCAGTACATCCTCCCTTCTCTCTACTGATGTTACTGGGCTCTGTATGTTCCTAGATATGAAAGTATTACTCTCTACCTCCAGTGGAATAACTCTCCCTTCTAGTTGTTGTTCCTGTACTTCTTTTGTCATATCTACATTAACTGACTGTGGGGTATTAGTATTGACTACTTGTGCGGTACTCTTGTAAGTGGTTATATCCTTAGGATAATTCCTTCCTGAGTGTACCACAGATGTTTGTTCTGGCCCCCTCCTGGTATGGGAAAAGGAACTACCACGGTGGTCCAGTGCTGTGTATGGACCACTCCTATTCTGTTCCCTGGGCCAAGTAAATACTTGGTTACTGGAGAAATCCCTCACATCCCGACAGATTTTCACTTTTTTCTGTTCAATCAAGCGTTTCTCAAATAAAGAAACGTCATCAATCACTCGTTCCACTCTATTATACATTTGTTCATTAATACATTTCTTATTTACATTCAGGAAGCATTCATTAACTTGATTCTTCAACATTTCTTCCTCAGGTGTATGGTAGTCAATTAATAATTTCATGTAACTATAACTTAAATCAATGTTTAATTGCTGCCATTTAAAAAGGAGGTCAGGGAACCTATTCCCTGAAGTGGGCATTTTTAAAATACGAAGCCCACGAGGTACAATTTTCTTTACAAGGCATGCTTCAAAATATTGTCTTTGTACCTGCAGCTTTTTAAGCTTCATAAAAGCAACTTCTAGGTCTTGTAAGTCCTCCGTTATATTAATAGAAGAGTCAGTAGTTTCCATGTTATCAGCTGTTGGCAAATTCGGTTGATAGTCCAAGAGAGCGTTCACATCTCCGGTTAAACAAGCTTGAAAACGGGAAACACCCTTACTGGTTGTTTCCTTCTCCATGGTTGCTGGCACATACGGAAGTTCTATGTTTAAGCCAGCAACATTAGCCATACCCTCCTGTTGCTGTGTGTATAAATGTACGATATATAACAAAATCACAAAAGCCACAGCAACTAGGAAAATAATCGACAGCGTGTAAAATAAAGAATAATGAACAATAGTCACCATAAAACGCTGTCAAAAATGGCAATGTCCAGCTGATACAATCCAAACGGATAAGCCGATACTTCTTGATACACACTCACTGCTCTTAATCACTGAAATATGGTCAAAGGCAAAACGCCTCGAGCACTCCTCCTCTGCAGGGAAGTATAAATGTCCAGTCACCAGAATAAATTCCACTTTACTGCTCCAACACAGGAAATTGCAGTCACCAAACTCCGGTTAGGTAAAAACACAGCTTTATTTACAAAAAAAGTGAGCTTTGCCGTTAGGCTTTCAAACTTTACAAAGCTACTACTGGTAAAAATCATTTAAATAATCCTTCCTGCTCGATGATAGGTAGGTTCATTATCAGAGCTTAAAGCCACTGACAAACATACAACAAATTTATTCCACAGCAACTACATGTACAGGTATATATAATATGTATATGCAGTACATGAATACTTTTCTTAAAACAGTGTTTCATACTTTAAAACATATGCGATAGTACATACTATACAAATATAGTAAAATTTGTTAAAACATAAGGACTACAAAACATACACATATCTTTGTCTCTAAAATGTATATAAAAGACATGTATGCAGATACACTCAAATTTCATTTAGGTCTATAAATTCTTCTGCCCTTCAAGACTGATTTAATATGAACTTTATCATTAATACCAGGTGGGTCATCGGCTCTACATCTGATGATCCACCTGAGTTCACATTCAAGTGTCCTGTTGATTAGGTCACCTCCTCTATAACTAGGTACTAAATGTTGTATGACAGCAAAATTAAAACTATGGTCAGGACCCAATAACTTACAATGCTTGGCTAAAGCATTGAACTCTGACCCTTTCCTAATATGATAGTTGTGTTCCCTTATACGGTCTTTTAATACCCTGTTGGAACCTAAAATGATGGAAGTTAGGCCTATTATGTCGTATACTAGAGACACAAAGGAGGTTAGAGCTATGTTTGGTAAGAGTTGGGACATCCTGCTGTCTGACAGTGAGATTGCCAGGATAGTGGGACCGAGACCTAGGATCACCTTCAGGAATAAACCTAACTTAAAGAGATTACTGTGTAAACCGAAGTTAGGATGGAATAAACTACCTATATTAGGAATGAATAAGAACACAATACCCTGTGGTACGTGCAATCACTGTAACTTTATTAATGAAGAAGAAACATTTGTACATCCAGTTACTGGGTATACATATTACTTTAGCACCAACACAAATTGTAACAGCAAAAATGTGGTATACTTAGCTAGGTGTGTAGCATGCCCTTCATTTTATATAGGGAAAACCAACAGGGTATTAAAAGACCGTATAAGGGAACACAACTATCATATTAGGAAAGGGTCAGAGTTCAATGCTTTAGCCAAGCATTGTAAGTTATTGGGTCCTGACCATAGTTTTAATTTTGCTGTCATACAACATTTAGTACCTAGTTATAGAGGAGGTGACCTAATCAACAGGGCACTTGAATGTGAACTCAGGTGGATCATCAGATGTAGAGCCGATGACCCACCTGGTATTAATGATAAAGTTCATATTAAATCAGTCTTGAAGGGCAGAAGAATTTATAGACCTAAATGAAATTTGAGTGTATCTGCATACATGTCTTTTATATACATTTTAGAGATAAGGATATGTATATGTTTTTGTAGTCCTTATGTTTTAACAAATTTTACTATATTTGTATAGTATGTACTATCGTACATGTTTTAAAGTATGAAACACTGTTTTAAGAAAAAGTATTCATGTACTGCATATACATATTATATATACCTGTACATGTAGTTGCTGTGGAATAAATTTGTTGTATGTTTGTCAGTGGCGCTTTAAGCTCTGATAATGAACCTACCTATCATCGAGCAGGAAGGATTATTTAAATGATTTTTACCAGTAGTAGCTTTGTAAAGTTTGAAAAAGCCTAACGGCGAAAGCGCTCACTTTTTTGTAAATAAAGCTGTGTTTTTACCTAACCGGAGTTTGGTGACTGCAATTTCCTGTGTTGGAGCAGTAAAGTGGAATTTATTCTGGTGACTGGACATTTATACTTCCCTGCAGAGGAGGAGTGCTCGAGGCGTCTTGCCTTTGACCATATTTCAGTGATTAAGAGCAGTGAGTGTGTATCAAGAAGTATCGGCTTATCCGTTTGGATTGTATCAGCTGGACATTGCCATTTTTGACAGCGTTTTATGGTGACTATTGTTTACTATTATTTGTGTTCGTTGGAGCTTTTCTCCCCGGGCCTCTGCTGAAAATGGACATATCTCCAGTTGGACCAGCCCGGTCAACAAATGTAAAATAAAATAAATAAAATAAAAAAAAAAGCTATTGCCTTTTTTCTTCCTCCCACCCACACGATTTTCTCTGGTGTTATGGCTTTCCTTCTAGTTAGAATTTTCTCTCATAATTCTTACAGTACTTATAGTTATGAAAGTTATAATAGTTATTACAGTTTTTCTAATTATTATAGTTAGCATATCTTTATAGTTACAGTAGTTATAATTAACTTGATCTGAGTTTTCTTTACTGTGTGGTTGTTTCTTGTTGTTGTTCTGGTTTGCTATTTACTAGATAATTATGGATAAGCCTTCTGGCTTTAAGAGATGTTCAGAGTGAGGTCACAAAATTCCGCACTCTCATTCACATGACAAATGTGTGTGCTGTCTAGATGCAGCTCACTTGCAATCACTGTGTCCTATTTGTGAGGGGGTTCAATCACAGAGCAATCACCGATAGGAGAAACAAGCTAATTCTAAAAAGGATTCTACCTCCCTCTTCTGTTTCTCCTCCAGGGGCTCATCCCCCAGAATGTACAATGTCAGGTTCTGTCTCAGATTCTAAGAAGCTCCTTCACAAGCACCCCAAGGTGTCATCACAACCTCCTTCCAAAATTCTGAAGTCCTTGGATTTTTCTGCTCTAAGACCAGTTTCATCTCCAGCAGATCCTAAAGTCCTCTTGGACCCATCTGGGATTTCACCAAAGACTTTATCAGTTTCTTCGGATCCAACTTCACTCAAATCCATAACTACCTCTACCCCCCCAGATTCTACACGACCCTTGGATCCAAGGAGATCGGATCAGATGACCCACTGTCCTCTACCTGCCATCCTAACTTCAGAGCTCACACCTTCGGCTCCTAGAACTGGGAGCCTGTCACCAGTTTCATCCATCCAGCTCGTGTCCTCCCATGATGCCTACCAAGATTCTTCAAATTCTGCATCAGTCCCGTCCTTCACCTGTAGCTTCCTCCAGAAGCCTTTCAGAGCACGATGTGTGCAGGATGGTGAGGAAGATTATCAGGGCTCAGATCCTGATGGGGGTTCTGTTGGCTTCGTCCCCTATTAGATCCGTGAGTACTCCAATCAATGTAGACTCTCCTTCACCGATTTGCCCCTTGGTTTCAGAGCTCTAGGACCTTAGCCACCCGAGAGAATCAGTATTGAGGACCTTCATTTCTTCCATTCCAACAGTTGTCTTGACTACCTCTGCTCTGAGATCTTTGGATCAGAGTGGATCTCAGATCTGGGACATTGAGGTAAAATCCAGGGATGAAGGCTCGGCTCTGACTTTATCGGTGCTGTCTCTTCCCCTCAGTGCTTCAGCTGTCGACAGCATGGGTTCAATTCATTCTGGGAGCCGTGGATCTGAAGCCTTTGTCATGTCTTCTTCGAGGGTTTTGGCCCCGATGGAGCTAGGCAGGGGTTCTCTGGGTCCTTTGGCCTTCCAGGTCATTGAAAAGGCCTTCCGTGCAGACAGTGACCTGATCTCTTTCACTACTGTACCACCCCATCATCCCTCTTCGGATCTGGGCACTGGGCCCACCATTCCTGTCCAGGGTCAGCCTGTTTCGAGGAGTCTCTGAGATCTCCCACCCAAGGTGGCCCCCACGTCTTCCAATACCTCCCCCGAACATCCCATGGAGGAGGTGCCTGAGAAGAGGACATGAAAAAGGAGGCACTTAGACTCCTCCAGGAGTCTTTAACTGAAGATACGGATTTCGATGAAGGAGAGGGATCCCCAATATCACCACCAGAGGCTATTTCCTTCCCAGACATTTTGGAAATTTTGAAACAAAGAGGTGGCTGTTGTCCCAAGATCCTACTTCTGAGGAGTCCATATTTCTTGATTCCTTCATGATGGGCCTGTCTACATCTTGGGTGACCCCCCCCCCACCCTCCCGGTGGACCCTATCATTAATTTGGTGGCACGCCGGGCCTGGAAGGAGTCAGACACTATAGAGCCTATGCCCAAACAACCTGATAAGATTCTTTCCCCACCTTCAGATTGTTCCTTTTGGTCTAAGGGTATCCCAGGTGATGCCACGGTGGTGGCGGCTTCCACTAAGAGAGAGCTAGCTGAATGGAGCTCTACCTTCCATCCACTGAACAGGGAGTCTCAAGCGATGGACAAGTTTAGTAAGCTCATCTACACTTCAGCCACTTTCACACTGAGAGTACTCAACTACTTGGCACATTCTACTCACCTACAGAAAGACCTAGTCAAGGAGCTCTCGCTGGTGGAGACCATGCCAAAAGAGGACTTTGGAAAGATTTCTCCAAAGCTGGGCACTCTTTCTTCTCTCGCCAGTTTGTCCATGAGGCTCATCTCTCATTCAGCGGAGGGTACCTTATGGGCAGCCTGCACCGACATTGCTGTATGCAGACATGCCTGGATGAGGCTTTATGACTTCATGGAGCCCTTTAAGGCATCTTTTTTCAGTGCTTCCTTTGATGGGTCCTCCTTATTTGGACCATCGGTTAAAGACACCCTGACCTGCAGTGAGAAAGAGGGTAAGACCTTGTCTGCTGTAGGGATCAAGTTTTCCACCCCTCAATGGTCCTATTCCAAGAATCAGAGAGGGGCCAAGAAAATTTGGTTCTGTAAGTCTCAAAGGTCCTTTCCTGACCAATGTGGAGAGTCCCCATCCAGAGGCAGAGGAGGGGGCTATAATGGGAGATGCTGCCCTAGAGGCAGAGGGGGCCCACAAAACTAGGGCTTCTGATTACCTTTTTCTGAGAAACCGTATCAGCGCTCCTGAAGCGTTGCCCAGCAGCTCTGCCCTGGAGGCAGTTGGGGGCCATTTTTCTCTGCACTCAAATGCTTGGGCCCAGTTAATAAGAAATGTTTGGGTGCAAAGCATTATATCCAGAGGCTACTACATCCCTTGTTCCCTTATGCCCCCAAGAATACACAAGACACTCCCACATGTTCCACCTAGTCAGAGGGAGTTGGCAATCTTTGAAATTCAGAGGTTACTGCAAAAAGGAGTCATCCAAGAGGTCCTAACTGAACAGAGGATCCTGAACTTACTCCCATTTCTTTTTAGTGTCAAAGAAAACTGGGGACCTAATGCCAGTTGTGGGCTTCAGCAAACTAAACCTGTACTTCAAGAAAACAAAGTTTCAGATGGTTATGGTTCAGTCCATCCTTCTATTGTTAAGGAAGGATGATTGGATGTGCTTAGTGGTCTTAAAGGATGCATACTATCTCATCAAAATTGCCAAGCACTCCAGAAGTCATTTGCACTTCAGGCTAGGAGCCAGTCACTTCCAATTCAGAGCCCTGCCCTTGGATTCACCAAAGCCCTCAAAGTGTTTACCAAATGCATGGCAGTGGTTGCAGCTCATCTCAGACTACTGGGTTTTCAAGTATTCCCGTATCTAGATGACTGGCTCCTAAATGCTGCAACCAGGCATCAACTATCCCATGCCAGGGATTACCTGTTCTAAATCTTGGATCTCCTTGGCATCACCATAAATCAGGACAAGTGACGACTAATACCAGTTCAGTCCTTGGTGTTTTTCGGGGCTCAGTTGAACACAGTTACCCAAATAGCATCATTGCCTCTACATCAAATAGTCAACTTGAGGAACCAAGTTCAAACTTTACTAGCTCTTTCTTCTCCAGCTGCCAGGCTTATTCTTTTTGCTGCTGGTTCTATGGTGGCTGCCATAGCATTAGTTCTATGGCAATATTCTCTATGCGTGTTCTCCAGTGGACCATGGCTGTGCAGTGGTCTATATTTCACCAGTCTCTATCTGTGCCTATCAAACTAACAAAAGTTTGCAGAACCCACTTGGGAATGGTGGATTCATTCTGACCTGGCACTGGGCAGACCATTCACACTTCCCTCACCCACAGCCACAGTGACCATGGATGCTTCCTAGCTATGGTGTGGGGGTGTTTCAAGGGAAGATGGTCTAAGGCACGTGGACTCACATAGAGACCAAGTACAGGAGTACAGGGGAGTTATGACCTCTTTTGCTCTTAAGGCAGTGCCTTTGCTAATGAGGTGTGTAACATAGAATGCCTTCCTTACCACAGTAGACACATGGTGGTCAAAATTTAGGCTATAGTCAATTTGCGTTCCCAAATCTCTCACTACTGAGTTGTTACTTAGTCTGCAGGGATATTGTTTTTACTGAAGGGGAAGATAATGTATTTTTAGCAATGACTTTGAGTCCATGGCTTTGGCAGCAATCATTGGTCTGTGTAAGTCCCTCCTGAAGTATATTGACATTGTTTGGGGATTCAGTGATTGCACCTAATTTGCAGTCATCAGCAAACTTAGTCAGCCACAGCCCCTCTGTTTTGGCCTGAACTTCTGAGAAGTATATTCCAAGCAATAGGGAGCCCAGCACTGACCCTTGTGGAACCCCACTGCTGACAGGTCTGCTGGTTGAGGTAAAGTCCCCAACTTTGACTGAGTGTGATCTGTCAGTGAGCCAGTTAGCAACCCCCCCTGACAACCTAAGGGTTGATATTCAACTGGGAGAGTTTATCATTGATGTTTGAATGTGGGATTGTGTCGAAGGCCTTGGCTAAGTCAAGGCAGGCTGTATGCACAGATCTGCCTTCATCTATGGCTTTGGTGACATTTTTGAAGAAGTCCACCAGGTTTAACATGCATGACCTGCCTTTGACAAAACCAAACTGTGTCGGATCAAGGGTTTAGAGATCACCTATATCCTTATTTACAGGGTCCATTATGCTTTGCTCCATGGCATTACAGATAAGGCTGGTTAAGCTTATGGTTCTGTAGTTCCCAGAGTCTGATGTTTTACCTCCTTTATGAAGGAGGATAGTGGTTGCTCTTTTCCATTCAGCATGAGCAAAACCAGTACTGAGACTGCGGTTGAAGAGGGTACCTAATGGAGTTGCTAACTCATGTTTTAGACAATTTAAAATGCAACCTGGTATGCCATCTGGTCCCATAGAGGCTGTGGTTTTTGACCTTTGAGAGAGCACTAATGACTTGCTCTTTGGTGATGCAAGGGGGGGGGGGATGTTGAGGGAATGCTTTGTGGAATGTTTGGAGGGGACAGGGGGGTGAAATTTTTACCAAACCTATAAGCTAATAGGTTAGCTATTTTTGTGGGATCAGAGTGTGTGTGATGCCATCCACGGCTAGTTCAGCACATGTCTGGCTCCTACCTTTTAGGTTACAGATATAGCTGAAGAATGCCTTATAGTTATCCTTAGCTATGGTTGCTACATTTTTCTTAAAGTTTTCCTTAGATGATTTTACAAGTTGTCTTATTTATTTGTTCAAGCAGAGGAGGGGGTTCTTCCAGTGCTGGGATTTCTCTTTTTTATTCTTAGACAGCAACTGGTTTCTGTTTATTTACAAATAATTTTCCATAATCCTCAAATCAAGGCAAAATAATCCTTCATTTGTCAGATTTTAACAGACAGCTCAGATAAAGTGGTAGATGTCTGAATAGATCACGTTTGAAGTATGTGCACCCTTCCTCCTTCCCCATTTTTTTCTTTTTCTTTGTCTGTTCCTTGGCTAAGGTGGACCTACCTTTTCTCCCTCTTTCTCTTCTGACATGAGTATTATTAATATTCTTTTCTTAGCCTCAATCTTCTCTTTCAGGGGAAAGTAAACTCTGAGGAACTTCATGCCTGTACTTTCCTTAGGCTCATACTCTTATGCATAAGTCATGGGTTAGACATATAGCATGAGAGAAAGGTGCCCAAACTTTGGTATATTGGATGGGCAGATGGTATCCTAGGCAGCATACTTCTCACTAGCAAGCAGTACTGCAGCAGTGGAATATATTAAATTATAAAATAAAATTTCACCCAGCAGCTGGAGAGACCACAGAGGTACCTCACTAAGAGGATTACTGGCCTCAAACAGTTGCCCTATGCAGCACGATTGAAAAACCTAAGGCTTTTCTCTGTTGCATACCGACTTCTCAGAGGTGATCTCTGTCTAACATACAGAGCCATCGAGCTATACGCTCTAGGGATATAAACCTCAGCACAACAATGAATAGAACATGCTTGAGGGATAGATTCCCTTCGCAAAGACTTCCCTTGCTATGGAACAAGGTCCTGATCTACATAAGACTATCACTCTTCAAGAGGAACCTTGACGAGTGGATGGGTAACAAAGTTCACACCAGGGATCATACCAACAGCTCTACTAGATAGGGGCCAAGGGTGCTAGCTGCTAGATCAAGGGCCTGGGGAAATAACCAAAGGGGCGGTGAATACCGCTCAATGTAGCTGGGCTAATATATGTCTTCGGGCAGATAGCCCAGCACCTACCTATGAACCTATATGGATATCTAATGTTATTGTAAGTTCTTACACAACTGCACTTTCTAGCCCAAAGTTAGTGTTAGAATACATAATTAATATTTCATTGTTAGTTTACTTTCAGATGTTCAACATTAGATCATTGTTGCAGTAGCCTAAAATATTTGGGTTATATCCTGCCAAGAATATGATTGTTGGGTAGCTTTCAAAGCTTCAGAGCACCTTCTCAGTTCCCTAACCACTGTTAGTTTGAAAAGAGCTGCATAAAAGCACTGGTTAGAGAATCTAAAGCTTCAGGGGGGAGGCTAGAGCCTTGAAAGGAAAATGTCAGGAAAGGAAAAATCCAACATATAATATATAAGTAACTATTTACAAAAGAGTGTATACACCCAAAATCAGGCAATACATAAAAAACAGGATGAGGGGGATGGGGGAGGGGACAATTACTACAACAGTGATCTATTAGAACATCTACTGTTATGGTAAGTTTACTTACACAGACTATACTATGTTTAACATTAGATCATTGTTGTTGTAACCTAAGCTATTTGAGTAGATTACCATAGCTTAGGAATATAAAGAAGGAGGAAGGAATTCAAGAATCCAGGAACCCCAGAGAATGGCTTAGCTAAACTTATTCTGGACCCAGAAAAGGAATCCAGTTTGTAATGCTTTATAAAAAGTATATAGAAAGGACCACGTTACATCCTCTAGAGTCCATCCTTTTCCAAAAAAGCCCCATAACAGTTACAGAACATGGAAGGTGCCAGAAAGCTTGCCAGTGGTCATAAACCTTGCCAGGATATAACCCAAATAGCTTAGGCTGCTGTAGCATGACCTATTCAGAAAATCTACTGGTTAGGTAGGTTTACTTATACAGTTGTACTTTATTTGCATTATGAAGCATGTAGCAATATTACTTGTTTGGATTGCACCGGTTACTGTGTTCCTTATACTGTTCCCCTCTCTTAGTCATGGGTAACAAGTTAGCTTGGTGATTAAGAGTTCCTTGATAGGCTGGAATTTTCTGAGTAGAGCAATGAAAGTCTTTGAATTTTCTAACACAATAATAAGGTTAATAGGAGGATATGTGAAGTATTGGAGGCAAGAATTAAAGTGGGAGGGTTCCTATCTCTTACTAAGTCATGTTTGAACAGAGGAACCAGGCAGGGCGTGCCCTCTTTCCCCTTTGTTATTTGCTTTATATTTAGAACAATTGGCAAAGAAAGTAAGGGACTCACAAATATAAGGATGTAATTGGAATGGTAATCAAAAAGTTGGCTTTATTTGTAGAAGGTATTATTTTGTACCTGATAAATCCAGAAAAGGACATTTCTGTGCTGTGGAACATTTTGAGACATTTTCTAGTCTTTCTGGTATATAAAATTAATGATGATAAAACAAAGACTGTAGCTGTAAATTATGTACCTACACATGCAAATTGGCTCAGCAATACTCTGTTTATTGGGACACAGTAAGATGAAGTATTTAGGATTATGGATTAAAAGGCGATTATTATGGCAGCTAAGGGTATGTGGGAACAGACTAAACAAAAGATAATACAAAAACTGAGAAAATGGAAGCTCTTGTTAATAGATTTGGATAATAAGATGTAGGTAGTGAAAGTTTTTATTCTTTTTAGTTTTATATATGGGTCAGGCATATTTTTATCAACCAGAGGAGAAGTCGTGGTCACTAATTAATAAAGAGTTGAAAGAATTTATCTAGGAGGGGAAAAGGGCAAGAGTTAAGTGGGATAAGTTGATCCTTCCAATAGAACAAGGTGATTTAGGATTACCTGATTTGAATGGATATTTTAAAGCTACATAGAAGCACAAGTACATAACACAAGTAGAAGGTTATAATTCAAAATGGAAAGAGATGATGATGAAGAAGGGGAATATTGTAAAAGAGATAAAAAAACTGGAAGAGGGATCTTTAGAAAGGGGAAGGAGCACATCACATAGAAATCATAGAAATAAATGGAGATTGTAAGAACAATACCTACAAAATAATGATCAGGAGGAAGATTTAGAGCTAAGGCAAGGCAGTGATTCAACAGTTTATGTACTGTTAGACTAATGACAATTACAAAGGAAGAAAAGCTATGCGATGTATAGTGTATCTAAATGGAAAATAAATGCTAATATGTTTTTTTCTCTTCTGTTAATGCGTGTTTACATATGTCTTAAGTGGAAATTTAATAAAAGTGTTTAAAAAAACAGAGCTCCTGTGTTCAGATTTCAATTTTGGCCTCCAGTTTCTGTCTGTGTGGAGTTCATACTCTTCTGGTCTGTGTAGCCTTTTCCTTGGTGCTCCAGTTTCCTCCCATATCTTTCTTCTCACATCATACAAATGTGGTGGTTAATTGGGTCTTTTAAAACTATCCATTTGTATTGCATTTACTGTTATCTTTTTGGCATAAGTTGTAGCTGAAGAGAATCCACATTGGATTACTTCACTTATCCTGTTAACAGATAATAAAAATCCAGTTAAATTCTCCATCTCACATGTAATGGATCACTCTAACAGATTCAATTCATCACAGCTGGACATGGTTTCTTCTAACCATTGCAGGGAATGGTGTCTGACACTTATACTTGAGGAGGCAGAAAGGCTAAGGAAAAACAGAAAATCATTATTCCTTATACTTCAGCAGTTTTCTACAGTTTCCAGATTAGATGTTGCTTGGTTGGCTGGAGCATACCAGGCCATTAATTATAAGATTTCACAGCACTTACCTGAATCACTGCGGTGGTAGCGAAAGGTTGCCTCATCTTTTTTGACCTTTTTATTTTTCTGAATATTTTTATTAATTATTAAAGATAATCACATATAATAAAATAAGCAACTTATTTTTCTCTAGACACACAATAACATACAAGATTTTAACATGATGTATTAACATCAAATAGTGTCATTAAAACAAAATCACTTATAACTGTAGACAGTCTTTACAATATTTACAAGACATGCTTAATATTATGCCCACAGTGGTGAAATGAAGAAAATCAAAACTGTTACTCCATAAACTCTCCTTTCTTTATCAACAACAGACTATAACAAATGCAAAAAGTCAGAAGATTGTGGAGGATCTGTGTTTTTCCAGTTTCTGGTAATTATAAGATGAAAATTTTCAGGTTTAATATAAGCAGATATTGGTGCATTAAATAATACTCATTCCTTGTTTATTACAAAGTTATTTGACCATAATGCTTAACCAAAACTTGAGATTTCAGTAAAGAACTGTCAAAATATTGTATTCATTATACATTATATATTCCCAGTCTACTTTTGTCTGTGTTAAACACCTCAAACAAAATGTTTGATTAGAGTTCTTTATTTTTAGAAGTTCTGTCAGGAGTATAAAAAGCCTTGTGAATACATTTCTCTGTGAACAGTTTCCAAAATGGTGCTTGAGTGGTTTTAGCTATTGATTTCATTGTATGTTCATTGTCCTTATGTAGAACGTTATAGTTCTCCCTCTTTGAAATAAGTACTTCCAATAAGATTCTTTTAATAGGTTTGTACAATCTATTATTATATCTTTCACAAATTATTGTTTGTTTTCTTGTATTCTTGAATAAAATATCACTAAAATATTCCAATAAAGTGGGTATTGATTCATTATTTTTTTCAGCAGAAATTGAGAGAGGTTCTTGAATTTATCCTCTTTTTCATTTGATTTTGAATTGCAGTTATTCATTTAAGATTTTGTTACTTCTTCTTGTTTGTTTTAATTTCTTTATTCTTTTGGAGTTATAAGAGGTCCTGGGTAGGGTCCATTAGAAAATTTAGAAAATAATTCCTTTGCAGACAGTGAATAACATTCAGCTAATTAGTGGGAGGAGCTGAGAAATAGCATTCCTCATTTAACTAGAAATATTTAGAGGCATCTTTATTTAGCTGTAGTGTTTATTTGACTTGCTGTTCTCTGCTTAACTATTTCTGATCTCTGTCTGAATTTGACTGTTCCTACTCACCCACCCTACTGCTGTTGTACTCTTAAACCTGGTGGTTTTTGAGTTGCCCGCCCCTACTATAAATCTAATTTTAGACACGTATTGGCAAAGAACTTTTCCACCCCCATAATGCCTTTTTCAGACAATGTCAAACTGATAAACCTATAGACTTAACTGGGCTTATGAAGGAATATCTGAAGGTGGTATTGCTCAATGCTAGAAATCATAACAAAAAACTCTACTCCTTGCAAGCGTTCCTGTCCTTGGAGAGTGTAGACACCTGTGTAGTAACTGAGATGTGGTGTAAGGTCACTGAGAGTACCCCAGCAATCCAGGGTTATAATGCCTTTCACACCTTTAGACCAGCTACTGCACAGGAGGGAACTAAATATGGCAGAGTGTCAGTCTATATCAAGACCAATCTCACATCCAGACAAGTTACAATATATGACTCACTGGAATTCATACATGTGCAGCTCACCATAAACAGGGTGTCGTACCATATCCTTGCAACATATAGGTCCTCCTCCATGTCCCAAGAAGCCCATACTACCTATCTCAATGTACTAGAATCCTTTACAATTCAACCTAACACAATATCCATGGGGATCTCAACTACCACTCTGTAGTTTGTTTATCTTACACCACTTCTAATGCATAAGTCCAGCGATTCCTAAACATTGCTAATACCAACATCCTGGAACAGTTGGTCCATTCTCCTACAAGGGGTAGAAATATCCTTGATACTTGCAAACATAGGGAGTCAACGTTTCTTACCCACTGTGATACCTTTGCTCATCAGATCTGACCATAAGGCAGCATTACTTGAAATAGAAATTAAATCTGGGGATCCAGTTATAGATCATGTGTCTGGGATTTTATATGTGCACGTATATCAAGACTGTACGTGCACATATAAAATCCCAGACACGTGCACTCCATAGGGACATTTTGTAAGAGCAGTCAAAGTGATAGCATGCATGAATGCAGTTGTTAGTTTGTATATAAGTTTAAGTCAGTAACCTTAAGTAATAATGTAACCAAGAAAAACACTCCCATTTGAAAA
The DNA here is from genome assembly GCF_019279795.1 of Protopterus annectens. NCBI lineage: Eukaryota > Metazoa > Chordata > Ceratodontiformes > Protopteridae > Protopterus > Protopterus annectens. The sequence continues at coordinate 1,942,749,016 of NC_056731.1, forward strand.
AAGCCACAGAAAATTACCATGAAAATAAGCAAACAGTGCCTCCAGGCTTAGACTTCACCATAAGCTCCACACCAGTTAGTGATTTAAAAAAAACACTTTATTCGGCCAAATCAGACAGCATGTTCTGATGAAGTCCCAGAGTGTTCAAAAAGGGATGAAAACATTTGTTCAACTGTTTTAATAAAGTCGAATAAAGTGTTTGTTTTTTTTTAAATCACTAATTGGTGTGGAGCTTATGGTGAAGTCTAAGCCTGGAGGCACTGTTCGCTTATTTTTTTTAAGTAATAATGTGTTTGTATAAAATAAAGCTGCTTGAACAGAACCCACAAAGACTCTTCTATTATATCCATAATGGGAGCGTGACATGGTGTCAGAACCGGGATAGAAAAGGATAGAATCCAGAGCCATGAGGTGTACAGACAACAGTGAAGGTAAAAATAAGAGAAATGAGCTCAAAAAGAGACGGAAAAGAATCAAAGGTAATGAGAAGTAACACAAATTGTTTACTTGATAGAATGGGCAAAAGGGGGCATTACAAGGGCACAAATAACACTATTAAGCAAGATGAAGGCATGAAACATTTGTTAACTAAAAGGAAATAATTAAAATAAGCGTATTTGATGGAATGGTTAACAGTAAAGCTAAACAAGCATGTTTAAAGATAAAATGAGCATGTATAAAGCAAAATTAGTGTGTTTCAAGCAAAACTGGGCATGTTTTGAGTAAAATGAGTACAAGAAAAGTACATTGGGCATGAAAAGGACGTAAACGAGCAAAACTAATATAATAAGGGCAAAAAGGGCACATTAAGCAGAAATAAAGCAAGGCTACAGCATATGTTTTAGCAAAGTGCTATGTTTTGGCATAACTATGACTTTATATTGTATCAAGGGCATAACTAAACTTATTCAAAGTATCTGAAAGTATGTAAAGTGTTTACAGTGTGTTCCTATTACTGTGCATGTATTTTGAAAAGTTTACTGTGTGCAAAGTGCAACTATTTTGTGAAATTCAGTCAGAGTATAGCCATTTCGAAAAGTTTCTTGTGCTGGGTGTGTCTGTTCTCAAAGTGCCACCACTACAGAGCGTTTCTTGCACTGTAGAGAATTGCATAGCAAGGTACTGCTATTTTGGGGACATTTCAGTGTGCTGTATACAGTTATTCGCAAAGTGCAATTACTTCCAAAAGTTATTAAGACAAGAGATCTCTGATTTATTTGCATTGTGCAGTTCTTTGATATGTTTCTTACACTGATAAGAGGTGATTTCTTGCAAAAGACGACATTACAAAAGCATTACAGTGCCCAAGAGTTATTCATTCGCATCATAAAGTTGTTTGAGATGTTTCTTAAAATAATGATAAATGACTTTAGCATTTAGCCTTTCCAACGATATTACAAGAGTATCAAAGTGCCCAAGAAGTTTTTTTCGCAAAGTCCAGTTATTCAGTGGTACTATGAGTTGGTCTATTAGTATTATTTCGAAAAGCCTAAAAGGTATAAATTCAGAAGCACAAAGGCATTGGACAAAGTTACAAATGCTGGCATAAATTTCTGGCATATGTGCATGTGTGTATGTTTGTGCTTATTTGCAAAACCCTTCACTGGTATGTGTTAATATGGCAGACGGATTTCAAAATCCCCTACCACTTGTGTTTGATCTGAATATTGCAGAAAATTGGAGAATATTTGATCAAGAGTATGATATTTTTATACAAGCAGCTTATGCAGATAGAGATGCATGCACCAGGGCATTCATTTGATGTGACAATGTCAGTTTTATTAAAGGGATTGCCTATCGACACACCATGCAATGCTAAAATGTGTTTTAGAAGATGTAATAGAAGTACATGATCTGGTATATATTCCTAACCTAAAACAGTGATTGCACCCACATGAATGCTCTCGGGGAAAAATGCAGTGAAATGTAAGAAGTGTAAGACGGTGTAAGATAGCATTGTTAAGCATTGCATTTAGGTATTCCCTCCCCATCTCCCATTTCAGATGCATGTCTGCTTTCTTTGAAACAATCCAGTGTTGAGTCACCTAATCAGCTGCCAGGATAGAAGGAAATAAAAAAAGAAGATAGTCCATCAGCTAGTCCAAACCGAAGCAAAGTAACCATATAGACATCTGCTGAAATGATTGGAATGCATTCCCGTAGTTAATATCTTCTGTCATACTTTTGGTTTTATACCATTTTACACCTTCCTGCAAGAATGGGTATACAGAAACAGCTCTGTAACACTCAATCTCAGTCTTTGTTGTCAAATGTGTACTTTTTCAGTGGACCCCATGCTTCCCTGGTGTCATTGTTAGTGTTTGCTTTACTATTCAGTTAACACTTACAAAGAATTTCCTTCCCCATAATGCTCTTAAAAGTCTGGAGTGCATTGCTTGAGCTATGGCACCAAAAGTTAAGAACACGGCATGGAAATGTTCTTTTAAAATGTGCTCTGTTTTATAGACTCCTCAAGACCACCCGCTCTTTGTAAATGGATTGAGTACTGTCTTTATTCAAAGTAAATGCATTGTGAAATGATTATTTTACTATCTTCTTTTGTCTCTTTTTGTAATCTGTGAGCAACCATGAGTAAGATGGTTAAGCAAAGGTCACAGGTAATAGAGAAATGGGGGACACTTCAGACAAGTGAGACTTGTCCGGATAATTACTCGCTAACTAAATAAATCCACACCCAATACTTTTTCAGTTCCTTTATGTCAAAGTCAACTATACAAGAAAGTTGTTTAATAAAACAAACTGCTGAAATGATCTTTGCAAATGTAAAGTGTCTAATACTGCTACTGTTGCTACTTCTGTCAAACCAGACAAACACTGCAGCACATTCATGTCTGTTTCTTTCTGTTTCACAACAACCGCTTCAGGGCTTACAGCTATGCGATCACTGCATGCACGTGCTAGCGTGTTAGAACTGTTGCCCCAATAATGGAAAAGCACCTAATTTTTCGGAAACCATTTTCTCAGAATATGCTGATGTTTTCGCTGACAAGTTAGGCAAACTTCCAGCTCTGTATTCCATGAAGTTAGACCTGAAGGTCGCTCCAGTAGTCAGACCAGCAAGAAGAGTTCTGATACTATGCAGGATAAAGTTAAAGCTCAGTTGAATAAAATGGTGCAGCAAGGTGTGATTTGTCCAGTCACAGACCAAACTGAATGGGTATCGTCCATGGTAGCAGCTCACAAAAAAGGCTCAGATGAAATCAGAATATGTATTGACCCAAGAGATCTGAAGAAAGCATTGAAGAGACCGTATCATCAAATGCACACAGTCGAAGAATTTGCAGCTCTAATATCGAATGCCACTGTTTTCTCTGTCTTGGATGCAAAGAGTTCATTTTGGCAAGTGATACTTGATCACAAATCTTCATTTCTAATTACTTTTGGTACTCTGGCAGATACAGATTCCTAAGGATGCCATTTGGAATAAATTCTGCAAGTGAAGTCTTTCAGCGTGCAATGGAGAATTTTTTGGGGGTTATCCTTGGCCATAATAGTAGATGATTTATTGGTTGGAGGCAATGTTGAAGCAAAACATGACAAAAACCAAAGAAAGTTCTAGATAGAGCATGTGCAGTAAACTTGAAGCTCAGTCTTCTGAAGTGTAAATTCAGACTTTTAAAAGTTACCTACATTGGTCATTTGTTCACAAGTACAGGCTTGAGAGAAGACCCGACCAAGCAAACCACTATTCTTGAAATGTCAGCACCAGATAATGTACAAGCTCTACAATGTTTTCGAGGCATGGCCAACTATTTAGGCATGTTTATACCAGACTTCAGTGAGTTGACATCACCTTTAAGAGAGCTAACATGCAAAAATGTTACATGGTCATGGTTGGAACAGCATCAGAAGGCATTTGAAGACCTTAAGCAAAAAATTGCCACCCCACCTACATTAAGATACTATGACGTGAACAAACCAATTATTCTTTCCTGTGATGCTTCAAAATTTGGTCTTGGCACAGTCATACTTCAAGAGGGCAGACCAGTAGCCTATGCATCTAGAACACTTACCCAAACTGAGATGCAGTATGCTCAAATTGAGAAAGATCTTCTGGCAATAGTATTTGCATGTTCAAAGTTTCATTATTATATTTATGGTCGAGCTATTCAGATTGAAACTGACCACTAACCTCTAGCTACTATTTTAAAGAAACCTATGAATTCCGCTCCAGTGAGATTACAGAGAATGATGCTCAAACTGCAAAAGTACAATTTCAAAATGGTCTACATGAAAGGCAAATTGCTTTATCTGGCTGATACATTATGTAGATCACCCAGAAATACCACAGAACAGTTTGATGCAGAGAACTTTGACTTTGACATGATGTCAGTGCGTACATTTTCTACCACTAGACTTGATTAGTTAAAGAGATCACACTCAGACTGATCCAATTTTACAGAAGCTCAATCATTACATTAATGTTGGATGGCTGCCAAAGCAATCTAGTGTGCCACCTGAAGTGCAAACTGCTTTCCTTACAGAGATGAATTGTTGATGGAAGATGGCATTATTTTCAAAGGTCCTTAAAAGTGTTGTTTCTGCTTCTTTACAACAAGAGTATATCCAGATTTTGCATCGTGGTCACCCAGGATCCACATCCACTAAGAGAAGAGCCAGAGAATTAGTGTTTTGGCCTTCCTTACCAAAAGACATTGCTGAAGTACTTTCTTCTTGTTCAGTATGTCATATTACTAGACAGCATTTGCAATGAGAACCACTTCAGCTAAGTCCAGTTCCTGAACTATGTTGGTCAATCGTTGCAACTGATATCTGTGAGTGGAACAATCAACACTATTTTGTTTTGGTAGACTCTTATTTGAATTGGTTTGAGATTGATCTACTACCTAACCTCACGTCCACTGCTGTTGTTACTAAGTTGAAATGTCATTTTTCAGTTCATGTTAGTCCACACAAAGATCTTTCTGACAATGGTACTCAATTTACTAGCCAGTTGTTCCAGAAATTTGCAAAAGAATGGGACTTTGTACATGTCACTAGTAGTCCTGAATATCCTCAGTCCAGTGGTCTAGCTGAACATGCAGTACAGAGTGCAAAGCAATTACTTGACAGGTCAAAGTGTGACAATACCTATATGTTCTTGAATTTACTTATTCTTAGAAACATATCACATGACACTATTCTTGGCTTACCTGCTGAAAGACTACTTTCCAGGCAAACTAGAACTACACTACCCATTAATTCCAATCTGTTGAAGCCTAAACCTAAGAACAATAAAACCATCAAGGCTCAGTTGTTTAAGAAGCGTAATATCCAGAAATCTAGTTATGACCGATCGAGCAGATTACTTCGTCAGTTGAGGGAAGGAGAGATGGTGACAATCCAGACAATGAAATGTTTTGATTGAATAGGACAGATTACAGGCAACTGTGCTTAACCAATATCCTACTTGGTAGACTCTGAAGGTGTGGAATGTAGGATGAATAGTAAACATCTTCTTCCTGTACCAGAATCATCATTACCATCACAACATTGTTTCTGTGAATCAGACACTGTTCCCATAAAAAAATGTGTTCAAAATTCTGATTCCATTCCAGAAAATGATCAGAACATAAGGCAGGTCAAACATTTTGCAGAAACTGTTCCAGTTGCTAAATCTCATTCACAATTTTACATCATACAATATGGGAGAGTATCAAAGCTTAGTGTGAAATATGTGGCAATGTGGACTTGATTGTATATATTTGTGTATTTAGCATTGTATAGTGCATGACAAAGAATTACCTGTGATGTCTACATGCCAATACACTCATAGAGTCGTATGATCTATTTCTCAAAGAGGGAGGATGTAGATCGGAGTGCAAGTGATGTGTGCTGTATCTTTAAGAAGAATGTCAAGACTGTACGTGCACATATAAAAGCCCAGACACGTACACTCCATAGGGCCATTTTGTAAGAGCAGTCACAGTGATAGCATGCATGAACGCAGTTGTTAGTTTGTATATAAGTTAAAGTCAGTTACCTTAAGTAATAATGTTTGTATAAAATAAAGCTGCTTGAACAGAACCCACAAAGACTCTTCTATTGTATCCAGAATGGGAGAGTGACACCAGTGAAACAAAAACCTTTAGGAACTATTCCAAGACCAACCTTGCTTTTCTAAGCAACACATTGGCTAAATTCCAAGCACCCCCAAATCCATTAAACACCGCAGAATATGTTGAGCTATTTACAAAATCTCTATGCAGCCATATTGATGGCTGTATAGAGTGAGCAGTGTCTGCTCATATTAAGAATAAAACAAATGCAAAAGATAAGCCAGCATGGTGAAATCACAATATCAATTGGTTATACAACAAAAGAAAAAAATCTTGGCCAAGTGTAGGAGGAAAAAAGGCATACACACTAAAAGCCCCCTGATCAATCTAAATAGGCAGCTAAGAGGGTTGATTAATACTTTAAAGGCTAAATTTGAAGAAAAATAGCTTTGCAGGCAAAGGACAACCACAAAATTTTCTGCAGCTATTTCTGTAACCTGGGAGGAAATACACAACAATGCGCAGAACTTATTGTAAATGGCATCACCTACACTGAACCAGAAGAATTGCTAACCTTTTGGCTGACAGGATCAGCTTAAATTTCTCCCCCTACCCCCCTGATAGTCCAAAGGAAATACTCCATAATGCAATCCCCCAACCATTACTAGGGAGCAGGTCATCAGTCTGTATCCCAAGGCCAAAAACACTGCATCACTGGGCCCCAACACCACTTGTAATGCACAAGTCCAGCGATTCTTAAACATTGTTAATACTAACATCCTGGAACAGTTGGTCCATTCTCCTGCCAGGGGTAAAAACATCCTTGACCTTATACTCACAAACATGGGGGCCATCGTTGTTCACCCAATGTAATATCTCGGTATGTTTAACAAATAGCATAAAACATGACCTCTCTGGTGCACTTGAATCACTTTTCAGCTGGAGCCTTCAGTCAGGTTTTGTTTCCAAAGAATGGAGGATTGCTACAGTCATCCGCTTGCACAAAGGAGGTCCAACCACTGAGCTGGGTAACTACAGGCCCGTAAGTATTAGCAGCCTCATATGTAAAGTCATGGAAAGAACCATCATGGACTTGATAAATGAGGACATAGGTAACCAGCAAACACTGGACCCATCACAGTTCAGCTTTGATAAAGGAAGGTCATGCCTATTAAATCTGGTGGGCTGTTTTGAAAGGGTAACCAAAGTATTGGATGAAGGCAAGACTGTGCACACAGTTTACCTAGTTCTGGACAAGGCTTTTGATACAATACCCAACTCAGACATTATAGACAAGCTCACTAATTTAGGTATAAACCCTTTTATCACCCACTGGATAGCCAACTGGCTCACTGTTAGGACCCAGGAGGTCAAACTAGGTGAGACCAACTCCACCAAGAGGCCGGTCACTAGCGGAGTCCCCTAGGGCTTGGTACTAGGCCTGCTCCTTTTTGGCATCTATTTATGTGAGATGGAAGCAAATTTTGAAGGTTTATGGGTTTATGGCTCACTAAGTTTGCAGATGATTGCAAGCTGGGGGTTATCATCAACTCCCCTGCAGACACTGGTATTTTTCAAGCAGGTCTGTCTCTGACTAACAAATGGTGTCAAAACCATGGTCTTAAACTCAGTGCTAAGAAATGCATAATTGTACCCTTTGGGAAGTCAACCATCCCATCTAGTTACCATGTGATAATACACCCCTAATACATCCCTAATAGTTGACCCAGTGGTCAGGGATCTGGGTACGCACATAGACAGTATCCTTATCTTGGACCACCATTTGGCCACAGTGATGAGGAAATCCTTTTATGTTGAATGACATCTAGATCCAAAGAGGTCATTATCCCACTGTACTATGCCCTTATCAGACCAATCACAGAGTACAATGCTTCCTTTGGTATGTACCTGACCAGACATATGCAGCAACTACAGTAACCTCAAAGGTTCCTTACAAAAAGAATATGGCGTAACAAATCTCCCGTATTCAGAGCACCTTAAAGCCCTTTCCCTCAACTCAGTCTCCTATAGAATGGTGAGGGGTGATCTATGCCTGGCTTAAAAGGCATCTACAAAACCCACATTTATGAATCTCCTACATATTGTAAGTCAAAGAGTACCAGAAAAACAAGGTCTAATCATTTGAATTTTGTCTGTGACTTAAACAGAACATGCTGGAGAGACAGATATGTGTCTCAGAGATTGCTCCTACGGAACAGGCTTCCTATCCATGTGAAGCTGAGTTCATCTTTTACCCAGTTTAAGCACAACTTGTACAAGTGGATGGGGAATAGTAAATTTACACCAGGCCTGACATCCATGTCCCTTATGGACAGAGGTAGCTTATAAAGGCCTGGACCTCAATGCCCTGTTTGGACACAGGGCATCATTATTCTTTTGGGAAAAATTGGCTAGGCTTAGAAAGGCCCCGTGGATCATTAGCCTAGTAACAGTATATGAATCTGTGAATATCTTGTACTCCATGACTGGTCTGATAATGTCCCTTCTTCCTTTATTAGATTGTATTCCTCGATTAAATTATCAATGCTTTTAAGTTAGTATTAAAAATGCAGTTATAGAATCTAAAGAAATTGTTATCCTTCTACTTTTCCATTCTTACCATGTTAGTACCTCCTATTAGACCTCTTGTTATGCAGAAATGATAGAGTATTTATCTAATTCTTTAACACTACCCGTTTATGGAAAAACTCTTAAAAGTTGTTGAAAATGCTATTTACTTAATTGGAGATGGTGTTAACTATTTATATTATATTGAAAACCACTTGAAAGTATCAGACACATTTTATTATTTCTAATATCATTATCATGAGATGATGACGTATTTTATATCTTTTTTCATCATAAAATTGTGAGTGAAATCTTTGAGTCATAAAATTCTTCAACCCAATGAATAACTTGTAATTAATATCAGAGGCTTGAAAATAAGTTTCTATATCTGTAAATTTTATACCTCCCTTATTCCATTTTCCCATATGGTGTTTAAACACAGTCGTTGGTTTAGGAACCATAAGAATTTTAGTAACAGAGTATTCAGTATTTTCAGTTGTTCACTGGTTAGAAATACAACAGCAGTTTGCATAGGATAAAATATTTTGGCAAAAGAACCATTTTAAGCCTAGCCAGGCTTACCCCAAATTAAAAAAAATAATGCTGACATGTGTCAGTACCTCAATGAATTTTATGAGTCATGATATAGGGTTGCACATATCAAGAGTTCACAGGCTGCCCCTGTCCATTAGGTAGATATGTGCGAATATATATGTAAAGATATATATATATATATATATATATATATATATATATATATATATATATATATATAGTTTCACTTCAGAATGTCAAGTTACTGAAAACTTGGACTTCATATGGTCGAGACCATATGATCAAGTTTTCAGAAACTTGAAATTCTGAAGTTCAATTAAAAAAAAAAAAAAGCAAGGACATCATTTTTGCAGGGGGACAAGCCCCCCTGTACCCTCCCTAGTTAAATATACCATTTCCGTGATCGCCCTATAGCGAGGAAATGGGAAAATCTTCCATTCTGCACTTCTGCATACAGCACGGAACGGGAGATTTCCTTTTTCCCCACTGTAGAGCAATCTCAGAGTAGGTATATTTAAGAAGGGGAGTGTGTGGGGGGGTGCAGGGGGCTTGCACCCCTGCAAAAATGATGTCTTTGTTTTTTTTTTTTTTTTAATTGAACTTCAGAATTTCAAGTTTCTGAAAACTCGATCATATGGTCTCGACCATATGAAGTTCAAGTTTTCAGTAATTCAACATTCTGAAGTGAAACTATATTTTTAATTGAACTTCAGAATTTTGAGTTTCTGAAAACTCGATCATATGGTCTCGACCATTTGAAGTTCAAGTTTTCAGTAACTCAACACTCAACATTCTGAAGTGAAACTATATATATATATATATATATATATATATATATATGTGTGTGTGTGTCTGTGTGTTGTGTGCACGTGTGTGTGTGTGTGTGTGTGTATGCATGCGCGCACACACACACACACACACACACACACACACACACACACACACACTCAATCTTTAATACAGTAATGCAGTTATTAATTGTTCAGGAAATCCACAAATCTCCTTGATGTTAAATAGATAAGATCAGTTAACCAAGACTGATGAAGGAAGGAGACTTTCTAGGATGTTTGCACCTGATCAGCAGCTTAACTTCGTCTCTCCCAGTTTGAAACAAAGAGACTGAAATACAAGGGCCAGGAATTCTGTCACTTTTAGTAAATTCAGTTACTGGCTAGTAAGCACACTGCCTGGATGGTGGCAAAGAAGAAACTAAGAATTCCTGAAAGAAAATCTACTAGAAAAGGTGAAATGAAAACACTGACTGTAGCGACTCCTCTAGCTGTTCAGCAAAAAGGAGTTCAAACTTCATCTTTGGTACAAGACATAGCTTCCAGTAATCTAGAGGAAAAAATAAAACAAATGTGATCAGATTTAATTAAAATAAATAAAAAAACTGAATGAGTATATCAACTTAAATGACAAAAGGGTGGAAAATGGAAGAAGCTTTAAACAGATATTCAGATAAGCTGATAAAACTGCAAAAATCTGAGGTCAAAATAAAGAAAAGGCTGGCTAAGTGTGACTACTCAAAAAAACATGTTTCAAAAATGGTAGAATTATAGGACAGAGCACATAGAGAAAATCTAAGATTTTCTGCTGTACTAGAGAAACTAGAAGGAACAGACTATATTAATTTTATGACGGAACAAATAAGCAACTGAACTGGTATTCCACTGCAGGAACTGTTAATTTAAAGGACACACTGAGTGTATGCTCAAATTTATTTTAGCAGTCAGGGGAAGGTGAAGAGGCAGGTGTGAGATTTAAGTTGCTGTATCCAGCTGTCTTTTTGTCTGGAGTTTCAAAGTCATTTTTGACACATAACAGGCTAAGGAGGAAATGAAAAACTTTGTCCAACAAAAAAGAGAGCCATCATGCAGGAGACTCTGCTTCTCATTCTTATGATAATAAAGCACATGGAAAGACTTTGTCAATGAAACTTTTTCCATTGTTCCAAAATAAAATATTTGAGAGACAGAGAAACGCACACAAGTAGACTAGACCAATTGGGAATACCTTGGAATTGAACCAGAGTCAGGAGTTTGGAGGTGGAGATGAGCAGGAAGAAGACCAGCAACAAAGAAATTAGTGAATGTGAGACTGCAAAACATCAATCACATTTGTGAAATATGTCTGCCTAAGAAAAAGTGGAAAGATTGGACTTTTGTTAACTTTATTAAATTTGTGGGAAAGTGAAAAGCATTTGCCTCAGTTCATATCATTATTGTTTGGACGGACACTGAGAGGAGGGGAAGAGGAAGGGAAAGGTAGGTGCAAGTAAAACAATTTATGTTCTTAACAGTATTACTGTGAGACTTTTCATTATATAAATTGCATGCTTTATAGTAAAGTTTATAGTTTTTGTATGTGATGAAGATAACATAAACAGATGCCTTATTTTCTTTCTTTCTGTCTTCTTTTTAGTATTAAGAAATGTAGACATTACAATGCAAAATGAAGAAAAACATACTAGACAAAAGCATGTTTAAGTTAATAGACTGTAATCCTGGGTTGTTCAGGTGGGGAATATGGTACAAAAGTATACTGATCATAATATATGTAGAACTGATATGATTTCTCTTACTTTTGCATAGTTGAATGTTTGGATTGAGACCCTTGGCTTAATCTAATAACAAGTTTTAAGTGGAAATAAGTAAACAAGAGAACACTGAATACAATGAAAAGTTTTAATTAGGCAATGAACATTTCAGCTTGCCTTTAGAAGCCTGCAGCTCAGTACTATATTTTTTCTCTTACACTTTCATGGAGACACGATTATTATAGGATGTCTTAACATGGATAACCTCAACTTTCTGTTGATTACGTCCTGTGTTTGTAGCTGTCTATTTGGAACATTTTTTCTACTGTGAGGGGTAAACTACATTATTTGAAGATATTCATTTTTTTGTGTTTCTGTTAAGGTATAGTGGTGTGCTTGTTTTTTTGTTTGAGGGTTTACATTAAAACAAAAGTCTTGTAAAATGTAACATAGGTTCCAGTGTTGATGATAAGAAAAAAACTATAGAGAATCAACCTGCCAGACATTAGTAGGTGCATGTATCACAAAAGCTGGAAACAGACATTTAAAAAAACTGTCATGTGTAATAGGTGGGAATAATGACTTCTTATCATAATGGCAACACTTTCCATATTGTCATGGAATGTGAATGGTCTCATGGGTATAGACAAAAAAGAAAGACTAATTATAGTAAGAAATGCAGAGTGCAAATAGCAATGCTACAAGAAACACATTTGGAAAGAAATGAGCATGTGAATTTGATAAAGAAAGGATTTCAGAATGGATATTCAGCAGAATATCAAGAACAAAGGAAAATAGGTATACTTATATTAATTGCTAGAGGAGCTCTGATAGTGATAGAAAAGGAAAAAAAGATAATAATGGCAAATTTGTCATAAGGGGCTACTGGCAAGGGATGAGGATTACACTGGAGTGTATTTATATTTTACCTTTAACTAGTATTATGGAGCTTAAAATATTGGGAGAAATAATCAGCTTTCAGCAGAGAATATTACTTATAGATGGGAACTAGAATTTGATTTGCAACAATGAGGATGTATCTGGGGGGCCTAGAAGGGAGAATATATCAAAAGAAGGAAGATTTATGAAAATATTTGGTATGGAAGATGTGAATTCAGTAGTAGAAACTAGGAGAGAATTTACATATTATTCTCCAATGTACAACTGAGCTAGATTAGACAGAAAGAATATTTCACAGGAACATGTGCATTTAATTGAGAACTTTGACACATATCCAGTAACTTTTCAGATTGTGCACCAGTAATTAATAAGATGAAAATGCAGGGTAATGAAGTAAAGATAAGACACTAGTGCTTTCTCACCTACCTGTTAAAAAGAGAGGAATTTAATGAATGGATAGTGGAAATTATTTGGTAGTTATTAGGGAAGATAGAAAGTACTCCAGAAGTTACAGCTAATGAGTGGGTTAAAATGAAACTGGAGTGTGAAATTAAAAGAATATGTGATATAGTTAAGAAGAAACACAAATTATTTAGAGGAACTGACAAAAGTTAAAGTATTACAGAATAAAGGGAATCTCACAGAACAAGAAGGAGTGGAATTTGCAGAGTACAAAAGAGAAAATAAGACAGCACCAGGATAATATGCATGAATTTAGAAAGACTGCTGTTAAGCAGCTCTTTTTGACAATAACATCAGAGCACAAAAAAGTTTGGCACAACTGAAAAATTAATTATGGAGGTGCTGCTGTGCTGCACTTACTGTACAGAAACCAAAGTCTTCTTAAGACGCAAAATCTTGCTGGCTGCTTACTGCTGAATCAGAATCTGGTTATTACACAGATGTTTGCATGACTGCATCTACAGTCTGTTTAAGGCACTGAGCCTTGCAACTGCACACTGATAAAGAAATATACTTTGCAGCACAGTACTATTTTACTGTATGCACAGTTACTAATAAATAACTTATTTTTATAACAAACAACATGTACTACTGTGACAACGTGTAGCATAGATGTTCAAAGTTTTACTTCCCGATCAGCATAGATGATTATTCTCCTACACAATACCTCGGAACAAGTGTGTTCCTACAAATACCTCTAACACAGCTGATTTTTTACAGTATATACTGTTCTGTTCTTCTCATACACTTTAGATCTTATTTTTCTTCTTGGTATCTTTTTTGGGCTTTGTAAGGAAACATCTATTCTGCTGATGATTTACTTTACAGACTTTTTTTTTAAGGAAATGTTTTGTGGGAAAGCACATACAAATTGTTTTTTTTTTCTGTTGACTACTTCCATTCATCTGTGAGGAATTATGTCAAACTTTTTTAATATTGTGATAAACATGTTTTTAAGGAAACATCTTGTGGAAAAGCATGTACTGCTGATTTTAGAAAAAGCCATGTCCATTCATCTGTCAACTTCTTTGCTGATACTGTGAGAGAACATATTTTTTGAGGAAAGAGCTTGTAAGAGAGCACGTATTGCTAAGTTTATAAAAAGCATGCCTATTAACAGATACAGTCAGAGCTATGTTACATAGTATGGATGCTCATTACATATTGCTAAGCTCTATTCCTACATTTAAGAAAGCTTTATTGTATGCCTTATTTATTTTGCGTTTTTATAGGAGAATTGATTTTAATCTTTATTGTTTAGCACACTAACAGTTCCCACTTTTTATTTTAAACCAGGGAGACAAATTTGTCATTGTTTGGTAATACATTTTCATTATTGCAACTTAGAACAGTAACTTGTTGATTAACTCTTAAGCAAACTTTAATACATGCAAGCAATATGCAAAAAAGTACAAAATAATTAAATAATAATTAATATAAAATATAATTTCTCCTGTCCACCCTGTAAATAAATTACTAAACCACTCACTCCAGTCATCATTCCAATTTTTCTAGTGTGTTGTGACACTTGCACAATGACCTCTAAATGCGCTTTTAGAGACTCTGTTTTATCTGGAATAAATGTACAACATTGTTCTCCTATTAAGGCACATGTACCCACTTGGGACAGTAGTATGTCATCTAGTACCATTTGATTTTGTAATACCATAGTTCGTATGGCTGTCATTTCAACACTGATATGAGATATCATTGAAAGTGGTATTTGCCAATACATCAACCAATTTAGATAGTTTTCTTAACTCTCAAATGGCTTTTGCTGTGTATACCATGGGAATATACCTGCTCCAGAAATTACATAATCTCCTTGATCCATATCTTTTAATTTTAAATAATCAAGATTTTGGTAGTAAATGCGTGATGTATCTAAGGTTTTTACTGGATTTTCAATTACAGGTAATATGTCTCTTTTTCTTTTTGCATTTCTAATACTTCCCTTTGGTAACTCTTTTACATGATGCATTGCTAGTACTACTAGCCCTATATAGCAGGTGCCATCCCATCCCTTTGGTAACCATTTATAAGCATATTTACCACAAATGTAATATAACCCATCTGACAGGGCAACACTGCTATTTACTATACTGCCATTTACTTGTCCCATAGTAGGAGTTTTATTGTATATTACTGTAAATCTTTTATTTGTTTTACTTCACCAACATGTAATCTTGGATTTGCACTCATTTTTATCGTTTTTGAAATACCGCTGTGTCACTTAATGTTAAATGACCCTTGGCTGGTATTAGAATAGGAAAACCATGAAAAAATACCACACGTACTGGTATATGGCTATGAAAGTTTATCATTTCAGTTGTTTGAATACAATTAATATTTCCCACTGGGATGGTTCCATTTTGTTGAAAACATGTGATTCCCTGTAGCAGAAAACTGTACATTTATAACTTGGTCTCCTGTCTCATTTATTAATACCCTCCAACTATTAAAAGTATTTAGTGGAACTGGCACCAGAGGCATAACTTCTGTTATTTTAGGTATTAAACTGCATACCCAGTAATTAGAAACATTCATACATTTTGCATACCAACATTGTATTGCCAAAAATTTATTAAAAGATGGTGACCAATCTTGCTCATTTTTCCATATCTCTTTACTCTCTCTTTTGTGTGACTTTACAGTTTGATTAACAGGTTGTAAGTACAATTTAATGCTAAGTAATACAATACTAGTATGATAGCTATTATCAATTAAAAAAAACATCCTTTAAATAGAAATTCCATTGCTGAATCATTTTGCCTTTGGTCACCTGAAACTGAATTTTCAAAAAGATGCACTTTAAACCATGTCAATTTCTTTATGTTTTCTCTGTGGGAAATCTGCAAGAGAATACACTTAATCAGATTTACATTGCTCACTAGTTCTAATAACTCTTAACTGATCTTTATGTACCAACATTGTTTTGTTTTTCTTTTTTTTCCTTTGATTTTATGCACTAATGGTCCAGTTTGTTCCACTACTTCAAAAGGGCCTTGACAGTTGCTATTCCATGGACCTTCCTTTTGGAATGTTTTTACTAACACTTTTGTTATGCAGGAAAGGTTTTCTTCAGGCGGGAAAATTGCATTGTAATCACATATTTATGTAGGCCTTTTTAACCATTACTGATGCTTACTGATTTCTAACATAGGCCTATCATTAGGTATATCCGGATCAAATGGTAGTTGTATGGGCATTTTACAACCTGTCATTGTTTCATATGGTGAAATACCCATTTTGCTATTTGGTGTTGGCCAAATACCCATTAAAATGCCAGACAAATGCTGTACCCAAGTGTTGCCTTTTTCCAGGCATGTCTTTTTCAGATGTTCTTTTAACGTCCAATTCATGCACTCTACTATGCCATTGGATTGTGGATGGTATGGTACATGAAATATTTGCTCTATGCCCAAAAATTACACATTTGCTTAATGAGATTACTAACAAACTGTGGACCATTATCTGATTCTATGACATGTGGCCACCCCCAATGACAGAAAAGATTTTTCCATAAGGCTTCTGCTGTTGCCTTTGCTGTTATGGTTTTGGTAGGAATTGCTTCTACCCATTTTGAAATGACGTCCACTACTACTAGTAGGTATCTGTAACCTCCCTTTGTTGTTGGCAAAGGACTGCATAATCTATCTGGACTGCATACCATGGTCCATCCACTGGATGTATCCGATGTAACTGAGGCTTTTTCTTTTTAGCATTTACCTGCAAACAGATTAGACATTCTTCTACAATCAGCCTACAGACCTTTTTTAAATTTTGGTTCCAATATTTTTCTTTTACAACTGCCCATAGCTTATCAGCTCTTACATGTTCTAGTATTTGGTGATTTAATTTGACCAACTGACATGTTAACTGATATGGCACATAAGGCAACCATAAACTTTTGGAGTGGGATATGCAGAGTATTCCTTTGGCAGTGCTCCTGCAGTCATGCATTGGTCTGTTTTTTTTCTTTTAAACCTTGCTTTCTTTGAATATTTATGAGATCTTCCTTAATTGATTATTGGTCTGTGTCTTTTAGGGTACTAACTTCTGTTTTTAAGGCACTAACTTCTATATCAATGTACACATACACTGAAAGTTTTTCCCCACTTTGTGCTGCTTGTTTTGCTAATTGAGTCAGACAATGCATTTAACCTGAAAGTTTCACTTGTTGGTTTTTGATGTGGTTTTACTTTTAAAATGCTGTAGTGTCCTTGTTGATGTGACATTGTTATGACTTTATGTATGTCTTTTAATACTTTAGCATGGCATAATGGTTTGCCTACACTGTCTACAAATCTTCGCCTTATCCAGGTGTCCATATGCAGTCTTAAAGAATTTACTACATGATCACTGTCTGAGAAAATGTTAACAGGATTATAATACCTTCGCACGTACAGTGCTGCCTCCGATTCATCTCTTTGAGCTGACATATGCCCTGGTAAATTAATTAGTTTGGGAGAACCCATCTATGGATTTTCCAGAACTACAGCAAATCCTATCCAGTTTTCCCTTTGTCCCAATACTGTGCTCCATCTAAGATGGGTGGTTTAAAGTGGTCAAAATCACATGCTAGAAATTGTACGTCTGGTGACATTATTTTTTTCTAGGCAGTTATACTGTTTTCCTTCATATCCCATGTGATTTGACAAATAATATTTATCCCCTGCCTGAATTGTGAAAATTTTCATTCCGAACAGTGGCATCCATTTTGCAGAGATTGCCTGACTAATACCATCTGGGATTTTATTCATTTCAAAATTATCTACTAAAGCGTTTATTAGTTGGTGTGGTGTTTGTACTATAATACTGGAAAATACAGTCACATGCTTAGTTTGCTTGATACCCTGGTAAATGACCAATAACTGCTGTATGCAAGGGTGGTAGCCCAATTCCACTGGGGTCATGTTTCTACTACAGAAAGTAACTAGATGTAATGTTTTTTCCATTATGTTATCGCCACCATTTGGCAATTTCTGTAATAGCATCACAGTTAAGGTTTTCTTCCCTGCTGCTACCTTTAGCACAAATGGCAACTTAGGTGTGGGTGCTATTAATTCTGTAGCTTATGCTAATTTTACTTATATTTGTGAAAATGCCTCATCCTCATGGGGTCCCCAGTCTTAAAAGGTGGAGCTCTTCTGTTCTTGTAACATTTTGTAAAGAGGAGCAGCTACAGCTGCATTAATCCTCTGTAAATTCCCTTTTGGAATTCATGATTCCCATAAATTTATGTAGATCTGCTATAGCCAATGACTTTTTCATTTGTAAAATGCCTTGCACACACATAGGGCAAGGAGACGTTCCTGATGGCTTTATAATAGTACCTAGAAAATTAACTTCTTGAGACATAAATCTTTTCACTTTTAACCATAAACCCTGCTTGCTGTAGAGTATGGAAAACTTTTTTTAAGAAGCCATATATGCTCTTCTACTGTCTCAGACTGGCTCAATATGTCATCAGTGCAATATAACACTGAATCATCCTTTTCCAGATGTTGCAGGATGAATCCTACTCTCTGGTGAAAAATAACTGAACTGTTTTGAAATCCTTGAGGTAATCTTATCATGACATATTGCTGTTTTTTAAATGTAAAGGCAAATTGTGTCCAGACTTTTTTCCTGAGTGGTACTGCAAAAAAGCCATTTGCTAAATCTGTTACTGTAAATCACTTACTTTGTGGCTTAATATGTGCAGACAACTCTGGAACTCCCAGAAGCAAACGTGCTGTAGGAGTTGTGTATTGATTAACCTTTCATAAATCAATAAGAAGACGATAACTACCATCTTTTTTCTTGACTGGCCAGATAGGTGAATTTGTGGGACTGTTGCCTTTTTGTATAATTCCTTCCTTTTCCCATTCTGCAGTACATTTTTCCATATGTTCTTCTGTCTCCCTAGGAATGGGATATTGTTTTTGAAGTTTGTGTCTTTCGGCTTTTCCCGGTTAGGGGTCGCCACAGCGGAACTCCTGTCCGCTAATGATTGGCAGTTGATTTTTACGTACTGGCTTGCCAGGTCTGATGCACAACCTTCAATGAAGGTACACCCATTCACGCATATCTCCATGCAGAAGATGCTCTAGCTGAGAATCGAACCAGGCAGCGTCTTACTGTAAGGCGGCAATGCTACCGCAGCACCACCACCACCGTGGGTGGGTATGTTTTTTGAAGTGGATGTATATAATTCTGATCACTACCCACCCCTACTGGCATTTCTAGTTTTCCACAATCACTGGGACCCTTGGACCACAGGTTTGGGATTTGCTGTTGTAAATGCTAACACACATCATCGTCTTTATTCACATATCCTGTAGGCTTGTCAGGTTTTTCAGGAAGAGAGATTGCACAGCAACCTGCAGTTTTTTTCTCCCTCTCCTTTTTTCATGTCTCCTATCCACAGAATACTGTTAGGCAAGTGAGTTATTATACACAAAGGTCCTAGAATGTCCATACCAATAATGGTAGTTGAGCAGGATGGATGCATTAAAAATTCACCCTTCCGTGTCTGTCCTTCTTGGTTAAATTTTATATCTACATCTTAGCCACTTATTGCATAGTATCCTGTGCCATTAAATGCAGAAATGCAATCCTTTTTTATAGGATTTACAGGTAACTTGTCTATTTTTGATGGATACTGCAGCACCTGTGTCTAATAAGACATTTTTCCATAGTGAATATTGACTCCTGTACCCAGATATCAATCAGTGGTCGTCTGTCTCGACCCCTTTTAAAAGTAGTTAGGAAAGATACCAGAGTATGGGAGTGGGAGGCACACCCCTATTGTAAGGAGATCCATTCATCCTCCCCTTTATTGTCAAATGCAATATGACACACAGCATGTTTTTGCTTGTCATCTTCCTCTGTGTCTGAGTGATCTACGTATTTAGATATATATTTAGATTTTTCAATCTCTTTTTGTAACTGCTGCCTAGCCATCCCTTCTGTCTGCTCTACCAAATGTTTTGGATTTACAGGTGAGGCTGCTTAAAAATCTATGGGCATACATCCCCTTTTCCTGTGTATTGATGGCATTTATAGCTGTCTTTGCCAATATTGTAAGGTCTCTGTGCACAGACCTGTTTTTCTCATTTTACTTGCAAATCTTTTGGTTCTGTTTTTGGAAACACACCCTGTTCTTCCTTCTTTTAACACCAAGCATTGTAATGATCACAATTTCGTTTAACATGCCCTATTTTCTTACAGAAAAACATGTTGGTGCCTTTTGTTGATTACCTACACCTGATCCAGGTGCTACATACACAGCAACAGGAGCTGGTGGTGCAGATGCAACTCTGCCTGCTGGTGGTTGTTCACACCACCATTGCCTTCCCTGGTTTTTAACTTCTCCAGTTACCTCAAGTGGCTCACTACCTTCTCCTAATGCAAAGATATCTTGTGAGTATAATGTCCCATCATTGGCCGTAGTCCATCCCCTCATTAATTTTGTACCAAATCAGTGAGGGTATCCGAATTTTCTTCATAAATGCATTTACTATCCCCTGAGACCCCTCTGACTTGCTCTAGAAAGCAATGTATTAACTTTTTTTTGTATTTCTGTTTTTTGCATGTCCCTGTATGACCTTTGGTATATGATCTGAAAGGCAAGTCTGAAATGATCCGCTTGTTCCATTAATTTATTGAGATGGTGATTTTAAAATGATCTAACAGCTTAGCTGTAAGAGGCTGCCCTTGTGTGTATGCCATTAGAACAGCTGTCATACATCCTACTTTACTGTTTATCTGATAAGTGTCTTTCTTTGACAGAAATAAAGTTTTAAAACATTTGGGAATAAAAATCCAGAAATGTGTAAGTAATGCATCTGTCCATACATCAGATCCTGCTGTGTATGCTACCCATTCTTCAAATACAAGCATGTTGTAAAATATACATTTTTTATCATTCCACTGTGGTAAGCTTTGTACTAATCTAGACTGTGTATATAGATCTGCAGTGGTTCCCTGTTCTGTGATTTGTACTGGTTTTGTGCTCTGTAATTCCTCCTTTAACTGTTCTATTCGAATATTAGCTTGTATTAATTTATCCTGAACATCACTAACCAGATTTTCTTTATCCTGTAACTGTTAGTTAAATTCTGATATGTCCTTTTGTAGTTCTTTACAGGTTTTATGATACTTTTTAGTAGACTCTTCTGTTGATTGCAGGGCCCCTATGCACTTTTGACAGAATTTTTGTATATCACTTCTGAACTGTTTGACCTCACCTTGTCTGTCTCTTAGACATTTGTTAAATTTTTCTGTTAAATGATCAAGAACCTTGCCCCCTGTCCTCATGTGTTGCGTGTTGAGCAGTGACTTCATTCCACTGTTGTACATGTTTTTAAAGGGTGTAACAAGATCTACAAGAGATTCTGTCAATAATAGATTTGACTGTTGTTCTAATTCTGATATCAATGCAGTAACAGAACACAATTGTTTAATATCAGGATATAACATAAACATTTTACCTTTTGTTGGTTTGTCAACATTAAAATGTTTGTCTTTATAGCCTAACATTTGAGCTATGGCCTGCCCTGTATTTTTATGGCATTGCACACAAAAAGAAGTTTCAGATGATTCACACAATAAATTACTATGACCTGCCTCATTTTTTTGTATCAGATGCCAATCAAATGTTGCGACCCATTTACATAATGCTTGAATATCAGCTTGCCCTAATAAGGTTTTACATTTACTAATGTGCTGTGTATACCAACATTGCATTTTTCCCCATATTTTGTCTGGTTGTTCTGAGACATTAAGAGTAAAGCTTTGTTTACATCTCCTGGCTGACTCGCCACTGAAAAATTAATTATGAAGGTGCTGCTGTGCTGTACTTAACTGCAATGAAAATAAAGTCTTCTTAAGACACAAAATCTTGCTCGCTGTTTACTGCTGAATCAGAATCTGGTTATTACACAGAGGTTTGCATGACTGCATCTATAGTCTGTTTAAGGCACTGAGCCTTGCAACTGCACACTGATAAAAAAAATATGCTTTGCAGCACAGTACTATTTTACTGTAAGCACAATTGGTAATAAATAACTTATTCTTATAACAGATGACACGTACTACTGTGACAGCTTGTAGCATAGATGTTCAAAGTTTTACTTCCAGATCAGCATAGATGATTATTCCCCTACACAATACCTCGGAACAAGTGTGTTCCTACAAATACCTCTAACACAGCTGAATTTTTACAGTCTGTTTATACTGTTCTTCTCACGCACTTTAGATCCTGTTTTTCTTCTTGGTATCTTTTTTTTGGGCTTTGTACAGAAACATCTGTTCTGCTGATGCTTTACTTTCCAGACTTGTTTTTTTAAGGAAATGTTTTGTGGGAAAGCACATACAAATTGTTTTTTCTGTTGACTACTTCCATTCATCTGTGAGGAATTACGTCAAACTTTTTTAATATTGTGACAAACTTGTTTTTAAGGAAACATCTTGTGGAGAAGCATGTACTGCTGATTTTATAACAAGCCATGTCCATTCATCTGTCAACTTCTTTGCTGATACTGTGAGAGAACGTGTTTTTTGAGGAAACAGCTTGTAAAAGAGCATATACTGCTGAGTTTATCAAAAGCATGTCTATTAATAGATACATTCAGAGCTATGTCACATAGTATGGATGCTCATTACATATTGCTAAGCTGTATTTATATTTAAGCAAGCTTTATTGTATGCCTTATTTATTTTGCATTTTTATAGAAGAATTGATTTTAACCTTTATTCATTGTTTAGCACACTCTAACAACAACTTAGGCAAAAGAAAGTAGAAAGGGTTGTTGTCAAACTTAGGAAGCCTATAGCAAAAAAAAAATAACCAGAGATCTTTTAGATGAATTAGAGATATTTCAGAAATGTTATGAAAATTTGTATAAAGCAGAGAAGTGGAGAAATTAAGAAAAAGATGGGAGGGTGGGGGGTTGGCATAATGGTTAAGGTGTTTGCCTTATAAACTCAAGGTGCAGGGTTTGATTCTCACACGGGGTAATTGGCTAGGCATAAAAAATGGCCCACAAGGGCAGTTAGCCTAGTACTAATCTATGAACCTATGAACCTAAGGTTGATGAGGCTCAACAATTAACAGTTAAGACAGGTGGAGATGAAATACAACAATGATGTATAATCAGTCTGCAGGAAGGTCTCCAGGAATAGATGATATTCCAGTGGAGGTTTGGAAGCTAGGAGTGAAGAAAGTAATAAAGATCTAGTAGGTTTTGTTTAACAGTATTTTAAAAGGAGGGGAAGCAGGGACATCCTGGGAAAAAGCTGTGGTGGCTGTAATAACTAAAGATGGTAAGAACCCTTCAGATCTAGCTTCATGTATGCCCATTTCAATTTCAAACCATGATGATAAAGTGTTTATGCCCATAATAGCTAAAAGAATGTCAGAGGTGTTGCCAAAATTAATAGGTATGGATCAGTGTGATTTTGTGGAGGGGAGACAAATATTTGACAACATTTATAGAAGAAAGTTGATCCACAGGGAAGCAGAATGTAGGAAAATACCACTGTTGTTGGTGATGGTGAATCTTGATGCAGAGAAAGCATTTGGCAGACTAAGCTGGGATTTTATGATTTGGGCAGTGGATGCATTTGCATTTCCTGATGCAATAATAAGGTTAATTAGGAGGATATATGAGGCACCAGAGGCAAAAATCAAAGTGGGATGGTCCCTCTCTGATAAGTTGTATCTGAACAGAGGAACCAGACAGGGGTGTCCTCTTTCCCCTTTGTTATTTGTGTTATATTTAGGACCATTGCCAAAGAAAATAAGTGATTTAGAAATTCAAGGATAGAATTTGTAAGGTATTCAAGAAAATATGGCTTTATTTTCAGATGACATTATTTTGTACCTGATAAAACCTAAAAACACATCTTAGTGTTATAGAACATTCTGAGGGCAGTTCCATGTATACAGTGGCTGTAGTCTAAAAAGTGTATGCACACATAAGTAGTTCAACAATACCTATATTTATGGGGACATGATAAAAAAGTATTTAGGAGTATGGGTTAAAGGGGACTCTGTTATGGCAGCTAAGGATGTGTGAAGAGACTAAACAAAAGATAATACAAAAACTAAGAAACTGTAAGCTCTACTAATGGATATGGATTACAAGATGCAAGCAGAAAAATGCTTTTTAGTCCCTTTCATTTTATACACAGGTTGGGCATATTTTTATTAGGCAGAGGAGAAATTGTGGATAATAATTTATAAAAAGTTGAAGGATTTTATTTGGAAGGGAAGAGGGCAAGAGTGAAGTGTGATAAGTTAGTTGATCCTTCCAACAGAAAAAGGAGGTTTAGGTTTACCTGATTTGATGGGATATTTTATAACTATGCAGTGAGGGCTTTTATGCATAACACAAGCAGAAGGTTGCAGTTCAAAGTGGAAAGGCATGATGATGATGAAGCAGAAGGTTAATTCAATAAACAAGGAAAGAGAATACCAGCAGTCATACAGAATATTGTGTTGATGAAGTAGCAGTAAGTATACTAAGAACTCTTCACAAGACTAGAGAAAGGAGATTCTGCTGACAGGGATGCCTGCAATTAGGAGTGGAGAGAACAGGCGATAGGGCATTGGAATTTACTGGAGGAAAGAACCAAGGTACTGGGAACAGATAATTAGAGAGAGGAAAATAATGCAGTGGGAAGAGGCCAATAATATGTTTGGACTGTAGGCTAGAGATTGTCTTCCCTGTCATGGATTGATATCAGAGTATAGGCAAAGAAAAATGAATAAGAGAATGCTAAGAGAAATATCTGCACTGGTTGAGTTTTTAATTGAATCTAGAATAGAACCTGCTGTTAAAAGGGGATAATTAGTAGTGTATATAAAATATTGCACAATAACTTTAGGAATCAAGCAGAGGATGTCAGAAAAGATTGGGAAGAGAGATTAGATAAGCAGTTCACAAAAAAAAAAACAAAAAAAAAAACAGCGGGAGAATAAACATATGCCTCCCAAATATGTAAGAAATATAGAAGATTTTGGATATTTGCCCAGAAGTGTTTGCCTAGGTACTGTTATTTAAAAATTCCATACAGAGTACTCTGTCCTGAATACTGGGTGAGCAAATAAGTGTAATTAAGGAAATTATTTTGTGAGCTGGGATACAGGATCTGAATTGTCTAGACATAGAAAGCATTGTTAAGTTTAAGTCTGATGGCTACCAAAAAGCAATTACTAGAAAATGGAAATCAAAATATAACCTATCCATACTTGAAGATGTGAATATTGTAACAGAGATAAAAGAACAGGAAGTGGAATCTTTAAAAAAGGTAGGAGTAAATTACAGAGGAAAAAAATGGAAATTGTGGGAGCAAAACATGGAGAAAAATATTTTGGAGAAAGAATGAGGTTTAAGAGGAGGCATGAATTGAATGATTGTATGTGATGCATAATGTTGTTAATGTGAACTTGTTAATAGGGTTTGATTACTTTTATATACATGTAAGTTTGCCTGTGTCACAAGCGATAATTCATTGAAGTTTTTCTTTTAAAGACTGATAATGGAAGACTTTATGCTTTTAGCATTACTTATATCTAGAAGAGTGACGGTTCTTTTATGTTATTTTTGGTTTGTACATTAATTATAGAGTCATTCTGGTTATCATCAGTTATAATAAGCATATATATTTTTATTCCATCGTTTACAATGGGAAAATCTTATAGAAAGTGTTGACCAAGGATATTGGACTGAACTGTATGCCAGTCAACAACTCATTATTTAGATTTGAGATAGGAATGATTAAGGAGTATTCAAAGAAAGTGGGATTTCATTGTTAGTTTGAATCTATCATAAAACTGTGGTAAGAAAGTTGTGTACATTTTCTGATGAAACATTATAAATTTCCAGAATTAAGCCACCCAGACATGGAGCTTTTTTATTTTTTTTTAATTTTTTTACCTTGTTAAGAATTTCATCAGTATTTATTGGCCTGCAAACATTATCTGCTTGAGTCCTCTTAAAAACTGATTGTTAACTTATTCTCTGTATTTAATAAATTGCTATCCATGTTTAATTTTTTATAAAAGTCATTAAATTCACAAATAATAGCTTGTATTCCAGTTATTGTTTTAGTATTACCTGATTTTTTTGTATTGCTTGAATGTGTTTTGATTTTGAAACCATTTTGGAATTTTAATCAAATCATGTAGTAAGATTTTTTTTAGTTTTTCCAAATCAATTTCTGTTTTGTAGTGCAAAATATCCCAATGTTCTTTATTTACAATTTAAATAAGAACCATTTTAGTTTTACTTTAGCCAATTGTAACTTTGAATTTCCATAATCCTATTTCCCCAATTTTAATTAGTTTCTAGTAAAAATGGAACTTTTACCAAATAGGTATGC
This sequence comes from Protopterus annectens, assembly GCF_019279795.1. NCBI lineage: Eukaryota > Metazoa > Chordata > Ceratodontiformes > Protopteridae > Protopterus > Protopterus annectens. Next base: position 1,942,775,434 of record NC_056731.1, read on the forward strand.
TTTTAAAGCATCCACACAAATATATTACTAGTAATATCCTTATTGATATATAAAAGGGAATTAGTTTCTTCATGTAACCAATTCTGAAATTCCACTAGTTTTGTAATGAATGCTGGAATTCTTTTTGCTCTTGCTTGTTTATTATGACTAACACTAAAATTAAGCTGAAGAGAATTATGGTCACTTAAGGGGCAAGAAAATATTTTAAAAGTTGTTAGCTTTCTGGATTGCCTACCATGCATTCTAGAATAATTAGAATATTGCAAAGAGTCATTAACTTTCATCTTAGAAGAGTCCATCATATTCATCTTATCCGTCCAGTTCTTCAGTGCTTTAGCTGTAGAAAACATTTTACAATGTCTATTTGCTGATGCTTGATGTTTGTCAAATATACAGTTAAAACCCTCTCCAGTGATTAAGCTTCCTTTTATATTTTATATAGCTAGGTCATTTTTTTCACCTTTTTATTTTAAATGTAAATTTTTTTGTGTTGTTTTGAATAGTTTGAGCAGTGGCATAATCTCTGCTGTGGTAGTCTAATATTCCAGTGCTGCTCTTGCCATTCTTTTGAAGGTCTTAGAAGTTCTTTGTGTTATCTTTACTACAGCACTAGTTTGCTGATTTGTATTTCAGCTGGCGAATAGTAGATCCTGCAGTATGGGAGACAAGAAGCAATTTTTTGAAGATGCAGATTGAAGATGAAGAGGTAAGAGTAAATATTTTATTTTCTTTAATGGGAATATAAGAGTGTACTATACTGAATGTTTTCTGGTATTGAAAAAAAAATGTTCTCAAAGGAAAGGAGGGAAATGGTAATATGGTGACTTTTGAGTAATGTTAATGAACAATAGGTGCTTATTGAGCTTCTCATGTGATACCTATATATGGGTCTATATTATCTCATCAAAAGTTTTAAACAGCGAATGGTATCTACAGTGAAAATGTCGTTCAGCGAATTCACTGTTGTACGGGGCTGCGTCCCCCCCACTTATTATATATACCAGCTCTGAGATCACACTACAGTGAGGAAGGGGCAAATTTTCCGATCTTCACTGTATTGTGAGCTCACTATTAACAGTTCACTGTATGACATTTTCGCTGTAAATAGCATTAACTGTATTAAACTTTCGAAGAGATAATACAGACCCCCTTTATACACAGAATTTCTGCAGTAAATTCTTCAGAAAGAGTAATTATAACAGGTAACCTTAGCCAAAGCATAAATGATACTCTACAAAAATACAATTAAACCACTCAGCGTGTTGTCCAGGAATGTGATTGCATTCAACGACCAAAAATGTGGAATATACAAAATTTAATATTCAACTACCACTAAAAACAATGAAAATGTCACATTACAAAAACAGTAATATGGTACTATATGACATGGAACCATTTTTTTAACAGTACAATCATAACATGAGGTTTTCCCACCTTGTGTGTCTTTTTTCCATACTAGCATTTCCTTTAGTAGTGCCTTTGCCTTATTATAACAACTCTGGTCTCATGACAGTGTTCCTTAACACCTTTGTTGATATTTGAGGCACTCATTAAGTCATTCTTATCATTTCATTATCTTTCCATCCTGCATCAGCACCAGAATAATTTAGACTGCTTAATGATTTTTGCTAATGGCCTTTTGCTGTTTTCTTCAGAAATTACCAAGGAAAATTATTTTAAAGACTGCAATGTAATTGTGGTCTGTGTTTTCCCATTTGAAAAACACAGTGTACCTTGATTTTTTTTCATTTGTTTAATTGTTTTTTACATTTCTATAAAAAAAAGTCAAGACCGTCACCACAGAGTTTGGTAGAGAACAGGACAGGAAAAAAAAACTGGAAAAAGTAACACACCAATTCTATCTCCAATTATCTCCACTTTAAGAAGAGTGCTGATATTCAAGTGACACCCAAAAAATTCTCCTAATCAGACTCAGGGCTACCAATAGAAAAAACTACGTGCAACAAATAGATAAAACTCCATGTACTACAGAGTTATGATCAGATCTCACTGATCGTAATCGAATAGAGAAGCTAGTTGCAGCAGCGGGCAAGACAGGAATTCACACTCTAAAATGTGCAAATGATGTTGTCCGTGCTTTAGCTGTAGTTGTCATGTGATAGTTTTGAGAAGAGTAGCATTGCAGTACATGGAGCACCGTGATTACACTTCAAAGTCAGAAAAAAAATAAACCTGTATAGCACTGCGGCAGTATGAGACCTGACCCTAATATTACTTTCATAGGTGTGTAACAATTGTTCCTGATTGGTTGGTTAGCAGATTATATCATTGTTAAGTTCAGAAAGAAAGATGAGACTAGGTCTTTATTTAAAGAATTGTATGTTCTTATTACTCTTAAGCATCAGAAGACATTCACTTAAAACCACCATGAAGATACATCTCTTCATGATGGGGATTTAAACTTATGTTGGGGAAGCTCTCTTTACCTCTCTTTGAATCAGTAGAGAAAGAGCAGAGTTAAACCTGTGTCTTGAACAGTACTTTCAGATTGGTGATCCTATTCATTCACTTTGTCCAGTCCAGCATATGGGACCTTGAGCACCAGCTTTGATCTGATCCAGCCACTCTTGTGCTCCAGCCTTGAGCCCTCCCTAGACTTGTTTTCCCAGAAAGCCCTACTGTCCCCTGACTAACTCAGAAAGCCCTGCTCTCCCCTGACTAACCCAGATCTTGTTTTCTGCCTCTTGGAGAAGCAATGCAGATCTCAGAAGCTAAGTGGTTCAACATGTTTATTTTCTTATTAAACTAGTCGTTTGGCTAGTTGTTCAACCCGTCAGTCATATAGTCTTCATTTTAGTCTTCTTTCTCTTCTTGTAGCTAATAAATCAAGAATTTGATAAATAGTTGTATAGTTCTGCTATAGTGTGTAGTGTTCTCCCTATCACCATTTTGGTGATTCCATATTAAGTATAGTGTGATAGTTATATACTTAGTTTGATAGTTATACAGTTAGTTTGATAGTTATATAGTTATATATTGATATACAGTTATAGGTATTGAGACTTTTCTAGAAAAGTAGCTGTGGTTATTTAAAAAGTTTTTACTTAACTACAGGTTGTTTCAAATAGGGATGCTTAATCTTGGATCTTGCGATGGATCCAAAAGCTTCCAGTTTCAAGAACTGCTCAAAATGTGGGCACAAGATTCCATGCCAAGACCCCCATGATTTGTGTGTGGTCTGTCTGGGACTGGCACAGCTAGATCCTGTACAGTTTGTTTTGCCTTTGGACCAGGAGCCTTTTCATTCAGGAAAAATAAGCAGGGGTCTTTTATCTCTGGATCTGGAGACTTCTAAGTTCAGAAAGCCAGTGGATGATTTTTTCTACTCCATAGAGTCGAGGAAGCAACCACCAGAACATTTTGGCATCACTTCATCTCATAAGGCTCCAAGAATAGAAGAACATAGAGTCCCTACACCAACCTACACTCTACTTCCAGATCCAAAACCTCCAGTTTCCATTGCTATTCAAGACTTTCCTAAAAAACAAGAGAAGCCCATCTCCAGACCCTCTTCAGCACTCTCAGCTAAGTCCTGTAAGTCCTTTAGAAGCACCTCTAATGTCAACTTGGATCACCTGCTGCAAAGGTTTCTCAAAGTCAGATATGGGGATCATTGCTACTTCGTTAGCTGCAAAGCTGATTGGATCCATGCATTTTATCTCTGTCTAAGCTCCTTCTTCAGTTCATGCAAATTGCCAGAGAGAGCAGAGTTAAACCTGTAGTGGACTGAACCATAGGGACCTAAATCAGCCACAGCCTAGCAGCTCAGTCTGAATAAATGGCTTGCTCAGTATTACATGCTAGGCAAATGGAGGCTGAAGGAGTCAAACTCTGGGCTACAGGATGAAGTTCATTAACAGCTCATGACCTTAATTCCTTATGCTAACTTCCAGAAGTAACTATTGGTTAGTTCATTTCACTACTAGTCTTTTATGCAAGCTACCAAAATGAACATCACTGTATTTGCTGGATGCACAAAAACAACTTAAATATGATGGCAGGACTAATGAATTCAGAAGGCTTGATCAGCATTTCTCCTTTCAAGAAAGGAAAAAAAGGCCTAACATTCAAAAAAGCAAACTTTGTCTAAATGGATGGCCCAGTGTACTGCCTTTGCTGCAAAAAGTTCAGTAATGGTCTGCAACAAGCCACCAAAATTCAGTCCAGTAAGGCAACAGCAGTGTACTTCAGAAGTATTTCTGCACAAAACATTTTAGAAGCTGGCACATAATCTGACCACTGCAAGGTGATCATACAGTTCAGGTGTAAGGTATTGACATAGCTGTGCTTCAAGGGTACTGTAAAGGGTACTGTAACTGTCTATAGATTCATATGTTCATAGGAGGTTACTAGGCTAATGGCCCTGTGGCCTTTACAAGCCTAGTTGTGTAAATACTTGAATACCCTTATTGACCAAGTTTAGACAGTTGGTGTTAGCAGAGTCATACTGTGATCAGTAACGACTGCCCTTGTCCGTGAAGGACATAGGTGCCACCCCCGAGATGAATTTACGGTCACCCATCCAGTTGTCAATGTTGCACTTGAACAGGGTCATTCAAGTGATCTAAAACTTATATGCATGATAATAGTGCTTCTGAATCTTCTGTGACATCCTGAGATCTTTAAGTCCAAGACTGGAGAACAAAACACAGTACTGAAATTTTTAAAAGAAGTACTAACTTTTACTGAAAGGAAACACCAAACAAAACAGAGTTTCTTCAGTCCTAGTGCAAGAAAGCGTAGAAACAGTAGGTTGTCTAAATCAAACCTTAACTGATGTGCAGGGTATGGGCTCATTTCAGTTGATCATGTCACAGTTTACTCATAACAGTATATAACTGGATTAAATAAAACTGCTTTCCCAGAATTCTGTTCCCTTCCTCCCAAGCAAATGATTCTCCACTCTAGATAAGTCATTTCTGGAAAGAATAACCTCTTCTGTTCTAGCAGCCATTTGATGTCTCCGGCTATACCAAATCAAACCAAGGCATAGTAAAGCGTATTCCATCTACAGTCCAGCTACTGACTGTATTACACTACTGAAATTATTACAATTTGCTATTAACCCTGACTCTCCCTAAAGATAGTTCAGTGGTGTATAAGTAAACATAGCAAAATAGTAGACCATCAGGATTTCACTATAGCATTAAAGCCATTCTTCTTCTAACCTCATAAAATGGTGTTTTTGAATTTATTATATTTTAGTGTATTATAACACAGTCCCATTGCCCAATTGAAGTAATAACATGTCACATTTCATATTTGCATGTCCAGTGAAGAGTCAGAAGGGATTTGAAGTGAAGAAAGATGCAGACTTTATACGAGTGTCTTGTGCACCAACCAGCATTCCTAAGAATGCTGGCTCAAGAACATCATTTGTTATCACAGGGAGGAAGGCAAAACTGAGAGCTGAGTAAAATTCTGCCTGTAAAAGAAAATATAAGAGATGGGTCAATAACTGATTTACTCTTAGCATTTGTCCTCAAAGAACTTCTGATGATCATCATTATGATCATGCTGTAGTAACCATAGCACCTTTCACATACCTAAACTGTTAATTAGCTTTAGCTGAGCCAAAGAAAAGCTGTGCTTTGGGCACCAAGCCCTCCTGAGCTTTCCTGCTGCAGACAAGCTCTCCTCTTGCAGGTATTCATAGATCAATGGTTGGCTAATCCTTTCCATTTCTGGCAGATAAGTTCCTTTCTAGGGAAAAAGACCTCCACATTTACTTTCTATTACAGAAACTAAACTTTTTCTGTACAAATTTAAATTTTAAGATAGGAAAAACTCTTTTGGTTAACTGTCACTTAACTTTTAGTAACTTAAATAGGAGTGTTTTGCAGAAAGAAGTTGTTAAAAAAACTAATTTAAAACTAGCTTTTCTGAGGTAAAAGTTTTGTTATTTTAATTTGTGGGTTGCAGTAAGTGGTTGAAGTTCTTTTTACTGTGTGTTTTTGTAGAAAATGTGACTTTTTTACTACTTACTTGTTTGACCAACTACTGCTTCCAGGCTTCTACATGAATTAGGCATCTTTTTTGGCTTAAACATGAATCACTGTAGCAGGTCTTCTATTCTAACAGCCTTTGCATCTCAGTATGTTGCTAAAGTGCCTTAGTTACAGATAGGTGACTCTGCTGTGGCCATTTCTGGTTTCTCAGACTCTCTCTTAAAACCCTGCTGCCCTGTGGTTTTGGCATCTTTCCAGGCTTGATAGTTGTTGCTGAAGCACCTACCAAGGGAAGAAAATGCTGAGAGAAGAAAGGAGCCACTTTTGAGTTTTTAAGTATTTTCTTCTGATTTTTTGTTTACAATTTCTGCTTTGCCGCCTACTTTTCGGCATTTTCCAGCATGCTAAAGTTGATATCTGTATTAGAAACAGTATTTAGAACACATCTAGAGCCTGTTTACTGCATTTCCTGTGTTGCACTTAATTTAAAATCGTTTTTTTCTTAAAATTGCATTTTACCTGACTCTGGCCTAGCACTCAAGTGTGGAGTCATTTATTGCACTGTTCTGACTATTTTGCTACTTGTGTATCTCTGCTACCTTTAAACTAAAACAAAAAAACAAAAGAAAAATCTTGCTTTTTTCCCACTTTCTGAAATTTAAAAAAGTTCAGTTACAGTCTAGGGATGTTGTCACCTGGGGGAATATATATGGATACAATGGCAAATTTTTTGTGAGGGTTGAGATGACAATTTATAATTAGAATTTCTGCAGAGGCGAAGCTGGGTATGGTAGTTGGGAGTGGAGAGAGAGTATGTTGGTCAGAACAGAAGATGTCTACTCCTCCACCTCTCCTGTTTGTTCTATCTGAGCAATAGATTTTATAACCCGGGGGTAAGATTTCAGAGTTGGAGATGTGAGATTTTAATCAGGTTTCTGACAATGTAAGGATGTTAGGTGAGTTTACATGGATTCATGCGTGTAATGCTGGAATTTTCTTAACAATGCTTTGGATATTTAGTGAGAAAATAGAGATTTTGGTGGAGGAGAGGGAGAGGGAGAGGGAGATTGGGGTAGTGTGAGAGTGTGAGGGGTAGGGGTGTTTGCTTGAGAGAAGTAGAGGATGGAAAATTAGGTCCTGGGGTTGGGGTGGATGTCCCCATCCAGGAATAGAGAAAGCAGAATTATTCTGCTTTATACAAATGTATACAAATTTATTTTTATACAAATTTGTATCAAATTTATACAAATTTTCATAAAATTTCCAAAATATTTCTAATATCTGTGTGGGATTTCTGGTTATTTTTCTTGTTGTTGGCTTCCTAACTTTTGAGAAAATCCTTTCTACTTTCTGCTGCCTAAGTTATTCTACCAAACGTTTTTGTGCTCTGGAGTTCTTATCAAAATATAATTGCTTAAGAACAGAGGAATCAATCAGGAGTATCCTCTTTCCCTTTGTTATTTGCTTTATATTTAGAGCCATTTGCAAAGAAAATAAAGGATTCAGAAATACAAGACTATAATTGGCATGGTAATCAAGAAATGTTGGCAGTATTTGCAGATGATATTATTTTGTACCTGATAAATCCAGAAAAGGACATTTCGGTGTAGTGAAATATTTTGAGACAGTTTCAAGTCTTTTCTGGACATAAAATTAATGAAGGTAAAACAAAGGCTATAGTTGTAAATTATTTATCCCCACACAAATTGATTCAGCAATACCCATATTTATGGGGATATGATAAGATGAAGTATTTAGGAATATGGATTACAAAGACTTCTGTTATGGCAGCTTTTATGTGGGAAGAGATTAAACAAAAGATAATACAAAAATTTAGAAACTGAAAACTCTTACTTATTGATATAGATAGTAAGATACAAGCAGTGAAAATGTTTTAGTCCCTTTTGTCTTGTATACTGGTCAGGCATACTTTAATCGACACGAGGAGAAGTTACGGACAATAATTAATAAAGACATGTCATGAATGAATTTATCTGGGAGGGTAACAGGGCAAGCGTTAAGTGAGATTAGTTGAAGGATGACAAGGAGACATGGTGGTGGAATGAGGAAGTTCAGGAGAGTATACAGAGAAAGAGGTTGGCACAGAAGAAGTGGGATTGTCAGAGAGATGAAGAAAGTAGACAGGAGTGTAAGGAGATGAGGTGCATGGCAAAGAGAGAGGTGGCGAAGGCTAAGGATAAGGCATATGAAGAGTTGTATGAAAGGTTGAACACTAAGGAGGGAGAAAAGGACCTGTACCGATTGGCTAGACAGAAGGACCGAGCTAGGAAAGATGTGCAACAGGTAAAAGTGATAAAGGATAATGAGGGATACATGCTCACGAGTGAGGAGAGTGCATTGAACAGATGGAAAGAGTACTTTGAGGGGTTGATGAATGAAGAGAATGAGAGGGAGAGAAGGTTGGATGATGTGGGGATAGTGAATCATGAAGTGCAATGGATTAGCAAGGAGGAAGTAAGGATAGCTATGAAGAGGGTGAAGAATGGAAAGGCTGTTGGTCCAGATGACATACCTGTGGAAGCATGGAGGTGTTAAGGTGAAATAGCAGTGGAATTTCTAACCAGATTGTTTAATGAAATCTTAGAAAGTGAGAGGATGCTTGAGGAATGGAGAAAAAGTGTTTTGGCACCGATTTTTAAGAATAAGGGTGATGTGCAGAGCTGTAGTAACTACAGCGGGATTAAATTGATCAGTCACAGCATGAAGTTATGGGAAAGAGTAGTGGAAGCTAGGTTAAGAAGGGACATGATGATTAGTGATCAGCAGTATGGTTTCATGCTGGGAAAGAGCACTACAGATGCGATGTGTGCTCTGAGAGTGTTGATGGAGAAGTACAGAGTTGGTCAGAAAAAGTTGCATTGTGTTTTTGTAGACTTAGAGAAAGCATATGACAGGGTGCCTAGAGAGGAGTTGTGGAATTGTATGAGGAAGTTGGGAGTGTCAGAGAAGTATGTAAGAGTGGTACAGGATATGTACGAGGGTAGTGTGACAGCGGTGAGGTCGGCGGTGGGAGTGACGGATGTGTTTAAGGTGGAAGTGGGATTACATCAAGGATCAGCTCTGAGCCCTTTCTTATTTGCAATGGTGATGGACGGGTTGACAGACGAGATCAGACAGGAGTCCCCGTGGACTATGATGTTTGCAGATGACACTGTGATCTGTAGTGAGAGTAGGGAACAGGTGGAGGAGACCCTGGAGAGATGGAGATATGCTCTAGAGAGAAAAGGAATGAAGGTCAAGAGGACTAAGATGAATATATGTGTGTCAATGAGAGGGAGAATAGAGGAATGGTGAGGATGCAAGGAGTAGAGGTGGCAAAGGTAGATGAGTTTAAATGCTTGGGATCAGTAGTCCAGAGTAATGGTAAGTGTGGAAGAGAAGTGAAGAAGAGAGCACAGGCAGGATGGAGTGGGTGGAGAAGAGTGTCAGGAGTGATTTGTGACAGACAAGTACCAGTAAGAGTCAAAGGGAGTCAAAGGGAAGGTCTACAAGAGGGTAATGAGTCCAGCTATGCTATATGGTTTGGAGACAGTGGCACTGACAAAAAGTCAGGAGTTAGAACTGGATGTGGCAGAGTTAAAGATGTTAAGATTTGCACTGGTTGTGACGAGGGTGGACAGGATTAGGAATAAGTATATTATAGGGTCAGCCCAAGTTGGAAGGTTTGGAGACAAAGCCAGAGAGGCAAGATTACATTGGTTTGGACATGTGCTGAGGAGGGATTCTGAGTATATTGAAAAAAAAATGCTAAGGATGAAGCTACCAGTTAACATTAAAAAAGGAAGGCCTACGGTAAGGTTTATGGATGTGGAGAGAGAGGACATGCAGGTGGTTGGTGTGACAGAGCAACATCCAGAGGACAGGAAGAAATGGAAACAGATGATCTGCTGTGGCGACCCCTAACGGAAACAGCTGAAAGAAGATGATGAGTTGATCCTTCCAATAGAACAAAGTGGTTTAGGTTTACCGAATTTGAAGGGATATTTTAGAGCAACACAGTTAGGGCTCATATACATGACACAAGCAGAAGGTTATAATTCAGAAGAGAAAGATATGATGATGAAGCAAGGGGGAAGTTCAAGAAGTAGAGGGGGGGTTGGATGTATATCCTTAAGGAGAATAATAACAATTATACAGTATATTATATTTATAAAGTGGCAGAAAGTATTATAAGAACTAAGCCAATATGAGACTGGAGAAAGGAAATTTTGCCAATATAGATGACTGCAAGTAGGGGTGCAGAAAAAAGGCAACAGGGGGGCTGGAATTTACTGGTGAAACCTGTCAAAGGAACCTGGCAAATAACTCAAGCAGGAAAGTTAATAGAGTGGGATAAGGCTTAGAAGATATTTGGATTGCCGACTAGAGACAGCCTGTGCTACCAGGCCTGGATCTCAGAGTGCAAGCAAAGAGAAAGAGATAGGAGGATTTTAAGTAAAAGACCTGCTTTGGTTGAGTTTTCAGTTAAATCTAGAACAGATGCAGCTAATAAAAAGGGATAATTAGTAGGGCATATAAAATATTGCATGATAACTATAAGAATCGATCAGGGAAGGTTAGAAAAGATTGGGAAAAGACACCAGAAAAACAATTCACAAGAAAACAATGGGAAGATGTATGTATGACTTCCAAGTATGCAACCAAGTCTAGAAGGTTTAGGGTCTTTGCTTGGAAGTGTTTGTACAGGTATTTTTATTCCCCAAGCAGACTTCAAAGAATTTTTCCTCAGGTAGATAGCAACTGTTGGAGGTGTGATGGAGAAGAAAGAGGTAACTGGAAACATATGTTTTGGGAGTTTAATGAGTTGGCAGATTTTAAAAATTCCCTACAGAGTAATATTTCAGCAATAATGGGTGAGCAAATATATATAAGTAAGGAAATTATTGTTTTGAACTGAGATAACAGGGTCTGAATTGGTTAGACATTGTAAGGCCTTACTAAGTTTAATTTTGTTGACTGCCAAAAAAAAGCAATTACTAAAAAATGGAAATAAAGTCTATACCAACTGTATTTGTGGTATTGAATATTATAAAAGAGATAAAAGAACTGGAAATGGATCTGTAGAAAAGGGGAGGAGTAAATTACATAGACTTAAATGGAAATTGTGGGAACATTAAATGCATAATAATGTTCAAGAGGAGGAGTGAGGTTTAAGAGAAAGCAGAAATTCAGCATTTTTTGTAATGTTGGACTGATGATAGTTGTACAAAAGAAAAAATGTTTTTGGAGAGGGGTATCCTGGGAGGATGATTAACAAAATTAGACACGAGGTAAAACAGGAAGGGCATTGTAGGTTTAAAACATTATTGGGGTAGATTTTAATAAAGAAAACCATTCTAATACATTAGGTGATACAGGGAGAGATGAAAGACATTTAATTCATCAGTAATCATAAAATAGTTCCCCAACTGATTTAATATAAAAAGAATTATCAGCAACAACTGGGGTATTTTTAAATTTGATCAAGTTGTCAGTGACATTTTGGGTGATTGTCTGCAATTTGTTTTTAAGAGGGGATCCAACCTTAAAAACAGATTTGAGATTAATAAAACTAATTTTAATAAAGTATGGAAGTAAAAGGATATTGATATGAATAAATGTGGTCATTGTAGCCAGTGAGACCACATATTTGTTGGTAATAAAATTGTTGTAAAAGGTAGAAATATCAACTTGCCTTCGAAGTGTAATTGTGCTTCTAAGGATGTAGTTTATGTTAGTCTATGTGAGAAATACAAAGCTTTCTATGTCGGTAAAACTGAAAGAAAGGTATCTAGAAGGATATACAAACACTTTTACGACATTAGAAAATGTAATGACAATAATGCATTGTATAAGCATTTGAAGTTATACCCTCACCATACAGATTTCAAATTTGCCGTTTTAGAGCAAGTCCCTGTAAATCTATGGGGGGGGGGGGACTGTGGGAAACAATTGAATACAGGGAACTTCACTAGCAACTTAAGCTAAATGTTGATTTACCTCTTGGGCTAAATGATATTCCTATTACCAGCGTTTTAAAACCCATATCAGTTGTAGGTATGTTCTGTGATGGAATTTCATTAGTATCATGATTCTTATTTCAATTTTAAATTGGATAGGTCTTTTGTGTTATATAATTGTTCCGTTATTTTAACAATTTTATGTAGTAGTTTTAGATTTGATAATACAATTTTAACATTACGGTATTTATATGATTTTATAAATGAGTTTCTTGTTTTTACTACAGTAGATGGATAATTCATTTACAAAGAAATTTGATGCTTTTAAATGTCAGGCTTTTACATTTGATCATGTTATGTCTAATTGTTTATAGGTCACATGATTTAATTGACTCAATTGACCTAACATGGTCTGTAAAATGAGTTGTTTGAAGTGTGATACCAAGTTCTGATGAAGTCCTATATATTGGAGGTTAAAAGCATTTAACCTTTAACTTATTATGATTTAGTAAAATAATAAAATACCAGTCCAGTATTTTTGATGTATTTTCTGGTCTTTTACCAACTTGGCAGAGTGGTGGGGCTGGAAATTTTTTGTAATACTGGACTAATGGAAAAATGTTAAAATTGTTTGTTTTCTTTTCTGTTAATGTATGTTTGCCTCTGTCTTAGGTGATAATTTAATAAAGGTGTTAAAAAAGTAATTGCTTAACAGCAGTCTTTCTGAACTCATGTACATGCTATCTAAATGTTTGGTTATTTTCTCTGTAGCACTTTGCAGTTGCTCCCCTCCCCTTGTTCTGTGAGAGTCCCCTTATTCTGCAATACTTTAACCTTTGTTAGCTCATCTAAATACTTCCAGTTATGTCTTAATCATATCACTTTTTCTTAAATTTCCACCCTATTTTTAAACTCCATTTTCATTTTAAACTACTCACTAGTTATTACTTCTGAAGAAATTTCTATCTTCCCTAATAACTATTCAGTAATTTCCACTACTCATTCCTTAAATTCTCTTTTCATCATATAGGTGGGAAATTGCCAGTGTCTCATTTATCCTTCATTACCCTGCATTTTTATCTTAGCTTTTATCGGTTCATGATCTGAAATAGTTATTGGATGTGAGTCATAGCTTTCAATTAAATGCACATGTTCCTGTGAAATAGAATTTTTATCCAGTCCTTTGTCCCTGACATTCTGCTGAATATCCATCTTGACATCCTTTCTTTGTCAAATTGACATGCTAATTTATTTCACAAACTGTCTCCTGTAGCATTGCTATTTGTACCCTGCATTTCTTAATATAATTCAGTACTCTTTCTTTTTTGTTTATAGCTGTAAACACTCACCATCCAAACCAATGCCATATTTATGGGTGACTTTAATTACCACACTATTAACTGGGAATCATATATGACACCAAATGTGCTGGCACAGAGATTCTTGAATTTTGTAAACACAAACTCCTTGGACCATACTGTCAGTACGCTTACCAAGGGCACAAATATAATGGTTCTGGTCTCAACTAATATTGGAAAGTGCTGCTCATTCCCTAGTGTAATTTTCTGTTACATGACTTCAGACAACAAAATGTTGTCCACTGAAGTAAAAATAAAACCAAGAACCCCAGCTAACCCTGGAATTTTCAGGAACTGCTCAAAGGCTAAATTCATACTATTAAGTGATAACCTGGCAAAATTTCAAGTGTGTCTAAACCCTGAGAACACTGCTGCCTACACATAACTGTTCATATAAACCATATGCAAGCATTAATAGCTGCACTGAGGTGGCTGTACCCACCAGAAATAAGTGTAGAACTAACTCAAATAATAGAAAGAAAAAATCATGGCTAAAATTAGGAGGTGTAGCACCCAGCAGGATAAAAGTGCTCTCATCAAAACAAATAACTCAGATAACAAATAAAGTCTACCAAAGTTAAAACTGAGGTAAATTTGGCCTATAGGGCCAAGGACAACCACAAGGCATGGATTAGCTAAGTTCACAACTTGTAAAGTCAATATACAGTTGTTTGCGGAGGTCTTTGTTAATGGCGCCACCTGTACTGAGCCAGAATATATAGCAAGTCTACTGGTAGACAAATTCATTTCTACCTTTACCCCTCTCTCTCCCAGCCTCCCCTCAGGAAATACCATCATATATAACTCTCCCTACAACCAATAAGGAACAAGTCCTCAATGTTCTCTCTAAGGCCAGGAGCAGTGCAATGATGGGCTCTGACATTATCTCCAGGATACCTTCAAAGTAGCATGGAACACAATCTATCAGGCCTTCTGGAATTACTATCTAACCATAGCCTTCAGACAGGCTTTGTGCCTCATTTTATTTATTTATTATTTATTTATTTCCAGTTTGATTACCGGGGAAGTCCACTGGGCCTAGAGAGCCTGTTTTCAGTGGGGACCTGGGGAGAAAAGCACCATAACACAGAATACAGTAAAGATACAAGTCTAGAAAAGTTACAGTTAAAAGAACAAGTTACAAATATATGAGTTCAATACAAAGCATGATCAACTTAGCTTATTGTGACAGATCATATGGATTATACTGTACAGATTCATTTAGACATAAATTCATTCATTTAAAGTAAGAAACTATTTACATGCATTCATTCATTTAAAGTAAGAAGCTATTTACAGTATTTATATAGTATAAATAATTTTGGAAGTAGCTATGGGAGTTATAGAGAGCTTAGGAACACAGGAGGAAATCCTCCCAGGGGCATTTACTTAAACAGAATTAGGTAGGGTGAAAGCAGATACATTTCCATTTGGAGGACAGGTGTGTAAATAGCTGGGTTTTGAAATTATTTTTGTTTGGTGTGGTCCTTAGTGCGGAAGGGAGTGAATTCCATTTCTTGCTTAGGGAGAAAGAAAGGAGAAGTTGGCCAACAGGTCGTTGTGGATAGTAATTAAATTTTGGTGTTCAGATCTGAGAGTTCTATTAGGGGTGTAGAGGGGAAGGATGTTTGTTAGAGAAGGGCATTTTTTTGGGTGAAATACGAGTCTGTGTGCAGTGGTAAGTTGGAGGTAGTCTCGGTAATTTGTGAGTTCTAGCCAATTCAGAGATTAGAGGGTAAGATAGTATGGGTGGAATTTTTGGCTTTGGTGGCAAATTTGGAGATTTTGTTATAGCAGTTTTCAAGTTTCGAGGTGATGGAAGAGGTCAGGTTAGTTAGAAGAGGGGCTCCATACAGTGCGGAAAAAAGAAGGTAAGTAGTGGCCAGAGTATGCCTAGTAGAGGTGATGAGGAAGCGATTGTTTCTGTATAGCATTCCTAACTTTTGGTGGGTTTTCTTTATATTTTGTTGAATGTGGATATCAAACTTGAGGTGTTCGTCTATAGTAACGTCGAGAAGTTTGGCGAAGGGAACCACTTTGATGGGAGAGTTGGTTTGGCTAAGGACTTGAAAGGAACTTTTGTCATATGAGAAAGTTTTTGAGGGTGGGAATAGTAGTATTTTAGATTTGTTTGCGTTGCGAGAGAGATGATTTTGGTGCATCCAGGTCTCAGTAGTTGAAAAGGCAGTTTGGGTTTTAGTTAGCAGTTCAGGGAGATTAGAGGCAGAGCAGACTAAATTTGAGTCATCTGCATACTGAATGACTTTGACGTCAGGAATAGCAGAGTGAAAATTAGTGATAAAGATATTAAATAGCATAGGTATGAGGATGGACCCCTGTGGTACGCCGGTTGAGGTGGGTAAGAAAGGAGAGGTGGCTTTCTTCCATTTCACAGCCTGAGCTCTATCTGACAGGTAACTTGAGAACCAGGATAAAGTATTTTGGGAGAGATTTAGGTTTGAGAGATGATAGAAAAGGTGCTTATGGGAAACAGTATTGAATGCCATAGAGAAATCTAGGAGAACTGTAGATACTAAGTGTCCAGAATCTCAGGCTCGATTGAGAGTTTTTAAGAAGGAGAGTAGTGTGGTTATAGTGCTATGCCCTGGGCAGAAGCCATGTTGGATAGGGGTAAGAAGTTGGTTTTGGGTCAGAAAAGGCATAAGTTGGAGGTGGACGCATTTTTCTAGGATTTTGGAGGTTGGTGAGAGAAGAGCAATGGGGCAGACGTTTGAGATGTTAGTACTTTTGCCTCCCTTGTGGAGAGGAAGAATAAACAAGGTGCTGCAGTAATCCAAGGGATAGACCAAACAAGCTTCACCAATGAAATAATAAATTTTAATGAAGCGCTTTTCGTCTGTAGTGCAGATGAAAAGCGCTTCATTAAAATTTATTATTTCATTGGTGAAGCTTGTTTGGTCTATCCCTTGGATTACTGCAGCACCTTGTTTTTTGAATTTGTTGTAGTCTGTTAGCTTTTTAAGTTCACAGAGAGGAAGAATAAAGTCAGAACACCAGAGTTTAGGGACATAGGATTCCTTTATGGATCTATTGCTAAGGATACTAATTGGGAGTGCTATACCATCAGCGCAGACTTTAGGAAGGAGGAGGGAATGTTATCGGGTGCATTGGAGCAGGGTTTAGGTCTGACTAGAAGTCTTTTTATGAAATTAGTAGTGACAAGTTTGAGCTGAAACTTAGGGGAAAGTTATTAGGGAGCTTAGAAGGAGAAGAATGAAGGAGAGATGGGTTATTGTTGGGAATGGTCTTGGTCAGGTCAGATATTGATTCTATAAAAAATGAGTTAAATTGTGAGGCTAATTCGAAGTCAGATTTTCTTGGATCAGGGCAGGGGTTAATTTTGGAGCCTGGATTAAGAAGTGAGTTTACAGAGTTCCAGAATTGCTTGTGGTCTTTAGTATGTTTGGACTAGAGCTTAGTATAGTAGGATTTTTTGTCATTGGTGATTTGTTGTTTTGTAAGGTTATGGAGCTGTGTGTATTGGAGAAGAGTTTTGGGCAGTTTATTCTTTTGGTAAAGCTTCCAGGATTTGTCCCTTTGATGCATAATTTGTTTTGTTTCTTTGGATAGCCAAGGAGCAGTAATACTTTGGCTATTTTGCCAGTTTTCTCCAGTAAATTTCACTCCTCTCTTACTTATTTTCTGTACAGCCACTTGCAGTTATCCTACTGGAAAAATCTGCTTTCTGCATTCCCATGTTGGCTTAGTTCTTTTAATTATTTCTGCAACTTTATGAATATAATTTTCTGGGTTGTGGTTGCTGTTTCCTTAAGGATCTGCATCCAGAATCCCACTGTCTCCTTATTTCTTGAACTCCTTTTTCTTCCCATTTCATCATTATCCCTTTCCACTTTGAATTATAACATTTTGCTTGTGTTATGCATATGAGCCTTAACTGTGTAGCTGTAAAACATCCCTTCAAAGCAGGTGACCCTAAACCACCTTGTTCTATTGGGAAGATCAAATTATCCAATTTAACACATGTTCTCTTTTCCTCCCAGATAAATTTCTTCAGGTCTTTATTAATTATTGTCCATAACTTCTACCTGGTTGATAAAAATATGCCTGGCCTGTATATAAAACTAAAGATCCTGAAACCATTTCCACTCCTTGTATCTTATTATCCAAATCCACAAACAAGAGCTTCCAATATTTGTATTATTTTTAGTTTTGTATCTTCCCACATATCATTAGCCGCCATTACAGAAGCCCTTTTAATCTGTAATTCTAAATACTTCATCTTATCATGTCCCCACTATTCCGGTTATTGCTGATTCAAGCCATGAGTGTTTACATAATTTTTCAGCTGTAGCCATTATCTTATCTTCATTCATTTTACATCCTAAAAGACTTGAATTGTCTCAAAGTGTTCCACAACATTGAGATGTCCTTTTCCAGGTTTATCAAGTACAAAATGATATTATCTGCAAATCGACAGTTTTTCTTTATAACCATACCGATTATATCCTTGAATTTCTGGGTTCCTTATTTTCTTTGACAGTTTCTCTAAAGATAAAGCAAATAATAAAGAGGAAAGAGGACACACCTGTCTAGCAAGGAACCCTCTCACTTTAATTCTTGCCCCAGTCCTTTATATATCCTTCTAAGTAGCTTAATTATTGTATAAGGGAATGAAAATGATTACATTGCCCTATTCATAAAACTGTAACTTGCTGTGTCAAATGCTTTCTCTTTATCAGGACCCACCAACAACAGCAGTATTTTCTTAAATTCTGCTTCCTTCTGGATGATCATTGTTCTGTTAATGTTGTCAAAAGTTTACCTCCCTTCCACAAAACCATATTAATCCATATGTATCAGTTATGGCATCACCTTTGCCATGGGTTTAACTAGTATAGACTTAAACAATTTATAATCATGGTTTAAAATTGAATGGAGTCTGTATGAGGCTGGATCTGACAGGTCTTTACTTGCTTTCTGTGATACATCCACCACAGCTTTCTTCCAAAATGCTGAGCTTCCCCTCCTTTTAAAATACTGTTTAACATAATCTTCCAGATCTTCAAATAAAATCAGAAAAAACAAACCCAAAATTAGGGTATGAGCAAATAACACAGTGAAACCACAGCCACTGCAATTCCAAACGCCAGTCAACAAAAAGGCAGCGACAAATGAAAACAGGAACTGAAGAATCTGGCAAAAAACATATCCAATACTCAAAGTATAGAATAATTTATTTGAGACTGAGCGCTTTCACCTTACCAGGCATCATCAGAGTCAAATAACAAATGCAACCTTACCCTATATATACTAAAACCAGATACACATTAAACAAATTAAACAATTAAAAACAACCAATGAGCCTTCAGAGTTAATTAACACAAACCTAGCTGTAATAATCTCAAAAAATGTTATCAACTATAATGCATAGGAATAAATAGATGTATAAAAATACAAATCATTTAAACTCATACAGTATACATTTCTACATTTCATTCTATAACTATTGTGAATAAAACATTCAGATAATTGATGTTATATTATTATTATATATTGATTGATATTTAAATAAAGATAAAGATAAACCTAACTACACCCTTGACTACAATTTCTTACTGTAAGAGTTAATATTATTTACATGTAACAAAATCTATAAAACTTGCGATCTATGCAACAAAAGTGGCTTGATGGAAATATAGTCATTCAGACCCGGATACCTCATTGCATTGAGCCTTAACTGCCATTCCATCTCCTTTAAAGCCACCCTGTTTTTGACATCGCCACCCTTTTCAACATATACCCGATCTATTACAAAAAACACAAACTTCTTAAAATTGTTACATTTCAAAGAGTGAAGATACAAAGCATTGTGTATATCTTTATTCTTAATAGATCTCAAATGTTCAGGAATCCTATCTCTAAGTCTGCGTGTTGTCATCCCTACATAAAATGCATCGCAGGATGAACAACATGTCACATATACTAAATTCCTGGAATTACAATTGCAAATTCCTGGGCAAGGTAGGGTATACTGATAGCCTGAAATCACCACATAAGGGCCATCAGCAATATACCTACAGCTCTTACATCTTCCGCATTTGTCCATCCTAGACCTAGTGTGTGACTTATTCCTTTCCAAAACAGCCTTCAGGTTTTCACCCCTACTATAAACTATCACCGGTTCATTTCCCACCAATGTTTTTAAGTCATTGTTTAAACAATAATCCCAGGCACTTCTCAGCACAGTACATAACTCAGAGGACTTATCATTATATTTCATAATGAAACAGGGTCCCTTATTGCTGTTACCACTTGTGCCTACCTCAAATTGGGAAGTCCCAGCTTCCAATAAATCATCCCCTCTTAAAATAGGAAAATAAATAGTACGCCTTTTCTTGTATATTTCCTTTTTCACACTTAACAAAAGTTTAATTGGATACCCACGTTCCAATAACATGCCAATTAATTTAAAAATCTCTAATCTAAAATTCTCATCACTACTCACCAATCTCGAAATTCTTATCATCTGCCCCTTAATCACCCCTTTTCGCTGGTGAAAGGGGTGACAGCTACTAAAGTGCAGTAGTGAATTGGAATAGTTTTCTTTCCTGTAAATAGTACTGGATAACCCATCATCAATCTTTGAAATACTTATGTCCAAAAAATTAATACTATCTGCACCCCAAGTATAGGTAAACTTGAGGAACCCAGTAGTATCATTAAGGTACTCAACAAACTCTACTGCTAATGCTTCGTCACCATTCCACACAACCAACAAATCATCCAAATATCTATTATACAGTAAAATATTGTTCATATATCTTGAGGGAAATACAAATGCCGTTTCCCATGCCAGTAATACCAAATTGGCATAAACCGGGGCACATTTGGCCCCCATGACAACTCCGGAATTTTGTTTGTAAATCTCTCCCTCAAATTTGATAAAATTGTTATTTAGAACCATTTCCATCAAATCATGAAACAAATTAAATCTAGATTTATCTATAGTTTTACTCACATTCAGACTAGAAAGAAATAGCTCTAAACCTTCATCGTGAGGAATTACAGAAAATAGGTTAACAACATCTATTGTTATGAAACTGAACTGATCAGTGTAGTTCCTAACCTCCTTTAGTCTCTCCAAGCAATGCCATGAATCTCTTAAAATATGAGGTACTTCTTTTAAAGCTGTTTTGGTCCATTCATCCACAAACGCAGCCAAGGGTTCTGTCTTAGAACCCCTGGCAGCCACAATGGGCCTAAATTGCAAGTCCTGAATGCCTTTGTGCACCTTGGGTATGCCAAATATACACGGCAAAATAGGATTTTTTACTGTTAAAAAATCAAATTCAGTTTCATTTAATACCCCCTGAAAAAGTGCATCCTGCAAAAACAAATCAATCTTAGAATACGCTCTGTTAACCTCGTTAATGGATGCTCTGGAGTATGTAGATTGATCATCCAGTACCCTAGCCATGGAGGTGGAATAGTCAATCTTATTCATCAACATCATCCCACCTCCCTTATCTGGTTTCATACACCTGATATCATTTATTGTTCGTAATTCCCTTAAAAGTGCTCTTTCCTTCACTGACAAGTTATCTGTTGTTTTACTTGGCAATGAACAAATTCTCCTATATTCAAACTAATAACTTTTCAAAAGCAATAAATTCTGGACATGTAGGAGGGATAAAAGTACTTTTCCTTCTAAGTAAAGGTTTTTGAGTGTTAGCCTCATCAACATTAAATGACCTGTTTTCACTAAAATATTTCTGAAGGTTTAACCTCCTCACATATAGTTTTAAATTAGACAAAATATGTGCAATATCCAGTTTGAAACTAGGCACAAAGCTAAGGCCCTTTGTAAATAATTCAAAATATGTGTCCCCTATCAATAGCTCTGTGTAATTGTAAATAGTGAAACCTTGTTGCTTTAAAATATTACACTTCATACCTTGATATGTTTCCAACACAAAATCATTTTGCAAATCTTCTGTGTCACTTCCCACGCTATTGTCAATGTTCACCTCAATAGCTTCATTACCATTATTATTTTCACTAACAAAGGGTGTATTGTTAGTCAAAAACAAATCAGCACATGCAGTATACTGACTTAATATATCAGAAATACTTTCATTTAACATACAACTAAATTGAAATACATCATTGTCAGCAAACGAAGGCTCATTGGAAATACCTACAATCAATTCATGGTTAACAGTTATACTCAAACTCATTTGCGATAGCCCCCCCTCCCCTTGTAAAATCCCCTCTGGGGATAATAATTTGCCCTTGTTCCCTGATTCAAAAGTCTCTCCGATATCCGAAGACCGTGAGGTGCATCCAAAAAAACCTCATCTTCAACAACAGATAAATGTTCTTCAAAATTGTCACCATACACAAAATTGTCTTTATTCGTCGACAGTACAGCTTTATCAAGGGAATTTTGATGAAGAAACTTTTTCCCCGGGGGGTATGCACATTTATTAACATAGTCAGCCGTATCTCTGGCTAACTTTTTACTTTTAACTGTTTTGCCATGGTTTACAAAATTCTCCAAATCTTTAATTACCTTGTTAAAGTTAGCTTGGTATTGAAAAAAAAGCAAATCTGTAGTAATACTAAGGTGCAACTTCGAAATTTCATCACGCAGAGTACACATTTTACTGTCATTATTACTAATAATAATGTCCAATAGCTCCATACCTGTACGATCAAATAATTTGATTAAATCATCAAAGGCACAGGACCCAAATTCAATACCCATAGGTAGTTTCCAGATCCGTAACCCTTTTGGCACTTGTTTAAGCTCCTTAGACCGAACAAGGAACCAGTTGTCTAACTGCATAGCCCTATATCTGGTGCAGAGTTTGTTGAATCTGAAAATTTGTTCTTTAAGTGTAGGATACTCGGCTCCTACCCTCTCCGACACCCCAACAAAGTCTCCAAACTCGGGCGTCTCAAGCCACGAATCCATTTTGAAAACACTTCCTGATCTCATCGTCAACGCTGGAGCAGCAGCCACGCCTCCGCTTATCGCATCTGATTGCGTTGAAACCCTTATTGCAGATTTCGACAACGCTCCAACGTATGATGTAGTGGGATTAGGTATCTGCCCAGGCATAGGCATACTCACTGGCGGTGAATGTAAAGTAAAAAGCTCCATCTGCGAGCTTGTGGGACTGACTTCATCTCCCACTCCATGGTCACCTTTATGCTGAGTGTATACCTTAATTAGTTTGTCTACCACGCCAGCTAGCTCCTTCAGTATGCTTTCCATAACGCCACCAATCAGCCAATAGGCACCAGATAGCAAAGGCGAACTTGAAATAAAATCAGAAAAAACAAACCCAAAATTAGGGTATGAGCAAATAACACAGTGAAACCACTTTTCTTAAATTCTGCTTCCTTCTGGATGATCATTGTTCTGTTAATGTTGTCAAAAGTTTACCTCCCTTCCACAAAACCATATTAATCCATATGTATCAGTTATGGCATCACCTTTGCCATGGGTTTAACTAGTATAGACTTAAACAATTTATAATCATGGTTTAAAATTGAATGGAGTCTGTATGAGGCTGGATCTGACAGGTCTTTACTTGCTTTCTGTGATACATCCACCACAGCTTTCTTCCAAAATGCTGAGCTTCCCCTCCTTTTAAAATACTGTTTAACATAATCTTCCAGATCTTCATCACTTTCTTCCCTCCTAACATCCAAATTTCTACAAGAAGGCCATCTATTTATTGCGACTTTCCTGCAGATTGATTATACAATACCTTTTTATCTTTATCTCATCTCCTTCCATTCTAACTGCAAGTTGTTGAGCCTCATCTTCCTCTAATCTTGGCATAATTGAATCTTCCATAAATATTTCCATTTGTACTCTTTCTTGGTTTCCACGTTTTATTTATTTATTTATTGTCATTTGTTAACCAGGTTTGTTCAACTGAGCCAGGGGCCCATTTTCAGTGGAGACCCAAGGAGAAAAGCTCCAGATACAAGTAACAATATAGCAAAAGTATTACAAAAATAGGTATGTTAACAATGATATAGTTTCAGTTTGTTATACATTGACGAATAGGAATTATTTTTTTTTATACTGTTAATTGATCAAGATGCAGAAAGCTGGAACATAGCATCAAATAAATTCAGTATGACAAATATATAAACAGGTAACAGCTAGAAACACCATGTGTATGAGTATGTACAAGAAAACAGGGTGTACTTAAGAAGTAAAGGAAGTAATAAGAGAGACAAGTAGAGAAAAAAAATACAAGACATGCTTAGAGCAGGGTAGAAGAAATTAGGAAGAGAGCAGTATAATATCAGATAGGAGTTTGACATGGACAGGACCAGGTGTTTAGTAGGTAGTTTTTAAGCTCGTGTTTAAATTGGGCCTTATGAGGGATACTTCTTATATTAAGGGGAAGGGCATTCCAGGAATGAGCGATAGAAAATTTATAGAGGGACTTCCCTATATTTTTAGCAGGTTTGTATATGTCTAGAAGATGTTTGTCAGATGTGCGAAGCTGATGTGAGGGGGTTATAGAATGATACGATGTTAGAGATAGAGAGACAGGAAGTAGGGTTATAGAGTATAGCATGTGTAATGTGTAGTTGTGGAAGAAGAACTTGATGTTAAGTTGTCAATCTCACCTTCATTCTTGCTGGATGGGGTTCGGAGCCGAACCTCGGCTCCGACTCGGCACTTGCTAAGCTCGAGAATCACTTTTACCAGCTCGAGGCAGCCCTATATCCCATGATGCAAGGCGGTAATTACCCAGATCTCGTTTGCCGCTTCGCTCATGAGGTCACCTTTTTTACCAGCTCCTGGTAAGTGAATTTTCATTACTCTTTTTCAAGAGATTTAGCTATCCCAGTTTCAATTTTTTTCCCCTTTTATAGTTAGTTAGTTCACCGATTCACTTAGACCCTATTCCCATTAGTTTCTCGATCCCTTTCACATTTTTCTGTTAGTCAGGCCTTAGGCCTTACCCTCCCAAACAATTTCCTGTCAGGATTTTTGTTAGGTGTGTCTGTGTTTTTGTTTTAATTAGTGTATTTAAGGACTGAGTGTGTGTGTGTTTGTGTCCTAACTCAGTCATGTCAAAAGACACTAGGGTCTCAGGTTTTAAGAAGTGTGACTCGTGCTGTCAGAAGATGTCTCTGACAGACGGTCACACTTCTTGTATTTATTGCCTGGGACCCCTACACCTGCAGGACCCCTGTGCTATTTGTCATTCTTTCAGCCAGAGAGTCCTGCAGGAACGTAGAAACAAATTAATCCCGAGGGGTCTTCTCAAGCCTGAGAGCTCCCCGGCTAAGGTCGGCTCCGGGAAGCCCTCTAAGCCATCCAAGACCCAGACTTCGGTGTCCAAGTCTGTGGCCTTGGTTCCGACTCCACCAGAGTCGACATCGGCTCCGTCCGGAGCCGATCCTTCCTTCTTGGAAAGTGCAGTACCGGCGCCGATCGGCACCGATACCCTGGCTTCGGCACCTGTGTCGGCTCCGGCTGGAGCCGATACCCTAGCTTTGAAGCATGTCTCGGCTCCGGCTGGAGCCGAAACGTCTCTATCCCAGCTCGGAGCCGACAAGCTGTCGGCTCCAACTGGAACCGAAGGCTCGTCGGCTCCGATGGCTCCGTCGAGAAAGAGATCTAGATCCCCTTCACTGGAGTCTATCCACTCGGCTCCGGCCTCCCCCTTACTTTCGGAGCGGAGCCATCAGAGCCGAACATCAAGGTCTTCCAGGCTCTCAGACCATGACTTGGAGAGAGTGATGAGTAGACTACTAAAATCACAGGCACTGACCCAGATGCTCCATAGCCCGTCTCAGCAGACAACCGCTATTCCACACCCTCCTGAAATTCCTCCTTCGACTCTCCTACAGAGCTCGGAGATTATTGGTACCGTGACTGTTGCTGCTTCGGAGCCGATACCACACCTTTCGGCTCCGTCGTCTTCGACTCCTATCTCCTCCTTGAGACCGTCCTTGGAGGGATCCAGTCGTCGGGCTTCCCTGGTCGGTTCCAAGGGGGCGAGTGGCATCAGACCCTTGTTCGACCCCGTTCTCCCTCTCGGAGCTTCGGCCTTGGTGAACTCGGCGCCGACATCTGCTTCGGAGCCTTCCTTTTTGGTGGGGCTGGGGATCCCTGTTTCTTCGGAGCGGGGGCTCTCGGTCCTCCCTGGGAGGGGAGCCTTCGAGGTGATGAGGAGTGTGCTAGCCCCCGAGCTTAGTCAGCAGTCGGTTCCTTTAGCTCCTCCCTCCACGGTGCCTGTAGATGTCTCTTCCCACTCACTTGCTCCCGGACCCAGAGATCCATCGCCCCAGGTTTCCCCATTGGGAAGAACTTCCTCTTCCGAGGTTTCTCCTGATCCTTCAGGAGAGCCCCCGCGTAAGAGGACCTGCAAGAGGAAGCACTTAGACTCCCCTGAGTCTACGACATCAGATACCGACTTAGATGAGTCGGAGGGGTCTAAGATCCCCACTGAGGATGTCTCCTTTTCAGACATCCTCGAACTCCTAAAACAGAGGGGAAACTGGCCCTCCATTAATCCCTCCGAGGATGAGTCGGTATACCTGGAGGCTTTTGGATCTCGACCCTCCACCTCCTGGGTGTCTCCGCCTTTTGACCCCCTCATGGATGTGATAGCTCGAAAGGCGTGGGCATCTCCTGATTCTGTGGAACCAGTCCCCAGGAGGCCTTCTAAATTTATCACGGCCCCCACTGAGAAACAGTTTCTTACGAAAGGTGTTCTGGTTGATGCCATGGTGGTGGCAGCCGCCACCAAAAAGGAACTTGCAGATCCTTCCGTACCAGTCCATCCTCCTAACAAGGAGTCTAGGACCATGGGCAGGTATGGTAAGCGGATGTTTTCCTCAGCGACCATTGCTATGCATCCGCTGAATTATTTATGTCACTTCACCCGACTTCAAAGAGACTTCCTCAAAGAATTGGGTGAGGTAGTACAGGATCTGTCAGCTGCTGGGACTCAAGAGAAGATTGCCTCTCAGCTGGGAATCCTAAATTCCATAACAAACTCCTCCATGCGGCTCATTTCTTATGCAGCCGATGGGGTGAGTAGAGCCACAGGCACAGGAGTGGCTCTTAGATGTCAGTCCTGGATGCGGCTTTGCAATTTCGCAGACCCCTTTAAGGCGTCCTTCACAAATTCTCCCTTTGATGGCACAACTTTGTTTGGACCTCAGGTGAAGGACACATTGACCAGGTGCAAGCAAGACGGCAAGACTCTTTCTGCCATAGGAGTCCGTTTCTCCACCCCTTCTAGACCTTACCCCAAAGGTCAGAAGGGGGGGGGGGGATGTGGTTCCGAAAATCTTAGGGAGTCACGCCTGACGCACGTGGTCAGTTTACCCCCAGAGGCAGAGGAGGTAATAACAATAGACGCCGCCCTAGAGGCAGAGGAGGTCCGCAGAACCAGGGCAGCAGAGAGCCTCTCTCTGACAAGCCCTTCCAGCATCACTGAGGTGTTGCCCGACTGCCCACCCTTGGAGGCAGTTGGAGGGAGATTGTCGCTGTACCCAGAAGCCTGGCTTTCCCTCTCTCAAGACAAATGGGTACAGTCGATCATATCCGAGGGTTACAAGATCCCTTTCGAGGAAAGCCCCTTCCCTCAAAAAGGTTCCCTTCCAGACGTTCCACCCGGTCTAAGGGAAATTGCAAAGCTAGAGGTTTCAAAGCTTCTAAAAAAAGGGCCATCCAGCCAGTTCCAACAGATCAATTAGAGTCCGGAATCTACTCAAGGTTCTTTTTGGTTCCCAAAAAGACGGGAGACTGGAGACCAATATTAGACCTCAGCAGGCTGAACAAGTCTGTCAAAAAGACAAGATTTCGGATGGTCACACTTCAATCGATTTTGCCCTTTCTGGGCAAAAACAACTGGATGTGCTCCATAGACCTTCAAGATGCATACTATCACATAAAAATCCACAGACGCTCCAGAAGGTTTCTCCGCTTTCGGCTGGGGACCAGTCATTTTCAATTCAGAGCCTTGCCCTTTGGTCTCACTACAGCCCCCAGAGTGTTCACCAAATGCATGGCAGCGGTCACGGCTCACCTGAGACGTCAAGGATTCCAGGTGTTTCCGTATCTCGACGACTGGCTCCTCTCAGCCACCACCAGGCATCAACTTCTTCAAGCCAGAGATTATACTCTACGTCTCTGCGGTCAGTTAGGAATTTCAGTCAACTTCGAAAAGTCTTCCTTATCGCCCTGCCAATCTATTACCTTTATAGGCGCAGGTCTAGACACTACTCGGATGTCAGCAAACCTAACAAGTCAAAGAATCCTAGATATCCAAAACCACGTTCGGATCATCCTATCCAGCAAAAAGGTACAAGCCAGGTTGGTCCTGAAAGTGTTGGGCCTCATGGCAGCCGCCATCACACTTCTTCCTCTGGCCCATTTTTACATGCGTCTCCTACAATGGATGTTGTTTACCCAATGGTCCTTCCAGCAGCTTCCCATGCATCACAAGATCCTGGTGACATAGACCTGCAAGAGCCATCTATCCTGGTGGACTTCTTCTCCCCTAGTCCATCAGGGCAGACCATTTGTCCCCCCGGCCCGGTAGCCACGGTCACTTCGGATGCCTCCCTGATCGGGTGGGGGGGCATTATCAGGGCAGGATGGTTCATGGCACGTGGCAACCGTTCGAATACCACCTGCACATAAATGTCCTAGAGATGAGAGCAGTGCCTTTAACGTTGCAAGCCCTCAACGACTTTCTTTCCTTAGGAACTATTGCAGTTCACACGGACAACATGTCCATGGTGTGGTACATTAACAAGCAGGGCGGGACCAAGTCCTATCCCTTGTGTCGAGAAGCTCTCAGACTTTGGCAATGGGTGATCTCCTCTCATCGATTTCTGGTAGCAACGCATATCCCTGGGAAAACCAACATAATAGCGGACAGATTGAGCAGAGCTATACTCATGCCTCATGAGTGGTCTCTCAAACAATCCATTGTGGAGGAGATTTTTCAGAAGTGGGGCCGCCCATGCTGCGACCTTTTTGCTACACCCCAAAACAGCAAATGCCCAGACTTCTTCTCTCTCTTTCCACTTCCGGGCCATCCCCCCAGAGACACTCTTACCCAAGATTGGCCCCGGGGACTTCTTTATGCCTTTCCCCCCCTTTCCATTAATACCGCAAGTACTCCAGAAAGCTACCATCTTGAGAGCCAAAATGATTCTCATTGCCCCTTACTGGCCTCGACAAATTTGGTTCCCATTCCTTCATCGCCATCTCGTGGTGCAGCCTTGGCATCTGGACCCAGTTCCAGATCTTCTGACCCACCAGTCGGGTCAACTGCACCGATCAATTCGTTCCCTCAACCTCACCGCTTGGTTGCTCCACTTCCTTCTTTAGCCAGGCTTCCTATGATCTCTAACCCCATTAGAGATATCATAGTAGCTTCTCTAAAGTCCTCTACCAGGAGGATTTACTCTAGCAAATGGAAACGTTTCTCCTTTTGGGCAAAGTCTAAGAACATAGACCCTTTTACTGCCCCTATTCAGTCAGTCTTGGACTTTCTAGCTGAAATTTTTCACTCCGGTTCTTCTTCTTCCACAGTTAAAGTCCAGTTGGCAGCAATCTCTAATTTCCATGTTGGATTTGCAGACCAGAATATTATGTCTCACAAACTTTGTAAAGCCTTTCTCAGAGGGGTGTTCCTACTTAAACCCCCTGTTAGAGATCCTCCACCACAGTGGGACCTAAATTTAGTGCTGGCATCCTTGATACTTCCCCCTTTCGAACTGGCTGCTACATGCTCATTAAAATTTCTTTCTTGGAAGACACTCTTTCTAGTTGCTATTACTTGACTAGGAGAGTGTCGGAACTACATGCTCTCTGTGTTCGTCCCCTTTACTTGGTCTTCCACAAGGATAGAGTATCCTTAAGAACCAATCCATCCTTTTTGCCCAAGGTTGCTTCTAAAACAAATTTGAATCAATCCATTGACCTTCCTGTATTTTTCCCAATCATTCTAACAGGGCAGAACAAAGTTTGCATTGCCTAGATGTTCATCGCCAACTCAGATATTATTTGGACAGAACAAAGCATTTTAGGAAATCTGATCAGCTTTTTCTTTCTTATGCTGAAAATAGGAAAGGTCTTCCTGTTTCTAAAGTAACCTTATCCAGATGGCTATCTTCCACCATTTCTGACATTTATCAGATTAGGGGCAAACAACTGATTTCAAAACCTAAAGCACATTCTACTAGAGGTCTAGCCACATCTACAGCCTTTCAGGTTAGACTACCCTTGGATACTATTTGTGCAGCAGCCACTTGGGCCACTCCTCATACCTTCGTTTCTCATTACAAATTGGATTTGGCCTCCAGGAACAGGGCAAGTTTTGGTTCCACAGTTCTCAATAGTCTGTTCCATTGAGCCACCCAGGATAGAGGTGCTAGGGACGCAGTCCCATCCAGCAAGAATGAAGGCGAGATTGACAACTTAACATTTAGAAGTTATGTACCTACCATAACGTTCCATGTTAGTTGTCTTCTCTTGCCTTCTTTCTTGCGTCCCTCCCTTCTGTCCCCCTAGCCTGGACAGACCTTGATTTTCCCTTTTTCTCTGGGAGATTGTTCTACCTTGGACACCAGTTAGCTCTGAATCTCTGTTACCTGGTTCCCCTTACAGTCTTCTCAGGTAAGTTGTTCTTTCCTTGTGGAAAGATTGCGGGCAGTTTTTTCCTCTAGATACCAAACGAGATCTGGGTAATTACCGCCTTGCATCATGGGATATAGGGCTGCCTCAAGCTGGTAAAAGTGATTCTCGAGCTTAGCAAGTGCCGAGTCGGAGCCGAGGTTCGGCTCCGAACCCCATCCAGCAAGAAAGAAGGCGAGAGAAGACAACTAACATGGAACGTTATGGTAGGTACATAACTTCTAATTTTTGAAATTCAGGCCATAATAAAGACTTAAGATCGAGAACGTGGTCGTATTTGTATGGTGACGGGAGGCAAATCTAACTATTTTGTGGTACGTTTGTTCTACTTTAGAAAGGAGAGATTACTGAAGGTTTGTAAGGACTGGGGCTGCATACAGAAGACAGGGTGAGAGAAGAGACATAGCAAGGGAGGGTTTGTGGAGGGAGAGAGTAGTTTATTATTACAGTACAGAAGTCTGAGTTTTTGATTTTTTTTTAATGCACTGGTTGGTGTGCATGTCAAATTTTAGTTTGTCATCAATAGTTACACCTAATAATTTAGTATAGGGTTCAGGTGTAATGATAGTATTGTTAAGTGATGTAATAGAGAAGGAGGATTTAAGATGTACCATTGTTTTAGGAAGGAAAAGTAAAAGCTTAGTATTTTTTCGGATTTAATATTATTTGATTTTTGGTGAGCCATGTTTCGACAGAGGTGAAGGTGTCTTGGGTATGGGCTAGGAGTTTTGGAATGTTGTGGGTGGTGGTGATAAGGGTTGAATCATCGGCATATTGTAAGAGTGTAGAGAGCTTGTTAGCAGAGTATAGTCTGTTTGTAAAGATATTGAACAAGATAGGACCCAAGATAGAGCCTTGGGAAATGTCTGTGTTGACAGGTAGAAATGGGGAGGTGATAGATTGCCAGCATATGAATTGTCATCTGTTAGATAAGTAACTGGAGAATATATTTATAGCGGGGGTAGAGAGATAGAGATCAGAGTGTTTAGATATCATTGTGGGGTGAGAGAATGTATCAATGTCCTTGGAAAGATCAAGGAATAGACAAGAAACTAGTTGGTTATTATCACTGGCTTTGCTACAGTTTGGGTGAATGAAAGTTCTGTGGTAGATGTGCTATGGTGGGGTCTAAATCCATGCTGGGTAGGAGTTAGAAGATTATTGTCCAGCAAGCATTTAAGTACTTGGGTGTGGATGCATTTTTCAAGAATTTTGGAAAGTGGGGAGAGTATTGCAATGGGACGGTAGTTGGATGGGTCAGTGGAGTTACCACCTTTGTGGAGAGGGATTGTGAAGAAGCCTTTCCAAATGTCTGGGACAAGGGATTCTGTAACAGAGTGATTTATAAGGATAAAGACTGGGTAAGCAATGGTTTTGGCAGTGATTTTAATGAAGTGGGAGTGTAATTTATTGACAGAGGGAGAGCAAGGTTTGAGTTTACTCAGTTGTGTGATGTGATGAAAGTGGTGAGACGTGGTTGAAAGGAGAATGAAATGGGGGAAGATGGATTGGGAGGTATGGGTAAAGTAGAGGCAGTGGGACTTGGTTAAGTTAACTTTTGAATTATTTCTATGAAGTGTTTATTTAGAAGTGCAGCAGTCTCAGTGGCAGTATTGAGAGGGAAGGGGTTGGGGTTTGGCAATTTACTAGTTTAGAGAATTTTGTTAACTCTAGACCAAAATATTTGTGGTTTGCTGTGTGGGCTGCCTTGGTTGGAGTTAAAGAGAGTTTCATTTGTCTTTTATGACTAGTTTTTTACACAAGTTTCTAAGTTCTTTGTACCGTTGGAGTAGAGAAGTTTTGTTTTTGATCCAAGTTTTCCAGGCAGTACCCCTCTGATGAATAATAGAGCGCGTTTGCTTGGTGAGCCAGGGGGCACAGTCTGATTTTACTCTAATTTTCCTGGTTGGGGCCGTGGAGTTCAGAACATCTAGGAATGTTTTATTAAAAATCATTAAGGCATTGTTAAGAGGGAGGTGATGGAGGAAGGTTCAGTTGATGTTGGACAGTATGGAGTTAAATGTATTGGGGTCAAATTGAATTAGATTGTGACATTCTCTGTAGTGGTGTTCTTTGGGAGAATGTTTGAAATTTCTATGAATATAGGTAGGGAAATGGTCGCTAAGTGAGTTACGAAGAATGACAGAGCTATGATAGAGACTGGGGTTGGAAGTAAGGATCCAGTCAATTATAGAACCTGTAGTAGAGTTTTTCTTGGTTCTGGTTGGAGAGGATATAAGCTGGTGGAAACCAAACAGATTAAGGTTAAAAGCTGGAGATGAGGAGGAGAGTGAAATCCAATCAATGTTGGTGTTACCAAGTATAATGGTTTCATATGGAATATGCTGGGTGAGCCAGGCTAGAATGTTTTCTAGAATAGGGATGTTGTCACCTGGGGGAATATATATGGATACAATGGCAAATTTTTTGTGAGGGTTGAGATGACAATTTGCAATTAGAATTTCTGCAGGGGCGAAGCTGGGTATGGTAGTTGGGAGTGGAGAGAGAGTATGTTGGTCAGAACAGAAGATGTCTACTCCTCCACCTCTCCTGTTTGTTCTATCTGCACAATAGATTTTATAACCCGGGGGTAAGATTTCAGAGTTGGAGATGTGAGATTTTAACCAGGTTTCTGACAATGTAAGGATGTTAGGTGAGTTTACATGGATTCATGCATGTAATGCTGGAATTTTCTTAACAATGCTTTGGATATTACAATCCCCCATTCGAATGTTACCTGACCCGACACTTGCAGCAGCTGGAGTCTCAAAATCTGTCTTCTTATGCGACACTGAGAACTCAGTTATATTTAGTTTCAGTAGCGTCGCGCTGCAGAGGGGACCTATGCCTGACATACAAGGCAATGTCAAACCCAGACCAGGGCGGACTAAACCCTAGACACGGTTTTTTATAGGACGTGTTGGAGGGATAGATTCATCACCCAAAGACTCCTATGCTGTGGAACAAAATCCCTGGCCTTGTTTAAGAGAAATCTTGACCAATGGATGGCAGATAGCCTAGTATGAACCTATGAACCTATGAACCTATGAACCTATGATATTTAGTGCGAAAATAGAGATTTTGGTGGAAGAGAGGGAGAGGGAGATTGGGGTAGTGTGAGAGTGTGAGGGGTAGGGGTGTTTGCTTGAGAGAAGTGGATGATGGAAAAGTAGGTCCTGGGGTTGGGGTGGATGTCCCCATCCAGGAATAGAGAAAGCAGAATTATTCTGCTTTATACAAATGTATACAAATTTATTTTTATACAAATCAAATTTGTATCAAATTTATACAAATTTTCATAAAATTTCCAAAATATTTCTAATATCTGTGTGGGATCTCTGGTTATTTTTCTTGTTGTTGGCTTCCTAACTTTTGAGAAAATCCTTTCTGCTGCCTAAGTCGTTGTACCAAACATTTTTGTGCTCTGGAGTTCTTATCAAAATATAATTGCTTAAGAACAGAGGAATCAATCAGGAGTATCCTCTTTCCCTTTGTTATTTGCTTTATATTTAGAGCCATTTGCAAAGAAAATAAAGGATTCATAAATACAAGACTATAATTGGCATGGTAATCAAGAAAGGTTGGCAGTATTTGCAGATGATATTATTTTGTACCTGATAAATCCAGAAAAGGACATTTCAGTGTAGTGAAATATTTTGAGACAGTTTCAAGTCTTTTCTGGACATAAAATTAATGAAGGTAAAACAAAGGCTATAGTTGTAAATTATTTATCCCCACACAAATTGATTCAGCAATACCCATATTTATGGGGATATGATAAGATGAAGTATTTAGAAATATGGATTACAAAGGCTTTTGTTATGGCAGCTAAGGATATGTGGGAAGAGATTAATCAAAAGATAATACAAAAATTTAGAAACTGAAAACTCGTACTTATTGATATAGATAGTAAGATACAAGCAGTGAAAATGTTTTAGTCCCTTTTGTCTTGTATACTGGTCTGGCATACTTTAATCGACATGAGGAGAAGTTGCGGACAATAATTAATAAAGACATGTCATGAATGAATTTATCTGGGAGGGTAACAGGGCAAGAGTTAAGTGAGATTAGTTGAAGGACGACAAGGAGACATGGTGGTGGAATGAGTAAGTACGGAGAGTATACAGAGAAAGAGGTTGGCAAAGAAGAAGTGGGATTGTCAGAGAGATGAAGAAAGTAGACAGGAGTATAAGGAGATGAGGTGCATGGCAAAGAGAGAGGTGGTGAAGGCTAAGGATAAGGCATATGAAGAGTTGTATGAAAGGTTGAACACTAAGGAGGGAGAAAAGGACCTGTACCGATTGGCTAGACAGAAGGACCGAGCTAGGAAAGATGTGCAACAGGTAAAAGTGATAAAGGATAATGAGGGAAACATACTCACAAGTGAGGAGAGTGCATTGAACAGATGGAAAGAGTACTTTGAGGGGTTGATGAATGAAGAGAATGAGAGGGAGAGAAGGTTGGATGATGTGGGGATAGTGAATCATGAAGTGCAATGAATTAGCAAGGAGGAAGTAAGGATAGCTATGAAGAGGATGAAGAATGGAAAGGCTGTTGGTCCAGATGACATACCAGTGGAAGCATGGAGGTGTTAAGGTGAAATAGCAGTGGAATTTCTAACCAGATTGTTTAATGAAATCTTGGAAAGTAAGAGGATGCTTGAGGAATGGAGAAAAAGTGTTTTGGCACCGATTTTTAAGAATAAGGGTGATGTGCAGAGCTGTAGTAACTACAGCGGGATTAAATTGATCAGTCACAGCATGAAGTTATGGGAAAGAGTAGTGGAAGCTAGGTTAAGAAGGGACGTGATGATTAGTGATCAGCAGTATGGTTTCATGCTGGGAAAGAGCACTACAGATGCGATGTTTGCTCTGAGAGTGTTGATGGAGAAGTACAGAGTAGGTCAGAAAAAGTTGCATTGTGCTTTTGTAGACTTAGAGAAAGCATAAGACAGGGTGCCTAGAGAGGAGTTGTGGAATTGTATGAGGAAGTCGGGAGTGTCAGAGAAGTATGTAAGAGTGGTACAGGATATGTACGAGGGTAGTGTGACAGCGGTGAGGTCGGCGGTGGGAGTGACGGATGTGTTTAAGGTGGAGGTGGGATTACATCAAGGATCAGCTCTGAGCCCTTTCTTATTTGCAATGGTGATGGACAGGTTGACAGACGAGATCAGACAGGAGTCCCCGTGGACTATGATGTTTGCAGATGACATTGTGATCTGTAGTGAGAGTATGGAACAGGTGGAGGAGACCCTGGAGAGATGGAGATATGCTCTAGAGAGAAGAGGAATGAAGGTCAGCAGGAGTAAGATGAATATATGTGTGTCAATGAGAGGGAGAATAGAGGAATGGTGAGGATGCAAGGAATAGAGGTGGCAAAGGTAGATGAGTTTAAATGCTTGGGATCAATAGTCCACAGTAATGGTAAGTGTGGAAGAGAAGTGAAGAAGAGAGCACAGGCAGGATGGAGTGGGTGGAGAAGAGTGTCAGGAGTGATTTGTGACAGACGAGTACCAGTAAGAGTCAAAGGGAAGGTCTACAAGAGGGTAGTGAGACCAGCTATGTTATATGGTTTGGGGACAGTGGCATTGACAAAAAGGCAGGAGTTAGAACTGGATGTGGCAGAGTTAAAGATGTTAAGATTTGCACTGGGTGTGACGAGGGTGGACAGGATTAGGAATAAGTATATTAGAGGGTCAGCCCAAGTTGGAAGGTTTGGAGACAAAGCCGGAGAGGCAAGATTACATTGGTTTGGACATGTGCCGAGGAGGGATTCTGAGTATATTAAAAAAAAGATGCTAAGGATGAAGCTACCAGTTAACATTAAAAGAGGAAGGCCTACGATAAGGTTTATGGATGTGGAGAGAAAGGACATGCAGGTGGTTGGTGTGACAGAGCAAGATCTAGAGGACAGGAAGAAATGGAAACAGATGATCTTCTGTGGTGACCCCTAACGGAAACAGCTGAAAGAAGATGATGAGTTGATCCTTCCAATAGAACAAAATGGTTTAGGTTTACCGAATTTGAAGGGATATTTTAGAGCAACATAGTTAGGGCTCATATACATAACACAAGCAGAAGGTTATAATTCAGAAGAGAAAGATATGATGATGAAGCAAGGGGGAAGTTCAAGAAGTAGAGGGGGGTTTGGATGTATATCCTTAAGGAGAATAATAACAACTATACAGTATATTATATTTATAAAGTGGCAGAAAGTATTATAAGAACTAAGCCAATATGAGACTGGAGAAAGGAAATTTTGCCAATACAGATGACTGCAAGTAGGGGTGCAGAAAAAAGGCAACAGGGGGCTGGAATTTACTGGTGAAACCTGTCAAAGGAACCTGGCAAATAACTCAAGCAGGAAAGTTAATAGAGTGGGATAAGGCTTTGAAGATATTTGGATTGCTGACTAGAGACAGCCTGTGCTACCAGGCCTGGATCTCAGAGTGCAAGCAAAGAGAAAGAGATAGGGGGGTTTTAAGTAAAAGACCTGCTTTGGTTGAGTTTTCAGTTAAATCTAGAACAGATGCAGCTAATAAAAAGGGATAATTAGTAGGGCATATAAAATATTGCATGATAACTATAAGAATCGATCAGGGAAGGTTAGAAAAGATTGGGAAAAGACACCAGAAAAACAATTCACAAGAAAACAATGGAAAGACGTATGTATGACTTCCAAGTATGCAACCAAGTCCAGAAGGTTTATGGTCTTTGCTTGGAAGTGTTTGTACAGGTATTTTTATTCCCCAAGCAGACCTCAAAGAATTTTTCTTCAGGTAGATAGCAACTGTTGGAGGTGTGATGGAGAAAAAAGAAGTAACTGGAAACATATGTTTTGGGAGTTTAATGAGTTGGCAGATTTTAAAAATTTCCTACAGAGTAATCTTTCAGCAATAATGGGTGAGCAAATATATATAAGTAAGGAAATTATTGTTTTGAACTGAGATAACAGGGTCTGAATTGCTTAGATATTGTAAGGCCTTACTAAGTTTAATTTTGTTGACTGCCAAAAAAAAGCAATTACTAAAAAATGGAAATAAAGTCTATACCAACTGTATTTGTGGTACTGAATATTATAAAAGAGATAAAATAACTGGAAATGGATCTGTAGAAAAGGAGAGGAGTAAATTACATAGACTTAAATGGAAATTGTGGGAACAGTAAATGCATAATAATGTTCAAGAGGAGGAGTGAGGTTTAAGAGAAAGCAGAAATTCAACATTTTTTGTAATGTTGGACTGATGATAGTTGTACAAAAGAAAAATGTTTTTGGAGAGGGGTATCCTGGGAGGATGATTAACAAAATTAGACACGAGGTAAAACAGGAAGGGCATTGTAGGTTTAAAACATTATTGGGGTAGATTTTAATAAAGAAAACCATTCTAATCATAAAATAGTTCCCCAACTGATTTAATATAAAAAGAATTATCAGCAACAACTGGGGTATTTTTAAATTTGATAAAGTTGTCAGTGACATTTTGGGTGATTGTCTGCAATTTGTTTTTAAGAGGGGATCCAACCTTAAAAACAGTTTTGAGATTAATAAAACTAATGTTAATAAAGTATGGAAGTAAAAGGATATTGATATGAATAAATGTGGTCATTGTAGCCAGTGAGACCACATATTTGTTGATAATAAAATAGTTGTAAAAGGTAGAAATATCAACTTGCCTTCGAAGTGTAATTGTGCTTCTAAGGATATAGTTTATGTTAGTCTATGTGAGAAATACAAAGCTTTCTATGTCGGTAAAACTGAAAGAAAGGTATCTAGAAGGATATACAAACACTTTTACGACATTAGAAAATGAAATGACAATAATGCATTGTATAAGCATTTGAAGTTATACCCTCACCATACAGATTTCAAATTTGCCGTTTTAGAGCAAGTCCCTGTAAAACTATGGGGGGGGGGACTGTGGGAAACAATTGAATACAGGGAACTTCACTGGCAACTTAAGCTAAATGTTGATTTACCTCCTGGGCTAAATGATATTCCTATTACCAGAGTTTTAAAACCCATATCAGTTGTAGGTATGTTTTGTGATGGAATTTCATTAGTATCATGATTCTTATTTCAATTTTTAATTGGATAGCTCCTTTGTGTTATATAATTGTTCAGTTATTTTAACAATTTTATGTAGTAGTTTTAGATTTGATAATACAATTTTAACATTACAGTATTTATATGATTTTATAAATGAGTTTCTTGTTTTTACTACAGTAGATGGATAATTCATTTACAAAGAAAGTTGATGCTTTTAAATGTCAGGCTTTTACATTTGATCATGTTATGTCTAATTGTTTATAGGTCACATGATTTAATTGACTCAATTGACGTAACTTGGTCTGTAAAATGAGTTGTTTGAAGTGTGATACCAGGTTCTGATGAAGTTCTATATATTGGAGGTTAAAAGCATTTAACCTTTAACTTATTATGATTTAGTAAAATAATAAAATACCAGTCCAGTATTTTTGATGTATTTTCTGGTCTTTTACCAACTTGGCAGAGTGGTGGGGCTGGAAATTTTTTGTAACACTGGACTAATGGAAAAATGTTAAAATTGTTTGTTTTCTTTTCTGTTAATGTATGTTTGTCTCTGTCTTAAGTGATAATTTAATAAAGGTGTTAAAAAAGTAATTGCTTAACAGCAGTCTTTCTGAACTCATGTGCATGCTATCTAAATGTTTGGTTATTTTCTCTGTAGCACTTTGCAGTTGCTCCCCTCCCCTTGTTCTGTGAGAGTCCCCTTATTCTGCAATACTTTAACCTTTGTTAACTCATCTAAATACTTCCAATTATGTCTTAATCATATCACTTTTTTTTTAATTTCCACCCTATTTTTAAACTCCATTTTCATTTTAAACTACTCACTAGTTATTACTTCTGAAGAAATTTCTATCTTCCCTAATAACTCTTCAGTAATTTCCACTACCCATTCCTTAAATTCTCTTTTCATCATATAGGTGGGAAATTGCCATTGTCTCATTTATCCTTCATTACCCTGCATTTTTATCTTAGCTTTTATCGGTGCATGATCTGATATAGTTATTGGATGTGAGTCGAAGCTTTCAATTAAATGCACATGTTCCTGTGAAATAGAATTTTTATCCAGTCCTTTGTCCCTGACATTCTGCTGAATATCCATCTTGACATCCTTTCTTTGTCAAATTGACATGCTAATTTATTTCACAAACTGTCTCCTGTAACATTGCTATTTGTACTCTGCATTTCTTAATATAATTCAGTACTCTTTCTTTTTTGTTTATAGCTGTAAACACTCACCATCCAAACCAATGCCATATTTATGGGTGACTTTAATTACCACACTATTAACTGGGAATCATATATGACACCAAATGTGCTGGCACAGAGATTCTTGAATTTTGTAAACACAAACTCCTTGGACCATACTGTCAGTACGCTTACCAAGGGCACAAATATAATGGTTCTGGTCTTAACTAATATTGGAAAGTGCTGCTCATTCCCTAGTGTAATTTCCTGTTACATGACTTCAGACAACAAAATGTTGTCCATTGAAGTAAAAATAAAACCAAGAAACCCAGCTAACCCTGGAATTTTCAGGAACTGCTCTAAGGCTAAATTCCTACTATTAAGTGATAACCTGGCAAAATTTCAAGTGTGTCTAAACCCTGAGAACACTGCTGCCTACACATAACTGTTCATATAAACCATATGCAAGCATTAATAGCTGCACTGAGGTGGCTGTACCCACCAGAAATAAGTGTAGAACTAACTCAAATAATAGAAAGAAAAAATCATGGCTAAAATTAGGAGGTGTAGCACCCAGCAGGATAAAAGTGCTCTCATCAAAACAAATAACTCAGATAACAAATAAAGTCTACCAAAGTCAAATCTGAGGTAAATTTGGCCTATAGGGCCAAGGACAACCACAAGGCATTGATTAGCTAAGTCCACAACTTGTAAAGTCAATATACAGTTGTTTGCGGAGGTCTTTGTTAATGGTGCCACCTGTATTGAGCCAGAATATATAGCAAGTCTATTGGTAGACAAATTCATTTCTACCTTTACCCCTCTCTCTCCCAGCCTCCCCTCAGGAAATACCATCATATATAACTCTCCCTACAACCAATAAGGAACAAGTCCTCAATGTTCTCTCTAAGGCCAGGAGCAGTGCAATGATGGGCTATGACATTATCTCCGGGATACCTTCCAAGTAGCATGGAACACAATCTATCAGGCCTTTTGGAATTACTATCTAACCATAGCCTTCAGACAGGCTTTGTGCCTCATTTTATTTATTTATTATTTATTTATTTCCAGTTTGATTACCGGGGAAGTCCACTGGGTCTAGAGAGCCTGTTTTCAGTGTGGACCCGGGGAGAAAAGCACCATAACACAGAATACAGTAAAGATACAAGTCTAGAAAAGTTGCAGTTAAAAGAACAAGTTACAAATATATGAATTCAGTACAAAGCATGAGCAACTTAGCTCATTGTGACAGATCATATGGATTATACTGTACAGATTCATTTAGACATAAATTCATTCATTTAAAGTAAGAAACTATTTACATACATTCATTCATTTAAAATTAGAAGCTATTTACAGTATTTATATAGTTGAAGTAATTTTGGAAGTAGCTATGGGAGTTATAGAGAGCTTAGGAACACAGGAGGAAATCCTCCCAGGGGCATTTACTTAAACAGAATTAGGTAGGGTGAAAACAGATACATTTCCATTTGGAGGACAGGTGTGTAAATAGCTGGGTTTTGAAATTATCTATGTTTGGCGTTGTCTTGCCATTTCTTGCCTAGGGAGAAAGAAAGGAGAAGTTGGCCAACAGGTCGTTGTGGATAGTAATTAAATTTTGGTGTTCAGATCTGAGAGTTCTATTAGGGGTGTAGAGGGGAAGGATGTTTGTTAGAGCAGGGCATTTTGTTGGGTGAAATACGAGTCTGTGTGCAGTGGTAAGTTGGAGGTAGTCTCGGTAATTTGTGAGTTCTAGCCAATTTAGAGATTAGAGGGTAAGATAGTATGGGTGGAATTTTTGGCTTTGGTGGCAAATTTGGAGATTTTGTTATAGCAGTTTTCAAGTTTCGAGGTGCTGGAAGAGGTCAGGTTAGTTAGAATAGGGGCTCTGTACAGTGGGGAAAAAAGAAGGTAAGTAGTGGCCAGAGTATGCCTAGTAGAGGTGGTGAGGAAGCGATTGTTCCTGTATAGCATTCCTAACTTTTGGTGGGTTTTCTTTATATTTTGTTGAATGTGAATATCAAACTTGAGGTGTTCGTCTATAGTAACGTCGAGAAGTTTGGCGAAGGGAACCACTTTGATGGGAGAGTTGGTTTGGCTAAGGACTTGAAAGGAACTTTTGTCATATGAGAAAGTTTTTGAGGGTGGGAATAGTGGTATTTTAGATTTGTTTGCGTTGCGAGAGAGGTGATTTTGGTGCATCCAGGTCTCAGTAGTTGAAAAGGCAGTTTGGGTTTTAGTTAGCAGTTCAGGGAGATTAGAGGCAGAGCAGACTAAATTTGAGTCATCTGCATACTGAATGACTTTGATGTCAGGAATATCAGAGCAAAAATTATTGATAAAGATATTAAATAGCATAGGTACGAGGATGGAACCCTGTGGTACGCCGGTTGAGGTGGGTAAGAAAGGAGATGTGGCTTTCTTCCATTTCACAGCCTGAGCTCTATCTGACAGGTAACTTGAGAACCAGGATAAAGTATTTTGGGAGAGATAGGTTTGAGAGATGATAGAAAATGTGCTTATGGGAAACAGTATTGAATGCCTTAGAGAAATCTAAGAGAACTGTAGATACTAAGTGTCCAGAATCTCAGGCTCGATTGAGAGTTTCTAAGAAGGAGAGTAGTGTGGTTATAGTGCTATGCCCTAGGCAGAAGCCATGTTGGATAGGGGTAAGAAGTTGGTTTTGGGTCAGAAAAGGCATAAGTTGGAGGTGGACGCATTTTTCTAGGATTTTGGAGGTTGGTGAGAGAAGAGCAATGGGGAAGACATTTGAGATGTTAGTACTTTTGCCTCCCTTGTGGAGAGGAAGAATAAACAAGGTGCTGCAGTAATCCAAGGGATAGACCAAACAAGCTTCACCAATGAAATAATAAATTTTAATGAAGCGCTTTTCGTCTGTAGTGCAGATGAAAAGCGCTTCATTAAAATTTATTATTTCATTGGTGAAGCTTGTTTGGTCTATCCCTTGGATTACTGCAGCACCTTGTTTTTTGAATTTGTTGTAGTCTGTTAGCTTTTTGAGTTCACAGAGAGGAAGAATAAAGTCAGAACATCAGAGTTTAGGGACATAGGATTCCTTTATGGATCTATTGCTAAGGATACTAATTGGGAGTGCTATACCATCAGCGCAGACTTTAGGAAGGAGGAGGGAATGTTATCGGGTGCATTGGAGCAGGGTTTAGGTCTGACTAGAAGTCTTTTTATGAAATTAGTAGTGACAGGTTTGAGCTCAAACTTAGGGGAAAGTTATTAGGGAGCTTAGAAGGAGAAGAATGAAGGAGAGATGGGTTATTGTTGGGAATGGTCTTGGTCAGGTCAGATATTGATTCTATAAAAAATGAGTTAAATTGTGAGGCTAATTCGAAGTCAGATTTTCTTGGATCAGGGCAGGGGTTAATTTTGGAGCCTGGATTAAGAAGTGAGTTTACAGAGTTCCAGAATTGCTTGGGGTCTTTAGTATGTTTGGACTGGAGCTTAGTATAGTAGGATTTTTTGTCATTGGTGATTTGTTGTTTTGTAAGGTTATGGCGCTGTGTGTATTGGAGAAGGGTTTTGGGCAGTTTATTCTTTTGGTAAAGCTTCCAGGATTTGTCCCTTTCATGCATAATTTGTTTTGTTTCTTTGGATAGCCAAGGAGCAGTAATAGTTTTTATCCTTTTGTTTCTTAGTGGGGCTAGGGAGCTTAGAGTGTCTAGGAAGATAGAATTGAAGTGGTCTATGGCTTTGTCAAGAGGAAGAGTTTTTAGAATGTTCCAATTAATTTGTTTGAGAATGTTGGATAAAGTTTTGGGGTTGAATTTTCTAAGGCTGAAAGTGAGAATGTTTTGATGCTGATGTGGGGTAGAGGTGGTTGCACGGGGAATGAAAGCTGGGAAGTGGTCACTAAAGGCATCAGCGATTGTGCCAGAGTTAGTAGTTTTATTTGAATGAGTGACTAAGATCCAGTTGAGATTGGATCCTGGGGGATTTATTTTGTTGGGTCGGTGATGGAGAGGATTACTTAAGTAAAGTTATAGAGGTTAATGGATAGGGAGGGTAAGGGGCTGTTGATTTTATTCTAGTGGATGTTTACATCACCTAGTATGTAGGTTTCATAGTTAATTTCTGTTGAGGCCCATAGGAGTATATCTTCAAGGGTAGAGATGTTATTACCGGGTGAGATGTATAGGGCAATGATACAGATGTTTTTGTGATTATTCATTTTTAGTAGACCGACTGTTAGTTCTGTATTTTCGAATAGAGGAATTGGAATTGGAAAGGGAATTAAGGTGAGAATATTAAAATAGATTAAAGGAATGCTGCCGCCTTTTCTATTTAAGCGGTCACATCTGAAAGTGTATACTAGTCTCATTTACAAAGAGATGGAATGAATTATCATGGACATGATCAGTAATGGCATAGGAAACCTTCAGACATTGGACCAACCTGAGTGTGGTTTTGTCAAGTGCAGGTCATGCTTACACAATCTGGTAGACTTCTTTGAGAAGGTCACTAAAGTGGTGGGCAAGGGCAAAACAGTTCACATTGCCCACCTTGACCTGGCAAAGGCATTTGGCACAATACACCACTCAGGCATTGTTGACAAACTCAAGAGATTAGATATAAATCCTTATGTGACCCAGATGGCTCACAAACAGGACCCAGGAAGTTAGAATTGGGGAGACCACATCTACAAATAGGTCAGTCATGAGCAGAGTCCCTCAGGCATCAGTCCTGGGACCATTCCTTTTAGCATCTACTTCCCTAAAGTTAACATCAATGTCAAGTGCCTCTAACTGACCAAATTTGCAGCTGATTGCAAATTAGGAAAAATCATAGAATCCTCCACTGACACTATAATGTTCTGCAAGAAGGGCTGACACAGACAAATAACTTGTGTCAGAGCCATGGACTAAAACTAAATGCCAAGACATGCTTAACAGTGTCATTTTGGAAGTCAGCCATCCTTCGTAACTATCATATTGATAACACACCCTTAAGAGTTTTCCCAGTAATCAGGAACTTGGCAATGCACGTGGACAGCAATTTATCCTTTGACCATCATGTGTCAATGGTAGTGAGGAAATAATTTTATGTTGTGTAACTTATAAACAAAGATAATGCATCTAGATACAAGGAGGTCATTGTTCCACTGTATTCAGCATTCATCACACCTGTCACTGAGTACAGTTACCCCTTTGGTATGTACCTAACCAGGCACATCTAACAATTGGAATGTCCACAGAAGTTCCTCACTTAAAGACTACAGTGTGTAAATAACATGTCCTATGCAGGCTGCCTCAAAGCCCTATCCCTGTATTCTGTCTCCTACAGGCTATTGAGGGGAGATC
Source organism: Protopterus annectens (assembly GCF_019279795.1). NCBI lineage: Eukaryota > Metazoa > Chordata > Ceratodontiformes > Protopteridae > Protopterus > Protopterus annectens. The sequence continues at coordinate 1,942,819,969 of NC_056731.1, forward strand.
TATACCTGGCATGCAAGACATCATCGGACCCCACTCTGGTGGACCCCCTGCAAATTTGCAAAACAAACAAGACCAGGACAAACCATTCTAAGGATTTTAACCTTGTCTGGGATATAAATAGGATCTTCTGCAGAGACAGGTTTGTATCGCAGAGACTACCCCTTCTCTGGAACGGACTTCCCATCATGTGAAGCAGAGTTCCTCCCTAAAATTAATACACTCTGTTCCTTCCAGTTTCACTGGTACATCAGAAAATCTCATGTTTGTTCTGCATGCTTTGTCTTATGTCTTCTAAAAGAGCTCTTATTAAGTAGACTCATATGCAGCCAGTTTTTTTGTTAATTGCATCCACACATTTTACACAGTTTTATCAGTTCACCTGAATAGCTAATTAAAGATTCTATTTTTCCAGCCTTTTGTTATCTGAGTTGATATATTCATTCATAGTTTCATTAATTTTAATCACCTCAGAGTACATTTGATTTATTTTCCTCTAAGTTACTGGAAGCCATCTGTTGAACCAAAGCTGAAGCTTGAACTGCTTTTTGCTGAACAGCTGCAGGATCCTTTCCAGCCTGTATTTTCTCGTCACCTTATCTGGTTTATTTTCTTTCATGTTCTACAATTTTTTTCTTTGCTGACATTCAGGTAATATGCATAATGCTAGCCAGTAACTGAATTTTACCCAAATAATAAATCTGATATTGTCAGTCTTTATTTTATTCTTAACAGATGGGTTTGGTTCCGATATTGGAACCGACTCAGGCGTTTCTACAGCTCGCACCAGCCAAAAACTCTTGAGCTTCAACCTCTAACCAGAATCCCTCTTTCTCAATTACCCCAGATCTCATTTGCTGCTTTCTGAAATGGTCGCATCTAGCTAATACTCTCCAGCATTAGTGGGGTTAGGTACATTTTTTGTCCTATTCTTACAGTTTCTGCTTCCTTTCCCTTTCTCCAGCATTAGTGGGGTTAGGTACATTATTTGTCCTATTCTTACAGTTTCTGCTTCCTTTCCCTTTAATCTTTCCTTTTGCACTTTGTGTATTCCTTAAGTATCATCATTAATACATTTTCCTGTTACACCTTTGGTATATTTCCCACTATCATTGTTGATAGATCCCCCATCTCTCTCTCTCATAGTTTTTTTCTCATCCCTGTACACTCTTGTGTATTTCTACAACTATCATTGCTGATAGTCACTTTCCCTTTTTCTTTCCCTTAAATATTTAAAGGTATATTTAAAAATATATATTAAAAAACTAATATTCTTTTTCCTAATACTGTGATATTTTTCAGTAGCTTTTTTCTCTAGCCTCTTTTCCTCTTTCTGACGTGGCTGAGAAGGGTAAGGCCCCTTCTGGTTTCAAAAAAATGCCAGAAGTGTGGGCATAAAATTCCCTCGTCAGATTTCCAGTCTTGGACTACTTCCTTCTGCCTTTGGTGAAGCCTTATCTTGGAAGATAAAACAAGGACAGATGTCTCATCTCCTTCTTCCTTGTCTTCTCTGCAGAAAAAGTAAGAAATGGAGTCTCTTGTTTCCGACTTCCACACTGGTTCCAAAAGCAAAAAAATTTAAGACCTCGGTTCCGAAAGTTTCCACGGAACCGCAGGCCTCTACTGTGTGCACTCCAGTGCCGATGGCCATTCCAGCAACGATTGCCATTTCGAGCCCTTCGACATCAAGGCCTCCTCAATACAAGAAATTACTAATGTCTCACCTACTAAGACTATATTGCCTAGAACTATATACTCATCTTCAATTGATCCTTTTATTGGGAAGCTCCCAGAAGTGTTTATGCAGAGGCCTAAGTCCCCTTCTTCATTGTCAGTCCGCTGCACCAAAAGTCTTTCAGAATTCGACATGGAGAGGCTAGTGAATATGTCTTCCTGCCTGTCCATTGGGGCAGTAGGTGCTGAAATCTCAGATGTCATAGGCTCAGGTACTGTCATCTTCTGATACCTCCCCAGATTATCCTCCTGAGGAGGTCGCTCAGAAAAAGAAGTGCAAGAGGAAGCACTTGGATTCCCTCCAGGAATCAGTCACTGAGGATATAGATTTTGATGAAGGGGAAGGGTCCCCATGGTCACCTCTTGAAGATGGATGTCTCATTTGGAGATATCCTGGAAATTTTAAAACAGAGGGGTGGCTGGAAATCCCAAAACCCTAACTCTGAAGAATTTGTTTACCTGCAGGCTTTCAGCACCCACCCATCTACCTCTTGGGTGACACTGCCCACTGATGAACTCATTCAGTTGATTTCACAGCAGGCATGGAAGGCTCCAGACACCATCAAGCCCATCCTCAAAAGACCTGATAAGATACTTTCTGCTCCTGAAGATAAACAGTTTTGGGCTAAGGGGCTGGCTGTAGATGCTATGGTTGTAGTGGCCACTACTACAAAGGAATTTGCTGAGGAGAGTTCCTCTCTCCATCTGTCCCGCAGGGAGTCTCAGGCTATGGACAGATTTGGGAAATGGGTCTATGCTATGCTTCATCGACCTTCACCATAAGGTCCTTGAATTTTTTGGCACATTTCACCATTCTACAATGTGATCTGATTAAAGAGTTGTCAGACACTCTGGCATTAGCTGTACCTGAGGGAATCCAGGAGAAAGTGGCTTCCCAGTTAGCCAACCTGGAGTCTGTGGCTAATTCATCCATTAGGCTGATTGCTCATACAGCTGAAGGGACATCTAGAGCAGTGGATACGGGTGTAGCCATAAGGAGACTTGCCTGGATGCACTTATGTGACTTTATGGAACCATTCAAGTCTTCTTTCATCAATGCTCCTTTTAATGGAACATCCTTGTTTGGCCCAAAAGTAGAAGAGACTTTATCCATATGTGAGAAGGATAGTAAGACCTTTTCTGTTGTGGGAGTACATTTCTCCACCCCCAAAGGTCCTTTTCTAGGAACCAGAGGAGCGGTGGAAAAATGTGGTTCAAGAAATCCCAATGACCTTTCCAAGACACACGTAGAGGGAGTTCCCCCAGGGGCAGAGGGTGGAACCAAAACAGAAGATGCTGCCCTCATGGCAGAGGTGTTCCGCAAAACCAGAGCTTCAGAGATTCCTTTCCAGGGAAGCCCTTTCAGCATTTCTGAAGGGAGGCCCAGTTGTCTTCCTCTGGAGGCATGGTAACAAACACTGCTGTATATGAACAAGATAAAAAGTAAGACCAACCGTTGAGAAAAAAGACCTTTATCAAACAACAAAGCTTTCAGGCAGTCAGGGGACACTTATCCTTACATGTAAATGCCTGGCTAAACATAACAACAGATTCCTCAGTGCAGTGGTTCATATCCAGAGGCTATGTCATTCCCTTTTCTCACCCTCCCCTATACTCAAGAAAACCCCTGATGTTCCACCCAATCAGAGGGATTCAGCAGTGTAAGAAATTCAAAAACTGCTGGACAAAAGAGTCATCCAAGAAGTCCCACCAGACCAGAAAGGATCCAGAACCTACTGAAGATTCTTTTTAGTGCCAAAAAAGACACGAGACTGGAGACAGATTTTGGATCTCAGTGTGCTGGAAAAATTTGTTCAGCAAACAAAGTTTTGGATGGCCACGGTACAATCTATTCTCCACTTTCTGAAGAAAGACAACTGGATGTGCTCAAAAAACCTTCAGGATGCATATTACCATATAAAGATGGACAAATGCTCCAGAAAGTTCCTCCACTTCCAGCTGGGAGCCAGTCATTACTAATTCAGAGTACTGCCCTTTGACCTCACTACAGTCCCAGGGTGTTCACCAAGCACATGGCAGTAGTAGCAGCTCACTTGAGACTGCAAGGATTCTAAGTGTTTCTGTAGTTGGATGACTGGTTCATAACTGTTTTGACCAAGCATCAATTAATGATAGCCAGTGATTACACCCTTGACATCTGCACCCACTTGGGAATTATGGTTAATCTAGAAAAGTTGGCTGCCATTTCTGATTTTCATAATGGTTTAGGTGAACATTATTTAGCCTCTCACAGACTTTGTAAATCATTTCTAAGAGGCACGCTTTTATTAAAACACCTGTTCAAAGATCCGTCTCCTCCTTGGGACCTGAACTTAGTACTACAAGCCATAATACATTCTCCCTTTGAACCCTCTGAGGAATGTGATCTAAATTTTTATCTTGGAAGACCCTCTTTTTGACAACCAATACTTCTGCCAGGAGGATTTCAGAGAGGCCCTAATGTTGGAATCTTCTAAAACCTCCTTATCTGATTTTCCATAAGGATAGGGTCTTTTTATAAACAAACCCCCTCCTTTCTACCCATGGTCGTATCAGAGACTAACGTTAATCAGATGATTAATTTATCAGTTTTCTTCCCAAATCATTCCAGCAAAGGGGAATATGCCTTGCATTTATTAGATGTCTGTAGACAATTACGTTTCTGCCTTCACAGAACAAAAGACATAAGACAATCAAGGCAACTGTTTGTTTCTTTTTCCAGTACCAAGTCGGGCAAAGTAGTCAGCAAGACTACTGTCTCTAATTTATTTACTTATTTAGTAATTTACATTTGTTTACTGGGTAAATGTCCGACTGGGCAAAATAGCCCGTTTTCAGCGGAGACCCGTGGAGAAAAGCTCCAGTGCATACACAAAGTTATACAAGCAGAAGGAAATCACTCTCCAGTACATACACATAGTTATACAAGCAGAAAGCAATCACAAAATATGTTTACATTTTATACAAATACTACAGCTATAGGATCAAAGTGGTTGAAAGATTGCATTTCATTCACCTCTGATAAGAATAACCCTGTCTAAGCCCATCATAGCACATTCTACAAGGTCTATAGCCAAGTTAGCAGTCTTCCAATCTAGAGCTTCAATGGATAATGGATAATTGGTCAGCAAGCCACCAAATGGGAGAACACCCTGTCCCCCCTTCTACCCATCACTGTTGGTGTACCCCAAGGATCCATACTTGCCCCTTCTCTTTATAATTTTTACTAATAACCTCAGCTCTTCAACCCAACTAGCCACCATAGTCCAATATGCTGATGACTCTACATTAATCTGCACAGCCCCCACCCCCCAGGATCTACAAACAAAAATGCAAAAATCTTTCCAGGACATAGAAAACTACCTCACAAGCCATAAACTCCTACTTAACTCCAACAAAACCAAGTTAATTGCCTTCAGTTAGAATAAACCCAAAACATGTCTGACTCCACTTTCTATCCTTTGCACAAATGGAACCAAAATATATTCCACCAGCCAAGCCAAACTTCTAGGTGTAATAATCGATGATAACCTAAGGTTTGACTCCCACATCTCCGTCACCATCAAAAAAGTCCACTCCAAACTTGGCATCCTTTACCTTGTCTGCACACATCTGCTATCTACCTTCCTGTACAGCTCCTAGTATTTACAAACATTCGTAAGTCTGACCTAAATAATCTGGAATCATGCTGCAACAAAATCATCAGGTTTGCCACAGGCCACCCCTACAGAACCCACCACTGCTCTGTACTCTCCCAGCTTAAATTATTAGAACTACCAAACCTTCTAACATTTAACCAACTGTCCATAGCCCACAATATAATTCACAAACCTAACAACTGCCGGGCACTCACCAATGTAGTCCAACCCAACAGCAATCCTAGAGCACTACGATCCTCAAATAAACTATTGTTAAAGATTACCCAAGCCCACAATACACAGAGCACTACCTTCTTTTCACATAAAATTGTCAAACTGTGGAACACTCTTCCTCAACCTAGGGCTAAATACCCCAGCATTCATGAGTTTAAAAACCTCCTTAAGGAACATCTAGCAAAACACTGTCACTGCTCCTGCCATACTCCTGGTTAAGCTACCTACTACTCCCTTACATTACTCTAAACTAGCTCATTCTCACAGCTACAACTATTAACTGCTGAAGGCTATTTTGTTTCTGCAGTTGGTTTCAGTTATCAATGTATTCATACATACTACTTTGTCTTTAACTGTTATGTAGACTGCATTTCTCTATCTTTGCAATTACTGTGTCACACTGTTCTCACTATTAACTCATGCAGCCAGTTTTTATCACTGTGCCATTTTTGTTAAATTTGTTAATTATTTGCTAATTATTGTTATATAACTAATTTCTTTACTGACTTCCTTTGTACATTGTTGATTAATACATGTTCAATTTGATTGTTTCATACTGTCTATTTTATGTATGGAGATTTTCTCCCCGGACCTCTGCTAAAAATGGGCCTCATGCCCAGTCTGACATTACCCAGTAAACAAATACATATAAATATATCTAAATATATATATATATATATATATATATATATATATATATATATATATATATATGTGTGTGTGTGTGTGTGTGTGTGTGTGTGCAGCAGCTACTTGGGCTTTTCCCCATACCTTTGTTACTCATTACAAACTGGATTTGCTGTCTAGGGGAAGATCATCCTTTGGCTCAATGATGCTCAGGAATATTCTTCCATGAGTCCACCCAAGATTTTAGATGGCTGGGGACTCAGTCCCATCTGTCAAGGATAAAATGAAGATTAACAGCATCAGGTAAACGTTCCATCTGTGTTGTCTATCTTCATTTCCTCCCTTCCATCCCCTGACTTTTACAATTTTTTGGTGAAGTGGATCATATATCCTTGAATTATTATGATTATTCAAGGACAGTAGATAAGGCTTCCATCTGGCTTACTTCCTGTACACACACACACACACACATATATATATATATATATATATATATATATATATATATATATATATATATAATGTATATATGTTTCATATGTTTACATACTTTCTGGAAACTTGATCTGAGGTAATTGAGAGAGAGGGATTCTGGGTAGAGGTGAAGCTTGAGTGTTTTTGGCTGGCGTGACCTGTAGTAACAGCTGAGTCTGTTCCAGTATCGGAACCAAACCCGGCTATCAAGATAAATGAAGACAGACAACAAAGATGGAACATTATGGTGAGTCGTAACTTCTTTTTTGAATGGCACTCCCTTTCCTCAGGTTCTGTTTTCACAGTGGGAGAGCTAAAATTAAGCTGTTGGTTACTGAGGCTATCTTAGAAGTCCTTCTTCAGAGATCATTACAATAACTTAATTTCAGCCAAAGCAATAGTAGTTCTTTGGACTTCCAAGATGGCTGCACATTGAGTAAAAGCTTGATTCTAGCTCTCTAGGTATGAAAGCGGAAAATTAGCAGAGAAAGCCAGTGATCCTATATGTATAGGCAAATTTCGGTAACTGGCTAGTAAGTGCACTGCCTGGATGCCAACAAAAAAGAAATACAGGGGACCTGAAGGAAAATCAGCTACAAAGGGTGACAAAAAAAGCAGTACAAGCTCCAGGCATGACTTCCAGTAACCTAGAGGAAAGTATAAGGCAACTGCACACAGAGCTGACTAAAATAAATGAAACACTGATGGAGTATATCAACTCAAATAAAAGGCTGGAAGAAATGGAAGAAACTTTAAACAGACATTCAGATAAGGTGTTAAAACTGTAAAACTCAGAGGATGAAATGAAGAAAAGGATGCCTGAATATGAGACTACACAAGAAGAGATGTTTAAAAAAATGATAGAATTAGAAGACAGAGCACACAGGGAAAAACAGAGAAGCTGGAAGGATCAGACTGTATTAATTTTATGAAGCACAAATAAACAGCTGGACTGGTATTCCACAACAGAAATTATTAATTGAAAGGGAACATTGTGTGTATGCTCCAAACGTGGCTATGAGAAAACAACCTAGACCTTTAATAGTAAAGATACAATCTTACCAGCAGGAGTTGATTCTGAAAAAACTGTGGCAGAAGTACAAAATACTAAAAGTGGGAGACAGCAGAGTATTTGTGGAGAATGACAACTCATTGTACATCAGGCAGAAAAGGAGTAAATTTTTCTGTTATTCATTAAGAGTACATTGGAAATGAAGCAAAAACAGGATTTGGGAGGTGGAGATAAACAGGAATAGAACAAGAGAATCTGGAAATATTGGACTTTCTTGGGCTTTGTCAAACCTGTAGGGGACTCTAAAGCATATGCCCTACTTCATGTCATTAATGTTTGGACAATAAAACCAGTAACTTGGAAACTGACAAATGTGGGATTACAAAGCAATAATTATATCTGTGAAACAGAACAGAATATGAAAATCTGGGAAAAACTTGAATTTTCTTTTACTTTGTTAAACATGTAGGGGATTCTAAAGCATATGACATACTTCATGACATTAATGTTTGGAAAAATGCTCAGGAGAAAGAAAGAGGAGGGAAAAACTTAACTGTAAGTAAAACAAATTTATTTTCTTAATAGTACTATTTTAAGTGTGCATGATTTTCTTTGCATGCTATAAAGTTGTAACAGTTATTTTTAAGTCTAATGGGCATACTAATGTAAATAGTCGCTCCTGTTTTTGTTTTTTTCTTTTCTTTCTTCCTTCTCTCCTTCTCCTTGTTCAGTTTTAAGAAATGCAGGCATTGCAATGTAAAAAAATGGAAGAAAGAAAGAAAAACCCAGTTAAAAGAGCATGACAAAATAAAAAATAGTGTGCTTTTTCTCATTCTTGCACAGGGTAATGACTGGGTTAAGGCCATTAGCTTAGTCTAGTAACAAGTTTTAAGAGAAAGCAAGTAAATGAAAAAGAATATTGAGTATTATAAAGCTTTTTTCTTGGCAGTTTTGTGTGTAGTTGTTATGTCACTAGCAGTATGTTAAAGAGAAATGGCTTGGAGAAAATGTTTCTGAAAGTATTCAGTTGTTTTCCCAGTTGAGAGAGCTATAAAAATAAGGCAAAGCCAGACAGTACTTAATAGAAACCTAGGCTGTAGCATGCTTCTTAGCAGTGATAACCTTTCTTTTAGGTTAGCTCAGTTCTGGGTGTGTGGCTGTCATTTTGAAAAATCTGTTCCTATTGTTAGGATAGCACTTTAATATTTGAAGATGTACATAGCTTTGTGTGTTATTATTAAGTTAACTGGTCTTAGGTGGTATTGGTGGCATGTTTCTGTTTTTGCTTGAGGTCTTACAGTAAAACTAAAAGTTTTGTAAGATGTGGCATATGCTCAAATTTTCATGACAAGAAACAACTGTATAAAAGATTACATGTGTGTAACATAAAAGCTGGAATTAGACATTTAACAAAAAAGTTGTTATACATAAAAGGTGGGAATAACAGCTTTTCAAGAATATGATGCTTTCTGTAATGTCTTTAAACATCAATGGTCTCACAGATAAATACAAAAAAAGAGTAGCGAACTATATTAAAAATGTAGAGTGCAAATAGCTTTGCTACAGGAAACTCGTTTGCAAAAAACTGAACATATGAATTTGATAAAGTAAGGTTTTTCAGGATGGTTCATAGGTTCACAGGTGTGTACTAGGCCAATGGTCCTAGAGCCTTTACAAGCCTAGCCCATAGAAATGCCCTGGCATCATGTCGCCATTAGTTCCCGGTGCCTCTATCACGTAGAGCCACTAGAGTGATCCCCAGGGTGAACTTTCTGTTTCCCATCCACTCATCAAGATTTCTCTTGAAAAGGGCCAGGGATATTCAGCAGAATACCTGGGGCAAAGGAAGAAAGTAGTACTTATGTTAATTGTGAGAGGAGCTCAAATAGTAATAGAAGAGGATTAAAAAAAGCAATAATGGTAATTTTGTAGTACTAAAGGACTATTGCCAAGGAATGAGGATTACACTGGCATGTATTTATACTCCACCAAAAACTGCTATAATGGAGCTTAAGAAGTTTTTGGGAGAAACTGTCAGCTTTCAGCAAGGAATATCACTTACAGGTGGGGAATGGAATATGATTTGCAACAGTGAAGATGTGTCTGGGGGGGCTCAGAAGGAAAACTGTAACAAAGGAGGGTAGATTTTTAAAGAAATGTATAAAAATATTTGGCATGGAATATGTAAATTCAGTACTAGGTGTTTGGAGTGAATTTATATATTATTCCACAAGATACACACACCAAATAACTATTTTAGATCATGCACCAATAATAACTAAAATAAAAACACAGGGTCATGAAATAAAAATGAGACACTGGTGGTTTCCTACCTATTTGTTGAAAAGAGAAGAATTTAAGAAATGGGTAGTGGAAATTATTCAGAAGCTATTAGAGAAAATAGAAATTACTTCTGAAAATATAGCTAGGGAGTGGGGTAAAATTAGTTTAAAATAGGGTGGAAGTAAAAGAAAGGGAGATATGGTTAAGAAGTGACAAGATTTATTTAGAGGGACTGACAAATGTTAAAGTATTGCACAATAAGGGGAATCCCATAGAACAAGAAGAACAACTGCAGAATGCTAAACAGAAAATAAGGGATTGTCTCAATAATATGCATGAGTTTAGAAAGATTACTGTTAAGCAACTGTTTTTTGATAATAATTCCAGAGCACAAAAACTTTTAGCATAACAACTCAGGCAACAGAAAGTAGAAAGGGCTGTCATCAAGCTTAGGGAACCTATAACAAAGAAGATAACAAGGGATCCTGTAGAAGCATTAGAAATATTTTGGAAATTCTATGAAAGTCTGTATCAAGCTGAGTAATATGGAAATCAAGAAACGGTACAAATTGAAATGTTTATGGAAGAATTAAATATGCCAAAGTTAGAGGTAGAAGAGACTCAATTGCTAGCAATTAGGATAGGAGGAGATGAGATAAAAATGGTAATGTATAACCAATCTACAGGAAAGTCCCCTGGAATAGATGGTATTCTTGTGGACATTTGGAAGCTAGGACAAAAAAAACTGATAAAGATCTAGAAGGTTTTGTTTAATAGTATTTTAAGAGGAGGAGAAGTACCAACATCCGGGAAAAAAATGGTGGTAGCTGTAATACCTAAAGAGTGTAAAGATCCATCAGATCCAGGTTCATACATGTCTATTTAAATAATAAACCATAATTATAAAGTGTTTATGTCTATAATTTCTAAACAAATGGCAAAAGTGATGCCAAAATTGATAAGTATGGATCAGTGTGGTTTTGTGGAGGGGAGGCAAACATTTGACAAAATTAACAGAACACTGTTGATTCAGAGGGCAAGCAGAATGTAAGAAAATACCACTGTTGTTGGTAGGTCTTGATGCCTGATGTCTGATAAAATTATAGGGTTGAATAGCAGGATATATGAGGGATCAGAGGCAAAAATTAAAATGGGTGGGGCCCTCTCTGATAATTTCTGCTTGAACAGGGGAACCAGGCAGGTTGTCCTCCCCTGGTTTGTTATTTGCATTATATTTAAAATTATTGGCAAAGAAAATAAGAGACTCAGAAATTCAAAGATATAATTGGTATGGTAATTAATAAAAGCTGGCTCTATTTACAGATGATATTATTTTATATCTGACAAAATGGGCACAGGTAACCAGTAAATGGTTAATCTCCCAGGCCCATGCTTACTCTTATCAAGGGTATCAGAATCTGTCAGAGGTATGAGATGCATGGCTAGGCTTAAAAAGACCCTTGTAGTCGTTAGCCTAGTAAACACCTATGAACCTATAAAACCAGAAAAAACATTACAGTGTTGTGCAACATTTTGAGACAGTTTCATATCTTTTTGGGGTACAAAATTAATGAAGATAAAACAAAGGCAATAGCGGCAAATTATGTACCACCACACAAATCGGTTCAGCAGTATCCATATTTATGGGGATATGATAAAATTATGCATTTAGGAGTATGGATTAAAAATGATTCTGACGTGGCAGCTAAGGATATGTAAGAAGAGACTAAACAAAAGATAATACAAAAACTGAGAAAATGGAAGCTCTGTTATATGGATATCTATAGTAAGATACTAGCAGTTAAAATGTTTTTAGTCCTTTTAGTCTTATACACAGGTCAGGCATATTTTTATCAACCAGAGGAGAAGTTGTAGATAGTATAATAAAAAGTTGAAGGATTTTATTTGGGAAGGGAAGACAGCAAGAGTCAAGTGGGATAAGCTGATTCTTCCCATAGAACAAGGTGGATTGGGATTACCCAGTTTGAAGGGATATTTCAGAGCAACACAGTTAAGGCTCCTGAACGTAGCACAAGCAGAATAATTCAAAGTGGAAAGAGATTATGATGAAATGGAGGGAGCTTTAAGAAACAAGGAGAGACTGGGATTTTGGATGCAGACCTTTAAAGAGAATTCCAATAATCATACAGAATATTATATTCATAAAGTAGCCGAAAGTATTCTAAGAACTAAGCCAACATGGGAATGGAGAAAGGAGATTCTGCCAGTAGGGATCACTGCAATTTGGGATACAGACAATAAGCAAAAGGGCGCTGGACTTTATTGGAGAAACTTGGCAAAGGAACCAAGGTACAGGGAGCAAATAACTAGAGAGTGAAAGGTAAAAGAATGGGAAAAAGCCAAGAATGTATTTGGACTGCAGGCTAGAGATTGTCTTCCCTATCAAAGACTGATATCAGAGTATAGGCAAAACAGAAAGAAATAGGGGGGTTCTAAATGAAAGAACAGCACTGGTAGAGTTTTTAGTAGAATCTAAAACAGAAGCTGATGTTATGAAAGGAATAATTAGTAGACCATATAAAATATTGCATGATAATTATAAGAATCAATCAGAGGAGGTTAGAAAGGATTAGGAAAATAGATTGTTTAAGCAATTTACAGAGAAACAATAGGGGATATATGTCTGTCTCCCAAATATGCAACAAAGTGTAGAAGATTTAGGATCTTTGCTTGGAAGTGTTTACTTATGTATTTTTATATGCCAAGTAGACTCCAAAGAATTTTCCTCAGGTAGACAACAAATGTTTGAGGTGAGGTGTGATGGGGAAGAAAGAGGTAACTAGGAACATATTTTCCTGGGAGTGTAATGAGATAGCAGACTTTAAAGATTCTCTGCAGATTTCAACAAATTGGTGTACCTAAGGAAATGATTTTTTTGCGCTAAAAGCAATTACTAGAAAATGAAACTCAAACTGTAAACCAACTGTACTAGAAATAGTGAATATAGTAACAGAAATAAAGCAATGGAATTGGAATCTTTAGAAAAGTGTAGGAGTAAATTCCATAGGAAAATGGGAATTGTGGAAACAATACATGCAGAGGAGGAATAAGGGTCAAAAGATGTCAGGATATGAATGAGCTATGTAATGTTTGACAGTAACTGGATAAAATATAAGTGATGTAAAATTTTTGCAGCTACAGTTGTGTCATCATGGTTTGCAATGCATAATGTTTGCAACTGAAATTATGTCAGTATAGTTTGTTTTTATTTATATACATGTAAGATTGCCTATGTCATTCACAATAATTTAATAAAGATGTTTCTTGTTTAATAAAAAAAAGCAATAGTAGTTCTCCCTTCTTTTGGAAATGGCCAGGGGCAATTGCCACAGTTTTTTTTCACAGACTGGACCTAATCACACAGTGAAAGCTGTGTCTGAGACATCCCAACCCTAAACAACTACAATTCACTGCTTGAATGATTGAATCTTAATAACTTTTAGGCACCAATTTTTTGAGGATGTGCAGAAGGTATCAAAGTAGGAAAGAAAAAGAAAACTTACAAGTAGAAAGTCATATATTATTAAATGGGAAAGATTTTCTTTTTGATGTCAAAACAGGAATCAGCAACCTTTCAGGGCTATTGTTTCTGTGGTTCTACTTAATTTGTGAGTTACTATCCCCTGGCCTGCCTTACTCCTCCATCAAGGTTAATTCATTGGCCATTTCAGCATATCTGCCCATGGATCCCCCTCTTTCAATGCACTGTTAGTGAAAATGTTTTGTTATTCCAAGCATCTTCGAAAACAGGTTTGCTTCTCCTTCGGATCTTAATTTTGTCTTGGTTCATTTGAACCAGTTTATCAGGATGACTTCATTTTTTTAACATAGAAAACACTGATGTTCATCATTCTCATTGTTGCAGTAGCTTTTAGACTAACAACCGAACAGCTTTTTAAAGCTCTGGCTTCCTCCCACATCTTCACTTTGACTGCTGACTGGGCAGTCCTCTGGAAGGAAAATCAGCACTTAGAGTGAAGAATCTTCAGTACTTTCTTGTTGCATCATGAAGAAGCAGATCAGAACACAAGAGAAGCAGCCAGCCTTCAATTTCAGTTCTGGCAGATCAACAGAGAATATTGTCCTTTAAAATAATTGTTATTTAGTTGATTAGGGATTTTTAGTGTTATTGCTCCTTTAAGAAACCTGGCATCTGAAGTAGTTAACTTCATTTGTTCATCAACCTGTGGGTATCGGATCCGAATCGGATCCGAGCCGGCAGCTTTATTCAGCTAAGATCCGAGCTCCAAGCTCCTCCCTCTTACCCATAACCCCCTGCCATCCTCCTCAGTCCTCAGATCTCGTTTGCCGCGGCTTATTCAAGCAACTAGAACGAGTTCCAGGCGTAGGTTTTCATGAGTTTTTGAAGAAAATGTCCTCTGTTTTTTTACCTAGTTTTAGTTTAATTGTTAACGAGTGAGTGTTGTTCCCTTTTGTAGTTGTTTTAGCCAAGTTTTTGTGTTAAATCTTTATATTTTCTCAGTTTACTAGTCTCCCTCTTCCCATGTTTGTGAAGGTGTGTTTGGGTTAGGCCCTTTTTACAATTATGGCCGAGGCCCCTAAAACTTTCTTCTTTAAATGCACCGAGTGTGGCCATAAGCTATCCCCGGCGGATGGCCACACTCGGTGTGTTATCTGCCTTGGGGTTGACCACCTTTCTTTGGGCTGCACTATTTGTGCAGCCTTCAACCCCAGGGCTTTGAGGGATAGGAGGTCAAAGCTGATTCAGGCGGGACTTCTGCCCCCGGACTCGGCTTCGTCCTGTTCTCCCTCGGTAGCACCGGCTGCTACTGCAGTGGTTCTGCCCGCCATCCCTGCTCCCCTGGCCGGGACTCACCCTCCCACCGAGGCTCAGGAGGAGAGGGAATCTAGGAGGGAGAGAAAAAAGGACAGGCACCACAAGCGGCGAGCCGAAGCTTCTCTCTCCTACGGCCTCCGGGCCTTCTCCATCCCGGCTCCATTCTCCCCGTTTTTCCCTGGGGCCAGAGGACGAGGAGACCCAGTCACCTTCGAGGTCTTCAAGGCGTCACTCCAGGCCTGCCTCGGTGGCCACGTCAAGGTCTACAAAAAGCTTGTCAGATGCAGATATGGACTGGATGATGCGTAGGTTTCTCCAGGCCTAACTGCAGATGGGAGTGATCCTGCCTCCCCCCCCCCCTCTGGGGGGGAGCTCGACCCCCTTTTTCACCCCGATTGCTCCTTCTCCGACCCACTTCTGGGGTTAGGAGCCGTCGGATCCAGGCAGCATCGGAGCCGGGGGAGGCTCGGTGCCGATAGTACTCCCTTCTTCGGCTCCGACCGTATCCTCGAGCTTATCGGGTCCGTTTTCGGATCCGAGCTCTCGGAGCCGTGAGCTGAGCTTCGGATCTGGAGGTGTTAGTGTGTCTTCGGCTCTATCTCGGTTGGAGCACACTGGCCCTTCAGATCCGAATGCACGGCACTGGCTCCGGTCTGCACCTCGGATCCGAAGGGGCTGCTCTCGGAGCTTAGAGAGAGCAGTTCTCCTTCGGCATTCAATGTTGTGGGAGAAGGTTTTGTCGAGAGACTCAAGGCCCCAGGCTCCTGCTGCGGTTCCACCCATCACTCCCTCTCAGACAGGCCTATCTTCCATCACCCGGCCCCAGGGACAGCCTGCGCCTACGTCACAGATGGTTCCCTTAGAGGAACAGGATGTAGTTGGTGAGGCATCCTCGGACAGCTCCCTTGAGGAGGTTCCTCATAAACGTAAGTGCAAGAGGAGGCACATAGACTCACCTGAGTCCCTGACAGAGGACACGGACTTAAAGGAGGGGGAAGGTTCCCCAAGGTCACCCCCCGAGGACGTCTCCTTCGGAGACATTATAGAAATGCTTCGTATTAGAGGGGTGTGGTCAACCCAAAAGCCTTCCTCCGATGCGTCTGTGTTTCTGGAGGTGTTTGATGCAGGCCCATCTACCTCTTTGGTGTCCCCTCCCGCTGATCCCCTGGTAGATCTGATTACTGCCAGGGCATGGAAGGAACCGGACACTGTGGAGCCCATACCAAAGAGACCTGACAAAATTCTTAGCCCACCCACAGACAGAATGGTTTGGAGCAAGGGTGCTCCAGTAGTTGCCATGTTGGTGGCGGCTGCCACCAAGAAGGAACTGTCCCAGGAGAGTTTCTCAGTCCATCCTCCCGACAAGGAGTCACGGACAATGGACCGCATAGGGAAACGGATGTTTGCCTCAGCCACCTTCTCTGTAAGGTCACTGAACTACATGGCACATGTCATACGACTCCAGCGGGATCTTATCAAGGAATACGCAGGGTCGCCCCCAGAGTCCATGTCGGCTGAGGATAAGAAAGTATTCTCAGCCCGAATGGCCACTCTTAAGTCCATTTTGAACACTTCTATGTGTCTCCTTTTCCATGCCACGGAAGGAGCCACTAGACTAGTGGAGCGGGCATTGTTTTACAGTGGCATGCCTGGCGCCACCTCTGTGACTTTGCGGAACCCTTCAAGGCGTCCTTTGCAAATGCCCCTTTTGACGGCTCTTCGCTGTTTGGTAAGACCATCCGTGACACGCTGGTCCAGAGCGAGAAAGACAGGAAGACGTCTGCCATCGGAATCCGCTTCTCGGCTCACCAAAGGTCCTTCACCAGGAACCAAAGGGGACAAAAGAAGATGGGGTTCTGGAAATCTCAACAGTCCCGTTTCGCTCCGGACCCCTCGTCCTTCAGAGGCAGAGGAGGACAGGGTGGATGCCGGCCCAGAGGCAGAGGGGGTCCGAAGAATTTCAGGTTGAGAGAACCCTTTTCGGATCGGCCCACACAGCAACCCTGAGGGGTTACCCGACTGCTCCACTCTGTAGGCAGTCGGGGGGGCACTTCTTGAGGCACCTAGCAGTTTGGGATTCCATTACAATGGATCACTGGGTGCTTTGAATCATATCCAGAGGTTGCACTATCCCTTTTCTGAATCGTCCTCTCAGACCCCGGAGCCTCCCCGATGTCCCACCCAATCAAAGGGAGGCAGCAGCCGCAGAAATAAAGCAGCTGCTAGAAAAAAAAGCAATCCAGCCCATCCCCCAATACCAGTCCGGATCAGGCTTCTACTACAGGTTCTTTTTGGTGCCAAAAAAGACGGGGGACTTAAGACCAATCCTCGACCTGTCCCTTCTGAACCTAGCAGTCGCCAAAGAAAAGTTCCGGATGGTCACCATTCAATCCATTCTCCCACTCCTACAGGAGAATGACTGGATGTGCTCTGTAGACCTCAAGGATGCGTACTACCACATTTTAATGGACAGACGATCCAGGAGGTTTCTCTGCTTCTGGCTGGGTGCCAGTCACTATCAGTTCAGGGTCCTTCCCTTTGGTCTCACCACAGCCCCCAGGGTGTTCACCAAAGCGATGGCAGTTGTAGCAGCCTACCTGAGGCTTCAGGGGATACAGGTCTTTCCGTACCTAGACGACTGGCTCCTGACCGCCCCCAGCAGGCATCTATTCTGTTCAGCCAGGAATTACTTCCTTCACTTGGCCTCTCATCTGGGAATTTCTATCAATCTCAAGAAATCCTCCCTTCAGCCAACTCAGACCTTAGATTTTATAGGAGCCAGGATAGATACAAACCTCTTGAGGGCCTTTCTAACTCCGGACAGGCTTTGAACCTTGACATTCCATGTAATGTCTCTCCTACAATCTCCGGGCCCCCAGCGGAATTGGTCCTGAGGGCACTAGGTTCCATGGCGGCTGCCATCAATCTTTCACCATTCGCTCGTCTAAACATGAGGTCCTGCAATGGACATTGCAGGTCCAATGGTCTATCCTGCAACATCCGCTAAGTATGACTACTCCCCTCAGCAATGCTTACAAGAGGTCCCTACTCTGGTGGATCCAGTTCTTGGATCTCCAGGAAGGGCGTCCCTTTTCTATGACCCCACCCCAAGCCACGGTGACCACGGATGCTTCTCGGCTCGGCTGCGGGGGCACTGCATGGGCAGAACCGTCCAAGGCACGTGGACACACTCAGAGACCTTGTTGCACATCAATGTCCTGGAGATGAGGGCGGTGTTGTTAGCATTGCAAGCACTCCAGGCCCTTCTTCCCTCAGGGACAATTGCGATTCAATCAGACAACATGTCTGTAGTCTGGTATATCAACAAACATGGGGGAACCAGATCCTATCTGCTGTGTTGAGAGGCCATGAGAGTTTGGGAATGGGTGATCTTCACCAACCACTTTCTCATAGCAACGCACATTCCGGGTCGGTCCAACATTTTAGCGGACAAGCTGAGTCGAACCATCCTCTCACCTTACGAGTGGTCTCTGAACCCGAGAGTAGAAGAGCAGATCTTCCTCAAGTGGAGTCAACCTTGCTGCAATCTTTTCACGTCGCCTTTGAACGCAAAGTGCAGCGAGTACTTCACTCTACTTCCCCCACCAGGGGAATCCCCCAGAGACGCTCTAGTCCATGCTTGGCCATCCGGTCTACTTTATGCTTATCCACCTCTTCCCTTCATGGTAAGATTCTTGCAGAAAGCTCGTCGGTTGAGGAGCAGAGTGATCCTCATAGCCCCATTCTGTCCTCGTCAAACGTGGTTCCCTTGCCTATGGTCTGATCTGGTCAATCCTCCATGGATTCTGGATCCCACTCCGGATCTGATTTCTCACCCCCTGGAATTGACAACTCCAAACCTGGACAATCTAAAGCTCACAGCTTGGTTGATCCAGTTCCAATCATAGCTAGGACTCCTGGTATCTCCTCTTCTGTCAAAGCTATTCTAGTAGCCGCTCATAAACCTTCTACCAGGAAGGTCTATAAGAGCAAATAGAAACGTTTTTTCGATCTGGGCGGAACATAGACATATGGACCCCTTTACAGCCCCGATACCAGCTGTATTAGAGTTTTTGTCGCACCTATTCGATCAAGGTGCCAGCTCCTCCACCGTCAAAGTCTAATTAGCAGCAATTTCACACTTTCATGTGGGGAGTGATCTTGGTTCATTAGCTTCTTCCAAGATCTGCAAAACTTTCGTTAAGTGTACTTTCCTGTTAAGGCCTCCTGTGAAGGATGCAGTCCCTACGTGGGATTTAACCCTTGTTCTTCAGGCTCTTACTGGCCCCCCCCCTTTGAACCTGCAGCTTAGGTGGATCTTAAATACTTATCTTGGAAGACAGCCTTTCTCATTGCCATCACTTCGGCCAGAAGGGTTTCAGAGCTTCAAGCCCTTTGCGCCAAACCTCCATATCTGGTCTTCCATAAAGATAGAGTTTCCCTCAGGACCAATCCCTCTTTCTTACCTAAAGTCGCCTCTGAGTCCAACATTAATCAATCTATCAATTTGTCAGTATTTTCCCCAAATTATCAAAACAAAGGTGAATACAAATTACACTCTTTAGATGTGCACAGACAGTTGAGGTTCTATTTACACAGGACTGCTGGTCATAGACAATCTGAGCAACTCCTTGTATCCTTTGCGAAACCCTTTTTGGGTAAACCTGTGTCAAAAGCTACATTGTCCAGATGGATTTCACAATGTATACTTCTTGCATATGAGAGTTCTGGCCGACCAGAACCTATCGGAGTTCATGCCCATTCTACTCGATCGATTTCAACTTCTGCTGCCTTTTGGTCCAGGGTGTCCTTGAATGATATTTATTCTGCAGCCACTTGGACTTCATCCCATACCTTTATTACACATTACAAGCTGGATTTAATTTCCAGAGGAAGGGCGTCCTTTGGCTCTGCAGTGCTCCGGAATATTCTTCCATGAGGACCTCCCAAGTTTAGGTAGCTGGGGACTCTGTCCCACAGGTTGATGAACAAATGACGTTAACTACTTCAGATAAAGAAGTTAAGTACTTACCATAATGTTCCATCTGAGTAGGTAACTTCATTTGTCAGCAACCAACCCCCCCCCCCCTCCGTCCCCCTAACCTGTAGCTCGTCTTTTTAGGACCTTGTGTTCTCTGTACCAGATGACATCAGGTTAGGAAGTTTAGTGGATCTTGATTGTAGTAGGTTATAAGGCTAAGCAAACTCGATCTGAGGACTGAGGAGGGTGGCAGGGAGTTATGGGTAAGAGGGAGGAGCTTGGAGCTCGGATCTTAGCTGAATAAAGCTGCCGGCTCGGATCTGATTCGGATCCGATACCCACAGGTTGCTGACAAATGAAGTTACTTACTCAGATGGAACGTTATGGTAAGTACATAACTTCTTTATATTTCTAGTCAGAAGTTTCCTGTCAGGGACCACTATTTATAGCTTTGGCTACTTTTGGGGATATTTTAGTGAGAAAATGTACTGTCTGTATAAGCTTTATAGATTTTATGTAAATGTTTAGCGTCAGAAAGGGTTTTATTTGAGGAGGAACTACTGCAGGGTGTGTATTGCTTACATTTAACTTACATGACATTTTTTCTGTCAGACTGAATTTTGTGAGAAGAGGTTTCTGACAGGAATTTTGTGTGCTGCTTATGCATTTATTGTGTTTAGGGGACTGTTTATGTGAGCTTAAGTGTAAGTGTGCTGCTTTTAGAAACTATTTAACAACTGAACTTACCTCTCGACTGACTTGTTCCAGAGAAGCTTACAGCGTCTGAAGCATGAATAATTATCCCAGTGCTGCTGTTCCTCCTCTTGCTGTACCTAGAAAGATGAAACAATTTACCAAAAAACCTTTGCTGACTGTGGGCTCTGTCATTGCCTAAGTCGATAGTGGGTGATTCTGCAGTGGTCATTATTCATTCCTCAGACTATTTACATACCTCTCCAGCTTCCTGTTGTCTAGTCCTTTCAGCCACCATGAACTGGGGATAAGCCACATCCAATTCATCTATTCCAGTGTCTGAAGCGGGCATGTTAAAACCATGTTTTCTTGGTCAGGGAGACACACTGTAGGTATGCAGCTCAGTGTAGCCAGCGAAAGCGATCTCTTGATGGTGTAGAAATATTTTCTCTGATTCAATGATTAGCTATACCTGTAAAGAAAAAAACAAAAAGTTAAACATTGTTCATATGAAAATATGGTGTCACTTAGAAAATATGATTTTCTTATTTTAACTTAAAAGTTGTTAGTCCTGGTGCTCAGAAAGAAAGCAGAAACATTACTGAGGAAGACATGCTAGATGATTCTGGCACAGAGAGGGAAACGGCTTCTTTTTCTGTGGCTTCCAAAATGCAATTTTCTGATTCACAGAAAACTTGGTCCTTACAATCTCCTTTGGAGGAGTTTTCCTTCTCTCAGACTGTAGACAGGATGAATGAGGTGTTTTATAAGAACAAATGGACATTCCCCTCTGAACTGAGGAGATATTATGATACGCTACAAGGAGATATGCCTAATTTTTTTCCTATTCCTCCATTAGCACCTGCCTTTGATAATGTATTTAAGCTACTTGTAACAATCCTGATTCTCAGTGTTCAGTTCCCAAAAAAGTGGGTAGCCTTTTGTAAAGTTTCTCAGACTAATAAGCATTTGTTTTCCCAGCTCAGGTCTGACCTTGTGGTCATATCCACATTTTCTCCAGCTGGAAACAGGCTGTCCTCCAATTCTTCCCCTATGAATAAGGAAAGAATGATATTGGATAGATTTGGTAATAAAATAATTTCTTCTTCCTTTGTGGCATATAACTATCACACTCATGTGGAAGTTTGTGCTTTTTTGTACAGACAGTAACTCATTCACTCCGGAGCAGCTGAGAAAATGCTGCCTGCTTACTTCCACCATAGGAAAAACAGTGCAGCCTGAGCTTATTTTCACATAATCCATTTGTAATACCATACAGAAAACAAATGATGTTATGTTGTCCTATCTCGCCTTCATTCTTGATGGTTGGGTTCAGAACCGGGCATCGGTTCCAACTCAGCCTAATACTAAAGCTCGAGAACTTTCATTGGCTTGAGACTATACCCTATCCCATGATGCCTGGTGACAGTCTCCCAGATCTCATTTGCTGCTTTGCTGGTTCGGGATTGTTTTATGCTGGCTCAGGCTAAGTCCTTGTTTATTTACTTTTTTGACTATATTTTTCTGCTGTCTTCTTAGCGTAATAAGTGTGCTGCTAGTTTAGTGTAGAGTAGTTTTTGGTAGTTTAGTGTTCCCTTTTTGTGTTTTTCGCTGATTGTAGCATTGTTGTGTGGGCCTTTGTTGTTCATAGACCTTGTTTATTCCTATCCTGTCTAGCTTAAGTTTGTCCAGAACAAATCCATTTAACTTAGAGGGTTCGTTTTTTCTTCCCTTTGTTTTCGCCCCATCTTAGTTAGAGGGCTCCCTCCCCTTTTCTACTACCCTTTCCTGAGGTTTCGTCATTTCAGTTAGAGAGGTCTCGTCTGGCTAGAGGAGATCATTGTTTAAATTAGAGACTTCTACTCTAGCAGGTTTTTTTGGTTCTTTCCCCGTTTAAAAAAAAAAAAAAAAAAAAACTTTTTGCTGTTTTGTACTAATTTTGTTTATTCTTGTGCCTTTCTGTGTATTGATTGGTAGGTGTACTGTTGGGATATATTTATCCATTTTTTTGGTTGACATAGCTAGTGCAAAATGTCTAAAGATACTGGTAAGGAAGCCAAGCAATCTAGCTTTAAAAAGTGTGATTTGTACACACAGGAGATGTCGCTTACTGACGGCCACACTAGCTGTATATATTAGGTGCAGTCCATCTGCAGGTCTCCTGCTCTATCTGTCATAGTTTCAGTTCCAGGGTCCTGCAGGAATGTAAAAAATAAGCTCATTCTAAGGGGTTTACTTAAGGGACCATTTGATGTGACTGTTGAAGGAAATCAGCCCTCTAAATCCTCATCAGAGAAGTCTTCTAGAAAATCTTCTTCTTCAGCTCCAGCTTCTGAGCCGACCAAGAAGCCTGAAAAACATGCAACTTTGGACCCAAAAGCTGTCAGGCCCAAGAAGACAACAACTCCAGTGGCTCCACCAGCTTTATCGAAGCTGAGTTGGAGCCAAAAAAGGAGCCGCTCCCTGACTCTGGAACCGGTCTACTCAGTACCCCAGTGACCCCTCTTGCAATCGGTGGCTGGTAGTCATAAGTCCTCCACTGTTTCCTCCTGAGTCTATCGGACGACGATGTGGAGCTGGTGGTCAAGAGGTTACTCTGAACACCAGCCTTAGCCAAAATTCTCATGAGTCTAGTCCAGATGGAAGTGGAGCCGACACCTGTACCTGCCTTGTCTTCTGTTCCTCTTCTGACTCAGACTAGCTCGGAGGCAGAGTGCCTGGATGTCCTTGCAGTGGAACTGTCAGGTCAGAAAACCACAACTGGTGTCTCGGCCCCAGCTTCTGCTCCGATCTCTTCGATACTGTCTTCTCTCGAAGGGTCTAGGAGCCGACACTCCCTCATCGGGTCTGGGGAGGATAGTCGGATCGAACCCTTGTCGGATCTGACTCTTCCTATCGGGCTTTGGCACTGGTGAGTTTGGCTCCCATATAAGCCTTGGAACCATCCTCCTTGGCACGAGGGAGGTCTCCCAGCTCCTCGGAGCAGGGGGCTCTCTCAGACCAGGATTGCGGTACCTTCGAGGTGATGAGGAGTGTGCTGTCCCCCAGACTGCTCCACCCTCAGCTTCAGTTCCTCTTTCCCCAAAAGGACTGGTGTCAACCTCTGTACCATCCTTCCAGCCCAAGCGTATAGAGCCAATGCCCCAGGATGCCTCAATGGGTGATCCACTCTTTTCTGAAACTTCCTCAGAGTATCCCTCTGAGGAGGTCCCTTGGAAGAGGACTTGGAAGAGGAAACCTTTAGACTCCCCTGAGTCTGTCATGTCAGATACGGACTTAGAAGGGTCCCCACGGTTACCCTCTGAGGATGTCTCCTTTTCAGACATGTTAGAGATCCTGAAGCAGAGAGGTGGCTGGAAGACCCTCTCTCCTTCTGAAGATGAGTCCATCTACCTGAAGGCATTTGGATCTCGATCCTCCACCTTTTGGGTGTCTCCGCCTTTTGACCAACTCCTTGGCATAGCCAGTCGAAAGACGTGGGGCTCTCCAGAATTCAAGGAAAGAAATTCCGAGGAGGCCCAACAAGTTTATTACTGCCCCAGATGACAAACAATTCTTAACCAAAGGTGTCACAGTAGATACTATGGTGTTGGCGGCGTCCACAAAGAAGGAATTAGCTGAATCTTCCTCATCTGTCCATCCACCAAATAAGGAGTCTCAAACGATTGACAGATATGGGAAGAAAATGTTTTCTTCAGTGGCCTTTACTCTTAGGTCGCTAAACTATTTATCCCAGTTTACCTGACTTCAGAGGGATCTCCTGAAAGAGCTAGGAGATACCTTCCAGTGTGCTACAGCTGTGGGGGTGCTGGACAAGGTAAACTCTTAGCTTGCGACTCTAAATTCTGTAGTAAACTCCTCCATGTGCCTCATCTCCTACGCAGCCGATGAAGCGAGTAGGGCAACAGGAACAGAAATAGCTCTGAGAAGACATTCCTGGATGCGCCTTTGCGAGTTTGCTGAACCCTATAAGTCTTCCTTTATAAACACCCCTTTTGACGGCTCATCCTTGTTGGGCCAAAAGTTAAAGAGACTCTTATCAGGTACGAACAAGAAGGCAAAACTCTGTCTGCCATGGGAGTACATTTTTCTGTCCCTACCAGGCCTTATCCCAATGGGTGGAAAAATGTGGTTCCAGAAATCCCAAAGAGCTTCGCCGGATGCACATGGTTAATTTTCCCCCAGAGGCAGAGGGAGCAATAATAATGGAAGCCGCCATGCTTGCAGCAGAGGGGGTCCGCAGAACCAAGGCAACAGAGATACGTTCTCTGGCAGGCCCTTCCAGTGCTTCTGAAAGGAGGCCTGCCTGTCCACCTCTGGAGGCAGTCGGATGCTCATTATCACTGTTCCCAAAAGCCTTGCTCAGCATCACTCATGACAAATGGGTACAGTTGATTATATCCAGGGGATACAACATACCCTTCTCTTCTCCAGCCCCTCCATCAAGATCGAGCCTAGACATCCCACCCAGTCAAAGGGATCAAGTAACCCTAGAAATCCAAAGGTTGCTAGAAAAAAAGAGTCATCCAAGAAGTCCCTGCAGACCAAATTGGATTCAGAACTTACTCAAGGTTCTTTTTAGTTCCAAAGAAGACAGGGGGCTGGCAACCAATCTTGGATCTCAGCAAGCTGAACAAGTCCATAAAAAAAGCAAAGTTCCAGATTGTGACACTGCAGTCTATACTCCCTTTTCTGGGGCAAGACAATTGAATGTGCTCAACAGATCTTCAGGATGTGTACTACCATATAAAGATGGACAGGTGAACCAGGAGAACTCTGCACTTCCGGCTGGGAGCCAGTCATTACCAATTCAGAGCTCTGCCCTTTGGTCTCACTACAGCTCCCAGAGTGTTTACCAAATGCATGGCACTAGTCACAGCTCACCTGAGGTGTCTAGGATTCTGGATGTTTCCATAATTAGATGACTGAGTCCGGACCACCACCACAGAGCATCTACTGACCAAGGCAAGGGACACCACCATTCATCTCTGCTCAGAGCTAGGTATTACCATAAATTTCAAAAAATCTACCTTGTTACCTTCAGAGCATATTACTTTCATAGGGGCAGGCTTAAACACAAAAGACGTGGTAGCAAAACTGCTTCATGACAGGGTACAAACACTATGTCATCAGCTATCAATCTTGCTCATAAGGAGGAAAGTGCAGGCAGCAGGCAGAGTTTGTTCTCAAGGATCTGGGTTCAATGGCAGTTGCGATAACATTAGATGTTAAGTTGTCAATCTCGCCTTCATTCTTGCTTGATGGGTTCGGAGCCGATCCCTCGGCTCCGACTCGGCACTTGCTAAGCTCGAGAGTCACTTTTACCAGCTCGAGGCAGCCCCATATCCCATGATGCAAGGCGGTAAGTACCCAGATCTCGTTTGCCGCTTCGCTTATGAGGTCCTCCTTTTACCAGCTCCTGGTAAGTGATTCTCTTTTTGGATATTTAAGCCCCTTTTTCTTAAAAAACCCTTAATTGTTAGTTATTAGTTAATTTTTTACCTTTTGTGACAGAAAATCCCTGTCTTTTCTAATTATTTTTAGTCAAATTTACCCATCCCATCCCCTCCCTGTTAGGGTGTGTGTGTTGTTTATAGAAATACCTTTTTGGTATTTTATTTAAGTTAATTTTTGACTGGTGTGTGTGTGTGTTTGTGTAAAGCACCATGTCAAAGGAGAGGGTCTCAGGTTTTAAGAAGTGTGACTCGTGCTGTCAGAAGATGTCTCTGACAGACGGTCACACTTCTTGCCTTTATTGCTTGGGCCCTCTTTACCTGCAGGACTCCTGTGCTATTTGTCATTCCTTCAGCCAGAGAGTCCTGCAGGAAAGACGTAATAAACTGATCCTTAGGGGCCTTCTTAAGCCGGAGGGCTCTCCGGCTAAGTCGGCTCCATCCAAATCAGTTAAACCTTCCAAGGCCCAGGCTTCTGTTCCTAAGCCTGCGGCCTCGGCTCCGACTCGTACTGAGTCGAGATCGGCTCCGGCTGGAGCCGATTCTGGCTTAACAAAGCCTTCGGCACCGATGGCTATCGGTGCCGAATCTGTAGCGACCACTTCGATGTCGGCTCCGATCGGTTCCGACACCCATGTGGCACAGGCATCGGTGTCGGCTCCGATCGGCTCCGACACCGTTACTTTGGTGGCTGTATCGGCTCGGCTGGAGCCGATACATCGAGCTTCCTGTCGGCTCCGAGGTCGGCTCCGACAGGATCTATAGTATCGGCTCCGATGGCTCATTCCAGGAAGAGGTCGAGGTCTCCTTCCTTGGAGCCGATACTTTCGGCTCCGGCTTCACCTCTTCTATCGGAACGGAGCCATCGGAGCCGATCTTCAAGGTCATCCAGGTTGTCAGATCATGACCTAGAGAGAGTGGTCAGTAGATTACTTAAGTCACAGGTACTGGCCCAAATGTTACACAGTCCGTCTCAACAGACGACTGTTGGTCCACACGCCGTTACAGTTCCTCCTTCAACTCTACCCCAGAGCTTGGAGTTGGAGTCTTCGGGAATGGTTACTGCTACGGCTGGAGGACGGATACCCCTTCTGTTCCTTCAGCCTCTACTCTTATCTCCTCTTGAGACCTTCCTTAGAGGGATTCGGTGGTCGGGCTTCCATGGTCTCCTCCGAGGGGTGAGTGGCATCGGACCCTTGTCCGAGCCCGCTCTTCCCCTTGGAGCCTCGGCCTTGGTGAGCTCGGCTCCGACATCTGCCTCGGAGACTTCCCTTTCGGTGGTCCCTGGAGTTCCTAGCTCTTGGAGCGGGTTCTCTCGGACCTGCCTGGGAGGGAGCATTCGAGGTGATGAAGAGTGTACTGGCCACTGGTATCAGTCAGCAGTCTGTTCCCGTAGCTCCTCCCTCTATAGTACCTGTTGACATCTCTGCCACTTCTCTTGCTACAGGACCCAGAGATCCTCCGCCTCAGGTTTCCCCATTGGGAATTTCCCCTCTTCCGAGGATTCTCCTGATGTTTCGGGATATCCTCCTAGGAAGGGGACTAGTATGAGGAAGCATGTAGACTCCCGAGTCTGTCACTGGATACTGACTTTGATGAGTCAGAGGGATCCCTAGATCCCTCTGAGGATGTCTCCTTCTCAGACATCCTAGAACTTCTGAAACAGAGGGGAAACTGGCCCACCAACAATCCCTCTGAGGATGAGTCAGTATACCTAAAGGCGTTTGGATCTCGGCCCTCCACCTCCTGGGTGTCTCCGCCTTCGACCCCCTTATGCAGGTTATTGCACGAAGGCGTGGGCAGCTCCTGACTCTGTAGAGCCAGTCCCTAGGAGGCCTTCAAAATTTATCACTGCCCGTGTGACAAACAATTCCTTACTAAGGGTGTCCCGCTGATGCCATGGTGGTGGCTGCGGCCACCAAAAAGGAACTTGCAGATCCTTCCGTGCCCGTCCATCCTCCTAATAAGGACTCTAGGACCATGGATAGGTACGGTAAGCGGATGTTTTCCTCAGCGACCTTTGCTATGCGTCGCTGAATTACCTATGTCACTTCACCAGACTCCAGAGGGATATCCTGAAGGAGCTGGGAGAAGTAGTTCAGGATCCTACAGCTGCAGGGGCTCAAGAAAAATTGATTCGCAGCTAGGAACCCTCAATTCCATTGCAAACTCCTCCATGCGGCTAATATCTTATGCTGCGGATGGAGCAGTAGAGCCAGGTACAGGTGTGGCTCTTAGACGCCAAGCCTGGATGCGGCTATGTGATTTTATGGATCCCTTTAAGGCGTCCTTCACAAATTCTCCCTTTGATGGGTCAGCTTTGTTTGGCCCTCAGGTGAAGGAAACCTTGACCAGGTGCGAGCAGGACGGCAAGACTCTTTCTGCTGTTGGAGTCCGTTTTCCACCCTTCTAGACCTTATCCCAAAGGACAGAAGGGGGAAGATGTGGTTCCGTAAATCCCAAAGGAGTCACGCCGGATTCACGTGGTCAGTTTACCCCTAGAGGCAGAGGGGTAACAACAACAGACGCCGCTCTAGAGGCAGAGGGGTCCAAGAACCAGGGAAACAGGGAGCCTCTCTCTGACAAGCCCTTTCAGCATCCCTGAGGTGCTGCCCGGCTGTCCCTCCTTGGAGGCAGTCGGGGAAGATTATCACTGTACCCAGAAGCCTGGCATTCCCTCACTCAAGACAATTGGGTACAGTCGATCATATCCAAGGGTTACATAATTCCTTTCGAGGAAAGTCCCTTCCCCTCAAGTTCCCTTCCAGATGTACCACCCGGTCTAAGGGAGATTGCAGAGTCAGAAATCTCAAAACTACTGCAAAAGAGCCATTCAGCCAGTTACAATAGACCATTCAGAGCCCGGAATCTACTCAAGGTTCTTTTGGTCCCCAAAAGACGGGAGACTGGAGACCAATATTGGATCTCAGCAGACTCAACAAGTCTGTCAGGAAGACAAGATTCGAATGGTCACTCTTCAGTCAATTCTGCCCTTCTTACAGAAGGACAACTGGATGTGCTCAATAGATCTTCAGGATGCGTACTATCACATAAAAATTCACAGACGCCCAGGAGATTTCTCCGCTTCGGCTGGGGTCCAGTCATTTCCAGTTCAGAGCCCTGCCCTTTGGTCTCACTACAGCCCCCAGAGTGTTCACCAAATGCATGGCAGTGGTCACGGCTCACCTGAGACGTCAAGGATTCCAGGTGTTTCCGTATCTCGACGACTGGCTCCTGTCAGCCACCACCAGGCATCAGCTTATACAAGCCAGGGATTACACAATAGACCTTTGTTCTCATTTGGGCATCTCAATCAACTTCGAAAAGTCATCCTTATCGCCCTGCCAGTCTATTACCTTCATAGGCGCAAACTTAAACACTGTTCGGATGTCAGCTACCCTTACAGAACAAAGAGTTTCAGACATTCAGACTCATGTCAGGATCATTCTGGCCAGCAAGAAAATACAGGCCAGAATGGTTCTAAAGGTATTAGGTCTCATGGCTGCGGCCATTACTCTTCTTCCCTGGCTCGATTCTACATGCGCCTTCTTCAGTGGATGCTGTTCACACAATGGTCATACCAGCAACTTCCAATGCGTCACCAGATTCTGGTGACACAGACATGCAAAGAGCATCTTGCTTGGTGGATCACATCGTCTCAGGTTCACCAAGGCAGGTACTTTGTACCCCCATCCCCGATAGCCACTGTCACCACGGATGCCTCCCTGATCGGGTGGGGGTCATTATCAGGGCAGGATGGTTCATGGGACGTGGCAGCCGTTCGAGTACCATCTGCACATAAATGTCCTGGAGATGAGAGCAGTGCTTTTAACGTTGCAAGCCCTCAACGACTTTCTTCCCGTAGGGACAATTGCAGTCCACACAGACAACATGTCTGTAGTTTGGTATATCAACAAACAGGGCGGAACCAAGTCCTACCCCTTGTGTCGAGAAGCGCTCAGACTATGGCAATGGGCGATCTCCTCTCATCGGTTTCTGGTAGCAACACATATCCCTGGGAAAACCAACATTATAGCGGACAGATTGAGCAGAGCTATCCTCATGCCTCACGAGTGGTCTCTCAAGCAATCTATAGCGGAAGAGATTTTTCTGGAATGGGGTCGCCATGTTGCGATCTTTTGCTACTCCCCAAAACAGCAAATGTCCAGACTTCTTCAGCCTCTTCCTCTATCAGGCCATCCCCAGAGACGCTCTGACCCAGGATTGGCCCCAGGGACTTCTTTATGCCTTCCCTCCATTTCCTCTGATCCCTCAGGTGATCCAGAAAGCTACCGTTTTGAGAGCCAAATTGATTCTCATTGCCCCTTACTGGCCTCGACAAGTTTGGTTCCCGTATCTCTATCATCACCTTTTGGTGCAGCCGTGGCATCTGGACCCAGTGCCAGATCTTCTGATTCACCAATCGGGTCAGCTGCACCGGTCAATCCCTTCTCTCAACCTCACAGCATGGTTGCTCCACTTCCTTCCTTAGCCAGGCTTCCTTTGATCTCTAACCCAGTTAGAGACATCATAGTAGCTTCGCTAAAATCCTCTACCAGGAGGATTTACACAAGCAAATGGAAACGTTTCTCTTATTGGGCTAAGGCCCAAAATATTGATCCTTTACTGCCCCTGTTCAGGCAGTCCTGGACTTCTTAGCAGAGATTTTTCATGCAGGCTCCTCTTCTTCCACAGTCAGAGTTCAATTGGCTGCTATTTCCAATTTTCATGTCGGGATAGCAGACCATAATATTATGTCCCATAGGCTCTGCAGGGCCTTCTTGAAAGGAATTTTCCTACTAAAACCTCCAATCAGGAATCCTCCTCCTCAGTGGGATCTAAATTTAGTGCTGACATCCTTGATTCTTCCCCTTCGAGCCAGCTGTTTCTTGTTCCCTGAAATATCTTTCTTGGAAAACTTTATTCCTAGTGGCTATTACATCTGCCAAGAGGGTGTCTGAACTTCATGCTCTTTCGGTTCGACCCCCCTATTTGGTTTTTCACAAAGACAGAGTATCTTTGAGAACTAATCCAACCTTTTACCTAAGGTCGCTTCAAAGAACAATCTGAATCAATCCATTGATCTCCTGTATTTTTCCTAACTATTCAGATAGAGCTGAACAAAAGCTACATTATCTTGATGTCCACCGTCAACTTAGATATTATTTGGACAGAACAAAAAATTTAGAAAATCTGATCAACTTTTTGTTTCCTATGTGGATAATAAAAAGGCCTTCCTGTTTCTAAAGTGACCTTGTCCAGATGGCTTTCTTCGGTCATCTCTGAAATTTATACTCAGGGGAAAACAGCTGTGCTCAAAACCTAAAGCACATTCAACTAGGAGCTTAGCTACTTCTACAGCTTTTCAAGCTAGACTTCCTTTGGACACTATTTGTGCAGCGCCACTTGGGCCACTCCTCACACTTTTGTTTCCCATTACAAATTGGACTTGGCCTCCAGGGACAGAGCCAGTTTTGGCTCTACAGTCCTCAAGAGTTTGTTCCATTGTGCCACCCAGGATAGAGGTGCTAGGACGCTGTCCCATCAAGCAAGAATGAAGGCGAGATTGACAACTTAACATTAAGAAGTTATGTACCTACCATAACGCTCCATGTTAGTTGTCTTCTCGCCTTCTTTCTTGCGACCCTCCCTCCTTCCCCTGGCCTGGACAGACCTTGTATAAGAAACTGTTATGCTAAAGACCATTCAGACCTGGTCCTTTTTCCATCTGTAAGTTTTCTTTCTTCCTTTGGGAAGTATTTTATGCTTGGTGCTATTGCCCTTTGTCAGCAAACGAGATCTGGGTACTTACCGCCTTGCATCATGGGATATGGGGCTGCCTCGAGCTGGTAAAAGTGACTCTCGAGCTTAGCAAGTGCCGAGTCGGAGCCGAGGGATCGGCTCCGAACCCATCAAGCAAGAAAGAAGGCGAGAGAAGACAACTAACATGGAACGTTATGGTAGGTACATAACTTCTTATTCCACTGGTACGTCTACACATGAGGGTATTACAGTGGCTCCTCTTTGCTCAGTGGTCCATGCAGGAGTTACCCATGTCAAACAAGATCCTCATAATGGACACCTGCAACAAGGACCTACGATGGTAGCTTCAGTCCATGCAGGTGATGATAGGCAGACTGTTCTCCCCCATCCAGTTACTACAGTGACCACGGATGCTTCCCAGATAGGGTGGGGGGGCATTAGCTGGGACAGACTGTCCAAGGGACTTTGCAGGAACACAAATACCACTTGTACATCAATGTACTGCAGATGATAGCGGTGCTTCTGGCGTTGCATGCATTCCAGAGCTCTCGTCTTACAGGTATGATTGCAATGCAGACAGATAATATGTTTGAGGTGTGGTACATCAACAAACAAGGTGAAACCAGATCCTACCCTCTGTGTCAAGAGGCTCAGAGTATGACAATAGGCAATTTCTTCTCAATGTTTTCTAACTGCAACTCAAAACAGTGTAAGAAACTTCTCTGTGTGGAAGATTTTCAGTCCATATATTTCTAGTTAATCACTGTATATTAATCAGATCAGACAATAGTAGTAGAAGTAGCGAACGTAAACTTGTCTTAAGTCAAAACAAAACAAAACAAAAAGTAATAGAAAATATATAATTGTACAGCTTTGCTTCGAAAGTAATCCAAGCAAGGCAGGCAGTCTGTTTCCAGTCGAAAATCCTTTATTAAGTACACAGACAAGTGATCCAAGTAAAACAAAAATGAAGTAATAATTTCCTCACATGCTTTCTAAATACATATATATATATATATATATATATATATATATATATATATATATATATATATATATATACTTTTTATCAGGCATGGGAGTGGTTTATTGTGCTGTAAAACAAAGTGTTATTGGTACACATGTTAAATTCACATCCCTTCCCCCATCAGTGTGACATTCGAGCTGGTCCTGCCCTACTTAGTAGCTGTCATAATAATATATAACCCTTATGTACTTTAAACAAAATTACTGCAACTCACATTCCAGGGAAATCCAACGTGATAGCGGACAAATTAAGCCGGACAATTGTTATGCCTCATGAGTGGTACCTGAAACAGGAAATTGCAAAACAAATTTTTCGCAAGTGGGGCCAGCCTTGCTGTGACCTCTTTTCCATGTCCATGAACTCCAAATACAGCAGCTACCTTGCCCTAATCCCCCCTCCGGGGGAGTCACCAAGGGATGTAGTTATTCACAATTGCCCCCCCCCCCGGGACTTCTTTATGCCTTTCCCCCGTTTCCATTAATACCCAAAGTTCTACAGAAAGCCAAATTATTGAGTCACAAACTAATTCTCATCGCTCCGTACTGGCCTCATCAAATCTAGTTCCCTTTCCTATGGCCCCATCTCCATCAGGAGCCTTGGATTCTGGACCTAGTGCCAGATCTTCTGACCCATCAGTCGGGAACTCTCCGCCCCTTCATCCAAATCCTCAAGCTTGGTTGCTACAATTCCCATCTTAGCCATGTTTCCGAATATATCCCTGGCAGTGCTACACATTCTGGTTTCTTCTCATAAAACTGCAACTAGCTAGAAAATGGAAAAGGTTTTCTTGTTGGGCTTCCAATTATTACATAGACCCCTTCACAGCCCCCTGTGACCACAATTCTCACAAGATCACAAGGGGTTGGGAGGGTGGCGTAATGGTTAAGGTGCTTGCCTTGCAAGCACAAGGTGCAGGGTTTGAGTCTCACAAGGGATATTTGGCTAGGCTTAAAATGGCTCGCAAGGGCAGTTAGCTTAGTACTAATCTATGAATTCGAGATTTTTTAGCAGAGATTTTCAACCAAGGTGCAGCTGCAGCTACTATACAAGTACAATTAGCTGCCATATCTAACTATCAGATTGGAGACATGGGATCAAAAATAATGTCTCTCAGATTATGTAAAGCTTTTCTGTGGGGTTCATTCCTATTAAGACCTCCAATAAGAGAACCACCACCTCCCTGGGATCTAAATTTGGTACTGACTACTTTAATTCTTCCTCCATTTGAGCCTGCTTCCTCTTGCCCAGTAAAGTTTCTTACATGGAAGACAATCTTTTTGACAGCCATTACTTCGGCTAGGAGGGTTTCATAACTACAAGCCCTGTCTATTCGTCCTCTCTACTTAGATTTGAACATAGACAGAGTCTCTCTTAGAACAAATCCTTCTTTTTTGCCCAATGTATGTTCTGAGTCCAACTTGAATCAATCCATTGACCTACCTGTCTTTTTCCCAACTATGGCAACAAGGCAGAATATAAGCTTCACCAATTGGATGTCCATAGGCAGTAACACTTCTATTTATATAGGACAAAAGAGTTTAGAAAATCTGACCAATTATTTGTCTCATTCTCAGAGACTAGGAAAGGGGCGTCAGTTTCAAGAGTCACTTTATCTAAATAGCTTTCAGACATCATTACTTATGCATATAGCTCTCAGCATAAGCAACTGCCAGGTAAAATTCGAAACCATTCAACTAGATCTATGTCGATTTCCACCATTTTCCAATCAGACTACCTTTGGATTCAATTTGTGCGGCAGCCACATGGGTCAAGCCTCATACCTTTATTACTCATTACAAAGTAGATGTGGCCTCCCGGAACAGGGCTTCCTTTGGTTCCACTGTTCTGAACAGCTTATTCCCTTGAGCCACCCAAGAAAAAAGATGAGGATGCTGTCCCAACCATCAAGAATGAAGGTGACATAGAACGACATAACATAAAGAAGTTATGTACTCACCATAACGTTCCATGCTTGTTGTCCATAATCTCACCTTCATTTTTGCATCCCAACCTCCTTCTCCCCTTCCTGGAGCATTGAGAGGAATTTCTGGCATTGGTCATAAAGTTCTCTGATTCCCTTCTTGTCTCATGAGACATGGGCTAAGGATTTTTATCTTTACCCTTTTCTTTTCTGATTAGATAATTCCTATTGATGTTTGCAAACAAGATCTGGGGAACTGTCGCCAGGCATCATGGGATAGGGTATAGCCTCAAGCCAGTGAAAGCCCTCAAGCTTTAGTATTAGGCCAAGTCGGAATTGATGCCCGGTTCCGAACCTAACCATCAAGAATAAAGGCGAGATTATGGACAACAAACATGGAGCGTTATGTTGGGTACATAACTTCTTTTTCATAACTCTTTAACCATAAGAGCTAGACTAAAAATGTAAATGCGAAAGTTGTTCAGCAGACACTGACCTTTCCAACAGTATAAATGTTGGTAGTGTGTATGTATGTCATTATTAAATATTTGCCAAGAAATGCTGATATTAAGCATATTTTTTTACCTTGCTGGTACAACAAATTACAATATCTTGGTGAATGTACCATGTAGACCCATACGATTTGTAATTAATTTGTTTGTATGAATATCAGCTTTAAAATGATACCATAACCATTACTGTGTGATGCTCTGTTACAGAGGTATTCACAGAAATATGATTAATATTTCTCGTAATTAATAAATAAACAAAACATATCTCACCACCTGTAACAGACAGAGACTACATATTAGTGTACAAGTTGTGTGGCTCAATGTCAGCTTCAAAATGATGCATCATTTGTGTCGTCCCCATGCTCCCTTGCAAAGATATGGGCATAATAATGGGAAATATTGCAAATGTATAATTTTCATAATCCTACAAGACTAAACAAACTGTGATATATGTGCATGTGTGCAGCATACAGACATGCTTGTTTTACCATGTTGTAAGGAGTAATACTGTCTTCAAAATGAGCTATTACTTGAGGCATTGACATGCTCCCTTGCAAAGTTATTTACCAAAATATGTAAAAAAAATCATAATTTCCATAAACTAAGTCCTAAACAAACTTTGATATCTGTACATGTGTACAGCATGCAGACACTGTTCTTTTACCATGTTGTAACTATTAATATTTATTTATTTATTTTACATTTGTTGACCGGAATAGTCCCACTGGATACATGTCCATTTTCAGTGGAGACCTGGGGAGAAAAGCTCCAATCACAACATGCAGAAGAATACAGGAAAAATACAGAAAACGGAAAGAACATAATATAAGGTATGTGAAAAAAAGTACAGGCAAAAACCATGACATAATACATGTTACAAACAGTAGGCAGGCTCTGTATAGTTGAGCAAGTTATATAATCAGACATTATCAGACTTATAAGTATCTAGACTAACAATTATGGCTCAACTGTCTTCAAAATGAGGTATTACCTAGCACATTGACATACTCCCTTCCAAAGTTATTTACCAAAATGTGAAACAAATCATAATCTTCATAACCTTAGTCCTAAACAAACTGTGATATCTGTATATGTGTGCAGCATACAGACATAGTTATTTTATCATGTAAGGACTAACACTGTCTTCAAAATGAGGTATCACTTGGCACAATTACATGCTCCCTAGCAAAGTTATTTACTAAAATATTTAAAAAATCATAATTTCCATAACTGAAGCCCTAAACAAAATATATCTGTACATTTGTCCAGCATACAGACACAGATCTTTTTTCCATCCTGTAACTACTAATACTGCCTTCAAAATGAGATATTACTTACTCTGATGACATGTTCCCTGACAAAGTTATTTAGAAAAAGGGGAAAAGAAATTATAACTCATAACCATAATTGTAACCAAACTGTGATATTTTCATCTTGTAAGTACTAAAACTGTCTTCAAGATGACAAGTTCCAGACTTTTACAACTAAATGTGAAAAATATCTGTAGCACTTAAAAACATAAGGAGTGTCCCACACCTGTGCTTGCAATGTGATAATGACTTTTAGTAATGTGAATAACAGTGACAGCTGCTGATGATTTTACCCAAGTGCTAATGACTCAGTGTTACACTGTAACTGCACAAATAATGTGATAATCACCTGCATGTCTTGACTGCAAGATTCTGCATGCTCTTACAAAGGTGATAATTGCTCCACATAACCTTTTGTGCAAACATTCATTACATTCACGGTGCAAGTATTCTGTAAGACTGAGTCATTACCATCTATCAGGAAAAGCCAGGAGTAATGCTGTAAAATTTTTATAACAGTTCTGTTTTACTTAGCCCTTCCTGTCATCTAAATTCTACAAATGACTGATAAAAGGAGAAAAAAAATTTCTTGCAGGATGGTTATTGAGATATTCTCTTGTATGTGGTAGTACTCTCATCCTTGTTCTTACTCAGCATGTTCACCAGCTCCCTACCACAGTTATTTGCCAAAGTAAGAAAAATATCATAATTTACATAGCAGAATTCATAATCAAACGGTTATCTGTACCTGCGCACAGCGTACAGATAGATCTGATGTTGTTAATCTTCATTCCATTCATCACCAATGGGTTTGGTTCTGGTCCCTTGAAACAGAGTCAGCCTTATACCAAAGCTCGTGCCAAGCAAAAACTCTTGAGCTAAGAATTATCCATAACCCCCTTCTCCCTGTTACCACAGATCTCATTTGCCACATTGCCGTAAAGCTGTGTTCAAGCCAGCTCTCAGCTAAGTCTTTGATATTTTTGGGATATTTTGATATTTTGTTATTTGCATATTGTTGATATTTCATAATAGTTAAGTGTGTTTTCAGATAGTGCGTTACTTCCTGTACCTGTGTATTGCTAAGTCTTCTTTCCAACTTTCTTGTCAACTACGTGTTGGC
Organism: Protopterus annectens; assembly: GCF_019279795.1. Classification (NCBI taxonomy): domain Eukaryota; kingdom Metazoa; phylum Chordata; order Ceratodontiformes; family Protopteridae; genus Protopterus; species Protopterus annectens. The sequence goes on from NC_056731.1 coordinate 1,942,857,570, forward strand.
AATCTTTGGACCATTGCTGGTACACTCTCTTCTCTCTACCAGCTGTGGTAATTATTTTATACCATTGTTGGTATTTTCCCTCTTCTTTGTAGCTAGTTATAGTTGTTTGTTTAGTTGTGGTAATCTGTTGGTGTATCGTCTTATATTGGTATTGTTGGTGTTAACTTATCTGATAAAAAGGGCACTTCAGGCTTCAAACAATGCCTGCAGTATGGGAGGAAAATGCCTAATAGTGACCTTCATGATGATTGTGTTTATTGCTTAGGAGTGCCTCATCTCTCGGTACAACCCTCTTGCTCCTTCTGCCTAGGGTTTAGCTCACGTACCTTGAATGAGCATAAAAATAAATTGATTTTGAAGGACCTTCTCAAATTGCCTTTCTCAGAGGCTCTCTCCAAGTTGAAGGGTTCACCCCCTCCTAGAAAAGAGAAGAAGAGGCCACATTCCATTCCCTCCTCAACCTCTGGTGAGAAGGAAAAACTGTCAAAACCAAAAATTCCAAAGCTTTCTGCACCGGAACAGAAGTCTTCACCTACAGCACCATCTTCGGTACCATCCATGTCTATAGCATCGACGCTGACTCCCTCGTCACTGACAACGTCTATAGCACTGAAATTTTGACCTTGACCCCGATTATGACTCCAAGCCCTTCCACGGCTCCGATAACTCAGATAGACATTGCTGCTCCTATCATCTCAAAAATGGAGACAGTGGTGCCATTAGACATGCAAGCATGGACCCAATATTTTCTCTCTGTGGACCCCTTCTTGGGATAGGTTTATAGTTCCTTCTTACAGCATTCAGAGTCCCCTTCAGGGATATCCACTAGATCTGCCAGGAGCCTCTCCGAACTTGATGTGGTGCACCTTGTGGACTAGCTGCTGACAGCCAGGGGATTCCCCCTGATTCTAAATCCCAATCCCCTCTAGGACTTGGGTTTTCTGCTTCATGGACTCCATCTTATTCTCCTCCTTCATCTTCCTTGCACGTTCTGAAGCCCTCAGTACTCATGCCTCTCTTGGCACCCTTGGCTTCGGTGGTGATAGTGGATCTTACTTCGGCCACGGAGTCAACCCTTTGGCCTTCGGTTCTGTTGGAACTGGGTCTTCCTCAGGCCTGAGATTGGACTACAGGCCCCTTGGTTCCGGGTTCAGTGCCACCCTTTTCTATGGTGCCATCCACAGCCCTAGGAACCCTGTCAGTACCTATCCAGCTTGAGGCTGCACTCCTGGGGGCGGGCTCAATGGAGCGGGATGTGACCCGGTTCTGAGGTTGTCCTTCTTGGTTCCGGACTCCCATCCCTCTTTGGGTGGCCCTGCCTTCCAGGCAATGGAGAGGGCTCTTACCTCCATGAGCAAGCCTTCGGCATCGGAACCCCATGTCTTCCCCCTGTGCTGCAGCTGTCACAGGCCACCATCCTGGATCAAGCATGGGAGTTGCAGGAGACCCTATTGCAGGGTGGTCTTTCTTCCAGATCTTCCTCAGAAGCTCCCACTGAGGAGGTTCCTAGGAAGAAATCATGCAAGAGGAAGCACGTGGACTCCACTGAGGAGTTCCTCACCAAGGATACGGATTACGATGAAGGGGAAGGGTCCCCATGATAACCCCCCTGAAGATGTCTCCTTTGGAGACATCCTGGAGATCTTGAAACAGAGGGGTCATTGGAAACCCAAAAACCCTTCCTCAGAGGAATCCGTTTTCCTGCAGGCCTTTCGTGCTCGACTGCCTACCTCCTGGGTGACCCCGCCTGCAGACGAGTTGGTTCAGCTTGTGGTGCAGTGCGCCTGGAAAAACCCTGATGCAGTTGAAGCAATCCCCAAGCGACCAGACAAGATCCTTTCTTCCCCTGAGGAACATCCTCATTGGTCAAAAGGTCTACCAGTAGATGCTATGGTGGTAGCGGCAGCCACCAAGAAAGAGCTCGCTGAGGAGAGCCACACTGTTCACCCACGTAACAGGGAGGCCCAAGCAGTGGACAGACTGGGGAAGTGAGTTTTTGCTTCATTGACCTTTGCTATTTGGTCTTTGAACTACCTGGCATATTTCTCCAGACTCCAGAGTGACTTCATCTCCAAATTCTCTGGTACTGTGTCAGGAAAGGTGTCTGACGAGGTTAATGACGAGGTAGCCTCGCAGCTAGCGACCCTGGAATTGATTTCTAATTCATCCATGAAGTTAATTTCTCATGCAACTGAAGGGGTGGCTAGAGCTGCGGATTCAGGCGTAGTTATGAGATGTCATGCCTGGATGCTCCTTTGTGACTTCACGGATCCTTTTAAGTCTTCCTTCCTTAATGCTCCAATGGGGAAGCATCTTCCCTGTTTGGCCCTAAAGTGAAGGACATGTTAACCAGGTGTGAGCAGGATGTTAAGACCCTGTCTGCAGTCAATGTACATTTCTCCGCTCCTCAGTGTCTCTTTTCCAGGAACCAGAGAAGTGGGAAGTTGTGGCACAAAAAATCTTAGGGTTCTTTTCGTGACACACATGATGAGTTCACTACCAGAGGCAGAGGGGGCAACTATTCCGGAAGGCGCCCCTACAGAGGCAGAGGGGGTCCGCGTAATCAGGGTTCCAGAGATTCCTGAAGAGCGGCCTGATTGCTTTCCTCTAATGTAAAGTCTCTTGCCCTGACCTACATACATTTTCTATACCAGAAGGGAGGGAGACTGCATGGAGAGCTAAACCAAGACAACATGTGAAAAGACTACGACTGACCCAGGCTTTTTGTCTTTTTCCATGTGTCCTTTCCGGAAGGGAAACATTGCATCACAGTGGTACCCCAGAGGCCAAGCTTACCTAGGAGAGCAGCACATGGGACTGAGCTGAAGAGTCTCCAAGTTCCCAACTGCCATCCAGGTCAATCGTAAAATCCATGGTGGTTAGGTATGACACCCAACGATTCACCCTGTATCTTAGGCACAATTTTATGTTGTACAATGTATGCTGTACATTTTACTGCTGTCAGCAATCTGCTAGATGCTTATGGCCATGGTACTCACCAAAGCATTCAACACACAGGTTGATCTTGCAGGTCGGGCATGATGGTTCAGCATGTTTACCCTTGCTGGCGCATTGTTTGCATCTTGACTTCTGCCATTTCAATGGGAAGTGTGAGCCTTGTTCAGATTGGCTCATGAGCTCTGGGACAGTAATCTCAATGCATATTTTCCTTTTCTTGTAGCTGGCCAGGAGCTGCATGCCTAGGTTTCTTCTAAACTGTAACTGAGTTGCCGGAATATCACGTCTGGAACGTGACAGCTGCCGGTGGTTGTTACTCTCATGGAATAAAATGTAAGCATTCACTATGGCCACATCCCATAGGAACCAGAACAAGTACAGCCACCATTTTCATGCCTTTCATGCAGTTGGATACTGTGTCCTGAGCTGATTAGCTCAGTCCACCCGATTAGCTCAGTCCACCCCATTCATGTATGTGTTGTACATGTTTACAACTGGAGGACATGGCACTGAAGCTTTTGTTCCATTGTGCTGTCTCCTCCGTGTGCTGGAGACTGACAAGGCTGGGTTACTATTAGCTGACAGCAGAAATACTGGGTTGCTGTCCTTCCATTCAGTAGCAAGCAGTGGGCCACTCTTCAACTGCTTGTAGTACCCTCGAGGTACTTAACCAGTGGCCTGTCTGTTGAATGTTACAGGCCATCTTAACCTATTGGTGCACATGGTTCTGCAGCAGTGCAGACCATCTTGCAGCAGTTGCTGTGCCAGAGGAACAGAGGTGAAGAAGTTGTCAAAGTAAATGTGATGCTTATTTCCAATCAGTCCCCGAGTCAACTCGGTGTGCCAGTCCAACCTCTGTGGTCTGCTGGCCTTTCCAGTGTAGAGTTGGAATTCATGCACATACCCATTGTGTGAGCCAGCCAGCACCCATACCTTAATGCCATACCTCTCAGGCTTGTCAGGCATAAACTTTCTGAATGTCAAACGTCCACGGAAGCCAACAATGGCTTCATTTACTGCCACCTCTTGATGCACAATATACTGTGTCCTACACGCATGAAGTATGGCATTCAGTACTGGCCGTACAATACTACTAGATTTTTTCAAACCTCTCTCAGGTCATGTACTGAGCAATTGGGAAGTGACCATACACATGGTGTGTTCCCCAGTACTGCCTGTATTCTGGAACATGTACAATAGACATGTATATTCTGACACCAAGAAATGTGCATATGTCTCCCGGACAAACAGGACTCAACTGCTTATCAACCTTGCCTGCTGCAGCCTTCCTCTGTGCAGCATAGTGGTTAGTTTCATCGGTAATAAGTGAGTACATTTCCTCTGGGAACCAACTTGAGGAAGTCCATCTCTGTGCTGTCTGAGTTCAGACTGGTTACTGGACCAACTGGACACACAAAGTAATCAATGTGAACTGGTGTTAGGTGTTTCTCCCACGTGATGTTACCTGGTAGGCATGCTGGCCGTACTTTTTTTGGGTAGCCTTGCACAGTTTGGAATGGAAACTCCAGTATGGTTAAAAGATGGTGCACTCTGATCAGTTTCAGTACCCACTGGTTTGCATGTAGTTCTTCATGGCATGGTCAGATCCTTGCTTGTCACACACAATCCACTTTGTGCCACTAGAGTGTAGTATATCAATAAGAAATGCATTTGATTTTAAATATATTTATTCTTGTTATATTTATTAAGTATCAATTTTAAACAACATTTTTATGCATTACAACAAACCCTTCTACACATTTCATTGTTCTGTTGTATGAAAATGACATTTTAGTTGAAGATATTGTATTGTGATGTTTTTAGTATTGCTTACAATGAATTATTCACTATTTAATTCAACATTCAATTTAATTGGTTGTTTTGTATTTAATTGGGGTATTTAATTGATATCTGGATGTGCATGTTTTATCTGATGAAGTTTTGGACGAAACATGGATGTTATACTGACTACGTATTTTTGTTGCCGTTTGTATCACACTTCAATAAACTGCCTTTTTGGATTGGAAAGTCTTTCCTGTTGTGACTGTACTTTTGGATATTAGCCCTACTACTGGCATGAAAACATTAAAACTGGACAAAGCTTCTACCTCTTCGGCTCCACTGTCCTCGGAGCCAGTTGAGGTGGTCGATGTTGACACTGCAGTGTCGACCCCAAGCCTTTCGGAGCCGACTACTGAAAAATTGCATCGGAGCCGGTCCAGAGATCTTTTGCCGGTCTCCCCAACTTTACGATCTCCCATTTTACAGAGATCCAGGTCATGTACCTTGTCATCCAGATCTTCCAAGTGCCTTTCAGAAGAGGATGTAGAGAGAGTAGTGCTTAGACTCTTGAAGTCATCTGCTTTGCCCAAATTGTTGTTGGCTCTGACCCAGTCATTTCTGAAGCCATCTGAGTCCATTCTCCCTGTTGTAGTTCCTCCTCCAAGCTGAGTCGGGCCTTCAGAGCCAGAGATTTTGGTGCTGCTTGTTGTGGAACCCTCGGTTGCAGCTCCCCTTGTGGCTGTCTCGGAGCCGAGTTCTGCTCCGACACCATCGGCGCCGTCCGTGGTGTCTAGGAGCCGAGGCTGTCCGGTTGGCCCCGACAAGGACACTTGGACCCCAACCTCTTCTGTGCCAACTCTCCCTCTCAGTGCATCGGTTAGGGTGAGCTCAGACCCTACATCCATCTCAGAGCCGATCGCTCTGGAGCCGAGGACTACCTCAGTGTCCTCGGAACCGGGGCTGTCTTCGGAGCCGAAGAGATCTGCATTCGAGATGATGATGAGTGTGCTGTCTCAGTCATCAGCTCTGCGCAAGGATACCAATACTCTTCCCCCTCAAGCACCGACCTCTGCCTCAGCACCTTCTCTCTCTCATTGAGTGGCCCCCAGTTTTCTGAGACCTCCCCAGAATACCCTTCTGAGAGCCCCCTCAGAAGAGGACATGCAAGAAGAAGCATATAGACTCCCCCAGATGAGTCCATCACCTTAGACACTGACCTCGAGGAGTCAGAAGGGTCCACCAAGTCGTCCTCTGATGATGTGTCTCCTTTGTAGACATCTTAGAGATCCTAAAGCAGAGAGGCGGCTGGCCCACTGTCACCCCTTCTGATGAGGAGTCAGTGTACCTGAAGGCTTTCGTGTCTGAACCTTCAGCCTCTTGGGTGTCTCCACCTTTTGATGAACTCATGGACCTGGTTAGTCGAAAGGTGTGGGAAACTCCTGATGCTGTGGAGCCAGTCTCCAGAAGACCCAACAAGTTTCTCTTGGCCCCAAAAGAGAAAGAGTTTTTGACCAAGGACGTGCGTGTAGATGCCATGGTGGTGGTGGCAGCTACTAAGAAGGAACTAGTGGAGACTTCTTCATCTGTCCATCCACCGAACAAGGAGTCTTGAACGATGGATAGATACGGGAAGCGTATCTTCTCTTCAGTGGCTTTTACTCTCAGATCGTTGAACTGTCTCACACATTTTACTAGGCTTCAGAGAGATCTCCTCAAGTAGCTAGGAGATACTCTTCAAGGTACATCTACTGAAGGAGTCCCTGAGAAAGTGACTGCTCAGTTGTCCACCTTAAATTCCATCGTGAACTTCTCCATGAGGCTGATCTATGCAGCCGACAGAGCAAGTAGGGCAGCGGGTTTGGGAGTTTCCCTTAGGAGACACTCCTGGATGCGCTTATGTAATTTTGTGGAGCCTTTCAAGTCTACATTTACCAACGCACTCTTTGACGGTTCTTCTCTGTTTGGACCAAAGGTAAAAGATACACTTACCAGGTGTGAACAAGAAGGGAAAACTCTCTCTGCCATGGGAGTACGTTTTACAGTTCCTTCGAGACTATATCCCAGAAAGCTGGTAAAATGTGGTTCAAGAAGTCTCAGAGATTTTTCCCGGATGCACAGGGTGATTCCTCCTTCAGAGGCAGAGGATGAGGAGCTAATGGTAGACGTCTCCCTAGAGGCGGGGGGGGGGGTCTGTAAAACCAGGGTGGCCGTGATTCTTTTCGAGGCCGTTCCTATCAGTGCTCCTGATGTGGGGCCCGGTTGTGCTTCTGTGGAGCCAGTCAGGGGTCGCTTCTCTTTGTATCCAGAAGCCTGGCTAAACATCACCCAAGACAAATGGGTACAAAGAGTAATTACCAGAGGATATTCCATATACTTTTTTCGTCCACCCCACACTCCCAAGAAGATCCCAGATGTTCCACCCAATCACAGGGCTCAAACAACTGTAGAAGTTCAAAAGTTGCTGTCAAAAAGAGTCATCTAAGCCGTCCCCGCAGACCAGATAGGATTCGGAACTTACTCCAGATTCTTTTTAGTGCCAAAACGAACAGGGGACTGGAGGCCCATATTGGACTTCAGCAAACTAAACAAATCCTTAAAGAAGGCCAAGTTCTGTATGGTGACACTGCAGTCTATACTCCATCTGTTAGGGAAAGACAATTGAATGTGCTCCATAGACCTCCAAGATGTGTACTACCATATAAAAATGGACAGAGCATTGAGGAGTCATTTACGCTTCTGGCTGGGAGCTATTCATTACCAATTTCGTGCTATGCCCTTTGGTCTCACCACAGCCCGCAGGGTGTACACAAATTTATGGCGGTAGTGAGACGTCATGGATTCCAAGTGTTTCTGTACCTGGATGACTGGCTGCTGACCGCCACCACTAGGAACCTACTCCTACAAGCCAGGGATTCAACCATCCAGCTCTGTTTCCAGCTGGGGATTACAATAAATTGGGAAAAGTCTGCCTTATCGCCCTCTCAATTTGTGACTTTTATAGGCACAGAAAAAGACACAGTCACCATGCTAGCTCGTCTCCCTGCAGACAGAATTCAAAACCTCAGACAACAAATTTACAGTTTGCTTCCTCTACAGAAAGTCAAGGCAAAGACATTGCTGAAACTCTTCGGGACCATGGCCTCTACCATAAATCTGGTCCCACTAGCCAGATTACGTATGCAAATTCTTCAATGGCTTCTTTTTTCCCAGTGGTCTCTCCAACAACTGCGTCTATCTCACTATATCCTCATAACAGAGTCTTGCAAAAAGAACCTTTGTTGGTGGATTCAGCCTGATCAGCTGACAACAGGCACTCCATTCCCCCCTCATCAACCCATTGCCACTGTGACCACGGATGCCTCACAGATGGGGGGGGGCATTATCTAGGCAGGACTGTCCAAGGCACATTGCAAGATCACAAGGCTCACCTGCTTATCAGTGTCCTAGAGATAAGAGCAGTGCTTCTAGCGTTGCAAGCACTTCATGACTCTCTTCCCTTGGGGAAGACAGCAATCCAATCCGACAATATGTCGTTGGTATGGTATCTAAACAAACAAGAAGGAACCAGATCTTACCCCCTTTGTCGAGAGGCTGTTAGTGTTTGGAAGTGGGCAATATCTTCCCAACACTTTCTATTTAGCAACGCATATCCCGGGGACAATCAATGTTATAGCCGACAAGCTGAGCAGGGCAATATTGATGCCTCACGAGTGGTCTCTGAATCAGAAAGTAGCGGAACAGATCTTCCACAAATGGAGACAGCCTTGCTGCGATCTCTTTGTCAGCCCAATCAACGTCAAATGCAGCAACTACTTCTCCTTTATCCCCCCTCCAGGGGAGTCACCGAGAGATACACTTGTTCATGATTGACCCCTGGGACTCCTTTATGCATTCCCTCCCTTTCCGTTCATATCCAAAGTGATCCAGAAAGCAAAGTTCTTGGGAAACAAAATGATTCTCATCACTCCTTACTGGCCTCGTCAGATTTGGTTCCTCTTTCTTGGGCCTCATCTACTAGACGGTCCATGGACTCTGGACCTAGTTCCAGACCTCTTGACTCACGTCAGGCTCCCTTCATCCCTGCCTCCACACCCTCAACTTGACAGTGTGGCTGCTCTGTTTCCATGAATTTTCACCTGCTATGACCCATATCCTTACGTCTTCGCACAAACCTTCCACTAGGAAGTTATACAGTAGTAAATGGAGAAGATTTTTTATCTGGGCAGAAGGAGAAAAAATGTAGATCCTTACACAGCATCCATCCCTTTGGTATTAGGATTTTTGTCTGAACTTTTCCATCAGGGATCAGTTGCTGCCACAATTAGGATCCAACTGGCAGCGATATCTAATTTTCATTTAGGACAACATGAGCTTAATCTGATGTCCCACAGAGTATGTAAAACCTTCCTTAAAGGCACTACTTTGCTGAGACCTACCTTTCAGGAACTTGTACCTCCTTGGGATCTAAATTTCGTTATGTCCATACTAACTTCCCCACCTTTTGAGCCCGCACATTTGTGTCAATTGAAGTCTATGTCTTGGAAGACTTTGTTTCTAGTAGCTATCACATCAGCTAGACAGGTATATGAGTTACAAGCACTGTCAATCAAGCCTCCTTATTTGATTTTCCACAAAAATAGAGTTTCCCTTCGTACAAATCCTTCCTTTGTCCCTAAAGTTTGCTCTCAGACTAATTTGAACCAAACTATCGAACTGCCTGTATTTTTCCGTAATCATTCCAACACTGCAGAATACAAATGTCATCAACTTGATGTTCACAGGCAGTTACGGTTCTACCTTCATAGAACTAAGGAACTTAGAAATTCAGATCAATTGTTTGTGTCCTTTTCTGAGTCTAGAAGAGGTCTGCCAGTCTCTAAAGTAAATCTGTCTAATTGGATTTTGAACTGTATTTCCTTTATTTACTCCTCTAATGGAAAGATCCTCCCGTTCAAGATTAAGGCTCATTCCACAAGATCCCTGTCCACATCTGCTGTCTTTCAAGCCAGAGTTCCAATTGACAGTATTTGTGCAGCAGCAACTTGGGCTACCCCTCATACCTTTGTTAGTCATTACAAACTGGATTTGACCTCCAGGGGTAGAGCCTCCTTTGGTTCCACGGTACTTAGGAGTATATTCCTGTGAGCAACCCGAGAAAAAGGTGCTAGGGACGCTGTCCCATATGTAAGAATGAAGACAAGATAGGACTACAGAACAAAGAAGTTATGTACTCACCATTACGTTCCATGTTTGTAGTCCATCCCTTCATTCTTACAAACCCACCCACCTACCCCTGTCCTGGAAGGATCTGGAGACAGGATATTGTTGCCTTTGGTGGGGTGGAGACCTTTCACTATTGTTGTTCTTTCCAGATAACCTTTTCTATCTCTTTTATAGTTAGCAGCAAGCAAGATCTGGGGATTGTACTAGTGCACTATGGGATACCTACCTTGCCACAAGCCACCTAGGAGACTTTGAGCTTTGTAATCGGCCGAGTCGGAGCCGAGGATCGGCTCTGAACCCATATGTAAGAATGAAGGGCGAGACTGACTACAAACATGGAACGTTATGGTGAGTACATAACTTCTTTTTTTCCTTAATTATCTCTAAAAAATATTTGCTGCTATCACAACTAAATAAACTGAGTGGAATTTACAAAACTTGTCCTGTCAAGTATGCACAAACACCAAAATGAAACATTTGCCAAGTGACTTCATGAGTAGTATGTCCATGTATGCACAAGAACCAAAAGGAAACATTCCCCCCCAATGACCCCTTCAGTAGTATGTCCAAGTATGCGCAAGAACCAAATTGAAACATCACCCTCAATGACCCCTTCAGTAGTTTGTCTGACTATACACAAGCACCAAAACAAAGAATTTGCACAAGACCCCTTCAGTAGTAAGTCCAAGTAAAAATCTGGTTTGAAATTCAAAATTACTGACTACAATACAGAACACAGATGGTATATGTGTCCTGCCAGAGTGAACTAAATAAAATTCATAGTTAGAATTAGCCAGTAAATGCAAAAGCATATACAACAGATAAAGGCTGAATAATCTAAGGGAAAAATTAATGTATAAAAGTGCATAAAACAGGTACCTTTCCTTTCTTCATTGTGCAAAATATAAATTAAACATATTAATGTCATGCAATGCAAATATTTCATCTGATTTAAGTAATAACATGAAATTTAAGTACAGGCATGCAGTCGGTATGAAAAATTGGTTATGAGTGTCAGCAAAGCAAAAAAAATAAATAAAAAATAAGTAAGAGGATCATAATATACTACAAGCCCAGCAATGATGTTTTTTTTTGTTTGGTAAATGTCAACAGACTATAATGAAAAGCAGAAAAATTCTGTACGTAAAATCTGTTATCAGGTATGCTACAGAAAGGTTAATCAGAAGTATGAAGACATCAATCAGCCATTAGTAGTATCAGGAAACATGATCGGGTTAGACCTCTATCGCTCTGTCTTTTCTGTAAAAACTGAGTACTGGAAAATACACTTGAAAATATTAACAGTAGTTTGGTGCAACTTAAAATTTAAATATATGTATTTCGCCTCATCACGTTCATACTAAAATATGTGAAAACACATACTGTACATTGCAGCTGTCTCTGGAGCTGTTTTTTTTGTTCCAATGCAAAAGGTTTTTAGCATGGATGATTACTACAGTAAACTTCATCACAATTATGTTTGAGGTTCCTACCAATAAGTGACAACATGCTGAAACCAGCACCAACTTACACAGAAATCAATACTATACACAAAAATCCCTCATTTTTTTATTCCATGAATCATGCAACCATTTTTTTTTTTTTGCAAACAGATGTGAACAATCATATGAACTGAAGTCTATGCATGTTGGGCATTTCAGTTCTAAAATAAGCAAAAAAATAAATAATAAATTATGTAATAATACATTAAAATTCTGTATATACATGAAAAGATATTCTGTCCTCAAAAAAATATGCACTGCTGAGATACATAAAGCCGATAAACCATTGTCACCTGAATTATCCTAAGCAAAACCCTTGGATTTGCAAACGACACCCTCTATTCACCTTTTTGGTGGCAGGAAAAAGGCTTTGGGGGGTACAATGGATGCCCATGGCAGAAAGTTTTGCCACCCTGTTCATTTCTGCTTTAATCTTTTCTTTAATCGTGGGTCCAAAAAGGGTGGACCCATTAGAAGGGGCATTCAAAAAGAGCATCTCGAAGCTCTTTGTAAAGTTGCATGGATGCATCCAGGTGTGTAGGTGTATAGCAATTTCAGTGCCTGCTGCTCTCGAACTGCGATCAGGTACAACTGATAGCAAGTGCATGAGCACATTAGATACAGAATGGAGGTTGGTTAGCTGTGAGTTCACAGCCTTCTGTACATCAGAGAGGGATTTGGAAAGCTCCTTGGTCAAGTCTCTCTGGAAACATGTCAGGTGAGCTAGACAGTTTAGTGCACATAAAGCAAAGGTTGCTGAAGTGTAAGTCTGCTTTACAAACCAGTTCAACAATCTGGACTCCATTTTAGAGGGATGGACGAAAGAGCTTTTTGCTCCTTTTTTTGTGGCTGACACAAGCAATATGGTGCTTGGGCAGGACCGTTTGCTCCAGTGAGACCTATTCATAGGAGTAAACAAATTTTATCAGGTTTCTATCATGTCTGCTCCACCATGTCCAGTGCTTTTCATGTCTGTTGCACATTAACCCCTGGGTGTCTAGCCCTGCAGAGGCAGTTCTTCCACACCACACACTTGCACATATTGTCAATTTAGAGTATCCAATCCACCTACTGCATGTCTTTGGAATGTGGGAGGAAACCGAAGCACGCAGATGAAACTCATGCGAACACAGGGAGGACGTACAGAAGGCACCTCAGCTGATAATTGAACTAGGGAACCGCTTGCTGTGAGGCAACAACATTATCCACTGCATCACTGTGCCACCCTAGTATTTCTTTTCCCCCAGCAGCATCAGTTATACCCACTTTCATTAGGTTTAACATCTACATGATCTAGATGACTCACAGAGCTTTCCAAAACTGGCTACTTGTTCTAAGTTTGAAAAGTGACTAAAAGTACAGCATATAAATGCAGCAACATTTTTTAATCCTACAGCACAGAAAACACTTGATCGCTGTGTAAATTATAACAATAATTCAATTAATAGCTGCAGCTTCAAATTCGGAGAGAAAACAGTAAAAATGGGACAGTCTACTAAAAAGTTATTTAAATAGCTAGGCACAGCACATGACCCACTAATTGCAGAGTACATTGTGAATGACAGCAATCTAGTACCTTTTTTTTTTTTTTACTCTGGCCAGTACGATCTGGGGTTTTGGATACAGCGTGTTCATGTTTTGCAACAACTGGTTTAGCTACTTTAATGACAATTAAGTTTTCCCTTTTGATTACCTTATACTGAGTGCCAGTATCTGTAGACTAAGTATGTTGAACAATGAGTTATTAGCACAAATCGGTCTGACTACTCTGAGGTGCAAAGTGGTAATAGTGTGGAAGTTAGCATAAAATTCCAAAAGCTATGGCTATACCATGCCCCCAACAAAGTGAGCCATGACATGGTGGAATTAACTGGTCATCAACTACATGAATGTCAGTCATATATTGTGCCAACAGTTAACATCAGAAGTTCTGCCTTTGTGTCACTAAAGCCTTGAATTCCAGCTCGAACAGTTCTGTGTTCATGTCCCAGGTTTTCCTCTTCATGAGACAGAAATCTGAACTTGAGCACTCTAGTGAAAGCAATATAGAAGATAATCTATTCAACAGATGTTGATTGCCACTATGAAACCTTTATTCTTCGACACAAAATTAAACTCACCGAATTAGATTCCCGCAGTTGTCTATTTGCTTGCATGCTGACATTCGGTAACAGAATGCTGCAACATTACGAGTGCAAAGGTGAACACTCTCGTATTTCAGGACAAGAACCAGGTAATCCCCCTGTCCCAGATAATAAATGATACTACCTGAATACCCATGTCTAGGGATAAAATGCCAAGCCTGTGGAGCCACTTGTGTGTTCAGTGCAGCATCTGTGTACTACACCCTTTCCCTCTCCCCAAAAATGGATGAATGCAACGCCTTGCAAACTGTTGCACCCAGTTTCATTTAAAATATCAGAAAAGATGCACCGCAGCACAGATTCCTTTACACATAAACAAAGAAAGAAAAATCTGAGTATTAGGTAATACCTTCTTCCAAGAAATACGAGACTACAACTAACGGGATGAGGGATCCGCCACAACAAATAAATCAGCCTGCACAAAGTCAACAGTTCAGCTAGTAGAAAGTGTACCACATAGAAAAACTCTGAGGATTGACCTACCTTTATGTTACCACAGAGGGTCAAGTCCACGCAGCACCCAAACACAACTGAGACATAAAGTTTGATTCACCAGAGCTACGACTGACATCGCATTCCCAAACAGTTAATTTTTTTTAACTTTGCAGCATCATGATCTCTAGTCACAGCACACAAATGTTTAACCACCAGCTAAACCTAAACCTCTGTTTTGCAGCTTTCTTCTAAAAAATGTTCTGAATCAGGTTAATTGTTCTTTTATTCTTACAATTAGCAGTTCTTTCAGTCACCACCCCAACCAACTCTTCCAGAAGTTAAATGATGAAGAATGGCCTGCATCAGAAAAAGTCAAATAAATAACAGCTCTATATCCAATAGCTTACCTGAAGAGTTCTTGGGCCAAGCAGAAGAAAAGCAGAATTAAAACAGGAACTCCTTGTAACGACCACCAAACCGGTGTAGCTTTCTAACGATCTCAGTGCAATTCCTGAGTGCCCAAATAAAATAGAGGGATCCAGTAGCAAGTACAATCTCCAAATATCAGCAAAAAGAAAGGAAATACCTGCTGTTGGATCCCCTATTTATTGGGGGAAAACAAAAGAAAATTAAGTTCAGGGTGGAGGTGTTATGCAAGTGGTGGCTTGGATTGCAAGAATCCAATTGGCTGCCACCACTTGCTTTATCAACTTTTTAAGCGGATTTTTGACTAAAAGTTTAATGTGACCTTAATGCAAATACACTCTGAATTGTAACCATATAAGGTAAATTACAAGTTCAGTTCCATTTCCGGCGTGTTTTACATTAAGCTCAACTACAAATTTGCACTACAGTTTCTCTCATTTGTGGAAGGCACTTGGGGGTAACAGCTTGCAATTCATATCTTCTCATGGCGCACTCGGATGTAAGCACAGAGGCACCATGAGACGGTACTCGGGGTTAATGAGTTAAGAGAATTGTCTACCATACTTCCCCTTGAAGGCAGTGCCAGTCTGAATTTCACTGTTTCTAACATTTTTCAAGTATCAAGCCATGCCTTAAGGGTTATGAATTATTTGTGCATATATTGTGTATAGGACCAGTGTTACAGCTACAGTATTGATGATTTATGCCTGGGTACAAAATCAAAAGATGTGAAGTTGTTAAATCTCGCCATTTATTCTCACTGATGGGTTTGGAGCTGATCCTCAGCTCCGACGTGGCCTGTAGCAAAGCTCAAGGTTTGCCAGTAGCTCGAGACCAAGCCCCTTATCCCATGATGCACTGCTGGAATTACCTCAGATCTAGTTTGCTGCGGCACAGATCTTGGTGTTCCAGATAGCTCGGACCATTATTAATCAATAGATTCTTCTATTTCCAAGTTTAAAAACTTTTTTCTTCACTTCTTGATAGGATAGTATATATATATATATATATATATATATATATATATATATATATATATATATATATATAATTTCTAGAGTTTTAGACTTAGACTTAGTTTTAGATTAGTGCCCTGTGTTGGCTTCTGTTTTTCTATAGTGTTGGGCCTAAGAGTTGTCCTTGTATTTAACCTTAGGTGTACTTTGGTAGATAATTCTAAGTGTGTTGTTTAATTCTTTAAAATTGTTTAATCTGATATAGAAATGTCTGATGAGAAAGAGAAGCCTCATCCAAAATCTGGCTTCAAGAAATGTCCGGATTGTGGACAAAAAATGTCTGTCACAGACAGGCATGTTCAATGTGTTTATTGTCTGGGGGCTATACACCTCCAAGACTCTTGCAGTATATGTCACTCCTTCTCCTCCAGGGTACTTTTGGAGAGAAGGAGAAAATTAGTAGACATGGGTTTACTTCAGCACCCTTTCTCCGAAGCGCTGGGTGACCAGGATGGTGCTAGTAGATCCTCAAAATCTTCCAAATCCTCAGGTGACTCAAAATCATCCAAAAAGACTAAAAAAATGGAGGGTGTAAGGTCATCGGTTCCACTGTCCTCGGAATCGAGTGTCCCTTCTGTTCAGAGCCAGCTCACAGTCTCTGAGATTCCCTCATCTCCTCTGCTCCAATCAGCACCTTTGGTGCACTCTTTGAAGTCTTCAGCCTCTCAGATATGTATATCGACCTGCTAGTGCAGAAGCTTCTACGGGCACCAGGCCTTGCTAAATTGTTGTCGGCTCCGACGCCTTAGTCGGAGCCGAAGACCATTAACCTGGACTTGACTACTCCTCCTCCGAGCCGTACTGGACTTTCAGAGCCGAAGGAGCCCAACCTGATAGTTGTTGAGCCTGTGGAGCCGAGACCTGCACTGCTGTTATCGGTTCCATCTACTCGGACGTCCTCGGTGCTGACCGGGGACTCTTGGAGCCGACACTCTCCTGTCGGGTCCAGAGAGGATAGTCGTAACGATTTGTCGGTGCCGACTCTTCCTCTCCGGGCTTCGGCTCAGATGAGCTCTGCTCCTACCTCAGGCTCGGAGCCCATGGCCATGGTGCGGGAGGATCGGATGGTTCCTTTGGAGCCGTCTACCCCTTCTCGTCGGAGACATGGAGCGTTCAATGCCATGAGGAGTGTCCTGTCTCCAAAGACATCATCAGCATCAGGTCTGGCTTCCTCCTTCCCTCAAGCGCCTGTGTCCGCTCCTGCTTCTACCGGTCCACCCAAGCGTAGAGACCCTGAGCCTCAAGTAGCCCCACAGGGCGCCCCCTGCTCTTCTGAGACCTCCCCAGATCCCCCCAGTGAGGAGGTACCCAGGAAGAGACTGTGCAAGTGGAGGCACTTGAGCTCCCCACAGAAGTCTTTGACATCTGACACTGACTTGGATGAGTCAGAAGGGTCCCCTCGATTCCCCTCTGAGGATCTCTCCTTTGCGGAGATATTAGAGATCCTTAATCAGAGGGGCAGTTGACAGTCCAAAAGCCCTACTGAAGACGAGTCAGTGCTCTTGAAGGCTTTCAGGTCTCAACCTTCCACTTCTTGGGTGTCTCCACCTTATGATGAGTTCATGGAGCTGATCTCTCGTAAGGCGTGGGAATCTCCGGAGGCCATGGAACCTGTCCCTCGGAAGCCAAATAAGTTCATCTCTGCCCCAGTGGATTAAGTCTTTTTGACTAAGGGAGTGCCTGTTGATGCCATGGTGGTGGCTGCAGCCACCAAAAAGGAAACGTCTGAGATGTCCTCATCTATCCATCCTCCTAACAGAGATTCTGGGATCATGGATAGATATGGGAAGCGCATGTTTAGTTCAGCGACTTTTTCCCTTCGATCACTGAACTATTTAACCCATTTTACAAGACTACAAAGAGATCTCCTGAAAGAGCTAGGAGATACTCTCCAGGGTACGGTAGCTGCAGGGGTTGCCAATAAAGTTAACACACAGCTCGCTACCCTAAACTCGATTGTGAACTCATCCATGTGCCTCATATCTTATGCAGTTGATGGTTTGAGTAGAGCCGCTAGTTCAGGCATTGCTCTGTGTAGACAACCCTGGATGCATCTCTGTTCCTTTGCGGAGCCTTTCAAGTCTTCCTTTATCAACACCCTATTTGATGGCTCGTCCCTGTTTGGGCCCAAAGTAAAGGAAACTCTAACCAGGTGTGAGCAGGAAGGCAAGACTCAATCTGCCGTTGGAGTCCATTTTTCTACCTCTACTCGGCCCTATCCCAAGGGTCCTAAGGGTGGAAAAATGTGGTTCCGAAAAGCAGAGGGAGCCTTTCAGGACACACGTGGAGAAACCCCCTCTAGAGGCAGAGGAGAGGGTTATAATGGAATATGCCACCCGCGCGGCAGGGGGGGTCCACAATAGCAGGGTGACAGAAGCCAGTTCTCTGGGCAGCCCTACCAGTGCTCCTGAAAGGAGACTCGGATGTCCAGCTCTGGAGGCAGTCGGGGGTCACTTATCTTTGTACCCAGAAGCCTGGCTAAACATAATGTCCGATACCGGGTACAAAGCATCATTTCCAGAGGGTATTTCATACCGTTCTCTTCCCAACCCACTCTTGTAAACAGAATCCCGGATGTTCCACCCAGTCTCAGGGAACAAGCAACCATAGAGGTCTGCAAGTTGCTAGAAAAAAAGAGTCATCCAGCCAGTTCCAGCAGACCAAGCTGGATTCGGAACTTACTCAAGATTCTTTTTGGTTCCAAAGAAAACAGGGGACTGGAGACCTAGCTTGGACATCAGCAGACTCAACCAATTTGTAAAAAAAGAGAAGTTCCAAATGTTCACGCTTCAGGCCATTCTTCATTTCTAGGGAAAGGCAATTGGATGTGCTCCATCGATCTCAAGGACGCGTACTACCACATAAAGATGGACAGATGCTCCAGAGATCACCTGCATTTCCAGCTGGGAGCCAATTACTACCAGTTTCGAGCCCTGCCCTTTGGTCTAACTACAGCCCCCAGAGTGTTCACCAAATGCATGGCAGTGGTCATGGCTCACCTGAGGCTTCTAGGATTCCAGGTGTTTCCATAACTAGATGATTGGCTCTTCACTGCTACCACCAGGCATCAATTGATTCGGGCAGTACAATCTACTCTGACACTCTGCCACCACTTAGGTATTACAGTCAACTTCGAAAAGTCTGCCTTGTTGCCATTGCAGCATACCATCTTTATAGGAGCAGAATTAGATACCTCAACCACCACCCTATGTCTTCCAGTCAAAAGGGTCTCACTTCTTCGCCAACATGTCAACTCATTGATGTCAAAGAACAGAGCCACAGCCGCAGAGGTCTTGAAGGTACTAGGTTTGATGGCAGCAGCAGTTCTAGCCATTCCACTCACAAGGATGCATATGCAAATTATTCAATGGCTCCTGTTCACTCAATGGTCTTACCAGAAGTTACCAATGAACCATATGATTCTTTCCACAAATTCTTGCAAGAGAGACCTTCGTTGGTGGTTGACGTCTCTTCATGTCACAATAGGAAGACCCTTTGTGCTCCCTCCCCAGTAGCCACTGTGACCACAGACGCTTCCCTGATAGAGTGGGGGGGGGCATTTTCAGGGAAGACTGCCCAAGGCACATGGACAGATCAAGAGTCACATCTGCATATCAATGTTCTGGAGTTGAGAGCAGTACTTCTGGCGTTGCAGTACTTCCAGGACTCTCTTCCTCTAGGGACAATTGCAGTTCAGACAGACAACATGCCAGTGGTCTGGTACTTGAACAAACAGGGTGGAACCAAGTCTTACCCCCTTTGTCGAGAAGCCCTCAGGGTATGACAATGGGCTGTGCCATCCCAACGTTTTCTGTTAGCAACGCACATCCCAGGGAAATCCAACGTGATAGCGGACGAGCTGAGCAGGGCGATCCTGTTGCCTCACGAGTGGTCTCTCAATGAACACGTTGCGGACTTGATTTTCCGCAAATGGGGCCAGCCTTGCTGCGACCTCTTTGCCAGCCACATCAATACCAAATGTAGAAGCTACTTTGCCCTGATACCACTTCCGGGACATCCCCTGAGAGATGCACTCGTACACGATTGGCCTCCGGTTCTCCTATATGCATTCCCACCTATTCCATTGATACCCAGGTTTTTACAGAAAGCAAAATCGCTGCGAAGGACTGTTATCCTCATAGCCCCCCCCCCCCCTTGGCCTTGACAGATTTGGTTCCCTGTCCTTCACCATCATCATCTGCTGGAGGATCCATGGATCCTGGACCCAGTTCCAGACCTCCTGACACACCCGTCAGGGGACCTCCATCCCCCATTGCAGTCTCTAAAGCTGACTGCTTGGCTGATCCACTTCCCCAAATAGCCAGGCTTTACTCACTTTCAGATGACACAAGACAAATTCTATTGTCTTCTCATAAGCCATCCACCAGAAATCTATATCGCAGTAAGTGGAAAAGGTTCTCAGTTTGGGCCAGTATACAAAAGATTGACCCTTTCCGAGCTCCTCTGTCATCCATTTTAGAGTTTTTGACATTGATTTTTAAGGAAGGAGCAGCAGCTGCCACAGTTCGGGTTCAGTTAGCCGCCATATCAAATTTCCACCTTGGATTCGATGGGTTAAATGTTATGGCCCATAAGTTATCTAAGGTTTTTCTTAAAGGTGTTTTTCACATGAGACCTCCTGTCAAAATCACTTATTCTCCCTGGAATTTGAATTTTATGCTGTCTCAAATAATTCTTCCCCCCTTCAAACCAGCATAATCTTGTGATCTCAAATTTTTGTCCTGGAAAACTATTTTTCTAGTGGCCATTACTTCTGCCCACAGAGTGTCAAAACTTCAAGCATTATCTATCAGACCTCCTTACATAATTTTCCATACGGATAGAGTATCTCTCAGAATGAAACCCTCCTTTTTGCCTAAAGTCTTTTCTGAGTCCAATATCAATCAGGTCATTGAGTTGCCAGTCTTCTTTCCCAACCATTCCAACAAATTGGAATACATCCTGCACAAACTTGACGTACATAGACAGCTCAGATTTTATCTTGATAGAACTAAGGATATTAGAAAATCAGATCAACTCTTCGTATCCTTTTCGGAGGCCAGAAAAGGTAGACAAGTGGCTAAGACAACCCTTTCAAAATGGTTATCGTATTGTATCTCATTTGTTCATGCAAATGCTAACATACCTTTGCCACACAAAGCAAAGGCTCATTCAACCAGAGTCGTTTCTACATCTTCTGCTTTTCAAGCTAAATTGCCCCTTGACAACATTTGTGCTGCAGCCACATGGTCTGAGCCTCATACCTTTATTACTCATTGCAAAGTAGATAAGGCTTCCAGGGACAGGTCTTCTTTTGGTTCCACGGTCTTGAAAAATTTACTCCCGTGAGCCACCCAGGATTGCGGGTGCTAGAGACGCTACCCATCAGTGAGAATAAATGGCGAGATTTAACAACTTCACATAAAGAAGTTATGGACTCACCATAACGTATCATGTGAGTTGTTTATCTCGCCTTTATTCTCACGTCCCTCCCTCCATCCCCCTCCGGGCTGACAGTTGACCTAGAGGCTAGTATCATCCAGGTTGTTCAATACTTCTTCTTCCTTCTTGGGGAGTGCTCCCCTTACAGGGGTATATATACATGCAGCAAACAAGATCTGAGGTAATTCCAGCAATGCATCATGGGATAAGGGGCTTGGTCTCGGGCTACTGGCAAACCTTGAGCTTTGCTATGGGCCGTGTCAGAGCCGAGGATCGGCTCCGAACCCATCAGTGAGAATAAAGGCGAGATAAACAACTCACATGGAACGTTATGATGAGTACATAACTTCTTTTGTTGTGATAAGGTAAAGTGTGAAATCTTAAATTCAGCTTTAGATAAGGAGGTTTTATTTGGTCCTTCTGCTACTCAGGCTCAAATGATTTGATGAAAAATGGAAATGAACACAAGAAGTTTCCAATATTTTTCAGGCCCCCTTACAAATCTCCCAGATCCTCTTTTCTGTCTGAGGAACAAAACAAACAATTATTGCCTTCTCAAATGAAACAGGAAACAAAAAAGAGATGGCAGGAGGGGCACAAGAAACTTTTTCTAAAAAGGTACACTCTGCTACTTCAGTATGACGGCATCAGCATTTTCCCCATCCTCACCCCTGCTGCCCCTAATTCTCAAAATCTGTCCCAGAAGCTGTCTGTGTACATTCCCCTTTGGCAACAGATTGTTTCAGACTCTTGGGTGTTAAAACTAGTTCAGGAGGGTTACAGTTGACACTGGATACAAATAGCTCCTTTCAGGAAAGTTCCTCCCTACCCTCTGAAACAGAATTTTTTCCTGTTTTTTCAACATTTACTCACCCTAGGAATCATAGAACTGGTGCCATTAAATCAAAGGGACAAATACTTTTTTTTTCCAGAATGTTTCTGGTAGCAAAGAAAGACCAGTTCTAGTTCTTTCCTTTCTAAATCTGTACATGAAACGTTCCAAAATTCAAAATGTTGACACTTCAGAATGTTACTTCTCATTTCCCAGAGAAGTTTTATGGTAACATTACATCTAAAAGATACAAACTATGACATTGCAATAACCAAATACTTCAGGACATTTCTCAGATTTTGTGTGTCTGTGTTACATTATCAGTTCTCTGCATTACCCCCTGGTTTATCTATAGCTAGAAGAGTGTTTACAAAGTGTATAGCTCCAGTCATAGATCATTACAGATTGAATGACTCTCACATACTTCTTTATTTAGATGACTTAATCATCTTTGCAGAGTATTTTCTGGATGTCCAAAGTCATTACAATGGATTTCTTCTCTATTGACCAGTCTGAGGTTACAGATAAATCTTCAGAAATTCACCTTGACCCTGTCACAAAGGTTTGTCTTTCTAGGCTGTCTCATGGAAATCTTGCAGCAAAATCCCTTTTTGACTCAAGAAAAGGTGGATTTTTCAGTGGAAACTTTCCTGACCTTCTCAAATCAGTCTTAGACTTCAGAGAGTATTTCAGGATTGTGGAGTTCATGACCTCTATGATTCTCATGATTTCTCTTGCTAGGTTACCCATGAGAAAGATTCAGTAGTTTCTAAAAAACACATGCACCCCAACATTCGAATTTGCTGGAATTTCAGATTCCAGTCTTCGGTTTTGTAAAAAATAACTGCACAGCTGGAGACTACAGATGCAAGCAAATGCAGGTCTCCCCTTTTGGTCTGTACCTCTATAACTACAGATGCATCAGATTTTGTATGGGGGCAGTTTCAATAGGGGCAGAGTTGCAAGGGCTGTGGAACTCATCACATTAGTGTCAAAGAGATGTTCATAGGTTGGTACTAGGCTATTGGCCCTAGGACCTATACAAGCCTAGCAATAACAATTCCCTGGATATTTCTTCCCACAATATTTACTTCCCTGGACCCCTTTCTAGCAAGCAACTGACGTGATCCCGAGGTGAATTTCCTGTCTCCCATCCAATCGTCAAGGTTCCTTTTGAAGAGGGCCAAGGAGGTGCTCTGCTTGACATGTATGGGCAGTCTATTCCAGAGTATGGGGAGTCTCTGGGTCAGGAACCTATCCCCCCAGCATGTTTTGTTCATCATGATGACAAGGTTTAGATCCCTGGAGCATGTGGCTCTGAGGGATTGGGATTTCTTTAAGTGAAGCATGTCCAACAGCTCAGGGTTTGACATGGCCTTGTATGTAAGCAGAGATCACCTCTGAGTAGATGATATGCCACAGAGTATAGCTGGAGTTTTTTTAGATGGTCAGCATAGGGCATCTGCTTTAGGCCTGTGATTCTTTTAGTGATGTATTTCTGCGGTCTTTCCAGCTGTTGCAGATGTCTTGTGAGGTACATACCAAACGGGACGTTGTACTCTATAATGGGTCTAATGAGGGAAGAGTACAGTGGGACAATGACCTCCTTTTTCTGGGTGAAAAGCCCTTAGTGATGAGGTGTGCCACATAGAAGGATTTCCTGACTGTTGTGGCGATGTGGTTATCGAATGTGAGACCATTGTTCACCTGTGTTCCTAAGTCTCTCATCACACTTTCGGTGTTTAGTGCACTGCCACCTATGTGGTAATTTATGGGTACATGTTTTTTCCCAAAGGGGATAACTATACATTTCTTGGCATTAAGCTTGAGCCCACTGCTCTAGCACCAATCATCTGTTTCTGTAAGGCCCTTTTGTAGAATATCCACATCATTTGGGGATTCAATAATGGCTCCCAGTTTGCAGTCATCTGCGAACTTTGTTAGTCAGAGTCCCTTAGTGTTGTCCTGTAGTTCAGAGAAGTAGATGCCAAACAAGAGCGGTCCCAGGACTGAACCCTGAGGTACTCCACTTGTCACCTGTCTGGAGCTGGATTTGGAGTCGGCTACTTTTAGAGTCTGGGTTCTTTCAGTAAGCCAGTTGGCAACGCATCGAGTGACATAGGGATTTATGCCCAGCTTAGTAAGTTTATCTATGATTCCAGAGTGGGGGATAGTGTCCAAGGCCTTGGCGAGGTCTAGATAGACTGTGTGGACTGCCTTACCCTCATCCACAGCTCTGGTGACTGATTCGAAGAAGTCAATCATGTTCAGGAGACAAGATCGTCCCTTCACTAACCCAAACTGAGTGGGGTCCAGTGTTTGAAGTTTGCCAATGTCTTTGTTTATAAGTTCCATGATAATGCGTTCCATGCCCTTGTAGGTCAGGTTCGTCAGATTGATGGGACAGTAGTTTCCGGGATCCAAGGTGGATCCCCCTTGTGGAGTGGGATAACTGTAGCTGTACACCACTCAGTGGGCATGAAGCCTGAGGTGAGGCTATGATTAAACATGACACTTAGGTGAGGTGCCAGTTCATTTTGTAGTTCATGTAGTACACAGCCCAGGATGTCATCTGGTCCCATGGGTGCTGTATTCTTAGCTTTGGAGATTGCGGTTTCTACCTGTGTGGCCATGATTACCAGAATGTGGCAATCTTTTGGTATTGAGGTGGGCCCTTTAGGGGGTGAAGTTGGCACTAAATCGATCTGCCAAGATATTTGCAATATCCTTGGAATCAGTATATTTAATGCCATTCTGTTGTAGCGCAGAGCAGATCTGAGCATTGCCATTTAGATTCTTGACATAACTATAGAATGTCTTGTGGTTGTCTTTGGAATCTTTAGCAATTTTATTTTCGTAACTAGCTTTGGAGGATTTTATGAGGGATCTCAACTTCTTACTGAGGCTGGTATGGGAGTTTTTTGCATCCTGGGATTTTCCTGTTTTCTGCAACAGTTTCTTCCTTCTGTTGTATAGTTTGTTTATGGCAGGGGACAACCAGATTAGCTTCCTTTTTTTGGAGGAGAGCGTGTTGGTTCTATTTGGGATGGCACGATTCATGCACTAGTGGATGTGCTTGTACAGTGCCTTAGTGTAGGAGTCAGCAGTCGAACTTTCAGCTCCTGTCTGCATGGGTGTCATGAAGTTTGTCACTTCTGACTTGAGTAGCATGAAGTTGGCTTTGGAGAAGTTTTTTACTGAGGTTTCCTTACTTGGTGGGGGGGGGGGTGGATGTGAAAGGTGATTAGCTTATGGTCAGACCTGACCAATGAGGGGGTGACCACTGGTGTGGAGCATCTATCTCCCATGCTGATAATGACCAGGTCTAGGATATTGGAGCCCCTAGTGGGACGATGGATTAGTTGATCCAGGCTGTTGGAATTTATGAATTCCAAGAACCGTTGGGAAAAGGTGTTGGTACCCGAGTAGTGGCAGGGTAGTTGAAATCACCCAGTATTAGGGTGTTTGGTTGTATCTTAATATTTTCCAGTATGTTTAGAAAAGTGTAGTGAGAATCTTGGTGGCATGGTGGGGGGATCTGTAGCAAGCGACAATTTGGATTGCAGTCTTACCTACTGTTAGTTGCATCTGGAGAATTTCACATGCATTGTGCTGGGCAACTAGCCTGCAGGTGTGAATATCCTTGGTGAATATGGACACTCCTCCACCTTGAGTGTTTCGGTCTTCGTTTGGTGGCCGAAAAGTGTGGTAAGAATTATAGCCGGATATTGCAGGGGTGCTGTCTGGAGCCTTGAACCAGGTCTCAGTTACTGCACAGATATTAATGTTCTCCATTTTTAGGAGTGCCTCGAGAGAGTGTATTTTGAGGTTTAGACTTCTAGCATTACCTTCAGATTTTGCATGCTTGTATCAGTTACGGTGGTGGTTTTGTCTTTTGAACCTTGCCTAAAAAAGGCACTATAGGAGTGGCAAGAGCTTTAGCCAGTAACCTGAATCCTAGGGGTGACAGGTGCAGACCATCTCTGGCAAAGCATCGTGGCTTGTCGATCATGTCATCCCAGGCAGACAGATACTGGATCCCCTTTGAATGACACCACAAGCTTAGCCAGTTGTTGAAGTCAATCATTTTGTCCTTATACTGTGGTATCATTCTGGGAGAAGGCAGGATGCTATTCAGGGCTAGGGGTCATACCTGCCTGGGCCATATGATCCTAGAGCTCTTCCATGTCTTTTTTCATGTAGTCCAGGAAGGTACATCTCAAGTCATTCACTCCAACACGAACAATGGCAGAGTCGCATTTGTACTTGTTGTGGACTTGAGTGCATGCTTTATGTGGCGGATCCTGGCACCCGAAAGGCAGCTGACTGTAATTTTCTACTTGTTCAGCCTGGTGAGAGGGACATCAGTGTGCCTGACTATAGAGTCACCTATGACTAAAGTGTTGGGTACGTTTTCTTGCCTTAAGGGTTGTTGTTGGGTGGCGCACTGGTGTTGTGAGCTATGTGTCACTTTGGTTGTGACTGGTGTTTGTTTGCGTTTCAGCTTCGGAAGTCCTTGCTGCTTGGGCAGGTTAATGTTAAAGGCCTCTGCATATGTGGGTTTAGTGTTGCTATATGTGGGTGTTGATGGTATGGGTTTTGAAGGGTTATGTCTTGCTTGAGGTGTAGTGCAGGTGTTAACCTTCCCCTCTTGACTGTCTAGCACAATCCTGGCTGGAGAGAGCTTTGCTTCCAGTATGGCTATGTAAGTGCATCTCTCGCAGGTTGTAGTGTTGGATGGTAGGAGAAGAGGGTTGTCCAGTGCAGTTGCTGCATTGCCCCAGTATGCCCTGATTCACCAGGTGGACAGGAGAAATCTCCAGAAGCTGACCCTTGGACATGCCTGTTTAGGTGCTTTTTTGTAAAGTACAAGAGCTGTTTTCCCTTACCTTTGCACGGTACTTTGCAATTATAGGCTGTTTAGTGCCTACGATTAATTTCTCCTTATTAACAAGGAGAGTTGAGTGCTTGTATCAGTTTAAGGCTTCCTAGTGCTTTCCAGTAGGTTCTAGAGCAAGTGCTAGTGACAGAGTTTCAAATTTTAATGCTACTACTGAGAAACCAGCTAGTTCTAAGGGAATATTTGAAGAGCAGACTTTCTGGCACCTGGAATAGTTTAACCGTAACCTCATAGTGCTGCACGATGTGAAAACACACATGTTTTTAAGTCAGGAAGTTGAAAGGGAAATGGCTAATACAATTACAATTTCAGAGCTGGAAAGCACTCCTCTAGTGTTAGATAGGCAGTACAATGCTCACCACTCCCACTGGTAAGCAGTAGGACTTCCCTCTACCACAGCAAGGTCTGGATAGCTCTGAACACAGAAAATAAAGTCCTGAAACCAGCAAAGCCTGGGATCTGGACTATATTAGCTAGGAAAGGTGGGAAACGAGCAAACTAGATAGTATTTTTTTTCTGTTAGAACAGGCTAAACAATGCAATAATACAGTAAATAAGCACAGAAAAGGCTAACACTCTTGAGTGTGTAGCCCTAAACAGTAAATGCAATTAAATCTTACAAAATTAGGAATTTAAAACTTTTTAAATGAAGCAAGGCAAGTGCACTACTGAAAAACGATTTAAGAGGCAGTAATCCAGTAGAATAAGTAGCTAGACTACATATACAGAAAAGCAGGTAAAACAACACTAAAACAATTCAGATGCATTGCAACCTAGAGCACTTGAGTTGTAGCAATATTAAGGCAAATACAGTTTTAATAAATGCACTAAAATATACTCTGTACTTCCAAAATGTTTGAGAAGCACAGTCAGAACACAAGGACATTCAGACAATTTTTTTTGTTAGAAAGGATGAATAGAAGGAAAGAAACTAAGTGGGTTGGCCTTCTCAGATGTTCTCTCTGTATTAGGTAGATTGGGCTAATGACACTAGACTGGGAGGAGTGTCCAAGATCAAATTTAGAGTGGGGAGGGCAACTGCAAGGATTGTGATCCATACCTTACAATCTCTTCAACATCTGTGGTCCCTGGGACCTCTTCGAGTGATTGCAGACAACACCACAGTGATGTGGTAAATAAGCAAGGAAACTCCAGGTCATACCCTCTGTGCTGGCTGGTTATGATGACTTGGGAGGTAGCACTTCAGCACTTATTAACCCTCTGAGCACCTTACATTCCATCAGAGCAAAGCATAGCAACATAGAAGTTGAGTAGGATCAGGACAGATCCTCATGAATGGAAATTGAATGAGAGGGTCTTCCAGAAATTGATCCAGTTATAGGGAGCACCTCAAATATATCTTTTTATCTCCTTTCAAAATAGGCAACTTAACAATTTCTGCACCAGGGCTCCTTGCAAGCAAGCCAAAACAAATACAGTTTCATTCCCATGAATGGGAATGTTCCTTAATACATTTCCACTCTTTCCACTAATATCCAGGGTAATTCTGAAGACCCAAAATCAGAAAAAAGGCCAGCACCAAGGAAGGTTCAAAAGTAGTTTAATAAAACTGAAACTAGACCGGTTTCAGCAGCAAGGCTTTCATCAGTAGTATAGTCAGCAAAAAGCACTTAGTCATCATCTTATATAATGTTCTCTAAGGCATCTATATGACATCACTTCCTGATAAGTCAAAAATGCAAACAAGGCAAAAGTAATTGAAAAATACAATCAAAGCAAAAGTAATTGAAAAATACATAGTTCAGTAAACAAAAAAGTTTGCCTGAGTTGCATGCATATCTCCGGATTATAATGAAAAAATCCAAAGAGACACAGTATACTGGTATATCAATGATAATAAACAAACTTAATAAAAAACATACAATAAAGGGTAAATGCCCAAAATAAACCCAAAACAAAAGTCAGGTTATAAGAATTCTGGTGTTGAATACCAGCCACAGTATCCTAAAATGAGCTGAAATGCAAAAACCTAAGCAATGCAACCTGATAAGAAATAAGTACATATACGTAATGCAAGTGATGGTTAATTACAAATTATAATTTATCATTTAATCCAGGAGGGAAAAGCCCCCCAAGTTTAATGATCCACCTTTTTTCTTTGGTATTTAGGATATCATGCCAACCTGTTTTAAAAGATCGATTCCCTATGATATGATCAATGATGGTGAATGTAAATTTGGCAGTGGGATGTTTGATAACATGTCTATATAGTGCATCAGTTAATCTTCTGTTTCTAATGTCACCAAGGTGTTCAGAGATCCTGACACGAAACTGTCTAGACGTTTGGCCAATATAAAATGCATGACATGTACATGTGGCAAGATAAATAATCCAGTCTGAACTGCAGTTACCAAAAACTGTATGTCGATATTTGTCCAGTGTTCCTACTAGTGAAAGAAGTAGTTTTGAAAATATAGTTACAAAACTGCAATGTCCACATGGATAAATGCCTGAAAGTTTATCTCCAGTAAGTGTTCTTTGAGTTGGAGTGTGATCCATGACCCTGTTTTTTTTATAGTGTGAAAATAGATTCCCTAAAGTTTTGCCTTTCCTATAGGAAAAATAACATCGTTCTCCGAGATAATCTTCCAACAATGGATGAGAATTCAATATATTCCAGTGAGTATTAATAATATTTACTAAATTGGCACTATTCCTGCCATAAGTGGTGACAAATCTACATACATCTGATTCCTCATTATGAGTTTTAGTATTGTATTGGAGAAGAGAATCCCTGGATTTAGCATTACTAAATTGGACTGCTGACTCAATAGTACGAGTGGAATAACCTCTGGACAAAAATCCTAATAAGGGTCCTAATACATTTCAAACTTCATCTTTCCAGGTACTGTTCTTGACATCTATTTTTGGATTCATTTTCATTGGTAATTGTTTTACCATAATGAAGAATTTTTCTGTGACAATCATTTAACTGTCTGGATGGTGTTGTTAAGTCGTTTTTTCTTGAACACTGGACTTTAGAGAACTGTTGTAGCACAATATAACAGTGCCATTTTTTCAGGACTTTTCATGTATGTGTTCTTAGTTTATAACACGTGTATATTTCATATTATTTTGCCTAGTCGTTTCTTTTTATACTGGATTTCTGAGTACTGTTGTAGCACAATACAACATTGCTATTTTTCAAGGACATTTCATGTATGGGTGCTCAGTTTGTAATATGTGCATAATTTTATTCTATTTCATTTGATTATGATGAACTAGCCATTGTTATATACACTAGGTTGATACAATATTATTGCTTATATCTGTTCATTCCTATGTTCCTACTGATTCATGTTTTGTTTTACATTTGAGTCAATATTGGTCACATATCTTGAGGGCTTTTGTTTTGTTTGCCCAGTGTTGCACTCAGGTCTTCTTTTAGAATAATTGCTGGGTATACAGTGCTGACAATAATCATCTGTACATTTATACCTTTGATAACAATTTCATCTGAGGACTGTATTGAACAATTATTGATTTCTTAATATTGTTATCTGATTTAAATAAGGTGCATAAGTGTGTCTGGCTTAAATTCATTACATATTGGTATACTCCATATGGATTTAGCCACCTCTGAACAACTGTAGGTTGTGTATTACTCAGAACATTGCATTTTAGACATTACAGGCCTTTGACTTTTTGGTCTGTATAGCATTTTTGCCTAGGTGCTAGGGTTAATTATTCCCCTATATATAGGGTTACATTTGCCATTTATTCTGGCTTCAACTTTTTGTGACTCTGATTGTGATTTTCTGTTTTGGACTTATTCGTGATTTGCCAATTCAACCCTTAAGAATAAAAGAATCTTTTCAGGGTTCATTTTATTTTTATTTTTATATCTTCTTCCTCCGGTACATTGCAACTTATTGTCATGGATCTCAGTAAATTGTTATCTGGTTTATGCTCCGACAAGGATGACTTAAAAATTTTTGGCATAGGAACTGAACATACAGAAAAGGTGGATTTGGTAATCATGGATCCAGTTGACGGTTGTAAAACTTATTCTTTCAATTAGGTAAACAAATTAAGATGCTTAGAACAAACATTTGGTACAGTAAATTGTTTAAAGCTTACCAAATACAGAATATATCCCTAGATGATTGAGAGGTAAAATCCAACCACTAGTGGGCACACCGGATGAAACTCTGTTGAAAGATTGGCAACAAGCACAACAGGAGGCTGCCATGATTAGAGTTAACATTTTGGCCTCTTTCTATGAGAGAACAATACAGAGTAATATTATTGAAGTAGAAAAAACATGTAACAACCTGAAACGGTTTGAACATGAGGCTAGTTTTCAGGGTTGTCTTGGCAAATTATCTAAAGAAATCTCTATTTTGGAAAATAACCTTAAGAAAAAGAAATTGCATAAATTTGCCCGGGATAAGGAAGATTATGATAGGGGCAAACAATTTGATTCACAAAGGGGTGTGAGGTTTGCTCATGGTACCAAGAATGCTTCATTTATACGCAAAAAAAAGAACAAGGTCTATTTTAAAAAAGACTGGGCCTAGCTTTATTACCTATGGTGAGGATTCTTCGACTACTGATACTGAGACACCTAATATTGGTGATTCTCCAAATGCTAAAAGGGGTCGAAGGACTGAGGTCCCTTTAGGGGGAAAAAACACAGGGCAGGAAGGAAACACAGAGGTCAAAAACTTAGAAGAGATCTTCATGTCGATAGTGAAGTAAATCATTCATGTACTAATGTTTTAAATATTTCAAGTCATATTTTGACTGATGATCAATATTCCCTTCTTAATAAAGGCCTTGGTTTCATACCTGGTTTTTTCACTGATGAAAGTATTTTGATTTCTGATACAATGGATTTTTGTAGGAAAATTAACTTGAAATTATTTTTTCAACAACAAGATCAAACTGACAATGTTCAAAGATCATCTGATTTTAGATTTCACAAATCTACATTTAACCCTCCCATGGATAAACATGTTGCTGTTTTCCAGCAGGCGGTTATAAAGGATATACACTTCAATTTGGGTTCTGTTGACACTATAAAGCATAACATGTCTAGGAAGGAACAAATAGCACTCACACAACTCAGAAACAATACGGATATTGTTATTATTTCTGCCGACAAAGGGGTGCGGTGGTGGTGATGGATACTGAGTATTATGTGAATGAAGGTCTTAGACAACTTTCCAACCATCATCATTACATGAAGATGGAGATTGATCCGACTCCAGGTTTTGCCTTGGAAATTAATGAATTTTTGGAAAAGGCTGTAGAATCTGGAATTATCTCTGATAAAACCAAAACTCATTTGACGGTTAAGGATCCTACAAACAACAACTTTATCTACTTCCTAAGATTCATAAGTCCATTGATCAGCCACCAGGCAGACCGATTGTATCTGGCATTGGGTCACTCACTGAACCCTTGTCTGTTTTTCTAACTGAAAATTGAAACCACTGTTAACATGTGTTAGAGCAAGAATCAAGGACACGACTGAATTTTTGCAGATAGTCTCCAGTCTCAATTGGACCCTGAATGGCTTATGTGTACCCTTGATGTATCCTCGCTTTATACCAACATCCCTCATTGGGCGGTATTAATGCCTTGGAATACTGGCTAAATAAAACCAATTTATACCCCCAGGGATGAACACCTTATTGTTGTGTATGGCTGAACACATTCTAACTAAAAACGTTTTTATTTCCAACAAAACTGCTATTGGCAACTACAGGGTACGGCTATGGGTGCATCCTTTGCACCCATCTATGCTGATCTTTTTATGGGCTACATGGAAGATATGATTTTATATGACCCTTTGCACAACATATATCTACCTGAGATTGATATATGGAGAAGATACCTGGACGACTGTTGGCTTATATGGAAAGGAGGTGAGGAATACCTCCAGGAATTTATTCAACATTTGAATGGGAACATCTGGGGTATCAATTCACTGTGGAATATAATAGGAGTGCAATCAGTTATTTGGATGTCAATTTAATTCGACAGGAGGATAACACTCTTAGAACGTCCGTACACAGAAAATTCTCACAATATAATACCCTTCTACATGCTGATAGTTTTCATCCGAAACATATTATTCGGAACATACCGAAATCACACTTTGTGCGGATGAAAAGGATTTGTTCCTCAGTGGATGATCTTCAGAGTCATCAAATGGATCTAACCAAGAGATTTTTGTCCAGAGGTTATTCCACTCGTACTATTGAGTCAGCAGTCCAATTTAGTAATGCTAAATCCAGGGATTCTCTTCTCCAATACAATACTAAAACTCATAATGAGGAATCAGATGTATGTAGATTTGTCGCCACTTATGGCAGGAATAGTGCCAATTTAGTAAATATTATTAATACTCACTGGAATATATTGAATTCTCATCCATTGTTGGAAGATTATCTCGAGAACGATGTTATTTTTCCTATAGGAAAGGCAAAACTTTAGGGAATCTATTTTCACACTATAAAAACCAGCGTCTAGCATCACACTCCAACTCAAAGAACACTTACTGGAGATAAAGTTTCAGGCATTTATGCATGTGGACTTTGCAGATTTTGTAACTATATTTTCAAAACTACTTCTTTCACTAGTAGGAACACTGGACAAATATACGACATACAGTTTTTTGGTAACTGCAGTTCAGACTGGATTATTTATCTTGCCACATGTACATGTCATGCATTTTATATTGGCCAAACGTCTAGACAGTTTCGTGTCAGGATCTCTGAACACCTTGGTGACATTAGAAACAGAAGATTAACTAATGCACTATATAGACATGTTATCAAACATCCCACTGCCAAATTTACATTCACCATCATTGATCATATCATAGGGAATCGATCTTTTAAAACAGGTTGGCATGATATCCTAAATACCAAAGAAAAAAGGTGGATCATTAAACTTGGGGGGCTTTTCCTCCTGGATTAAATGATAAATTATAATTTGTAATTAACCATCACTTGCATTACGTATATGTACTTATTTCTTATCAGGTTGCATTGCTTAGGTTTTTGCATTTCAGCTCATTTTAGGATACTGTGGCTGGTATTCAACACCAGAATTCTTATAACCTGACTTTTGTTTCGGGTTTATTTTTGGGCATTTACCCTTTATTGTATGTTTTTATTAAGTTTGTTTATTATCATTGATATACCAGTATACTGTGTCTCTTTGGATTTTTCATTATAATCCGGAGATATGCATGCAACTCAGGCAAACTTTTTGTTTACTGAACTATGTATTTTTCAATTACTTTTGCCTTGATTGTATTTTTCAATTACTTTTGCCTTGTTTGCATTTTTGACTTATCAGGAAGTGATGTCATATAGATGCCTTAGAGAACATTATATAAGATGATGACTAAGTGCTTTTTGCTGACTATACTACTGATGAAAGCCTTGCTGCTGAAACCGGTCTAGTTTCAGTTTTATTAAACTACTTTTGAACCTTCCTTGGTGCTGGCCTTTTTTCTGATTTTGGGTCTAACAAGTGCTCTTGCCGTGCACCAGCCTAACTTGCTAGCTCCTATACACTACATTAATTCTGAAGAGCCAGAAGAACTCTCCAAAACTCATTGTGGTGATTATCTTTTGGCTCAGACAACAGGTGTCCCTTCTTATTGCAATGACTAAGGGCAATTGCCACAAGTTTCCTCACATACTGGACCTACTCATAGAAGACAGGGTGAGTTTGATGCACTCCAGTCTCAAATATCTTCAACTAATTGTTTGGATGATTCAGTGCTACTTCCTTCTTATATTGACAAGTGGAAAAGATTTTCTAGCTGATGCCAAGACAGGACCCATCAGCCTTCTTGGGCTAGTTTTCCTTGGGTTCTGCATTATTTGTGTGAGTTACTATTCTCTGGCTTCTGTTACTTCTCTGTCAGCATACTTCTCGCTCCCATTTCAATATGTCTTTCTGTGATTCCTCAACTTTCTTCTATGTTTTTAGTGAAACAGTTTCATAAGGGAGTTTTACACCTGGGACCACCAAGTAGACAGGTATCTCCTTCCTGGGATCTTAACCATGACTGTGTTTAAACCTGGTCATCAAGCAGGCTTAAGGTTTATTACATGGAAAACTGTTTTTCTCATTGCTTTGACTCAAATCATATCTGGTTTTCCACTGAGATAGAATCTCATCAAGAACAAGTCCCTCATTCATGCCCAAGGTTGTTTCAGAGTTCCCTTTGAATAAAGATAACAGTATCTCAGTGTTCTGTCCAGATCCTCAGAACCAAGGAGAAATTATTCTACATACACTGGATGTGCATAGTCAGCTCAGGTGTGATTTTAACAGAACTAAGTTGTTTAGAAAAGCTGGTCTGCTATTTGTTTCTTACACTGAGACAAAGAAGACAACCTGTGTCAAAACAGATTATTTTTAGATGGTTGTCCTCAACTTTTGTAATTCCCACCGTGGTAAACCTAACACGCAGTTTAAAAGTTCATTCTACTAGACCTCGTCTGCTTCTATGGCATATTTGGTAGGGGTGGACTCTAGAAGTATTCTAGAGGCATGTATAAAGAGAGAAACAGCTTCAGGTAAAACCCAGGGGCACAAAACCAGAGCTATATATAACCAAAAATACACCGAGGTACCACACAATAGCGTCTTTAATAACACAAAAAAATATAAAACAAAAACAAAATAAATAAATAAAATAAATAAAAAATAAATAAATAAAAATAAATAAATAAATAAAATAAAATCAATAAAAAATAAATAAAAATAAATAAATAAATAAAAATTAAAAAAAATTAAAAATAAATAAATTAATTAAAAAAAATAAAAAATAAATAAAATAAACAAATAAAAAAAATAAATAAAAAAAAAAATTTATTTTTTATTGTATTTATTTATTTTTTATTTTTATTTATTTATTTATTTATGTATTTATTTATTTGTGTTATTAAAGACGCTATTGTGTGGTACCTCGGTGTATTTTTGGTTATATGTATTCTAGAGGCAGCTACATGGTCCATTGTACATACTTTAACAAGGCAATTGCAAACTTGACCTCTTTTCTAGATCCAGTACAGGTTTTGGTAGGACCATTCTCCACAAATTTCTGGATCCATATCTTCTCTCCTTCCAGGTTGGATAATCTTTAGTAATCAACCCAGGTGTTCTAAAAGCTTCTGCAGCCATGGGAAGATGAACATAGCACAGTTGTGTAAGCTGCACTTACCCATAACAGTAGATGTTCGAATTCTTCACTGATGAAGTAACTGCACCCACCTTCCACTCCTTACCCCTGTTTTTGAATGTAGTTACTTGTTTATAATGTAAAATTGTTTATTATTGCATATTTCATTGGTTTAGGATGAGTACACTCATTTCTTAACTTTTGGACAAGAAATTCCTGAAGATTTTTCACTCTGTAATAGCTGATTTTCGCACCACAAAACTGCCCAATCAGCCCAAAGAGTGAAGGTGTGGGAGGGAGCCAGAGGATTTGGAAGCTAGCCAGTTGCTGTGTCTTGGGAAAGGCACAACCCTTATACCCTAAAGGCTACTGCAAAAGTGAGGAATCTGAACATTTACTGTTATGGCTAAGTGCAATTTACATATTTGTACTTTATGATTGCTCTGGCTTCCTCAAGAAGAGTATCTAAGTTGCAAGTTCTTATAGCGGGTAACCCTTATCTCATTTTCCACAAAGATAGTTTTTTTTGAGAATTAATCATTTGTTTATGCCTAAAGTGGTATCCTAGTTTACTCTGAACCAGCCTGTCCTTCTTCATGTCTTCTTTCAGAATCTAAAAACGGGGGAGGAAGAATACTCCATACCTTAGATGTCCATAGACAACTCCGGTAGTATCTTGACAGAACAAAATCTTTCATAAACTCTAATCAGTTGTTCATTTCTTGTGAAGGTAAGGAAAAAAATGACAACCTGTATCAGTCAAAGTAGACTATTTCCAGATGGATGTCTCATGCTATTACCTTTTGTTATATCCACCAGAACACGACAATTCTAGGCAGGGTTTTACTGGGACGTTGGCTTCATCTGTGGCTTTTGGAAAGGATTGGATTCTAGAAATAATCTAGAAGCAGAAATTAGATCCTCAGTACAGGTTTAAGACAGGCTTTCTTTGGACCATTCTTCTGGGACTCCTGGGCTCTCATCCTTCCACATTCCAGTCCAAGCTATGGTAATCTACCCAGATATCTAAGACTAGTGCAGCAGTGATCATAATTTTGAACATACTACAGCTGTGTAAGTGAACTTACCATAGCAATAGATGTTTGAATGATTTCCACGATAACTGCACACTGATCAGCAGTTTAATTTCAGTTCATCCAGTGTGAAAAAAAGAAACTAAGGAATAAGGGCTAGTAATTTTGCCAGCCTTAGTAAAATTCAGTCACTGGCTAGTAAATACACTGCCTGGGTACCAGCAAAGAAGAAAATTAGAGAGTCTGGAAAATAAATCAACTAGAAAATGTGAAGAGAAAACACTGACTGGGAAGAATCCTGCATCTGTTAGCAAAAAGCAGTTCAAGCTCCAACTTTGGTGCAAGAGATGGTTTCCAGTAATTTACACAAATAAATAAATCAAACTTCTCAGAGTTGATTAAAATAAATGAAATACTAAAGGAGTATATCAACTCAAATAATAAATGGCTGGAAAAAAATGGAAGAAACTTTAAGAAGCTATCCAGATGAACAGATAAAACTGCAAAAATTAGATGTCAAAATGAAAAAAAAACAGCTGTCTGAGTATGGAACCTGTCAAGAAGACCTGCTTCAAAAAATGGTAATCTTAGAGGGCAAAGCACACAGAGAAAACCTGAGATTTCCTGCAGTACCACAGAAACTGGAAGGAACAGATTTTAATTTTATGAAAACACAAATGATTAACCAATGCACAGATATAGGCCAGATGGGCATGACTGCATTGCTGTAAATCCACACACACACACACACACACACACACACACACACACACACACACACACACACACACACAACTACTGTTACACAGTATAGCTCACAGAACTTATTGCACACGCCACCGGTTACATCTAAAATAAACAACTGGACTGGTATTCCACAGCAAGATTTGTTAATTGAAAGGGCACACGGAGTGTGTCCTCCAAACCTGGTCATGAAAGAGCAGCCAAGACCTGTAATAGTGAAGATGCAGTCATACCAGCAGAAAGAGTTGATCCTGAAAATACTGTGGAAGAAGGGCAAAATTCTAAAAAGTGAAGGCAGTAGAGTGTTTGTGGAAAATTATTATTCACTGTAGACTAAGCAGAAGAGAAGCAAATTTATGCCAGCAGTCAGAGAATGTCGAGAGGTAGGTATGAGATTCAAGATGCTCTATCCAGCTTTCTTCAAAATATTTTTTCTGTAAAGAATTTTTTGATGCAGAACATGCTAAGGAGGCAATACAAAAGCTTGTCCAACAAAAAATGAGCCATCAAAGAAAAGGGGACTTTGCTTCTTATTCTAGAGAGACTTTGTCAGTGAAACCTTTTCCAACATTCCAAAGAAAAATACCTGATAGAAAAAAGCACATGATTTGAATAGAAGAATCAAGAGTACCTTGAATTTTGAACCAGAATTTGGTGTTGGGCGATGGAGATTAACAAAAAGAAGACCAGCAACACTGAAATTTGTGAAGAAATCTGGGATTGTAAAGCATCAGTCACATTTGTGAACTATGGCTTTACAAGAAAAAAATGGTTGAGAAAGATTGTACTTTTGCTGACTTTGTTAAACTCCTGGGTAGACTGAAAAATATATACCCCAATTCATGTCATTAATGCTTGGAATGACACTAACAATTTAAAGTAACAGTAAGCAAAACAATTTTTATTCTTAATATTTGTATAAAACATTTTATGATATAAATTCCATGTTATATAGTATACCAGATTTGAAAACATGGGGAATGCACTGAGAAGGGCTGAGTCTCTTGTATATGCAATGATATAGCTTGATTTTTTTTTCCTTTAGCAAATAAATATTCAGTGCAAATTGAGAAGTCTGCAGCTGAGGGCAGTTGTGCATTCATATGTTTCGATGGAGACAAGCAGACTACAGGTGCAGGGAATACATCTTGAGAGTTTTGAACATTGTTTGCTGAGGGAAATATAAAATTAAAAGGTTCAAAAAAGGCAGCTCAGTAAAAAATAAAGTTTAAAATTATTGGAAGTGAATAACAGATAGCACCTTTCCTAGCTGCCTAAATTCTTCAGTGCATTTACTAGAACAACGTATGATTTAATTTTATTTAAAGATAGCCTGTGCATTTTTTCTTGAGGCTAAAAGGTAATGTTTTCTGAAATTAAACAAGCTGTTTTTCACATATTGGAAGGAAATAGAGACATGAAGGGAACAGAGAAAAATCATTGTAAGTTGGAGTACATTCTGTAACATGCACTTTAGAGTGGATATCCTTAATTTTAGGTTAGATAATGCTTGTAGATGCAGTTGGGATAGTTGTTCCTACCAGGAGGGTTAAACTTCATTATTTGAAGATGTACATAGTTTTTTGTGTTTGTTTTAAGTTAATAGGTTATGGAGCTGTTCCGGGTGTGTGATTTGTTTTGAGGGTTTTTGTTAAAACAAAAACATCTTAAAAAAATGTGACATAGGTTCATGACAAGAAGCAATTGTATAAAAGAACATCCTGTCAAACATTAGTGGGTGCATGTAACACAAAGTTGGAAATAAGCATTTAAAAAGGGGTCCTATTACGTGATCGAAGACACATTCTGTCAAATACGTCTTGATCAACCGTAAAAGAACGAAAGGCAAAATAGCGAATCGGCTTTTAAGTGAATTCATTCCCTGAGAAAGAATTTGCTTGGCTGCTTCCATTACTTTTCCATTTTCAGTACTGTAGTGCGATCTCAGAGTTGGTATATTTAAGTAGGGGGGAGTGGGGGGGGGCTTACTTTATGTACTATTTTAAAGGTTTTTTTTTTTTTTTGGAACAGCGACTTTTTTCCCTTGGAAAAAAAAAATGCTGTTCTGGGGTTTCGATATTGTAAGCTTTTGCTTACATGGGGTTGATTAATCATCGTTTGTTTATTTAAGCGTTCGATGATATAATATAGACCCTTTAAAAAAGCTGTTGTGTATAATATGTGGGAATAATAACTTAGCATAATGACTGCACTATCTGTATTATTTTGGAATATAAATGGCCTCACAGGTATAGACAAACAGGTAAGAGTATTAATTATTAATATTATTAATTAATACTAAGAAATGCAGAGTGCAAATAGCAATGCTGCAGGAAACACATTTGTAAAGAAATAAGCATGTGAATTCGATAAAGAAAGGATTTCAGGATGGATATTTAGCCAACTATCAGGAGCAAAGAAAAAGAGGAATACTTCTATTAATTGCTAGAGGAGCTCCAATAGTGAAAAGAGAAGGAAAAAAGATAATAAAGCTAGATCTGTGGTAGTAAGGGGCTGTTGGTAATGGAGGATGATTATGCTGGCATATATTTATTGATTCACCTAAAACTGGTATTATTCAGCTTATGAAAATTTTGGCAGAAATAATCAGCTTTTAACAGAGAATACTACTTATAGGTGGGGACTGGAACTTGATTTGCAACAGTGAGGATGTATTGGGGGATCAAGAACTTAAAATATAACAAAATATGGTATATTTCTGAAGATATTTATGAAAATATTTGGTATGGAATATGTGAATTCAGTGTTAGGAAGTCAGAGAGAATTTATATATTATTCCCTAAGGTACAATAACTAGGGTAGACTAGACAGAAATTATATTTCACAGGAACCTGTGTATTTAATTGAAAGTTTTGACAGCCAATAAACAACAATTTCAGATCGTGCACCAATAAAAACTAAGATAAAATGCAGAGTAATGAAGTAAAAATGAGACACTGGCACTTTTCATCTATGTGATAAAAAGACAAGAATTTAAGGAATGGGTAGTGTAAACTATCTGAGAGTTGTCAGGGAAGATAGACATTTCTTCAGAAGTTACAGCTAGTGAGTGGGATAAAATGAAAGTGGAGTTTAAACAATAGGGTAGAAATAAAAGAAAAAGAGATATGGTTAAGAAGTAGCAGAAATTATTTAGAGGGGACAAAGGTCAAAGTATTGCAGAACAAGAAGAGTCACAACTGCAAAGTGTAAATTAAAAATAGTGGAATATCCAGATAATATGAAAGACTGCCGTTATGTGACTGTTTTTTGATAATAACTGCAGAGCACAAAAACGTTTAGCACCGTGACTTAGACAACAAAAGGTAGAAAGGGTTGTTGCCAAACTTAAGGTGCATATAACAAGAAAATAACCAAAGATATTAGCACAAGTGGAAATATTTATGGAAGTTAAGGTAAGAGGTAGATGAGACTTAATCATTATCAGTTAGACAGGAGGAAATGAGATAAAAATGGTGATGTTTAATCAATCTGCAGGAAAGTTTCCAGAAACAGATGGTATTCCTGTGGAAGTTTGGAAGCTGTTAGGAAAGAAAGTGATAATCTGGAAAGTATTGTTTAATAGTATTTTAAAAGGAGGGGAAGCACTATCATGCTGAAAGAAAGCTGTATTGGCTGTACTACCTAAAGATTGTAAAGACCCATCTAACCCAGCTTCAGGTTCCCTATTATATCAGCAAATGCTTAAAATAGCGAATGCTGTTTGATCGACCATTTTAAATCGAAACTGCGAAATCCCAAACACAGGGAACAGTGATTTTTTTCCCAGGGGAAAAAAGCACTAGACCGTTTTCGGGACTTTGCCATTTCCTCCACTGTGGTGCGATCTCGGAGTTGGTATATTTAACTAGGGGGGCTGTGGGGCCACAGTCCCCCACATTGGGGGGGTGTGGGGGATGAATCCCCCCCACACTTTATTTTGTGTTTTTTTTAAAGGAGCACCAATTTTTTTCCTGGGGAAAAAAAAATCACTGTTCTGTGTTTTCAGCATTTTGCCGTTTCGATTTTTAAGAGTCGATTATGTAGCATTCCCTATTTTAAGCATTCGCTGTTATAATATAGACTCCAGCTTCATATTGACCCATTTCAATTTTAAACCAGAGTTAAAAGAATGGCAAAGGTGTTGCCAATATTTATAGCTATATAACAATATGGCTTTGTGAAGGAGAGCAAACATTTGACATTAGTAGAGCAATGATGATCCAGAGGGAAGCAGAATTCAAGAAAATACTACTGTTGTTGTTGGATTTTGACACAGACTAAGCATTCAACAGGGTAAGCTGGGACTTTATGAGAAGAGCAATGGAAACATTTGCATTCCCTGATAAAATAATAAGGTTAATTAGGAAGATATATGAGGGATCAAAGAAAATAATTACAGTGGGAGGGTTCCTGTCTGATAAGTTGTGTCTGAACAGAGAAAACAGGCAGGGATGAGCTCTCTCCCCTTTGTTATTTGCTTTATATTTGGAGCCTTTTGGCAAAGAAAATAAGGGACTCAAAAAGTTAAGGATATAACTGGTATGGTTATCAAGAAAAGTGGGATTTATTTGCAGACAATATTATTTTGTACCTGATAAAACCAGAAAGGGACATCTTAGTGTTGTGGAACATTTTGAGACAGTTTCAGGTCCTTTTAGGATATAAAATTAATGAAGATAAAACAAAGGCGATAGCTCTAAATTATGCACCCATACATGAATTGGTTCAGCATTATCCTTATTTATGTGGACATGGTAAAATTAAGGTTGTAGAAATACGGATTAAAAGGCTCCTGTTATGGCAGCTAAGGATATGTGGGAAGAAATTAAACAAAAGCTCTTATGGATATGAATAGCAACATACAAGTGATACAAGCAGTGAAAATGGTTTTACTCCCTTTAGCTTTATATCCAGGACAGGCATACTTTATCAACCAGATGAGAAGTTGACAGTATTTAATAAAAAGTTGAAGGAATTTATCTAGAAGGGGGAGAGGGAAAGGGTCAAGTAGATAAGTTGATCCTTCCAATAGAACAAGATGGTTTTGGATAATCTAATTTGAAGGGATATTTTAGAGCTACACAGTTAAGGCTGTTATACATAACACAAGCAGAAAGCTATGATTCAAAATGATGATGATGAAATGTGGAAATTTAAGAAATAAGGAGAGAGTGGGATTTTGTATCCAGATTCTTAAGGGTAATAACAGTATTACAGAATATTATAGTCAAATTTAGCAGAAAGTATTTTAAGAATTAAGTGAACATGAGAATGGAGAGAGGAGATTTTGCCGGTAGCAGTGACTGCATTTGGGGTAGAGTAAACAGGCAAGAGAGGGCTGGAATTTACTGGAGAAAATTGGCAAAAGAACCAAGGTACTGGGAGCAAATAACTAGAGAGGAAAAGATAATAGAATGGGAAGAGGCCAAAAAGCCAAGAAGGACTACAGGCTAGACAATACCTTCCCTACTAGGGACTGATATCAGAATATAGTTAAGAGAAAGGGATAGGGGAATCCTGAGTGAAAATCCTGCTCTGGTTGGGTTTTTAGATGAATCTAGAACATGAGCTGCTGTTAAAAAGGGGGAATTAGTAGGCATATAAAATATTGCATGATAACTATAGGAATCAGTCAGAGGAGTTTAGAAAAGATTGGGAAGGGAGATGAGATAAGCAATTTACAAGGAAACAATGGGAGGACAGATGTATGGCTCCCAAGTATGTAACAAAGTCTAGAAGATTTAGGATTTTTGCTTGGAGGTATTTGCATAGCTATTTTTATACCCCCAAGCAGATTCAAAAGCATTTTTCCTCAGGTAAATGGCAAATGTTAGAAGTGTGATGGAGTGTAATGAGTTGTTAGAGTTTAAAAATTCCCTAGAGAGTACTCTGTTAGAAATATTGGGTGAGTAAATGGCTGTAACTAAGGAAATTATTCTTTTGAGCTGGGAAGTAGAATTGGAATCCTCAGTGTGGGCCATTTCAAGGCTATTAGGGGATGGCTCTCCTGATGGGATAGAAGGAATGGGATCAGGACCCAGGGAGCTCCTATGGGGGAGAAATGAATCCAAGTGGGAAAGAGAAGTCCACTGCCCTGAAATAGAGAGCACTTTCTTGAAACCTTTGAAAGCAGAATCCAAGACTGGCCTGACACACCTCCTGTAGGAGCCAAAGGGCCTTACACAGACTGCTCTTGATGTCCTATTGGACTTGGCTCTATAGCCAGTGCTGGAGCCGAGATAGTGCCAAAGCTCCAAGGGAGAGGGATGCTTCCAAAATCTTCAGATTTGTGTTAGGCACACCGGATCTGACACCAACACCTCAGCTCTGAGATTTATCCAGGTCCAAGCGACTTTACGACAGTCAGAGCAGATAAACAGTCAGAGTCAATGAAGATCATGTCTTTGAATCTTACATTGATAAGGCCTGGGAAACACTTGGGTCTAACAGCCCTGAATATGAAGGTTGGAGGAGGAAAGGAGTGATAATATTGTGAGGGGTTGGGTCCATGTTCACAGGTCCAAGAGTGATCAGAGCCAGGAAAACCCCAAACTGGATTTGGTTTCTGAAGAACCTCCTCATCATTCTATCCATATCTACTTTAGATAGGCTGTTGGAGGACTGAGCTGACTGAAATGGTGAAGCATTGGAGGTAGGTATGGAAGAGCAGTGGAAAGTTCTTTCTTAAAGAAAGTGGGACCATAGTGAAACCAGCTCTTGGGAGAAGTGAGGTTCTGGTAATGGGGGGGAGGTGCTGGATCCAATACCAGTAGGGTCCAGCACTGATGTTGGATCCAAGATCTTAGGAAGCTTTGGACCCAGACCTGAAGAAGAAGATGCAATCTGGTGAATGCTTCTTGGCCTCTCTTGGTTCTTT
This sequence comes from Protopterus annectens, assembly GCF_019279795.1. Taxonomy (NCBI): domain Eukaryota; kingdom Metazoa; phylum Chordata; order Ceratodontiformes; family Protopteridae; genus Protopterus; species Protopterus annectens. The sequence continues at coordinate 1,942,902,063 of NC_056731.1, forward strand.
GTTCTTCTCCTTTTCTTTAGGCTTGGCAGTAGATTTGTCATAGGGTTTCCCGAGAGAAGGGAAGAGAGCAGAAGTAGTAGAGTGAGACAGGGAAGTTTCTCCAGTGAAGACAGGGAAAAGACCCTTTAAAACTAATTTGTTCCTCTTTTCTGTAATGGCCCCAATGCCAAAAGCAGCACAAATGGAGCACTGGTCATCAAGATGGGTCGCCCCCAAACAGTAAACACACTCCACATATTTGTCTGAATTAGGAATTTTATACCCATAGACCACACATTTTTTAAAACCTACAGGTTTATCAATTATATCGAACAGAGGCTACACCAACACCTAAAAGGAAATAAGTATCACAAAAAAGCACAAATTCAAACCACAAGCAATGGCAAATGTTATTTGACCGAAACACTGCTCCAAAAATACCACTAAAGAGGAAAATTACAATTACCCTTATTAAAGTCAGTGACTGGGAAAAGTTCCAAAATGGTGAATACAGAAGCCTATCTCTAAAGATTTTTTTGTTTTGTTAGGTAAAGAGAGGCAAGTATAAGTAAATGGAAAACTACAACAGAGAAACCAATAACCAGACTAAATCCAAAAAGAACAACAAAGTTGCTTCGACTTAAATGCATCCAAGCCTGAGCAATGAAGACCACATCTGTAGCAGATGAAAAGCAAATGAGATCTGTGGTAATTCTCCACTTGCAGGGCATTATGGAAAAGGGGAGGAGCCTGAACTTTGGATCCAAAGTGTGAGAGTGGTCTAAGTCGGATCTGAGATGGATTCTGTAACCCACCTGTTGAAGAATAAATAGAAGAGACATCAGATCCTAAAGATTTGGAAAGCATAATCAAAAGATTCATTTGGTTTGGTCTTAATCCAAACCTTTATGCTAAATATTATAGCTGCATAGCAAAAGACTAAAAAAACTATTTAATTGCAAATTGTTTTGGCTATAAAAATTGTAACCAGCCCAGTTTTCAGAACTATTGATATGGCTCCACAGCAGATGAATAAAAACTATTTCATTGTGAACTGGAAACATATTTTTCTGTTGGCGGTTACCCATAAAGGAGACTTCACTCTTTGCACCCTTGAACTTAATATATTTCACTTTGAGGTTACTATGCTCGGGGGCAAAGCAAGTTAGGACAGCATCAAAACTTTCCCAAGAAACCATGTTTCAGCAATCTATACTGGATATTACTAACTACTACTATTGTAAGTAGCCCGTTCTGAATAATCAAATATTTTTGCATATAAAAATGTAAAGGTTGGCAAAAATAGTAAGGTGCTTCATCATAATAACAAAAAATGTAAAAGAAAATACACATTTCTCTAGATAAAGTATCAGTGTGCCTAATTATACTTAAAATAAACAACAGTTGTGTAAGTAAACTTACTATAATAGATATTCAAATGATTACTGTTGCAGTAGCCTTGGGCATATGGGATTGTAATCTGCACAGAATGCAGCAGCCGGACAGATTTCAAAACTTTAAGGTCACCTTCCACATGTCCAAACTATTATTCATCTCATGCCGAGCTGAAGTAAAGAAGTGGTTTGGGTGCCAAGCCCTTCAGAGCTTTGATGCCAAGAGATGGAGAGAGAGGGAGGCAAAAGGACTGAAGAGGCCAATATAAGGAAATTAACACCAGTTTTGTTCCTGTTTGATCCTAGTTTGAAATTAAAAATAGACATCCTCGGCCTGGAAACAAACTCATAGAAAAAGGAAGGGAATGAAGGGAGGGAGCAGCTACTGCAGCAGTGATCAAACATCTACTGTTTTTTAACACTTTTATTGAATTATCACTAAAGACATAGACAAACATACATTTTTATAAAAGAAGACAAACCGAGTTAACATGTTTACAGTTGCATACATTGTACATCACTTATGCTCTTTTATACCACTATCATCAATCCACCAAGACATAAATTGCTCAGTTCTGCCTTTTGCTAAACCTCACACTTCTTGCAGAGCATTATTCTGCATATAATGTTCCCACAATTTCCCTTTTTTGTGTGTAATTTTCTCCTATCCATTTCTAAAGATCCCTTTTCCAGTTCTTTTATCTGTGCTACTATATTCTATACTTCAAATACAGTTGGTTTACCTTTTGATTTCCATTTTCTAATAAATTATTTTTTGGCAGCCAACAGAATTAAACTTAATAAGGTGTTAGTATTCCCAGGCAATTCACATCTTCTGTCCCAGCTCAAAAGAATAATTTCCTTAGTTACAGCCAGTTGCTCACCCAATATTTCAAATATTCTACTTCTGAGTCACTCTCCAGAATGTCCCACTGGAGAAGGTCCACAGAAACATTTGTGCAAGAGAAGGCATGTTGTCTTCCCCCAGAAGTCCTTAACTGAAGATGTTGACTTCAATGAGGGGAGCAGTCCCCCTGATCCCCCCTTGAGGATGTCTGATTCAGAGAAATCTTGGAACTGCTTAGACAGAAAGGAGGGGTGGTCCTCCAAAGCCATATCTCAGAAGGAGCCAGTATTTCTCTTGGCTTTCGGGGCTGGCCCTTTTACTTCTTGAGTGGTTCCTTCTGCTGACAAGATGGTCAGTCTGATCTCCAAGTGGGCATGGCAGGAACCTGTCATAACTGAACTGTTCCCATGTAAGCTCAGTAAGTTTTTGGTCTCCCTGAAGGATTGTTCTTATTGAAGCAATGTCCTGCCATTGATTCCATACTGCTAGCAGTGGCAGCTACCAAAAAACGAAAAGAAGCTTTCCGAGGAAAGCTCCATTGTCCATTTCCCTAACAGGGAGACCAGGACTCTGGACAGATTTGGGAAGTGAGTTTATGCTTCAGCAACTTTCTTACTTAGGGTGCTGAACTATTTGGTACACCTGATGCACTTCCAGAGAGATCTGACCACGAAGCTCTCACAGGGTGTCTATTTGCAGAGGAGAGAAAGTCTTTTGACTTTCAGTTGGCCACCCTTCAATCTCTTTTGAACGTGACTATGCATCTCAGTTCCAATGCAGTAGAAAGGACTTCAAGAGCACAAGCACCGACATAACTGTAAGGAGGCATGCCTTGATGTGCCTGTGCAACTTTACAGAGCACTTTAAAAAAATATTTATCTATGTTTCATGTTGACTTGACACATTTTTTGGACAGAAAGTTACAGAGATGTTATCCAGAAGTGAACAAGATGGGAAAACCTTGTCTGTCATAGGGATCCATTTTTCTACACCCCCCCCCCCCAAAGTCCTTCTCTAAGAGCCAAAATAAGCTGTGGTTCTACCAACTGCAAAGTTTTGTGCCTGGCACATCTGGTGATAGATCCACCTGAGGCAGAAGGGGATCTCTAATGGAGGATGTTATTTCTGCAGCAGAGTTGGTCCACAAAACCAAGGCTTTTGGGATCCGTTTTCAGATAGGCCTTACTAGACTCCTAAGTAGTTGCCTGACTGTCGCACTCTTGAGGCAGTTGGGGGGGGGGGCACTTATCCTTGCATCCCATGGCCTGGATGTCTGTCACTCAAAAGGTTTGGGTACAGAAAATCATAACCAGAGGCTATTCTAATCCCTTTCTCTCTTACCCCCTCACTCAAGAAAACTTCCCAATGTTCCACCATCCCAGAGAAAAGTGGCAGTACTAGAAATAAAAAAGCTATTAAGCAATCGAGTTGTCCTGGAGGTCCCACTAGACCAACAAGGATCCAGAATTTACTGAAGGTTCTTAGTGCTTAGTGCTAAAGAAAAATGGGGACCTCTTGCTAATTTTGGATCTCAATTATCTGAACCGATATGTGAAACAAATAAAATTTTGGATGGTAATGGTACAGTCATTGGTGAGAAAGAACGATTAGATAGGCTTGATAGACCTTCAAAGTGCATATTACCATATAAATATGGACTGATGCTGCAGGAGGTTTCTTCACTTCCAGCTGGAAGCCAGTCATTTCCAATATAGAGCCCTGCCCTTTCTTCTCAACACAGCTTCTAGGGTATTCACCAAGTGTATGGCAGTGGCTACAGCTCCTCTCAGACTGCAGGGGTTATGACTGTTCCCATACCTAGAAGACTGGCCCATGCCAGTGATTCCTTGCTCCAGCTTTGCACACAATTAAGCATCACTGTAAACACAGCCAAGTCCAAACTTCACCATGTCCAGATTATATAATTCATTGCAGCAGATATGGACATGAACTTTCAAATAGCCAGACTGCCCAAATCCAGAATTGCCACTATCCACAAACAGACCATAGCAGTTCATTCCTGCCAGAAGCCACCAGCAAGGTTAATTTTGCATCTTCTCAGATCGATGGCATCCGCCATCATCTTGATTCCTGTTGACAGATACCACATGAGGGTACTCCAATGGACCCTATCAACATAATGGTCAATCAGACATCAGCCCATGAGTCTCTAGGTCTCTATCACAAATAAAATCTACAAAACTCAAGCTCTGTCATGGCTGGAATTTCTGGAAGTTTCCCAGGGTCATACTTTTCTTCTACCTTCTCCTCAGACTATGTTGACCACAGATGCTTTCCAGCTGGGATGGGGTGGTCCAAGGCACATGGTCCCCCCACTGAGGCTATTCTTCACATCAGTATTCTGAAGATGTGTCAGTCATCCTATCATTGCAAGCCTTCCATGATTCCCTCCCCAGAGGTGTGATATTCATCTAGACAGACAATATGTCAGTAGCCTGGCACATCATCAAATAGGGGGAACTCATTCTTACTGTGTGTGTCGAGAAGTCATGAGGGGATGGCAATGGACTATGTCTTCTCACCACTTTCTGATAGCAACACACATACTGTGGAAATCCAGTGTTTTAGCAGATAGCTTGAACAGGTCTGTCCTTTTCCCTCAGGAGTTGTCCTCAACCCGAAAATGGCAGATCACAATGTTAAGTTGTCAATCTCGCCTTCATTCTTGCTTGATGGGTTCGGAGCCGATCCTCGGCTCCGACTCGGCACTTGCTAAGCTCAAGAGTCACTTTTACCAGCTCGAGGCAGCCCCATATCCCATGATGCAAGGCTGTAAGTACCCAGATCTCGTTTGCCGCTTCGCTGATGAGGTCCTCCTTTTACCAGCTCCTGGTAAGTGATTTATACACTACTGCTTTTGCCCCTTTTTCAGTTTAAAGTTAATTTTAAACTTAAATTTAATAGTTTTAGACTAGTTTTAGTCCTTTCTGACTAGAATTCCCTCTCTCCTTTAAAGTTTTTAGTCAGGCCTTCTTCCATCCCACCCCCCCCCTTGTTAGGGTGTGTGTGTGTGTGTGTGTGTGTGAGAGAATAGTTTTTCTCATTTTTGGGATAATAATATTTCTTGGACAGGTGTTGTGTGTGTGTGTGCTTTTTACACCATGTCTAAGGAAAGGGTCTCAGGCTTTAAGAAGTGTGACTCGTGCTGTCAGAAGATGTCTCTGACAGATGGTCACACTTCTTGCCTATACTGCCTGGGACCTCTCCACCTGCAGGACTCCTGTGCGATTTGTCATTCTTTCAGCCAGAGAGTCCTGCAGGAAAGGAGAAACAAGCTGATTTTGAGGGGCCTACTTAAACCGGAGGGCTCTCCGGCTAAGTCGGCTCCAACCAAGGCTTCCAAGTCTTTCAAGGCCCAGGCTTCTGTGTCCAAGCCTGCGGCCTCGGCTCCGACTCTTTCAGAGTCGAGATCGGCTCCGGCTGGAGCCGATCCTGGTTTACACAAACCTTCGGCACCGATGGCTATCGGTGCCGATTCTGGTTCGGTCACCGGTGTCGGCGCCGATCGGTTCCGATCACCATGTGGCTCAGGCTTCGGTGTCGGCTCCGACCGGCTCCGACACCCTTACTTTTATGTCTGTATCGGCTCCGGCCGGAGCCGATGCATCGAAACTTTCTGTCGGTGCCGATAAGTTGTCGGCTCCGACAGTTTCCATAGTTTCTTCGGCTCCGATGGTTCCTTCGAGGAAGAGGTCCAGGTCCCCTTCCTTGGAGCCGATACTTTCGGCTCCGGCATCTCCTCTCCTCTCGGAACGGAGCCATCGGAGCCGATCATCCAGGTCATCCAGGCTTTCTGACCATGATTTAGAGAGGGTGGTCAGTAGATTGTTAAAATCACAGGCACTGGCCCAGATGCTACATAGTCCGTCTCAACAGACGACTATTAGTCCACACCCCATTGCAGTTCCTCCTTCGACTCTACCCCAGAGTCTGGAGTTGGAGTCTTCGGGAATGGTTTCTGCTAGGGCTGAGGGACAGATACCCCCTCCTTCTGCTCCTTCAGCCTCTACTCTTATCTCCTCTTCGAGACCTTCCTTAGAGGGATTCGGTGGTCGGGCTTCCCTGGTCTCCTCCGAGGGGGTGAGTGGCATCGGACCCTTGTCCGACCCCACTCTTCCCCTTGGAGCCTCGGCCTTGGTGAGCTCGGCTCCGACATCTGCCTCGGAGCCTTCCCTTTCGGTGGGTCCTGGAGTTCCTGGTTCTTCGGAACGGGTTCTCTCGGCCCTCCCTGGGGGGGGAGCCTTCGAGGTGATGAAGAGTGTGCTGGCCACTGGACTCAGCCAGCAGTCTGTTCCCTTAGCTCCTCCCTCTATGGTGCCTGTCGATATCTCTGCCACTTCTCTTGCTCCCGGACCCAGAGATCCTCCGCCTCAGGTTTCCCCACTGGGAATATCCCCCTCTTCCGAGGATTCTCCTGATCAGTCAGGGGATCCTCCACGAAAGAGGACCTGTAAGAGGAAACACGTAGACTCCCCCGAGTCTATCACTTCAGATACTGACTTAGATGAGTCAGAGGGATCCCCAAGATCCCCCTCTGAGGATGTCTCCTTTTCAGACATCCTAGAACTCCTTAGACAGAGGGGAAACTGGCCCACCAATAATCCCTCTGAGGATGAGTCGGTATACCTGGAGGCGTTTGGATCTCGGCCCTCCACCTCCTGGGTGTCTCCGCCTTTCGACCCCCTTATGCAGGTTATTGCTTGAAAGGCGTGGGCTGCTCCTGACTCTGTAGAGCCAGTCCCTAGGAGGCCTTCTAAATTTATTACTGCCCCATCGGACAAGCAATTCCTCACGAAAGGTGTCCCTGCTGATGCCATGGTGGTGGCGGCTGCCACTAAGAAGGAACTTGCAGATCCTTCCGTAACTGTCCATCCTCCTAATAAGGACTCTAGGACCATGGATAGGTATGGTAAGCGGATGTTCTCTTCAGCGACCTTTGCTATGCGTTCGCTGAACTACCTATGTCACTTCACCAGACTCCAGAGGGATATCCTTAAGGAGCTAGGTGAACTAGTACAAGATCCTACAGCTGCAGGGGCTCAAGAAAAAATTGCTTTGCAGCTAGGAACCCTTAATTCTATTGCTAACTCCTCCATGCGACTGATATCATATGCTGCAGATGGAGCGAGTAGGGCCGCAGGTACAGGTGTGGCTCTTAGACGCCAAGCCTGGATGCGGCTCTGTAATTTTGCAGATCCCTTTAAGGCGTCCTTCACAAACTCTCCCTTTGATGGCTCAGCTTTGTTTGGTCCTCAAGTAAAGGAAACGTTGACCAGGTGTGAGCAGGACGGCAAGACTCTTTCTGCCGTAGGGGTCCGTTTTTCCACCCCTTCTAGACCTTACCCCAAAGGGCAGAAGGGTGGCAAAATGTGGTTCCGCAAATCCCAAGCAGTCACGCCGGATTCATGTGGTCAGTTTACCCCTAGAGGCAGAGGGGGTAACAATAACAGATGCCGCTCTAGAGGCAGAGGGGGTCCACAAAACCAGGGAAGCAGAGAGCCTCTCTCTGACAAGCCCTTTCAGCATCCCTGAGATGTTGCCCGGCTGTCCATCCTTGGAGGCAGTCGGGGGAAGACTATCGCTGTACCCAGAAGCCTGGCGTTCCCTCACTCAAGACAGATGGGTACAGTCGATCATATCCGAGGGTTACAAAATTCCTTTCGAGGAAAGTCCTTTCTATCACTCAAATTCCCTTCCAGATGTACCACCGGTCTAAGGGAAATTGCAGAGTTAGAAGTCTTAAAACTACTGCAAAAGAGCCATTCAGCCAGTTACAACAGATCATTCAGAGCCGGAATCTACTCAAGGTTCTTTTGGTCCCCAAAAGACGGGAGACTGGAGACCAATATTGGATCTCAGCAGACTCAACAAGTCTGTGAGGAAGACAAGATTCCGAATGGTCACTCTTCAGTCAATTCTGCCCTTCTTACAGAAGGACAACTGGATGTGCTCAATAGATCTTTAGGATGCGTACTATCACATAAAAATTCACAGACGCTCCAGGAGATTTCTCCGCTTTCGGCTGGGGTCCAGTCATTTCCAGTTCAGAGCCCTGCCCTTTGGTCTCACTACAGCCCCCAGAGTGTTCAGCAAATGTATGGCAGTGGTAACGGCTCACCTGAGACGTCAAGGATTCCAGGTGTTTCCGTATCTCGACGACTGGCTCCTTTCAGCCACCACCAGGCATCAGCTTCTTCAAGCCAGGGATTATACAATAAATCTTTGCTCTTAATTGGGCATCTCGATCAACTCAGGAAAATCCTCCTTATTGCCTTGCCAGTCTATTACTTTCATAGGCGCAAACTTAGACACTGTTCGGATGTCAGCTACCCTTACAGATCAAAGAATCTCAGACATTCAAAGTCACGTCAGGATCATTCTAGCCAGCAAGAAGGTACAGGCCAGAATGGTTCTAAAGGTGTTGGGCCTCATGGCTGCGGCCATTACCCTTCTTCCCCTGGCTTGCTTCCATATGCGCCTTCTTCAGTGGATGTTGTTCACTCAGTGGTCTTACCAACAACTTCCGATGCGTCACCAGATACTGGTGACACCGATATGCAAGAATCATCTTGCTTGGTGGATTACTTCTCCCCAGATTCACCAAGGCAGACCCTTTGTACCCCCATTCCCGGTAGCCACTGTCACTAGGGATGCCTCCCTGATCGGGTGGGGGGGCATTATCAGGGCAGGATGGTTCATGGGACGTGGCAACCTTTCGAATACCACCTGCACATAAATGTCCTAGAGATGAGAGCAGTGCTTTTAACGTTGCAAGCCCTCAACAACTTTCTTCCCTTGGGGACAATTGCAGTCCACACAGACAACATGTCTGTAGTGTGGTATATCAACAAACAGGGCGGAACCAAGTCCTACCCCTTGTGTCGAGAAGCGCGTAGACTTTGGCAATGGGCGATCTCCTCTCATCGGTTTCTGGTAGCAACGCATATCCCTGGGAAAACCAACATTTTAGCGGACAGATTAAGTAGAGCTATTCTCATGCCTCACGAGTGGTCTCTCAAACAATCTATAGTGGAAGAGATTTTTCTGGAATGGGGTCGCCCATGTTGCGATCTTTTTGCTACTCCCCAAAACAGCAAATGCCCAGATTTCTTCTCTCTCTTCCCACTGCCAGGCTATCCCCCCAGAGACGCTCTGACCCAGGATTGGCCCCAGGGACTTCTTTATGCCTTTCCTCCCTTTCCTCTGATCCCTCAAGTTATCCAGAAAGCAACCGTTATGAGAGCCAAAATGATTCTCATTGCTCCTTATTGGCCTCGACAAATTTGGTTTCTGTTCCTCCATCGTCACCTTTTGGTGCAGCCGTGGCATCTGGACCCAGTGCCAGATCTTCTGATTCACCAATCCGGTCAGCTGCACAGGTCTATCCCTTCTCTCAACCTCACAGCATGGTTGCTCCACTTCCTTCCTTAGCCAGGCTTCCTATGATCTCTAACCCTGTTAGAGACATCATAGTAGCTTCCTGAAAATCCTCCACTAGGAGGATTTATACTAGCAAATGGAAACGTTTTTCTTATTGGGCTAAAGCCAAAAATATTGATCCCTTCACTGCTCCAGTACAAGCAGTTTTGGATTTCTTAGCGGAGATTTTTCACGCGGGCTCCTCTTCCTCCACAGTCAAAGTTCAATTGGCCGCTATCTCGAACTTTCATGTCGGGTTCGCAGATCACAACATTATGTCCCACAGGCTTTGTAGAGCCTTCTTGAAAGGAATCTTCCTCCTGAAACCTCCAGTTAGGAGTCCTCCTCCTCAATGGGACCTAAATTTAGTGCTGACATCCTTGATTCTTCCTCCCTTCGAGCCAGCTGTTTCTTGTTCCCTGAAATTTCTTTCATGGAAAACTTTATTCCTGGTTGCTATTACTTCTGCTAGGAGGGTGTCTGAACTTCATGCTCTATCTGTTCGCCCCCCCTATTTGGTCTTCCACAAAGACAGGGTATCATTGAGAACTAATCCGACCTTTTTGCCTAAGGTCGCCTCAAAGACTAATTTGAATCAGGCTATTGATCTCCCTGTATTTTTCCAAACTATGCAAACAGATCGGAACAAAAATTGCATTATCTTGATGTCCACCACCAACTCAGATATTATTTGGACAGAACAAAACAATTCAGGAAATCCGATCAACTCTTTGTTTCCTATGCTGATAACAAGAAAGGCCTTCCTGTCTCAAAAGTGACCTTGTCTAGATGGCTTTCTTCCGTCATCTCTGAAATTTATCAGCTCAGGGGAAAACAGCTGTGCTCGAAACCTAAAGCACATTCAACCAGAAGCTTAGCCACTTCCACAGCTTTTCAAGCTAGACTTCCTTTAGACACTATTTGTGCAGCAGCCACTTGGGCCATTCCTCATACATTTGTTTCCCATTACAAATTGGATTTGGCCTCCAGGGATAGAGCCAGTTTTGGCTCTACAGTTCTCAAGAGTCTGTTCCATTGAGCCACCCAGGATAGAGGTGCTAGGGACGCGGTCCCATCAAGCAAGAATGAAGGCGAGATTGACAACTTAACATTGAGAAGTTATGTACCTACCATAACGTTCCATGTTAGTTGTCTTCTCTCGCCTTCTTTCTTGCGACCCTCCCTCCTTCCCCCAGGCCTGGACAGACCTTCTCTACAAGGAATTATGCTTCTGAAGTCCATACAAGCATGGTCCTTCTACCATCCTTCAGGTTTTTTCTCTCCTTCTTTCTTCCTTTGGGAAGTTATTATGCTAGGTGCTATTACCTTTTGTTATCAAACGAGATCTGGGTACTTACCGCCTTGCATCATGGGATATGGGGCTGCCTCGAGCTGGTAAAAGTGACTCTCGAGCTTAGCAAGTGCCGAGTCGGAGCCGAGGATCGGCTCCGAACCCATCAAGCAAGAAAGAAGGCGAGAGAAGACAACTAACATGGAACGTTATGGTAGGTACATAACTTCTCATTTTCAGCCATTGGGGCCAACCATGCTGCGATCTCTTTGCCTCCCCCTACAGCATCATGTGCAACAAGTACTTTTTCCTTAATCCTCCAGGATAGGGAATCAGTGAGGGATGTTCTGACCTACAATTGGTCTTTCCCCAGGCTTCTGTGTGCCTTTGTCCCTACTGTTCTCATCCCAGACTTTTTACAGAAAACAATGGCAAGAAAGGCTGCTGTGATCCTCAATGCTCCCTTCTGGATCAACAGGTGTGGCTTCTCTTCCTCTGGTCTCATCTGTTACCCCCTTCTTGGGTGTTTGACCCTGCTCCAATCTTTTCCCTGGACATTCAAGCCCTCAATATAACCGCATGATTTCTCCAATTCCAATGATGGCTAAACAGTCCATGTGTGTTCTTCCCAAGTCATTCTCATCCTGATCTCAGTGCAGAGCCCCTCTCCTAGAAAGATTTATAAGAGCAAATGGAAGAGATTTTCTTTCTGGGCCTCCAAGACAAATTTGGACCTTTTCTCAGACCCTCTTCCGGTGGTCCTGGACTTCTGGGCATCTTTTTTCCACAGTGGAGCTAGCTACTGTACTATCAAAGTCCATCTAGTAGCCACCTTTGGTTTTCATGTCGGGGTGAATCAATCTTCCATCTCCTCCCATAATTGTCTAAGGTTGTCTTGGGATGCCTTCCTTCTCATGCCACATCATAGGGACTCCTTTCCTCCTTGGCATATTATAGTTCTCTCACAGGCCTTGATTAGACCCTCTTTTGAACCTACAGCTATGGTTGATTTGAAATATCTGGCTTGGAAGATCTTATTTTTGGTGGCAGTCAATTCTTCTAGAAGGGTTTCGGAGTTAAATGCCCTTTCTTGTAAATCTCCTTACATGGTCTTCCACAGGACAGAGTTCTCTACAAACCAGTTCTTTTCTTTCAAAGGTGGCTTCTGAGTAATCTTTTAACTAGTCTACAAGCCTTCCCATTTTCTTCCCAAAGTTTTCCAGCAAAAGGGAATACGTTACATCTGCTGGATGTTTATCCCCAATTACAGTTTTACTTACAATGCTCCAAGATGACAAGAAATACTGACCAACTGTACATTTCCTTTTACACAGTCACACTGGAAAAGGAGATATCTAAAGTGACTCTTTCTTGGTGGTTATCCAGTTAAATTGTCATGCTTACAGAAAGAGAGGGTTATCTTTAGCCTAACATCCTAAGCCTTACTTGACTAGATCAGTGGCTACCTCCATGGGTTTTGTTGTAATGCCCATACCTTCATTTCTCATTACAAGTTAGATCTACAGTCAATGTGTAAAACTTCCTTTAGTTCAGTTGTCCTCCAGAATATTCTTCTGTGACACTTCTCAAGGTTGATAGTAGCTGAGGACTCTATCCCACCCATTGAGTAATGGATGGAAAAAACAAATCAAATATGATAGTTATGTACTTACCATAGTGATAGAAGTGTTTTGTCTCCTTCCTTCCTCAACCCCCCCCCCCGCCTTATTAATTCCTTTTCTTTACCCTTTGTTCTTGGAATTACCACATTTATATTGCCTTCAGCTTGGTCATGTACTGTTCAAGATGTAGGTCTGGAAGCAAGAAATAACATTTGTTGTCACTTAAGTAAATATTCAGAAATCTGGTTTCTAAATTGACATGAAGTCTTATCATTGCAAAAGACAGTGCAAGAGCAAACAGCTAAATATAGTACACTTTCATATGTGAATGTAATAAATTAGTAGATCTCAAATACTTTGGCTGTATTAGCTGAAGTAAAGAGTGTATCTGTGATAATCAAATTACATTTAGAGCAATTACTACATCCCACACTTCCCCTCAGGATGTCACCAGAAATTATGTGTTTTACTGTATTAGGTATAAGCTTAAAGCCTTTGTAGAACCTACCAAAATATTTTTAACACCTTTATGGAATTATCACTTAAGAGATATGCAAACATACATTAATATAAAAGAAAAAAAACTATGTTAACATGTTTACAGTTGTAAATCTTATACATCACACATATTCTTTTATACAATTATCATCAATCCAACATTACATAATTTGCTTAATTCCTGCTTTCCCTTAAACCTCACTACTCCTCTAGAAGATTATTTTATCTTAATTGTTCCCACAATTTCCATTTTTTGAATGTAATTTGCACCTACCCTTTTCTAAAGGTCCCACTTCAAGTTCCAGTTCTTTTGTCTGTGTTGCAATATCCAATACATGCAGTTAGTATAGACTTTGAGTTCCATTTTCTAGCAATTGCTATTTTGGCAGCCACCAGAATTAAACTTAACAAGGCCTTACAAATGTTTAGGCATTTCGGATCCTGTATCCCAGATCAAGAAAGTAATTTTCTTAGTTGTACGCATTTGTTGACCCAATATTAATTACAGAGTACAACTTATTAGACTCCCAAAAGCATATGTTCATGTGTTCTGAGTTGCTTCTTTTTTCCCCATCATGCCTCCAACATTTGCTATCTATATGAGGAAAAACTCTTTGATGTTTGTTTGGGGTATAAAAATACCTACACAAACACTTCCAGTCAAAACCATTAAATCTCCTACAGTTTTGTTGCATATTTGGGAGCTATACATATGTTCTCCCATTGTTTTCATGTGAAATGATTATTCAGTCTTCCTTCCCAATTTTTCTAACCTCCTCTGATTGATTCCTATAGTTATGCAGTATTTTATATAAATCAGGAAAAACCCGCAAGTATGGCAGGTGCAATGGCTCTAAAATTTCCAAGGCAAAGTAAAAAAAAAAAAAAAAGGCAGCACCAAATATAGTAAAACAGCATCAGTTTAATGTGCAAAAATACACGTAAATTGGATAACTAATAGCACATAACAATAACAAAAACTCCTAGGTGCAGGGTAACAACCCCAAAATACCTAAACCACTTTGAATAATAACTTGCTGCTTGTGTTATGTATATGAGCCTTAACTGTATAACTCTAAAATATCTCTTCAGATCAGTAATCCTAAATCACTTTTTTCTATTAAAAAGATCAGCTTATCCCACTTGACCATTGCCCACTTCCCCTCACAGATAAAATCCTTCAGCTCTTTAACTGCTGCCCATAAATTCTCCTACTTTTGATAAAAATATGCTTGACCTGTGTGTAAAACTAAAGAGATTAAAAATATTTTACCGCTTATATCTTGCTATCCATATCCATAGAAGAGCTTCCAGTTTTTCCATTTTTGTATTGTCTTTGGTATAGTCACTATATATTCTTAGCTGCAGTAACAGAATCCTTTTAAACCCATTTTCCTAAATACTTCATTTTCATTTGTCTCCATAAATATGGGTATTGCTGAACCAATTTGTGTGTGGATACATCATTTACAGCTATAGCCTTTGTTTTGTCTTCATTAACTTTGTATATGGAAAAGGTATGAAACTATATAACTATAATATTAATAAAATACACAGTCACTTATTATGATGCTATTATGATCTGGCTGTCCTTAGGATGAGGCTGTTATGATTCCAGTTTACAAAATGGTTATTAGCCCAGTTATGGAATGTGAATCAGAATTTTGTGCTTACTCTAGAGCAGATGTATCTAAACTTGACAGGGTTCATAGGTTCTTTGCTAGGTATATAAGAAGATTATCAAGTATCCATTATGAAGCTAGATTGATGAGGCTAAACCTGTTTTCTGTCTTTTATAGTCAGTTTAGGGGTGATCCTATTTGGATTTTTAAATGTTCCAACAACACAGAATTATGTATCCCTTTGGGACCCAACTCTATATACCATGAAACAAGAACTAACCAGTGTCTGGTGGACAACAAGATTATGCAAAACAGCATGGGGCATAATTATTTCCAGCTTAGAGCAGGAAGGAGATGGAATTTATTGTGTTTAGAAATTAGAGTGATAGTTTAGAAATCTTTAAATTTAGGAAACATGAATGGTATGGAGATTAAATATATTGGACAGTACTTAAATGGAGTGAGGCCTTTAATGATCTCTGTTGAGTTCTATAGCCAATTTTTGAACATTAGGCATTGAACTTTAAAAGCAAAGCTTAATAAGTGATAGTTACTCTTACACTCTTTGAGAAGTTTACTTTCCTGGAAAAATTTGTCATGACAGATTTAATTCTTTATAGTACGTGATATTTTAACTTTTTTGTATTTTATATTTTGCTTTTGTTGATTAGAGTAGTCCAACTACTTTGTGGTAGTCTGTTTTCAGCAGAAGCCTGGGGAGAAAAGCTCCAGCTACAAAATAAGCATTTGTTTACAACATAAAAATATAAAGCTTAAAGTTACAATATGAACATACAATAACTGAAAAACACTTATACTAGAGAGATTAAGAATTTAGTAGACTATAGAGTTATTGCATATTAATACAAGGCAAATTAATATATACAGTGAGGTTTAAAATGTCATTTTTTTAATTTATGGGTAGAAGAAATAAGAGAATGGAGGCAATAACAGTATAAAGCAGAAAGTAGGTGAGGAAAGGTGAGAAGTGCATCTATATTTGTTAGATGATATGATACAAAGAAAAAGAAAATTCTAGTGAAGATGAGGTAGATGCAGAAGGTGGTGAGTATGAGTTGAAATTGTACTGGAGGGAAAAACTTATCAGGGATAAATAGAGACAGTAGAAGTGGCAGTATGGGCAAAGGGATAGAAGCCAAAATTTACATTAATAGTTTGCTTTTTTTTTGAGGTATATAGGGGTAGTGTAGGTATGTAAATGCCAAGGTAGAAAAGCTGATGAGGTGCAAGAGGAGAGCCATGTGTTTTTAAAGTGTTGTGTTAGCAACTTTTTGAATGTGGATAGGTTGTTTTGTTGTCTGATGGTGGCAGGAATAGAATTCCAGGTTATAGACATAATCTGAGTACAAGAACAGACCAGCAGAATTGTGGGTTTTAGTTATGGTTGATAGGGACTTATCCATGGAGCACAGTGATCATGCAGGAGTATAAGGTTCCACTAAAGCTTGCAGTGCAGGACAGTTTGAGGTTTGTAGATTACATTATGAACAGTTGCTGACTGGATGATAGAGAGATAGTTTGGAAGTTCTAGCTATCCTAATACTTTTAAGGCTAGGTAGTGGTGGGATTTAACAGACTGGTTAGTAGACAATGTGGCTATATTTTTATAGAATCTGTCAGTTTTTGTTCGTAGAGATAGCTGAAAGTTGGTATGGATGGAGGCAGTGTGTATTAAGGAAGGTAGGAGATATACAGGGGCTATTTTTTTATTTGTTTTGGAAGTGCTTAGTTAAAAAGTGTTTGTTGTACTATAGGATTCCAATTTTTCTTTAGGTTTTCTTGATAGCTTGTTGTATTTGAATATCAAACCTTACGAGGTTATTTGTAATGACACCAAGTTGCTTTGTCTGGGAAAGAGGTTTGATGGAAGTGTTGTTTGACGAGATGATGGAGAAGTTATTTTGTATAGGATACAGATTTTGCTGTGAAAGGCAATACATTGGTTTTCTTAGCATTCAGCAGGAGGGAAGAATTGCTGAGGCACGTTTCTATAGAAGAAAAAGCTTTTTGGCTGTTTTCCTGAAGTTTCTGGCTGGACTTCAGTGTGGTTATCAGTGTTACCTTCATCAACATACTGAAAACGTACTTGTATTTGTTTTGCTTTAGTTCTCTAATAGTAGCTACTTCTCTGAATGACATGAATGGATGCTTTTCAGGCCAGGGTAAAAGCACACACAAAGTAATAGTTCATTGACCAAGTTCATTTGTTGAGTTTAGTTTATTCATTTATTTTATTTGTTTGCTTTTATGTACTTTAATTTTTACCTTGTGACACAGACACATGCTCTGGTTCATGGTATCCCTCTACTTTGCAGTTGTCTAAAGGGCATAATGAGTTTTATGATATAGACAAAGCAGTGGAACAAGACTATAATTTGATCACTCTTCTTACATAACGAGCCCTTGTCATGCATTAGAAAGAAATTCTTTAAGATCTGTATTTAATTGTTTTCTGTCAACAGGAGTTCAGCTGAGCACAATTTAAGAAAAGTAATTTATTTTATTTATTTATTGTAATGACACTTGTTTACTGGGAAAATCCAACTAGGATAAAAGAGCCCATTTTCAGCGGACGTCTGAAGAGAAGAGTTCTACAAAAGTACATTTAGCAATTTAGACAGAGATTACAAAATCATTATACATACAGTTTGGTCCATGTACGGTAAGCTAAAAGACAGTATAATGCATAAGTAAAAACAATTGATATTAATTTTTAATTTATAGGGTAGGAGAGTTAGTTAGAGCCTCATCACTGAAGTAAACAAACAACTCAAGAGCTTAATAAAATCCACCAGAGTTTGAGTCTTAAATAGCTATCCAAGCCCTAGAGAATCACAAGGCATTTTTAGTTATATTTGTAAATTCAAAAACACAATGCAGCAGTGTACTGAGCTGATTGTGAGTGATGTTACCTACACTGAGGCTAAAGATATAGCTAACCTACTGGCCACTAAATTTAGCCCTAACTTTACTCCTGTCTCCCATCTCTCCCTCTAGATATACCTGAAACTGGCTCCTCTCCAGCTTTCGCACAACACCAAGTCCTAAAAGCTAAAAATACGGCATCGATGGCTCCTGACAATATCCCTGGGTGCATCTTAAATAGTATGAAGCATGATTTAGCTACACCCCTAACAACGCTGTTTAATCTCAGCCTCCTTACAGGTTTTGTACCAAGTGAAAAGAGAACAGCTACAGTCATTCCCTTGCATAAGGGAGGACCTTCAACAGACCCAGGTAATTATAGACTCATAAGTCAGACCAGCCTTTTGTGTAAAGCTATGGAGAGACTTATCATGGAATTAATCAATCAAGAAATAGGGATGCTGCAAACACTAGATCCGTTCCAGTCTGGCTTCAAGGCAAGTCATGCTTACTCAGCCTGGTGGATTTTTTTGAAAAGGTCACCAAAGCAATGGATGATGGTAAAATGGTATACACCACATACTTCAACCTGGCCAAAGCTTTTGACACACTTCCCCACTCAGGATTTTCAAGTGGCTCACAGACTGGATGTAGATACTCAAAATAGGGGAAGTTACCTCTACAAAGAGATCAGTCATCAGTGGAGCCCCCCAGGGTTCTGTGCTGGGACCTGTCCTATTTGGCATAATTTTTTTTTTTTTCAGTAAAAGCTAATACCTAAGGGCACTGGCTAACTATGTTTGCAGATGACTGCAAGATAGGAGCAGTCGTTTAATCCACAAATGACTTTGGCATTCTAGAGGAAGTTTTGTCTTGAATAAATAACTGGTGTCAAAATCATGGTTTGAAACCAAATGCCACAAAATGCATTATTCTATCCTTTGGGAAGTCATCTACCATAGGGAACAACCACATTGACAATACTTTCGTAAGAGTTGACATAGCCATTCGGCATTTAGGAACTTATGTGGACAGCGACCTAACATGTGACCGATACCTGTCTATTGCTGTAAGAAAATCCTTCTATATTGCACAGCTTATAAACAAAGGAATTGTGTCTGGGTCTAAGGATGTCATCGTCCCTCTTTACTCAGTCCTCTTTAAGCCAGTCATTGAGTATAATGCCCCCTGTGGCATGTATGGGTCCAGACACATGAAACAACCGGAACGCCCATGGAGATCCATTACTAAAATGATACAAGACCTAACAACATGTCCTACATGAGCCGACACAAAGCCCTGTCACTATACTTAGTATCCTACAGACTGCTAAGAGGTGACCTGTGTCTGGCATAAAATACATCCTCTGACCTATTACTGATAGATTTACTGCACATCAGCAAGTCAAATGGCATCAGAATTGCTCAGTATAATGAATGAAACCTCTTCTACAACATCAACAGAATAGTTTGGAGTGATAGGTATATTTCTCAGAACATACCACTGTTGTGGAAGAGACTCCCCATCCGCATAAAACAAAGTTAATTTCTGTCCATTTTCGAGTCCAGCTTAGATCTATGGATGGGAAACAGAAAATTTACCCCAGGACTGCCCACTGTACTACTAATGGACAGATGCAGATCCTAAATACTTTATCCCATGCATGGGTCCCCTCAAATTATCTATGGTATGATCCCAGTTATTCCTATTAGGGACAATGTATAATTATTGACCATGGAATTAGTAAGGCCAATCTGTAATCAAATGGGATAGATTATTTCAAGCACAAAAAGGGAAGTTGGCTAAGCTTAAAATGGCCTACAAGGGCAGCCAGCCTTATACTTACCTGTGAACATATGAAAGAGGATGTAAGCAATAACAGAAACGGCAAAAAAGTAGTATAAAGAAGTGGTAAAAAGAAAGGGAGAACAAGTCTATATGGAGTGAAGAAGTATTAGGAGAAGAAAGGAATATATATGTGCTGTATAACAGAAGATAAAATATGACAAAAGAAAGAGCAGGTAACAGCTGTGAAAGTAGACATGAAGGAGGGAATGAGGAAGAAGACATCATTAGTGCCGTTATATTTTAGACAGAAATAGGACTGTTAGTGAAGGTGTGATTTTAGCCAGGAGTGAAGGTTAGACAGGTTCTTCATTTATTTATTCATTTGTTTATTTGTCTTGTTGTTATAATTGGAGACCTATTTTGTTCGCTAAATGTGATAGTTCAGCTAATGCAGCATTTGTATCCAGTGTAGCAGAATCAGCTGTTGTATTACAGCTGATGGATTGCACATTCAGTTTGCGCTTGACTCTTGGCCAGTTTCAACCAGCCACTGTCTCCTAGCACAAAGTGGGTGTATAATCCACCAGATAGAATGTAATAGCTCTTCTTACTGCACTGACTGCTTATTTTAAGCACCTTTCTGTGTTGTCATTTCAAAAATAAAGAGATGGCAGATAATTTTTCCACTAGGCTAATGGCCCTGGAGCCTTTACAAGCCTAGCCCATATAAGTGTCCTGTAATCATGCCACCTGATATTAGTTCCCACTGCCTCTATCAAGTAGAGCCACTGGAGTGATATAAGCATTGACTGGGGATCAAACCCAAATTTCCTGCATGGCAGGTAAGAGTTCTACCACTACACCACATATTCACCAATTTAAATAAGTTAATAATAGTACACTGGGCATCACTGCCTGAGTTGTAATGGGCACATTATCACAGCATTTTCTTAATTGGCTAACATGTGCTTTATTAGTTTTATATTACTGTATTTAAATATTGTAAGGCATACTATGAATAAGATGCTTTTCTCTTATAAGTCTTCTGTAGACAGATTAGATGAAATCTGATATGAATGCTAGGTTCAGATTTTCCTGTTGTCAGGATGACTGCCTTAGACTGAACTGAAAACTGAGTACTTACAAATGTATTCTCTATCAACATTAAGTATCAAAGTGATTACAATTGGGGGTGGTGGTGGAGATGCATCAGCCAGACTTGCTCCCTATCCTCTTCTGTATGGCAAAAGACCTCTCCCATGTAGGCCAGTTTCAGACTTGTATGAACTGAATGAAGAATCCAGTCTTTCTGGAAAGATAGCATGGTATACATTAAAAAGTAACAAAATTTCATTGCTGTTGCATGTCATAATCTTCATATCTGTCTTGTAGTTTTCTCATCCTTAACCCTCTATAAGCAGTAAATGATTTATATGCGGAGGAAAAACTAATAGATGTTCGTTTTTCTTTTCTTTACAGTTTGAAGATTGCAGTGATGAAGCTTATCTGAACCGACACAGTGCATATGAAGATTCAGAACGATCCAGATGGAATTACTGGGTCTTGTCTAATTTAAAGAGACGAGGAAGCAGGTACATTACATATAGACAATCCCGCTGCCAAACTACCTGTTTTCACTGTTTTTTAACTAAAAGATCAAGAAATGGAAACATGCTGACTTTCTGACTTCTTTGAGTATCTTATTCAGCATATTATTTCTTTTAGACTTTACTAGCTGCAAGACATTGACAATGAGATTTCATCAGCAGTACAGATGTACCATTACATTATAAATAAAACAAATGACATTTCAAGGGCTTACTCCTCTGTCCCCATGACTCAGTATTTCAGAAATCACTGCTCAGTCATGATAGACTGTTGTGCACTGCTCCATGTTGTGCAACCTTGGAGTTGGTATATATACCAAAAAAAAAAAGAAGAAGAAAGGAGAGGGGGGGGGTACCTTTGAGCTATATGGTTAGTTTGCATGTAACTTGAACTTTCAAGGATTTACAGTCAAGGATATGCAATATAAGCATTTGGATGTCTTGTTTACGTATTATAACCCATTTCCTGTTATTTCTTCATTGTCCTAAGTGAAGACTGAGACCTTCGGTGAAAAAGGATTTTTGGAGCCAATTATTCAGTGTTGAGTCATTTGCACCTTCTTCAGTGTTGATTCATTTGGTGCCATTCTCAGTATTACAGTCCACAGCCTTTGATAGACTGGCACTAGTTTCCATCTCGAGACCCTCCAGGTTGTCATTCTCAGGGCTTCCCTCCTCTTTATCACTTATGTCCACTTTGGTGGGGATGGACACTGTCCCAGGTTGGGGCTGTCCAGTGCAAACAGATCCAGGGTTGGTATTCAGTGCAACAGAGAGGATGCTTGCTCACTCCTGTGAGAGAGCTTGTATAACATCCACTAATGTCAGCTCCAGCCCTGGTACCCAGCAGTTGATCCCTCAGCTCACTCATCAGATGACCCTTTATTAGCGCAGAACAGGAAGCCTGAGGGAGCTGACACAGGTTCAGTGAGTCCTCTGGGGATTTCGACCAGCCTCATAGATATTCCCAGGAAAAGGACATGCAAGCGGAGGCATGTGGACTCCCTGTGGAGTACCTAGTGTCTAACACAGACTTGGATGAGCAAAATGGTTCCCTTCAATTCCCTACATAAAATGCCACATTTGGCAAAATCTTTGATTAGCTGCATCAGAGGGGATCTTGGCCCACTGCCATAGAATGAGGAGGTGCTTTTTGAGGTTTCTCATTCCTTATTCCCTCTACCTCCTGGGTGAGCTGTCTTGACGATCATCATATAGATTTGGCTGTCAAGAGGCATGGCAGAATTTAGCCACTGCTAAGTATGTTTCTCAGAAGTTAGGCAAAATTCTTTGTCCCCCTAAGGATAGGCAGCTCTAGTCCAAGGGGCCTCTGATGGACTCTATATTTGTAGCAACAGTTGCCTAATAAGAACTGTTGGATGATACAACTGCTGTCCATTTACCTAACAATGAGTCTAGAGCATTGGACAGAAAGGGGAACACCGTAGATACTTTTGCCCTGAGGGCACTGAAATATGCAACACCAGTTCAACTTCCAAAGAAATTTAGTGGAACAGGCTTTAGATTCTTTGTGACAGTCACCCATGGTCGAGTCAAAAAACAGCCTAAGGCTACTATACATACCATTTTGAATATTACCAGTCTTTTTATGCAGCTGTTACATAAAGCATCTGATGGAGTAGCACAAATGCTGGGAACAGGCATTACTTTGAGGTGTCATACCTGTCTTCAACTGTGCAAATTTATGGACAATTTTAAGGAAGGCACCATTTTCCAGTGCATCCTATGATGTGATGGTTCCACCCTTTTTGGACAGTGAAAGACTGTTTACTGAGGTGTGAGCAAGAATTTAAGATACTGTTCGCCATGCATGTTAGATTTGAGAGCTTTCAGAGATCCTGTAGCAGGAATCAGAAGGAGTCAAAGTGTCTATGGTTTCAGAAACTGCAATATCAAGCCTTTCACTCCTGTTTAAACAGGGTTAGCCATGGCAGAGGAAGTCCTTTCAACAGACGTTGACCAAGAGGTCATGGAGGTATTCAGAGCTAGGAATTTCAGGACCTATTTTTGGGCAAGCAGTCCCAATGTACCTGAAGGCATTCCTGTCTGCTCAACTCTGGAGACATTTGGGGGCTGCTCATGTCTTTCAATTCATTTGCATGGATAGCCGTCTTGCAAGACAACTTGGTGATAGAGATAGTATCCAGGGGTAGTATGATACCCTTTTCCCACCCCTTCTCCATCAGTATTAGCTGCTCCCAGATGTCTGACTCCCACAAACTAAAAGTTGCAAAAAGAGAAATCATCACTGTTTTGGGAAGAAGAGCCAAAGAGGTTCCAACAGACCAGAGAGAGTTAGTTCCAAAGAAAGACAAGGACTTTAGGTCAATCGTAGATCTCAGTTGCCTACATTTCACCGTTACGAAGACCCCTTTCAGAATGGTCATGGTGCAAGAGATTTTCCTCTGCTTGAAGGAAAACAGTTGGATGTGCTTGACAGACCTACAGGATATATTCCTGTTCATCAAGATTGCTGAAACATCCAGGCTGTTTCTGCTGGGAGCTCTGCTCTCTGGTCTCACTATATCCCCCTGGACTTTCACCAAGTACATGGCAGTAGTTGCAGCTCATCTGAGACTTCAGTAGTATCCAAGTATTCCCATACTTAGATGATTGGCTGATTCCATCTTTCAAATCATCTCTCAGCTCCAGTACACATAACCCAACTGTGCAGACATTATCTGAATTGGTTGTAACCTGTCCAACAGTAATTAAGGGAAGGCCCTTTATTCTTCCACTGCCTTCAGCAACAGTCACCACAGATAACTCATGTTTGTGGTTAGGGGGCATTACAAGGTAGGAATGGTCAAGGGACATGGACACATGTAAAAGTCAATCTTCATATCAACATCTTTGAGATGAGGGCAGTTCTCCTTGCACTGCAGGAATTTAATGTAGTATATAGACAAGCAAGGAGGAACTATACCCCCACCCACTTTGCAGAGAGACCATGAAGATATGGGTGATTCATTTGCACCACTTTCTGATTACACAGACCATCCTGGGGAAGGCCAGCCTGCCTAGCACACTGGCTCAGCAGGCCCATCCTAATGCCTCACATGTATTCTTTCAATGTAATAGTAGCTCACTAAGTCTTCAACTCCAGGAGCCAGCCTTGAGGCCTTTCTGCATCTGCATCCATCACCAAGTGCTTCAGCTATTTCACCCTCCTGAGTGACAGTCACCAAGAGACACTCTAATCTGTCATTAGTTTGCAGGCTTCTGTACACCTTTGTCTCTTTTCTCCAGAATTTACAGAAAGTAATGGCATGTCACAGTGATCTTCATTGTCCTATTCTGGCTTAAAAAATCTAGTTGCCCTTGCTCAGGCCTCACTTAATGAAGCACCTGTGGCATCTAGCTACCTACACAGATTTTCTTTCATCCATCAAGGCAGGCTCACCTGAATCTACTGAATGTTAGGTTGACTACATTGTTTCTCCATTTTCATTGATGTCCAAAGACTCTTCCATATGCATTTTTGTCAGGTTCACAAAAACAATCCACTCGTAAAGTTTACAGACGTAAATGAAAATGTTTCTCCACATGGGCTAATGAACAAGGTATAGATTCCTTTTCCACTTCTATTTCAGTGGTATTACAATCCCTGTCAAATTAAATTTTTGTCTGGCTCTGGTTACTGTGAGATTAAAGGACTGTAGGCATCCATTTCCAACTTTCATAATGGTTTTCACAACTATTCTGTCAATTCACACAAGCTATGCAAGGTCTTCTTGAAAAGAGCCTTCCTCCTGCATCCTCCAATAAAAGAACCTTTCCCCCTTGGGACCTCAGCTTGGTTTTAGAATCTTTAACAAGAGCCCTTTTTCAGCTTTCCTCTTCTGCAGACCTAATATCCATATATTGGAAACCTCTGATATGAAGTTCTTCTATCTCAACGTTCATTCTTACTCACCAACTCCCTATCCCATGATGCACCCTGGTCTTCCCCCAGATCTTGTTTGCCACTGCAACTTGATCGGACGTTCACCAGCTCTGGCCAGTGAATAACTTTCTTTAATTCTGTTAAATTAGTGATTATAATAGTTTAGCCTGTTAGTAAGTTATTTAAGTAATCAGTTTAAAGCATAGATAATAACAGTTAGTTTCTTCTATAGTTAAATTAGTATATATTAGTGGCCGTGTTATTAGGCCTTTTCTTTTCCCTATCTCTAGCATTTATATTGTGTGTGTGTGTGTGTGTGTGTGTGTGTGTGTGTGTGTGTGTGTGTGTGTGTGTGTGTGTGTGTGTATCTGTTAAATTAGAGCCCTTCTTTTTTTACAGGGCAGACAGTTTAACTTTAGCTTAAATTAAAACTGATAGTTAAATTTTCTTAGAGCCTTTTTTTTTACAAGGCTTTAGTAGTTGTTTCAGTGTGCATATTTAGAGTTAGAACCCTTTTATTTACAGAGCAATAGTTACTTGTGAAGTATTAGTGTTGGTATTTGTTGTACTTCTGAATATATATATTTCTTGAGTGTATTTGTCTTTGATACTGTGTCCCCCAGTCTCAATGGTACTCAAATTGCTAGAATCAATGGCGGCAGCGATCATAGCCATTCCCCTCGCTCGAATGCACATGTGAGTTTTATAGTGGCTCCTTTTATCTCAATGGTCCTTTCAGGAACTCCCAATGTCACATCAAATCATCATAGCGAATATGTGCATGAAGGACCTTCAGTGGTGGCTGACATCTCAACAGGTAACTCAGGACCGTCCATTCGTTCTACCCAATCCCATAGCCACAGTGACCACGGACTCTTCCTTGATAGGGTGGGAGGGTCATTATCAGGGAAGTACAACCCAAGGCACGTGGAAAAAACACAAGGCTCATCTGCATATAAATGTTCTGGAGATGAGAGCGGTACTTCTAGCATTGCAGTACTTTCAAGACTTTCTACATCCGGGAACAATTGCAATTCAGACAGACAACATGTCAGTGGTCTGGTACATAAACAAACAAGGAGGAACCAAATCTTATCCCCTGTGTCTAGAGGCCATGAGAGTATGGCAGTGGGCAAATTCCACCCAGCGCTTTCTGATAGCAATGCACATCCCGGGGAGGTCCAATGTGATAGCAGACAAGCTAAGCAGGGCAATTCTTTTGCCTCACGAGTGGTCCCTAAAGAAACAAGTAGTGGAACAGATATTCCACAGGTGGGGCCAGTCTTGCTGCAATCTCTTTGCAACCCCAACAAACACGAAATGCAGCAGCTACTTTCCCCTGACCCCCCCCCCCGCGGGGGGGGGGATTCCCCAAGGGATGCACTGGTGCACAATTGGTCCCTGGGTCTCCTTTATGGCTTTCCCCCTTCCCTCTGATACCCAAAGTATTACAGAAAGTAAAGTCTCTGGGAAGGACCATAATCTTAATAGCCCCTTACTGGCCTTGGCAAATTTGGTTTCCCTTCCTTCAGACTCATCTTTTGGAAGAACCCTGGATCCTGGACCCAGTTCAGGATCTACTGACCCATTCATTGGGTGCTCTTCATCCTTCTCTTCATTCCCTCAAACTGACAGCTTGGCTGATCCAATTCCAACAATAGCCAGGATTTACAACCTCTCAGCAGAGGCCCAACATATTATAACATCCTCTCATAAATCATCTACCAGAAAATTACATCTTAGCAAATGGAAGAGATTTTCTCTACGGGCATCTCAGAATGATATTGATCCCTACCTATCTCCAATCCCATCTTTACTGGAATTTCTGACTAAACTTTTCAAGGAAGGAGCTGCTGCAGCTACCATTAGAGTTCAATTAGCAGCAATCTCAAGCTTCCATTTTGGCTTCCAAGGTTCTAATGTCATGTCACATTGACTCTCTAAAGCCTTTCTTAAGGGTATCATTCATTGGAGACCCCCAACCAGAACTCCAGCCATGCCATGGAATCTAAATTTTGTTCTCTCCTGAATTATATTACCTCCTTTCGAGCCAGTCTCATCCTGTCATTTGAAATTTCTCTCGTAGAAGACTATATTTTTGATAGCTATTACTTCTGCTTGGAGGATTTCTGAGTTACATCCCTTGACCATCAAACCTCCCTATCTGATTTTCCATAATGACAGAGTTTCGCTCAGAACTAATCCATTCTTCTTACCAAAAGTTTGTTCAGAGACAAATCTTAACCAGTCTATTGAGTTGCCCATTTTCTTTCCTAAATACACAAATAGGATGGAACACATGCTGCACAAACTTGATGTTCATAGACAACTCCGATTTTATTTAGAAAGAATGAAACAATTCAGAACAACGTTTCAGCTGTTTGTTTCTTTTTCGGGGTAAACAAAAGTGCCCCAGTGACAAAAGCCACCTTTTCAAGATGGCTATCAGATTGCATTTTCTTCATTTATAGTTCAGAGAATTCCCCCTAACAACAAAGAAATAAAGGCCCACTCTACTAGAGCTGTTTCAACCTCATTAATCTTTTCTGCAAGGTTACCATTAGATGCTATTTGTGCAGCAGCTACCTGGTCAATACCTCATACCTTTATCACTCATTACTAAGTACATAAGGCCTCTATGGACAGGACTTCCTTTGGTTCCACAGTTCTGAGGAACATTCTCCCATGAGCCACCCAAGAAAGATGGTGCTTGGGACACTACCCATCAATAAGAATGAATGGCGAGATAGAACAACTTCAGGTAGCACTACATCCACCTACCACCCCAACCACTTCCCTTAAAGGCACAGCACTCTCTTATAATATTCTAGCATGTCGAGTGATAGATTGCTAGCATCTTCTCCTGCTCAGCTGGTTAATCTGGGAGTCTTGAGACAATGCTATAATTGTCTCATGTACACAGACAACCCTCTCCTCCTCCCAACAAACACAAATACATGTGAGAGATGCAACTATATAGCCAAACTGGAGGCTGAACTCTCAACTCAGGACTGGCAAGACCAGACAGGAGGAGAAGGTAACCACACACACAACAAACCCAGTCACACATAGACCTACCCCAACTGCAAATCAAACACATAATAACACAAAAACATACTCGGAGGCTCTATTAAAAAACTTACCAAAACAACAGAGGCTCCCAAAGCAGACACCCAAAAATCCACCACCTCAAAACATAACACATGCAGCACATACTTCAATAAATCAGTGTGTCAGTAAATCACAGCCCGTAAGGCCAAACACTATGCCTGATACACTAGTGATAGGTGACTCTATAGTCAGACACACTGACGTCCCACTTAACAGGCTGAGCAAGGATGGGGTAACGGTAAGCTGCCTGTCGGGGGCTAGGATCCGCTATATAACACACGCACTCAGGTCACTCAAAAGCACGTACAAATATGACTCCATCATTGTCCATGCCGGCATGAATGACCTGAGACGTACCTCCTTGGACTACATGAAAAGAGACATTGAGGAGCTCTCTGATTATGTAGCCCAGGCTGGTATGACCCTGACCCTGAGCAGCATCCTGCCCTCACCAAGAATGATGCCACAATACAAAGACAAGATGATCAGCTTTAATAATTGGCTCAATTACTGGTGTCATTCTAGGGGGATCCAATGTCTGTTTGCTTGGGATGACATGCTGGACAAGCCACGCTGCTTCGCAAGGGATGGCTTGCACCTGTCACCACTGGGCTTCCGGATATTGGCTAAGGCTCTTGCCATCCCCGTAGTGCCTTTTTTAGGCAAGGCTCAAAAGACGAACCCACCTCCTTAGAAAACAAAAATGGAATAAAATTAAGGGTAATGCTGCTCAACGCCAGAAATCTAAATCTGAAGATGCAGGCTCTCGAAGCACTCCTCAGTATGGTGAACATCGATGTCTGCGCTGTAACCGAGACCTGGTTCAAGGCTCCTGAGAGCACCCCAGCGCTACCAGGCTTTACCTCGTATCATGCTTTTTGGCCCCAAAACCCGGGCCGAACCACAAAGGGAGGGGGAGTGTCCATATTCATCAAGGACACCCACACCTCTAGGTTAGTAGCAACTCATGAAGCATCGGAGACCATACAGGTGCAGCTAACCATAGGCAAAACTGCTATACAACTGGTTGCATGTTACAGACCACCCTCCCAATCTCAAGAACCCCACTCAGCCTTCCTGAAGACATTGGAAGATATGAATGTCTCACCAAATACCATCATATTGGGAGACTTCAACTACCCTAACATAGACTGGGTGCACTATTCTAGCCCTAACACCCTAGCCCAAAGGTTCCTGGAATTCATAAACTCAAATGCAATGGAACAACTAGTCACCTCTCCCACAAGGGGGGGATAATATACTAGACCTGATCATCACAAACATGGGGACAAAATGCTCCACACCGGAAGTGTTGCCCTCACTGGTGAGATCTGACCACAAACTAATCACCCTGGATATACATTTACCACCTCCACCCCCAGCACAAAAGACTACAGTGAGAAACTTCTCAAAAGCCGACTTTACACTTCTCAAGACTGAGATGGTATCATTTAAGCCCTCAGGGCCAATGGAAACCACATCCCACAATGCTGATTCCTACACAAATGCTTTCTACGGACATCTCCAAGAATGCATGGATCGTGCAATCCCAAATAAAACCAAGACCCTCTCCACCAAAGGAAAGCATCCTGTCTGGTGGTCCCCAGCCATAAACAAATTGTATAACAAAAGAAGGAAGCTACTGCAAGACAGAGCAAAATCCCATAAAGGGAAGGCATCTCTGATCAGCACTAGTAGAAAGCTACGTTCTCTCATAAAAATATCCAAGGCCAACTTTGAGAGAAAAATCGCCAAGGACACTAAAGATAACCACAAGGCATTCTTCAGTTATGTTAGAAACCTGGGCGGAAACACTCAGATATGCTCAGAGTTAGTACACAATGACAAAAAATTTACCGAACCCACAGATATTGCCAACATTCTGGCAGACAGGTTCAGTGCAAATTTCTCATAGGTTCATAGGTTCATAGGTTGGTACTAGGCTATCAGCCCTAGGGCCTATACAAGCCTAGCCATAACAATTCCTTGGCTATTTCTTCCCACCTTCAAAAGTAGAAATACTCATCCCAGCTGAATGTAACCTCCCTGTCATCTCTGATGTCCAGGTGAGAACCGCCCTCAACAAAGCAAAAAACACATCATCTATGGGACCTGATGGTATCCCCGGCTGCATGATACGTGAACTCCAAGAAGAGCTAAACCCGCGTATAAAAATGTTATTTAACCTTAGCCTTACTACAGGATATGTACCTGAACACTGGCGTACAGCAACAGTGGTACCACTCCACAAGGGAGGCTCCACTACAGACCCTGGGAACTACCGCCCCATAAGCTTGACCAGCCTGGTTTGCAAAGCTATGGAAAGAACTATTATGGAACTCATAAACAAAGACATTGGGGACCTACAGACACTTGATCCCACCCAGTTCGGCTTTGTAAAAGGCAGATCCTGCCTTTTGAACCTGGTTGACTTTTTCGAAACAGTCACTAGAGCCATTGATGAGGGCAAGGCAGTCCATACAGCCTATCTGGACTTGGCCAAAGCCTTCGACACAATACCCCACTCGGGGATCATAGAAAAGCTAAACAGCTTAAAAGTAAATCCATATGTCACAAGATGGGTTGCAAACTGGCTAAAGAACAGAACCCATAAAGTCAAGATTGCGGGAGCCATGTCAGACTCAAAGCCAGTCACAAGTGGTGTCCCACAGGGCTCTGTCCTGGGACCCCTCATGTTCGGCATTTACTTCTCAGATGTGAAAGCAAACATGGGAGGGTTGTGGCTGACAAAGTTCGCAGATGACTGCAAACTAGGCGCCATAGTCGATACACCAGCTGACACATACATCCTACAGAAAGACCTCACCAAAATGGACAACTGGTGCCGGAATCACGGCCTTAAACTGAATGCCAAGAAATGTATAGTCATCCCCTTTGGGAAAAACAAAATACCCACAAATTATCACATAGACAGTAACCCACTAAGTACCGAAAAAGTAATCAGAGACCTGGGGACCGAAGTTGATAGTGACCTCTCATTTGACATCCACGTTGCCAAAGTGGTTAGAAAGACTTTCTACCTTTCCCACCTTATCATGAAGGGGTTCACATCCAGATCAAAGGAGGTCATCGTGCCCCTGTACTCTTCCCTTATCAGGCCCATGATTGAGTACAATGCCCCATTTGGTATGTACCTCACCCGGCTCTTACAACAGCTGGAGAGACCCCAGAAGTACCTCACCAAGCGGATCAAGGGTTTCCAACATATGTCATATGCTGCCAGGCTAAAGAAACTCCAGCTCTATTCAGTAGCATACCGCCTGCTCAGAGGTGACCTGTGCCTGACATACAAGGCCATGTCCAACCAGGAATTGATGGACATGCTCCACCTCAAAAAATCAAAATCCATAAGAACCACGAGAGCCAAAGATTTAAACCTCAGTACAAACATGAATAGAACATGCTGGAGAGACAGATTCATAACTCAGAGGCTTCCCATACTCTGGAACAAAATCCCAGTCCATGTTAGGCAGAGCCCCTCACTGTCTCTCTTCAAGAGAAATCTTTACGAGTGGATGGGAGATCGTAGGTTTACCCCGGGGGTCACCCCTGTATCGCTACTTAACAGAGGCACAGTAAACTAATTTTAATAAGTAAGGGGGTCTTCAGTGTGTCACTACTAGACAAAGGCACAGTACTCTAAATTTATTCTATACACCTTAGTACCACTACATGGGGTGGCGAAAGCCACATCTCTCGGGCTAGGCTTGCAAATGCCTCAGGGCAGATAGCCTAGTACTAAACTATGAAACTATGTACTCACCATAACATTCCATGTGAGTTGTTCATCTCACATTCATTCTTACGTCCCACCCTCCAACCCCCATCCAGTCTACTTGAGGTCTGTCACCCTTTGGTATATGGTGCATTGTCTCTTATCCAGTTCTCAGAGTGGCATATTAGTGGTAGTAGGTAGTCATTTGGCAGCAAACAAGATCTGAGGGAAGACCATGGTGCATCATGGGATAGGAAGTTGGGCTGGAGATGGTTGAAGACCTCAAGCTTTTGCAGTTGGCCGAGTCAGAGCCGAGGATCAGCTCTGAATCCATCAGTAAGAATGAAGGTGAGATGAACAACTCACATGGAACGTTATGGTGAGTACATAACATCTTTTTTTTTGGTAACCATCACATCAGCTAGGAGAATTTCAGAACTACAAACTTTGTTTTCTATTTCTCTGTACTTGTTTTTTCTCAAGGTATCTCTAAAAACCAATCCATCTTTTATTCCCAAAACTTCTTCAGAGGTAAATCTTAATCAGCCTATATGTTTACCAGTCTTCTTCCCTAATCACGCTAGTGGGGAGAGAGTATCTTCTGCACATGCTAGACATGTACAGACAGCTCAGATTTTACCTTCACAGAACTAAAACAATAGGGAAAGATACTAAATTGTTTCTATCATTTGCCCCCAACATACTGGGCTGGAAGGTTTTTCAAAGTAATGCTGGCCAGGTGTCTTTCAAACTACATTTCCTTCACATACTGTTCGAGAAACAAATCATTACCAGTTAAGCCAAGAGCCCATTCCTTAAGATCTGTCTCAGTTATTATAGTCTTTTTCAGGAATTCCACTGTAGATGAAATTTGTGGTGGAGCAACATAGTCTATGTTGCTTTCCTTTGCAAAGCATTACAAACTGGACATAATTTCTAGATCCAAAGCCTCCTTTGGAGGTACAGTTTAGTGAGGTAACCTTTCACGATACCA
Organism: Protopterus annectens; assembly: GCF_019279795.1. NCBI lineage: Eukaryota > Metazoa > Chordata > Ceratodontiformes > Protopteridae > Protopterus > Protopterus annectens. The sequence goes on from NC_056731.1 coordinate 1,942,934,785, forward strand.
CCTGAGAAATAGGGTAGCTTAGGATTCTGTCCCATTAGTTGGATTGGATGAACTTTATGAAATAGGAAATGGAAGTTACATACTTACCATAATGCTGGACCCCTTTGATCGTAGTCTACCTGATATGACATCCCTTCCTCCCTCCTTCCCCCTTCCAAATTGTCTCTTATTCCTAAGGACCTGGCAGGTCAGCCTGAAGTTCTTCTACCCCTTTCTAGTTATAGCATAGGGGTTATATTTCTCTGGTCCTGTTAACATTAACCAGCAAACTCATTCTGAATGCATTCAAGGCACACAGGAATTGTAGGAGGTTTTTCCTGAAGTAGTGCAAGGCAAGGAGCACTAGCAGAAGGATGGATTAGATTCAACAGAGGTCTTGTATCTTAGTAGTGGTATTGGATGCTTCAGGATAAAAAAGGATCCAGCATTATGTTAAGTACATATCTTACACTTCATTTGTGATGTTTGTTATTAACTGGTTTTTTGTCCTAGCAAGTTAATAGAGTTCTTTAAGTTTGTTTTCTTTATGTCAAGAGTTAATGAACCATTTCCTAGTTCAGTTAACTTCAACTTTATCTGTTTATGTTTGATCCTGCTCTGTAAGATGTGTTTATCTGAGGAGTTCTAATTTTCTTACTAAGCTGACCAGTCTCTGTGCCATTAATTTTTGTAATAATGTGTACTCTATTATACAGAATAACTATAGCAGGGAAAACAGCTGACTTTCTTCTTATCACTGTATTAAAAGGAGAAGCAGGTACAATGTCATTATCCCTTTCTCTACCTAATACATGCTTTCTACAGACATTGATTTATATTCCACTCTTCTTTTAATAAAATATATTAAATTCTCTACCTAATACATGCATTGTACAGATATTGCTTTATATTCAACTCTTCTTTTAATAAAATATATTAGAAGCCTTAGCAATATCAGTCATATACCCCTTTCCCTTTCCTTCAGGTAATATAATTTTTTAGGTGGCCAGAAGTTAGTGGGCTAAATGTTGAGTTTAAACAATTCTGTGTACCAGTTATGCCCTGTGTAACCCACTTTTAATATATTTCCTCTAAAGATACAGTAAGACTTATTTGCTGTAAGATGTCTTGGTGCTTTAGGAAGTTAGTCATTCTTTGTAGTTGTTCCATGTTATAAGTTATTTTTGGAATTGTAAAGTAGATTTTTATAACATAATTTGATAAAAGTAAAATTAGTTTTTTTTAGGAAATGCATGGTGCATTGATTGGAGAAACTTTCAAACTGGCAGAAACTGAAGTAGCTCTGGTGGAAGAGGAAACTTTTGTTGACCAAATGGTCTTGAGCGTGATCAAACAAGTAGCTGTTGATAGAAAGAAGGCTACTTAAAGTTAGGAGGTGGCAATAACCATGGAAGTTGTTCTGCATGAAATGAGACTATTATACAAGTTAATGAAGTATACAAAATAATTAGAAAATAGTGAAGAAGTCAGTTATTAGTTGCTATGAGAACAGTCAAACACCATTTTGCCTATGCAGAAAAATGTCACAAAATTAGAGGCAAAATGACTGAAAGAAATAGCCAGGTGGTATTTGTTAAGCAGCAGTTAGTGAGCCAAAATAATAAGCCAATACAGACGAATTTAAGGTCATTTAGAGTCTATGAAGAACAGAAAGGATCTGATTGTTTGAAGTTTGTGAAGGGGAAAAAACAGCAGGTTGAATTGTTATTCTAAGAAATCTTTGGGTATTGACTAGGCATATCATTGGCCTTTGACTACTGCTCATAGAGTCTTGGGAAAGCCAACAGTGCTTGGTCTGAGAAAGAATAACTGCTTTAGCAAATCTGGTAGCTGAGTGGAAAGTTCTTTGTGAAAAGTAGACCAATATGAGTATATGTTGACTTACTGAAATGCACAATCATTGAACTACTGGTGATTGGTGCCAGCTTTAAGAAAATTAACATGCCGAAAAAACTGAGGACATTGGAAAAAAAGATTGCAAGAACAGTTTCCTATAACTCTCTGATCACTGAAACCCCACTATATATTCAGACATAATTTGTTCAACCTTACCCCAATTAGACTCACATAGACACTCCCACTCCCTCTTGTTGAAACCTACAGTATATCTGAAGGTTTCAGCATTATTACCCCAAACCAACACTTACCTTACTCACATGCATTTGATCTTTTGTCTTTAAATATCTTCATTGTTTGCTAAATGGAACACTCATCCACATTTCAGAGTAATTCACTTTGTCAATAGACTTAACATTCAGTAGAGTCACCAATATATGTTGATTATGATTATTTAAAGGGCTGTAGTGCAAAGGTTGCAATTTACTCAGGTTATGAAAAAGTTGCACTGAAACTGCGACTTGATGTTTCCGGCAGGATTAAGGGTGTTTCTATCCAGTGGTACTGCTGTTGACAAATTCACAATTTTCTAAAATAAAATGACTGATTCAGAGGATCACAATACTTAATATGTAATCAGGAGACAGTTGTAGTTTGCTTCATGGAGTGTTGCTGATGAAGCTGAATCTCAGAATGATGATGGTTCGTAGGGCAGATTTTTAATTAAATCTGTGAAAATTTGGGTGAGGAAGAAAAATAGACATTGCCTAACAGTACTGATGGCTAACTAAATAAGTTGTAGATTGTTACATTTGTATAAAGCAGTGGACAGATGAATATTTCAGTTTGTAATTTGGTGTGCTGATCTGTCATCATGTAATACATTTTATTTAAAGATTGTTCATATATTGTAGCTTGATTTGTTTTGCATGAAGGATAAATGACGAATACTTAAAATTTTGGGTCAATGCACCAGTCTTTAATTAGGTATGCTGTTTGAAGACTGCTTCATATTTATTTCCATTGTTTATATTAATTATTGTCATGATGACCTATAGAGATAAACGGAGTATGTTAAGTTGTCTATCTCGCCTTCATTCTTGCTGGATGGGTTCGGAGCCGACCTCGGCTCCGACTCGGCCACTCTAAAAGCTCGAGAGTTGGTTCCACCGGCTCGAGGCTCCCCTTATATCCCACAATGCTAGGCGAGAGTTACCTCAGATCTCGTTTGCCGCTACAGCTTCGAGGTTGGTTGCTTCTACCGGTTCCTGGTGAGTGTTAGCTTTTTCTTCAAAAAGTTACTTTTTTTTTTTTCCCCTTTTAACTTTAATTCTTCCTAAATTAGTGTAGAACATAGATCCTTATCCCCGACCCTAAATTTTCCCGTTTTTCTTACTAAAAGAACCGTTGGTTCTTCCCTTGGGCCTTTGGCCTTCCCTTCCCTAGGGAGTGTTTGTGTAGTTTACTTTAATTTTTGTACTTAATTATTAGTATTTTTACTAAAATTGTTATTGTTTTTAGTATTACTAATTTTTACTGACAGGGTATAACTGTGTGTTTGGGTGTGTGTTAGTGTACACCTGTCAGTTAGGGAAATGTCAAAAGAAGCAAAGGTCTCTGGATTCAAGAAGTGTGATGCGTGCTGTCAGAAAATGTCTCTGACAGACGCTCACACTTCTTGTGTCTATTGTCTGGGGCCTTTGCACCTGCAGGACTCCTGTGCTGTGTGCCATGGCTTCAGCCCCAGGGTCCTGCAGGAGAGAAAAACAAGTTGATTCTGAGAGGCTTGTTGAAGCCAGAGGATTCCCTGTCAGTTTCAACAGGGAAGCCCTCTAAGGCATCGAGGTCTTCGGCTCCGGCTTCTGAGCCGAGACCTCAGGTTATTCAACCTTTGCCTTTATCGGCTCCGGCTGGAGCCGATAAGACTCAGTCCACAGTTTCTGTGGCTTCCTCGCTCGCCGGAGCCGAGGTTATCGAGTACCGTGTCGGCTCCGACAAGATCTTGAGCCGACAACCAGAAAGAGGTCTAGGTCACCTTCTCTTGGCTCCGTTCATTCGGCTCCAGGATCTCCCCTGCTGTCTGAACGGAGCCAAAGGTCTCATTCCTCTAGGTCATCGAGGCTTTCCGATCATGACCTTCAGAGGGTGGTGAGTCGACTACTTAAGTCCGAGGCACTAGCCCAGATGCTTCAGAGCCCGACTCATCAGTCGGTGCCTGCCCCGTCCATCAACTCTTTCCTCCTTCGACTCTCTTGAGTTCGGGCCGGGTCGTGTCGGAACCGAGACTGTGGTCACCGGGCCGAGACAATTGTCTTCGGCTCCGTCGTCGGCTCCGTTTTCTTCCTTGGAGGAATCTCGGCGCGGACCTCCCTCGTCGGCTCCGAGGGTGAGTGGCATCGGACCCTTGTCCAACCCCCTCTCCCTCTCGGTGCTTGGCGCTAGTGAGTTCGGCTCCGACATCGACCTCGGAGCCATCACTGTCGGTGCCGAGGGGTCCTTAGCTCCTCGGAGCGGGGACCTCTGGCTCTGCCTGACAGGGGTGCATTGAGGTCATGCGGAGTGTGTTAGAGCCTGGCTCTACTCCACAGTCGGCTCCGTCAGCCCCTCCTTCTATGCTGCCTCAGGGTAAGTCGACTCACTCCCTCATCCCGGACCGCAGAGAGCCAGCTCCTCAGGAGCCCCTTTGGGGATTTCATCCTCTTCCGAGGCCTCTCCTGATTTGGCAGAAGAGCCTCCTCGGAAGAGGAAGTGCAAGAGGAAGCACATTGACTCACCTGAGTCTATCACGTCGGACACAGATCTGGATGATTCTGAGGGTTCCCCGTTCCCCTTCTGAAGATGTCTCATTTGCAGACATTCTGGAGATCCTGAAACAGAGGGGAAATTGGCCAGCCCTCAACCCTTCGGAGGACGAATCTGTGTATCTTGAGGCGTTTGGCTCTCGTCCTTCCACCTCCTGGGTGTCCCCCTTCGCCCCCCTCATGCAGGTGGTTGCTAAGAAGGCATGGGCGGCTCCTGATTCAGTGGACCCCACTCCCAGGAGACCCTCCAAATTCATCACAGCTCCATCAGACAAGCAATTTTTATCAAAAGGAGTTTCTGTGGATGCTATGGTGGTAGCTGCCGCCACAAAGAAGGAACTGGCTGATCCTTCAGTGCCTGTCCATCCACCTAACAAGGAATCTAGGTCCATGGATAGGTACGGAAAGCGGATGTTCTCCTCAGCGACATTTACCATGCGTTCGCTGAATTACCTGTGCCATTTCACTCGTCTTCAAAGGGACTTGATCAAGGAAGCGAGTGAAATGTTAAAGGACCCTACAGCTGCGGGTTTCCAAGAGAAAATGAACACGCAGCTGGCTACCCTTAATTCCATATCCAACTCCTCCATGTGCCTCCTCTCTTATGCGGCCGATGGAGCGAGCAGAGCCGCAGGGACAGGGGTAGCCTTACGTAGGCACGCCTGGATGCGGCTATGCAACTTTGCGGAACCTTTCAAGACGTCTTTCACGAACTCCCCTTTTGATGGATCATCTCTCTTTGGTCCTCAAGTGAAAGAAACCCTGACTAGGTGCGAGACTGATGGCAAGACCCTTTCTGCCGTCGGAGTCCGTTTTTCTACTCCTTCTAGGCCTTACCCCAAAGGCCAGAAGGGTGGGAAGATGTGGTTCCGTAAACAATCTCAAGGGACTTCCCTGACGCACAGAGTCGTTTTCCTACCAAAGGCAGAGGTGGGAATAACAATGGTAGACGTCGCCCTAGGGGCAGGGGGGGTCCGCAGAACCAGGGCAATCGGGAAGCTTTTCCTGACAAGCCTTTTCAGCATCCCTGAGGTGTTGCCCGACTGCCCATCTTCGGAGGCAGTCGGGGGAAGATTGTCACTGTACCCAGAAGCCTGGCTAACCCTGACTCAAGACAAATGGGTACAGTCCATCATTTCCGAAGGCTATTCTATCCCCTTTCTTCGTTTTCCAAATCAGTCAAAAAAATCCCTTCCAGATGTTCCACCCGATCAAAGGGATATAGCAGCTTTGGAAATTTCAAAACTGCTTACAAAAAGAGCAATTCAGTTAGTGCCAGCAGACCAACAAGGATCCGGAATCTACTCAAGGTTCTTTTTAGTTCCAAAGAAAACAGGGGACTGGAGACCGATTTTGGATCTCAGTGTCTTGAACAAATCAGTCAAGAAAACAAGATTTCGGATGGTCACACTGCAATCCATTCTTCCCCTTTTGGACAAAGGAAACTGGATGTGCTCTATAGACCTTTGGGATGCGTACTATCACATAAAAATGAACAGACGCTCCAGAAGATTCCTCCGCTTCAGGCTGGGAACCAGTCATTTTCAGTTCAGGGCCCTGCCCTTTGGTCTCACCACTGCCCCGGTGTTTACCAAATGCATGGCAGTGGTAGCTTCTCACCTGAGACGACAAGGATTCCAGGTGTTTCCATATTTGGACGACTGGCTTCTCACAGCTCCCACCAAGCATCTCCTTTTGATGGCCAGAGATTATACTTTTCGCGTTTGTCAAAACTGGGTATTTCAATAAATTGCGAAAAGTCTGTTTTGTCGCCTTGTCGTACTATTACCTACATAGGCGCAAATTTAGATACTATAAACATGTCTGCAACGCTAACGAACCAAAGGATATCAGACATTCACAAATTGGTGTCACTTCTTCTCAACAACAACAGAGCCAAAGCCAGGTTAGTTCTAAAGGTGTTGGGATTCATGGCAGCGCCATACCTCTCCTCCCATTGGCCAGATACCACATGCGGATCCTTCAGTGGATGCTTTTTTCTCAATGGTCATACCAGGAACTTCCAATGTCTCACACCATTATGATCACGCAAGCGTGCAAAAGCATCTCATGTGGTGGATGTCTTCCCCAGCTCCTGTCGGGAAGACCATTTGTTCCACCTCCTCCGGTTGCTACTCTGACAACGGATGCCTCCCTGATCGGGTGGGGGCATTATCAGGGCAGGACAGTCCAGGGCACATGGCAACCAAACGAATGCCACTTGCACATAAATGTTCTGGAGATGAGAGCAGTGCTTTTAGCGTTGCAAGCCCTTCAAGACTCTCTTCCCTTGGGAACGATTGCAATCCAGACAGACAATATGTCTGTAGTGTGGTACATCAACAAACAAGGCGGAACCAGGTCATACCCCTGTGTCGAGAAGCACTCAGACTGTGGCAATGGGCGATTTCTTCTCAGCGTTTTCTGATAGCAACGCACATCCCGGGAAGTCCAATCACATTGCGGACAAGTTGAGCAGAGCTATACTCATGCCTCACGAGTGGTCTCTGAAAGACTCTGTAGTGAGAGATATTTCTCAAGTGGGGTCAGCCTTGCTGCGATCTTTTTGCTACTCCCCAAAACAGCAAGTGCAGAGAATACTTCACTCTATTCCCTTTACCAGGCCAACCCAGCAGGGACGCTCTAGTCCAAGTTTGGCCCCGGGGACTTCTGTATGCATTTCCTCCTTTCCCTCTGATCTCTCAAGTAATACAGAAAGCTATCGCTCAGAAGGCCTCATTGATCCTCATTGCTCCTTACTGGCCTCGACAAGTGTGGTTCCCCTTTCTACATCGTTTTCTCTTGGAGCGACCGTGGAGTCTGGACCTAGTTCCAGATCTTTTGATCCACCAATCGGGTCAGTTTCATCACTCCCTCCCCTCTCTGAACCTCACTGCTTGGTTCCTCCAGTTCCAACCGTAGCCAGGCTTCCTCAATTATCTCACTCGGTTAGAGATATATTGATAGCTTCCCATAAATCTTCCACTCGAAGATTTATTTGAGTAAGTGGAAAGCGTTTCTCATACTGGGCACAAGGAAAGGACATAGATCCTTTCACCGCTTCCATCCAACTAGTCCTTGATTTTCTAGCTGAACTCTTCCATGCAGGTTCATCTCCATCTACTCTTAAGGTTCAATTGGCAGCTATTTCTAATTTTCATGTGGGCATTTCTGAATCTGCCCTAATGTCCCACAAACTTTGCAAAGCCTTTTTGAAAGGAGTTTTTCTTCTCAGACCTCCTATAAGAAATCCTCCTTCTCCTTGGGACCTAAATTTAGTTCTTGCTTCTTTGATTCTTTCCCCTTTCGAACCTGCAGCTTCATGTTCCTTGAAATTATTATCATGGAAAACTCTCTTTCTGGTGGCTATCACATCAGCTAGAAGAATTTCAGAACTTCAAGCACTCAGTTGTCGTTCTCCTTATCTCTTGTTCCATAAGGACAGAGTTTCCTTACGAACTAACCCGTCCTTTTTGCCTAAGGTGGTTTCAACATCAAATCTAAACCAATGCATTGACCTCCTGTCTTTTCCCAGAGTATTCAAATAGGTCTGAACAAAAATTACACTGCCTGGATGTTCATCGTCAATTAAGGTACTACTTGGACAGGACGAAACAATTCAGAAAATCTGATCAGCTGTTTGTCTCCTATAGGAAAGCAGAAAGGGACTTCCAGTTTCAAAGGTATCATTATCCAGATGGCTAACATCTCTGATTACCCTTGTTTATGAGATTAGACACCAAAACTGCCTAATAAACCTAAAGCCCATTCCACCAGAGCTTTGGCTACTTCTCTAGCCTTCCAAGACAGACTGCCTATTGACACCATTTGTGCAGCGGCTACTTGGGCTACTCCTCACACTTTTATTTCCCATTATAAGTTGGATTTAGCTTCTAGGCATAGAGCTAATTTTGGTTCCACTGTTCTCAGGAGTCTGTTCCGTTAGGCCACCGGGACAAGGTGCTAGGGACGGTCCCATCCAGCAAGAATGAAGGCGAGATAGACAACTTAACATATAGAAGTTATGTTCTTACCATAACGTTCCATGTTAGTTGTCTTCTCGCCTTCTTCTTGCGTCCCACCCTCCTTCCCCCTGGCCTGGACAGACCTAGAGGAGTTGTGATCGTGACCTCTCTTTCTACCACCTCTTTCTTAGTCATATGCTATTATGCATATTTCTTGTTTCAGGATGTAGGTCACCCCTTTTCTTCCTGCTGTTAGAGGTGGATTCTGTTTACAGTTATACTGTTATTGATATAAGCTGGGTTAGCTTACAAACGAGATCTGAGGTAACTCTCGCCTAGCATTGTGGGATATAAGGGGAGCCTCGAGCCGGTGGAACCAACTCTCGAGCTTTTAGAGTGGCGAGTCGGGCGAGGTCGGCTCCGAACCCATCCAGCAAGAAGAAGGCGAGAAGACAACTAACATGGAACGTTATGGTAAGAACATAACTTCTATTTAATGTTTATTAAGTAGTTCCTATGGATTGGCAAAGGGAAGTGTAATTTTAAATAAATGGGGATTATTGTTAATTTAAATAGTTCAATCCATACAGTTGTAATTGACTAAACTTGAGGGGAAACTTCGATATAACTTACGTAACTCTTAAATTTGAATTTGTGTTTTCTGGCTTTAAAAACACATATAAGAGTCTGCTTATTGTGGTACATGGAAGGTGATAGATAAATGGTAAATTGAAAGTTGAGTTTGGTGACTTGTAAATGTGTATGGTAGATGTAGCACAGCAAAATATTATTAGTAGTCACATGGAGATGTTGAAGACATATTTCAGCAAATGTTTTTGTGTATATTAGTCATGCTTCTGCTGATGCAGAGTTTCCATTTGCACACATCAGGGAGAACATGAGTTTTTTTATGATGCATGTGTATTACTTCTTGCAGCTGTTTTTGTATGGTATTGGAAATGGTTGAAACGCAGATATTCTGGCTAAAAATAGATGATGTGAAGTTGTTCAATCTCGCCGTTTGTTCTTACACGTAGGTACGGAGCCGATCCATTGGCTCCGAGCCAGCCACTTTCCAAGCTCAAGACCTCTGTGTAGCTCGAGGCACAGTCCCTATCCCATGATGCTCTCTGACTAACCCAGATCTAGTTTGCCTCTGCAACGGATCGCAAGTTCTCCAGAGAGCTCGGGCCAGTATAGTTCTTTTTTCTGTCTTTTGAGCAAATTGTACTGCTATATTTCGTAGAGTTTATATTCTAATTGATAGAATATTTTTTAGGGTTGTGTCCCTCTTGTTGTGTGGATTAGTTGCATTTGTGTTGTTGGAGTGGTTGCTCTTGGGCCTTGCCCTCTTTTTCGTTTAGGCACTTCTGTGCTTCCCTCATATAGTTGAACAGGGCTCTGTCAACTTGATTTCCCTATCCCTTATACTTAGTTTTAGATAGTGTGCTTTTGATATAAATAATTAGATAACTGTATCCCTTTTATTTAGCCTGAGATAGTGTGCTTTTTGCTATATTTAGAACTCCTTATAGTACCATTTTTGTGTAGTATTATCAGTGAGCTGATAATTGTGTGTTTGATATGTCTGACCAAAAAGAGAGACAGAAGTCAGGTTTCAAGTGATGTGACTGTAGGCAGAAAATGTCCATTACGCTCAACCATGTGTCCTGTGTATATTGCCTAGGACCTCTACACTTGCAGAAGGATTGTTCTATCTGCCACTCTTTTAGTGGCAGAGTATTGCTTGAAAGGAGGAGAAAGCTAATCGACAGAGGACTGTTGAAACCTGAATTTCAGGAAGCCTTGGATAAGACTGACCACACCTCCAAGTCTTCGAAAGGGTTGAAGTCTTCAAGGGTGTCCTTGGAACCCAGGACCTCGGTTCTGAGCACCTCTGTTAAGGTGCGGTTGCCGGTTCCAAAGTCATTGGAGCTGTGCACTGAACTGATGTTTCGGAGCCAACCCTCTGAGCTGGAGCCGGTGTCAGAGGTGTTGAAGTCTCCAGTTCTTAGATCTGTGGCTTCTTCGGTCCCTTCGACCCATTCTTCTAGGACCCTTTCAGATGTCGATGTGGATCGTGTGGTGCAGAGGCTTTTAGAGAACCCGGCATTGGCCAAATTACTTTCGGTTTCATCCCAACTGGGTTCGATTCCTACTACTGTCCCTTTGCCTGTGATTACTCCTCCTCCGATGTTACCTATGCCTTCGGAGCCGGAGGTAGAAGATCTGATGGTTGTGGATCCCGCGGAGCCAAGTCCTGTCCCAGTGACTTCGGCTCCGTCAACCGTGATCTCTTCAGTGCCATTCAAAGAGTCTTGGAGTCGACGCTCTCTCATCAGTTCTGGGGGGGAGAGTCGAACCGATGCATCAATTCCGACCCTTCCACTCGGGGCCTCGGTGCAGATGAGCTCAGCTCCGTCCTCGGGTTCATAGCCCTTGGTCTCAGCACAGGGGAAGCTGCCTTCTTCTTCAGAACAAGCGGGGTCCTTGGGTCGACACTCTGGTGCCGTTGATGCCATGAGGAGGGTAATGTCTGCCAAGACTCTCACTTCCTCAGGTCTTTCCTCTTCCTCCCCTAAAATACCATGTTCTGCCTCTACATCACAGGTTCCTACTAAGCGTTGAGACCCAGAGCCTCAGGTATCCCCTTTGGGTGAACTCTGCTCTACTGAGACCTCACCAGATGCTCCCACTGATGAGGCCCCCAGAAAGAGACTTTGCAAGAGGAGACATTTGGATTCCCCTCAGGAATCCTTGACATCAGACACTGACTTAGAGGAATCAGAAGGGTCCCCACGGTCCCCCTCAGAGGATGTCTCCTTTGCAGACATCCTGGAAATACTGAAACAGAGGGAAGACTGGCAGTCCGTTACCCCTTCTCAGGATGAGTTGGTGCTCCTGAAGGCCTATGGGTCTCACCTTCCACCTCCTGGGTTACTCCGGCCTTCGATGAACTCATGGATCTGGTTGCTCGAAGGGTGTGGGAGTCCCCTAATTCCATGGAACCAGTCCCTCAGAGGCCAAATAAGTTCATCACTTCCCTACAAGACAAATTGTACCTCACTAAAGGAGTTCCTGTTGATGCCATGGTGGTGTCGACGACCACCAAGAAAGAGATGTCAGGAACCTCTGCTACTGTCCATCCTCCTAATAGAGATTCTAGGACTATGGACAGATATGGGAAATGCATTTTTAGTTCTGCAACGTTTGCCATGAGATCGCTTAACTACCTAACCCATTTTACCCGTCTTCAATGAGATCTCCTCCAGGAACTTGGAGATACTCTAAAGGGTAACACAGATGAAGCTGTTTCTGAGAAGGTGACGGCTCAGCTTTCTACCCTTAATTCCATTGTCAGCTCGTCCATGCGGCTCATTTCCTATGCAGCCGATGGGTCGAGTCAAGCAGCAGGTTCAATGATAGCTCTGCAGAGACAGTCCTGGATGCACTTATTCTCCTTTGCAGAAGCCTTCAGTTCTTCCTATGTCAACACCCCATTTGATGGCTCTACTTTGTTTGGGCCCCAAGTCAAGGAGGCTCTCACTAGGTGTGAGCAGGAAGGAAAGACTCTATCTGCCGTAGGAGTCCATTTTTCCACCCCTACCAGACCATACCCCAAAGGACAGAAAGGTGGAAAAATGTGGTTCCGGAAGTCCCAAGGAGCTTTCCAGAACACATGTAGTGAACCCGCCTTCAGGGGTAGAGGAGGGGGCAATAATGGAAGACACCGCTTTGGCGGCAGAAGGGGTCCGCAAAACCAGGGAGACAGGGAGCAGTTCTCTGGCAAGCCTTATCAGCACTCCTGAGAGGAGGCCCGACTGTCCTACTCTGGAGGCAGTCGGGGGTCGCTTGGCTTTGTATCCAGACGCCTGGCTAGGAATTACTTCAGAATCGTGGGTACAAAGCATAGTTACCAGAGGTTACATCTTCCCCTTTTCAGAGTCCCCGCCAATCAGAACAAGAATCCCAGGTGTTCCACCCAGTCTGCGGGATCAAGCAGCTATAGAAATCCAAAAGCTCCTAGAAAAAAGAGTTATCCAGCCAGTCCCGGCAGACCAGATAGGATCCGGAACTTACTCCAGATTCTTTTTAGTTTCAAAGAAAAGGGGGGACTGGAGGCCCATTTTAGACCCAGCAAGCTAAATGCTTTTGTAAAGAAGGAGAAGTTCTGGATGGTCATGCTTCAGTCGATACGCCCATTCCTGAGAATGGGCGATTGGTTGTGCTCTTTAGATCTCAAGGATGCGTACTACCACATCAAAATGGCCAGACCTTCCAGAGATCACTTGCGTTTCTGGCTGGGGGCCAGTCACTGTCAGTTTTGAGCACTGCCCTTTGGTCTCACCTCAGCCCCCAGAGTGTTCACCAAATGCATGGCGGTGGTTATGGCTCACCTGAGGCGTCTAGGATTCCGGATGTTTCCATATCTGGACGACTGGCTCCGGGTCTGCCACCACCGGGCATTAACTCATTCTTTCCAGGGATCATACGATCAATCTCTGTTCTCGGTTAGGAATAACCATAAATTTCGAAAAATCTGCCTTATTACCATCGCAGCATATCTCCCTTATCAGAGCAGATCTAGACACCACCACCGCACTGGTCAGATTACCTCAAGAAAGAGTTATCTCTCTACGAAATTAGGTGTCCCACTTGCTGAAAGAAAAGAGAGTACCTGCCTTTCAGGTTTTAAAACTTTTAGGCACCATGGCAGCTACCCTCATAGCGGTTCCTCTGGGACGGATGCACATGCGGATACTACAATGGTTGCTTTTCACCCAGTGGTCTTATCAGCAGTTCCCAATGTCTTTCAAGATTATACCAACAGACGCTTGCAAGAAGGACCTTCTCTGGTGGCTGAACAGTCACCAAGTGACGATAGGTTGACCCTTTGTACTTCCCCCTCCCATAGCCACGGTGACAAAGGATGTTTCCCTGATAGGGTGTGGGGGGCTTTTTCAGGGAAGAACTGCCCAAGGTGCCTGGTCAGAGATGGAATCTCATTTGCACATCAATGTCCTGGAGTTGAGAGTGGTGCTTTTAGCATTGCAGTACTTCCACGACTCTCTGCCTCGGGACATGATTGCGATCCAGACTGACATGTCGGTAGTCTGGTACATCAACAAACAGGGGGGAACCAAGTCTTAGCCCTTATGCCGAGAAGCCTTGAGAATTTGGCAGTGGGCTGTATCCACCAGGCGCTTTCTGATAGCAACACACATCCCAGGGAAATCCAATGTGATAGCGGACAAACTGAGCAGAGCAATTCCGTTGCCCCACGAGTGGTCCCTCAAAGAAGAAGTGGTGGAAATGATTTTCCACAGATGGGGCCAGCCTTGCTGCGACCTTTTTGCATCCCCGCTGAAGGCCAAATGCAGAAGCTACTTTGCCCTGAATCCTCCTCTGGGGACAGCCCAAGGGATTCACTCGTACATGATTGGCCCTCGGGTCTCCTTTATGCCTTTTCTCCAACCCCGCTAATCCCCAGATTTTTACAGAAAGCAAAAAGCTCGGGAAGGACTGTTATTCTGATAGCCCCTTTTGGCCTCGGCAGATATGGTTCCCCTTCCTTTATCAATATCAACTGGAAGAACCTTGATTTCCGGACCCAGTGCCAGACCTTCTGACCTACACATCAGGAGTTCTTTACCCCTCTCTTCAGTCCCTCAAACTGACAGCTTGGCTGCTGCACTTCCCAACCTAACCAGGTCATATAATTTGTCTTCCGCGGTGCAACATATTTTGGTCTCCTCTCATAAAGTCTCCACCAGAAAACTGTATAACAGCAAATGGAAACGTTTTGTTTATTGGGCCTTTCAACATGATATTGATCCCTATATCGCTCCTATTGATAGTGTTCTGGAGTTTCTGACTATGCTTTTTCATGAAGGTGCAGCAGCAGCCACTGTAAGAGTTCACTTGGCTGCAATATCCAATTTTCACCTGGGATTTGAAGGGTCTAATCTTATCTTGCACAGATTACGTAAAGCCTTTCTGAAAGGGACTCATCACCTTAGGCCACCTGTCAGACAACCAGTTGCCCTCTGGAATTTGAATTTAATACTATCTCAGCTTATGCTTCCCCCCTTTGAACCCACATCTTCTTGTCCCTTGAAGTTCATTTCTTGGAAAACAATATTCTTGGTGGCTATTACGTCAGCTTGTAGAGTTTCAGAACTACAAGCTCTTTCTATCAGGCCTCCATACCTGGTTTTTCATCCTGACAGAGTGTCTCTCAGGACAAATCCAACCTTTCTCCCTAAGGTCTGCTGCAAAGTCAGTTTGAACCAGTCTGTTGAGCTACCCACCTTTTTCAGACACCATTCAAATAAATTAGAATTATGTTACATAAACTTGATGTTCACAGACAACTGAGGTTTTATTTGGACAGAACAAAGGAGTTTAGGAAATTGGAACAACTCTTTGTTTCTCATGTGGGCAGTAAAAAGGGGCTGCCTGTGGCTAAAGTTACATTGTCTAAGTGGTTATCTCATTGCATAATATATATATATATATATATATATATATATATATATATATATATATATATATATTCATCAACCAACCAACCTTTAGAGCATAGAGTGAAAGCACATTTCACCAGGGCTGTGTCTACATCTCTGGCTCATGCAGCCCATTTGCCTTTGGATACTATTTGTGCAGCTGCTACTTGGTCCAAACCTCATACGTTTATCACTCATTACAAAGTGGATTGGGCCTCCAGGGACAGGGCTTCCTTTGGTTCCACTGTTCTCAGAAATGTATTCCCGTGAGCCACCAAGGATTAGGGTGCTTGTGACGCTACCCACATGTAAGAACCAACGGCGAGATTGAACAACTTCACATAAAGAAGTTATGTTCTTACCATAACGTTCCATGTGAGTTGTTCATCTCGCCTTTGTTCTTACACTCCCTCCCACCGTCCCCCTTCAGGTTCTTGAAGAACGGGTATGACTGGTGGTCTGGTTGGTCTAACTAGTTTCCTTTACTCCAGCCAGAGTATTTCTTGGCAAATTGTAAATATTTGTATACATGTGTATATGTTTGGCATATTAGTATGTTTAGTCATAATTTTCTTGCTGGGTTCAGCAAACTAGATCTGAGGTTAGTCAGAGAGCATCATGGGATAGGGATTGTGCCCCGAGCTACTCAGAGATCTTGAGCTTGGAAAGCGGCCGGCTCAGAGCCAATGGATCGGCTCCGTACCCACTTGTAAGAACAAAGGCAAGATGAACAACTCACATGGGATGTTATGGTAAGAACATAACTTCTTTTTTTCACCAGTATTCGGTGGGCATATTTTAATGAAGAGAATGATACATCTTTGTATAAATGTAGCTGATACTGACAAAAAGCAGCTTGAAACTTGAATGTATGCTTTCTGACAGTTGTATGATGAATTATGTGACAAGATGTAGTTGTGTAATGGTTGCAATTCAGACTTCTTTCTGGACCTTTCAGTTGAACAGTATAGATGCAGTTTCTTCCTTCTTTTTTTTTGGTGGGTGACTACCTAAGGACTTTAATATAGAGTTCCCTTTTTATTCCAGATGGAGTTTATCATCCTAAGGCCTTTAATATAGAGTTCCCTTTTTATTCCACATGGAGTTTATCACTATCTTATTTTGCTTTTGCTTCCTTGGTGATATTGAAAGGTGAGGGTTGTTGTACAGAGGCAGAATAATGTTATGTCTGAGAAGTGGCTTCTGCTGGTGTGTCAGTTAGTCATAAGTATGGGGTGAATTATTTATGGTCCAGGAGTGTATTGTAGAACAATGTAAAATTGTGCTTTAGAGGGCTATATTTTAATGGGGCATCAATAGTTTAAAATGTTGTCATAAAGATCAACTAATAAATTATAGAAAAATTGTAGTAATTGTAATGATGTGAGGTAGTGCCAGCTATGCCAGCGGGAGGAGGATAGTGCATGTGTAACATATACCAGCATAGCTAGCTGGAGTTTTATAAAGAATTATATGTCATTTGAATATCAAACTGATTTGTACAGATGCTTGTGTTAAAAATATATTTGTAAAGTTGCATGTGGTAAAAAATGTATCAACAGTGGGTCCTACTGGACAGAAAAGAACTATACATATGCATGACAGACTGTATTGTTGTGATGAAATGCATGTATTTTAACAGCTGATATTGAAATGGGAAGGGATTAAGTTCATCCCAGCTAATCTTTAGAAAAATAGCCTGAAATTAAATTACTTGGTTTAGGCCATATGATTTTATCTCACAGGTCTGAATGCAGCCAGAGATACAATGTCTTTGAAAAGCGTAGGCTGGCATCCTGCTCTATTATTTTTAGTGATGAATTAATGGCTACCATGGGGTGCCAGAAAATGGCTTGTTAGTTTCTGCAGGAAGGATAGAAGTGTTGGAATTGTTTTACAGTTTCCAGATGCTGTAATAAACCTTAGCTAAAGTTCTATGTATGTATCGTGACACATCAGTGCCAGATTCTGGCTCAGTTTCTAGTGAGAGGGTAGTGAGAAAACCACAGTCAGGTGACCAGATGTAATGCCATTCTGTAGCCAACACTGAAATTGTATTTAAATACTAGTGAGAGATGTGAGGGGGCAGTCCATTTTTTGATCTGAAGAGACACTCATCCACTTGCATCTTGCTTTGCTTTAGTAAGTAACTAGGGAACAGTAATTCTTCATTCAGTTAGAAAAATATAGTGAGATTAGCTACATGTTTTTTCTGTATCTGTATGAGTCTTTCCATCTGTATTGTTTTTTTATATTTCCTGTGATTGAAACTCTGCTGTTTATTGTAAATAAATATCCAGTATTTTCATGTTTTTTTACTATTAAATATATCTAAACCCTTCATTGTGGCTGATGTTTTAGAAAATATTTAGTCTTTGAGAGTACTTGCATTTATTTAGAAGCACTGTGGCTCCACTTTTCTGAAAGTTTTGCTGCTTGTTTAAACACTACCATTTGTATAAGTATTAATTTTACTAAATGTAATTGGATACCCTGGTAAGAACCTTAAAGTAGCTGGCTATAGTGGTCAGTGGGGAGTCTTATTTGGGGTCTGGATAGAAAGCCCAGCCCCAGGATTGGAGTGTGCATTCCCTATGTACTGTTAAGGGAAATTGTACTTGGTGCAGAGAGTAGATCTGAAAATGCTGTGTGTGTGTCTATTTTTCTCACAATGAGCATTCCCCATCAGTGTGAGTGGTGAGGATTGAGGCTCCTCGATCACTGGCCCAGAGGAGGGATGTCACAATAATCATCAATGCTTAAGAAAATGTTTCATTTTGATTGTTGTTAGATCACGATGGATCTTATTTAAAGTGGTGCATATACTTCATAAATGCTGGGAGGTAGGTTTAAAGTTATACAGAATATAATTCTACCTGTGATAGCTGAAAGTTCTATATTGAGATAAGCAGTTGTCTTTTTTATCCGTTCCACAACTAATGGGCCTCAGATCCCACCTTAGGTTTGACTTGAGTCACTTCTATAGACTTTGGCTCCATAGCTCAAGTTTCTCCTATTACTCACAATAATCCTCTTTAGCTTGAATTAACTCATATTTCATTTGCTGCTTTAGTGTGTGAACATGGTCTACCAAAACTTGGGCTCTAGTTTTTTCAGATAAGTGTTTTTGTGGTATTGAATAGCTTTCTTAAGCAATCCTATTTTTCTTACCTTCCCTGATTTCTCTTATTACACACACACGCGCACACACACACACACACACACACACACACACACACACACACACACACACACGCACACACACACATCTGTATATGCGTGTGTGTGTGTGTGTGTGTGTGTGTGTGTGTGTGTGTGTGTGTGTGTGTATATATATATATATATATATATATATATATATATATATATATATATATATATCTATAAAGCTTATTTTTATCCTGCTTTTTCTAAGTTACTGGTCTTGTGCCTTGATGTTTCCTATTTAAGTCTTCCCCTTGCATATCTAGTGCTACCTGTTGTGGCTACATCTCTTGTACCATTGTTGATATTCTCTTTTACCATTGCTGGTATTCAACCTTTCTGCCTTCTTTTGTGATTGTTTTTTTTCATTATGTCTGGCAAGCCTACTGGATTCAAAAAATGTTCTTCCTGTAGGTGTAAGATCCTCAATTCAGATGTCCACCAGGAATGAGTCTATTGCCTTGGATTCACATGGCTCAAGGTGGATTGTAAAATCTGTGCAGGATTTAATAATCAGGCACTGGTTGAGTGCAGTAACAAGCTGGTGCTGAAAGAGTTGATCTGATGTTGTCTGTATCATTCCTTCTCATGAATGGGTTACAGATCCATCCGCGGATCCAACTCAGCCATGTTTCTTCAGACTAGGCTTCAAGTCTCAAGCTCCTCCCACTACCCACAATGCCCTACACTCCAACCAACCTCCCCAGATCTCATTTGCTGCCAGCAGAATCAGACTTGGTCGCTTGAGTCTTGAGCATTTTAGTGGTTTCCTTGGGTATCTCCTTTACAGGTAAGTGCCTTTTTTCTTTATTTTCTTATCTTAATTTCCTCACGTACCCTTTTTATAGTGTGTGTGGGTTTTTCTCACCTGCCTTTGCGGCTCTTCTTTATCAAAATTTATCCCATGCTCTGGGTAGCCATTTTTTCTGTTAGGCTCCCCTTCTACTTTAGCTTTCATTCTAAAAAAAAACCTTTCTTTATTAGCTGTTTTCTGCTTTTTGGGTTTCTTCCGGGTCTTTTCTTTTTGTGTGAGTGTGGAAATATTTTTTTATGATGGCTGACAAACCCTCTGGGTTTAAATGGTGCTCGGAATGTAAAGTTTTAGCCCTAAAGCTATAGCTGACTGCAGAAACAAGCTGAGTTTGAAGGGTCTTTTGCCCACTTCCTCTCCAGGAGCTCAGACCCTCTCTTAAGAGCCATGTGGGAGCCTCCAACTCCAAGAAGCACCCTTACAAGTCTTTGAGGGCATCTTCATTGATGCCTGCTAAGGTTGGGAGGCCCTCGGATCTGATATCTTTGGATCACAGGTCTACTTCGTCTTCGGTAGGTCCGAAGTTCTCTTAGGATACATCCAGGTCCATGGTGATCATTAGCTCACCTGAAATTGCCACCCCCTTCTCTTCAGATCCTAAACCTATGGATCCAACAGCGAGGGGCCCCACATTGGTGCTAGGGTTTGAGTCAGCTCCGCTCCCTGGTCCACAGCAGACTCCCTCCAGGCACTCCGGACCCCCCCTCCATAGCTTTCTCCAGGTCTTCTAGGAGTCTTTTAGAGGCTGACATGGACAGGATGATCAGGAAGATCCTCAAAACTCAGATCCAGCTGTGGTTCTTCTCAGCTTCATCCCGTAAGGGTTCTGTGAGTCTCTCCTTAAAAGTTTAATCTCCTTCTCTGATCCATCCTTCCACTTCAGAGTTGCAGGGTCATGGCCAATTGAAGGATCCACAGTCGAGTGTACGTAGCCTGCCTTCCTCCACTCTGACTGTTGTCTTGACCTCTTCTGTTCCGTTATTTTCAGATCATAGCGAGTCTCGGATCCATGATGTCCCCGTCGGATCCGGGGGGGAGGCATTCAGCTCCTATGTTGTTGGAGCCCTCTCTTCCTCTCGGTGCTTCAGCACTGGATAATTCGGGTCTGATTCTTACAGGGACCCAGGTCTCAAGGGATTCTGGCCTTCTCTTCTTCTGTAGCCTCGGCTTCGATTGAGTTGGGGAGGCATTCTCCAGGTCCTTCAGCATTCGTAGTGGTAAAAAGGGCTTTCTCTACCCACGGTGATCTGGTCCGTCTGAGCTATAATTCATCCTGCTGACTTCCTCTGGATCAGAGAATTGAGTCTGTCATTCCTATCCCGAGTCAGCCCATTGAAAATGGTCTTCAAACACTTTCCCCAGAGTTAGCCCCCTCCTCTTCCAAGACCTCCCCTGAGCACCCCACAGAGGAAATTCTTTGTAACAGGAACTGCAGAAGGAGGCACATTGACTCCCCCTCGGAGTCCGTCACCAAGGATGCAAACATTGAGGAAGGGGAGGGATCCCCCAGGTCACCACCGGAGGATGTCTCCTTCAGAGATATTTTAGATATTCTGCAGTAGAGAGGTGGTTGGTCAGCCCAACCTTCCCCCTCTGAGGAGTCTGTATTTGTGGAGGCCTTTGGGACTGGCCCATCTATATCCTGGGTGATTCCCCCAGCAGATGAGTTAGTGGATTTGGTGTCCATCCAGGCCTTTAGGGAGTTAAACTCGGTTGAACCGATCCTCAAGTGCCCCGACAAATTTTTGCCCCCCTCCTCAACACAGACCTTATTGGAGTAAGGGTATTCCAGTGGATGCCATGGTTGTGGCTGCAGCTACCAAAAAGGAGCTAGCAGAGCAGAGCTCCATCGTCCATCTGCCGAACAGGGAGTCCAGAGCGATGGACAGGTTTGGTAAGCATGTTTACACCTCAACCACCTTCTCACCGAGGGAGTTGAACTTCCTGGCATATTTTACTTGCTTGAAAATGGACATGGTGAAAGAGCTTTCAGATTCTCCGGCAGAGACCATATCACCGGAGGACTTCAAGAAAGTCTCCCCCAGCTGACTACTCTTGTGTCCTTGTCAGATTCCTCCATGAGGCTGATTATCCATTCCATGGAAGGTGCCTCTCAGGCAGTCAGCTCAGGCACTGTTATTCACAGGCATGCATGGACGAGGCTTTGTAATTTCACAGAGCCCTTTAAGGTGTCCTTTGTTAACACCCCACTTCAATGGATCCTCACTCTTCGGTCCATCAGACAAAGAGATCCTAACCTGCAGAGAACAAGAGGGGAAGACTTTGTCTTCAGTCGGGGTCAAGTTCTTCACTCCTTTTCTAGAAATTAGCACAGTGGAAGGAAAACCTGGCTCTGTAAATCCCAGGGGTCTTCCTAAGATCAGCATGGGGATTCTTCCTGTAGGGACAGAGGTGGAAATTTCAATGGGTGATGACACCCTAGAGGCAAAGGACGTCTGCAGAACCAGGCCTTCAGGAAACCCTTCTTTGATAGGCCATTTCAGTGCTCCTGAAGCGCTGCCTGACTGCTCATCTCTGGAGGCAGTCTGGGGTCGGTTCTGTCTACACCCTACTGCCTGGATCAATATTACATGAAACAAGTGGGTGCTACAGATTATATCCAGAAGCTACACTATCCCCATTTAAAATTCTTCTCCAGAGAGGCAAAGAGGCTCCCTGATGTTCCACCCAGTCAGAGGGAGTTCACAGTAGCAGAAATTGTAAATCTAATGCAAAAAATAGTCATCCAAATGGTCCAGACTGCACAAAGAGGATTCAGAACTTAACTTTGCTTCTTTTTAGTACCAAAGAAAACCGGGCACCTGTGATCCATTCTGGATCTAAGCAAGTTAAACCTGCTCATAAAGACAGCAAAGTCCCAAATGGTGATGGTTCAGTCCATTCTTCCTCTGCTGCGAAAAGACAATTGGATATGTTCTGTAGACTTAAAGAATGTGTAACATCACTTCAAAATAGACAGGTGCTCCAGGAATCTCTACTCTTCCGGCTAGGAGCCAGTCACTTTCAGTTCAGGGCTGTGCCCTTTGGACTCACAACAGCTCCCAGGGTGTTTACCAAATGAATGGCAGTAGTTGCAGCTCACCTCAGACTGCAGGTATTCTGTGCGTTCCCTTACCTGGATGACTGGCTGTTTACTGTCTCAACTAGGCATCATCTAATACAGGCCAGGGATTACTTCTCAAATCTTGCCAACCATCTGGAGATTACTATAAATCTGGCAAAGTCAAATCTTTCCCCTGTGCAGACTTTAGAGTTCATTGGAGCAACCTTGGACACAGTCAGTCAGATTGCTGCTCTTCCCCCTCATCGTGTTCTAACTTTGAAAGACCATGTACAAACAGTGTTGAGTCTAGCTTCTCTTCTAGCAAGGCTAATTCTCCAAGCTCTAGGTTCTGTTGTGGCTGCCATCCAACTAGTTCCTCTTGCAAAATATATTTTGCGAGTCCTTCAATGAACTCTGGCTGCTCAGTGGTCTATACTCTACCAGCCTCTGTCTGCTGATATTGAGCTGACTTCTCCCATCCCCCTCAGCTACGGTGACCGAGGACACTTCTCAGTTGGGGTGGGGGTGCATTACAAGGGAAAGTTAGTCCAAGGCATGTGGGCATGCATAGAGACCAGATTGCATATCAGTGTTTTGGAGATGAGAGCTGTCCTCCTCATGTTGCAAGCCTTTCAGGATGTTCTCACCTAGGAATGATTGCAATTCACACAGTGGTGTGGTACATCAGCAAACAAGGAGGAACCCATGCTTACCCACTGTGCAGAGAGGCCATGAGGGTTTGAGAATAGGCGATGTCTTCAGACCATTTTCTGCTTGCAACACACATACCAGGGAAATCCACCCTCCTGGCGGACAAGTTCAGCAGGTCCATTCCGACCCCTTATGAGTGGTCCCTCAATCAATCAGTAGCAGACTTGATCTTCAGCCATTAGGGCCAACCTTGCTGTGACCTATCTGCTTCCCCCCAGAACAACAAGTGCAGCAACTACTTCACTCTGACCCCCCCCCCATGGGGGAGTCTCTGAGGGATGCTTTGGCTCACAACTGGCCCCCCGGTCTACTTTATGCTTATCTCCCATTGACATTGATCCCAAAGTTTCTCAAGAAAGTAAAGCATCTGAAGCCCTTCATAATCCTCATTGTCCCCTTCTGGCCTCATCATATTTGGTTTCCCTTTCTTCTGGTATCATCTGAAGTATCCTCCATGGATGCTGGAACCCAAACAAGATTTCCTTTATCACCCTATAGAGGGTTATCACTCCAATCTGATGTACCTGAAGTTGACCGCTTGGTTTCTCAACTTCCATTAATCATTTGAAGGTCCAGGCTTGCTTCCCCACTCTGAGATATTATTTTAGCTTCCCAAAAAACAGCTACCAAGAAGGTTTATGATTGCAAATGGAAGAGATTTGCCTCCTGGGCTTCCAAAGAAAACATTGACCCTTTGTCGGCACCTATTGCTGATATTCTGCATTTCCTGGCATCTCATCAAAGAAGGAGCTAGCTTCTCCACCATCAAACTCCAGTTAGTGGCTATCTCTAATTTTCATTCTGGCAGCATTCTCAACTGCCCTTTAGCTTCCAAACTATGCAAGGCCTTCTTGAAAAGAGTCTTTCTCCTCAGGCCTCCGGTAAAGGCACTGTCTCCACCATGGGATCTCACCATGGTTTTGCAGAGCTTAACTCAAAAACCCTTTGAAACAGCATGCAACTGTGACCTATAGTTTCATGGAAAACAGTTATTCTCTTTGCCATTACTTCAGCTAAGAGAATATCTGAAATTCAGGCCTTATCTTCTAAGCCAACGTACAGAATTTTCCACAAAGGTAGAGTTTCCCATCATACAAATCCTTCCTTTATGCCCAAGGTAGCTACCGAGGCCAGTCTTAACTAGGCTGTCCAACTACCAGCTTTTTTCCCTAATTTCTCTAATGATAGAGCATGATTGTTGCATTTGTTAGATGTTCACAGACAGTTACATTTTACTTGCACAGCACTAAGTCCTTCTGAAAGTCAAATCAGTTATTTGTTTCCCTTCTGTGCTAGCCGTCTAGGTCAGAAGAACTGGATAGAATTATTTAATTATTTTCTGGGAACTGTGGTACCTGGGTTTATTGAGCCTCTGGTTATGAAGATACATATATTTTGTATAGTTTTTATATATATATATATATATATATATATACACACACATACATATCAGAATGATGATGGGTTTTGCAAAAATGGACATGACACCGGCTGTTGGCCAATGTCCATGATGCCGAATGTTGGGAGAGCGAGAGTACATATCAGCGAATGCAACTGTGCATTTGCTGCTATGTACTTAATGTTATGCATAGAGATTGTAGTACAGTGCTGAGTGGGAAGTGTATCCCTTTCCTCACTGTAGTGCAATCTGAAATTTGGAATATATAGTTTGCAGGGAGTGTGGGGGGTGTAGACCCCCACAGGGCGGTGCAGGGGGGGCTTGCCCCCTACTAAAACTTGAATGCCAGTATAGGTGTTTAACTTACGTTTGCACCTATACTGATGGCACGTTCACTATTCGATTTAAATGTCGAATCTGCTGAATTTGTTCCTAATTATTAATCAGGAATTCGCAGTTTCCATTCGAGGTTACTGATTTTTTTTTTTTTTTTTTGTGCATTTCATTTTTTTTTTAATAGTAAGCCATATATATATATATATATATATATATATATATATATATATATATGTATATATATATATATATATATATAGATGTAGATGTAGATATATAGATAGATATAGATAGATATAAACTGTATATTTAAATTTCCTTCTACATTTTTGCTCTCTATTACTGTATTAGCTATGGGCAGCAAACTCAATCTGAGGAGGTTGGTTGGAGTGCAAGGCATTGTGGGTAATGGGAGGAGCTGGAGACTTGGATCCTAGTCTAAAGAAACGTGTCCAAGTCATATCTGAGGATGGATCCATAACGCATTTATGAGGAGGAATGAAAGAGGACAACACAGATACCAAGTTATGGTAAGTACATAACTAATAATTCCCTTCTACTTCTTCTTCAACTGGAGCTCCTCCCCCTTCTAAAAAATCGTATGATACTACCAAGGAGGATTTATCTGTTAAAGGCAAGGAGTCTAATAAGTGATTCCCCAATTGTTCTACTTCCTCCTTTTTCGGGTTTCTCTTCTCCCAAAAAAGTTTTTAAGCCATCAGATCCATCTGGTTCCTTGGATCTGATAAGAGCCAAATCTAAATCTCTGGTCCATTGCTCCTCTAGTTTTACTCCGGAGCTGATCCCTTCTAGGATCTATTCTCCTTTCTTACAGGAGACCCCTTGAAGGGCTTCTAGGCAATTCAACCTCTTTATCCCTCAGGTCGACTAGGAGCCTAACTAAAGCAGACATGGACAGAATGGTGAAGAAGTTTCTATGGGCCCATATTCAGATGGGAGCTTTACCAGCTCTGGCTCCCATCAGATCCATGAGTCTACCACCAGCCCAAACTCAACTGTTGACTCTTACCTTGCTCCAACCTGCAATTTCAGAGCCATTGGACCCAAGAGCTCTAAGCTTGTCTGTTTTAGATCTGAAAGCCTGGCGTTAATTGACTCCGACAACATCTGTTTTCCAGTCAGCGCCAACACTGTTGGAGCCAGAGAGATCACAGATCCACAGCACTGGTGCCAGATCCAGGGGTTGGGTTCAACTTCGATGTTCTTGGAGCCATCTCTTCATCTCAGGGTCTTGGCATTGGACAACTCGGCTCCAAGCTCTGTGTTGATGCAGTATTGTGGTGATACTCTGAGCTGTCCTGGGCTGGTGTCTTTGGCTCCTAGGAGGGTGGCCCATACTTCTGCCATGGCTTCTTCCTTTGTGGTAGTGGAGAGAGTATTTTCCACCTCTGTGGACAAGGCATACTTGGCCTCCTTGAGTCCACCCCCTCCACAACTGTCTGCTTTGGTCCCTGTGTCTCTTTGTCTTGTCCCATCAGGGCAGCCTGCCCATTCTAGCCTGGAGACAGTCCTCATCCAGGACTCTGCTTACACTTCAGAGTCACACAGCAGCCCACTGGGAAGCCTCCTCAGAAGTGTATGTGCAAAAGGAGGCACTTAGATTCCCCACAGGAATCCTTGACAGGAGGCACCAACTTTGCTGAAGGCAAGGTCCCCAGATCACCCTTTGAGGATGTCTCCTTTGGTGAAATACTCAAACTTTTGAGGCAGAATAGTAGTTGGTATTCTGACCCCCCCTGCCCAGGAGGATTCAGTGTTTCTTGAGGCTTTTGGAGCCAGCTCAGCCACATCTTGGGTAGTCCCCCCGGTGGCCGAGATGGTGGACCTCATCCCCCACTGAGCTTGGAAGGATACAAATTTCAGGAAGCCTATTCCCAAGAGGTAAGAAGAGTACCTTGTTGCACCCAAGGATTGAGCCCATTGGAGTAAGGGTCCCCCAGTAGATGCTATGGTGGCAGGTGGCACTTGCTGAACAGAGTTCTTCTGTCCATCTCCTGAACAGGGAGGCCAGGACACTGGGCAGATTGGAAGCATGTCTATGCATCAGTTACATTTGCTCTCAAGTTGCTGAACTATTTGGCACATGTTATGAGATTTCAGAAGGACTTGATCAAGGAGTTTTCCAATGCCCTCTCAGAGTATCTGTCTGTGGAGGACAAGAAGACTGACTCTTCACAATGTGGCACCATAAAGCTGATTTCATACAATTTGGAGGGAGTTTCAAGAGCTACTGGTTCAGAAATTACCAGGGGATGGCCCACCTGAATGCACCTCTGTGGTTCAGAAGAGTCGTCATTCATCAATGTTCCCTCTGATTGAGCCACCTTATTTGGCCCCAGGATGAAAGAAATCCTGTCTATAAGTAAGAAAAATAGGAAGACATAATCTGCCATAGGAATATGTTTCTCTACCCCTCAAGGGATCATTTTACAAAATCAGAGGGGTGTTCCTATATTTCAACTACTAGCTCCTCTTTGCTGCCACCAAGTCTCTACTCATTCAATCCATGGACTACTTGCTCCAACTGTGTCTTCAGTGGGGCATCATACGCTAAGTCTCATCTTTCCCCACTCAAGTCCTGGAGTTTATTGGTGCTCGTCTGGATATTTTGACACCAATCCCAAGCTTACCACAGACAAGAGTAAACACTTTAAAGAGTCAAGCTTCCACCATCCACTCTCTTCCTTTACCACCAGCAAGGTTGGTATTGCAATTCCTTGGATCTATGGCAGCTTCCATAAATCTAGTACCTCTATTAAGGTATTATATGAGGGTACTGCAATGAACACTTGCAGTTTAATAGTCAATAAGACGGCACCCCTGTCCACACAGATACAGATTACAAAGATTTACAGGGAACAGATAGCCTCTCAGGGCTGCCCTTTTACTCTTCTATCACCCACAGCTACATTGATTACAAACTCCTCCCAACTAGAATGGGTGGACATTACTTGGGAAGGATGGTCCAAGACACTTGGTCTCAGTTGGAGGTCAATCTTCTCATCAATGTCTTGGAAATTAGGGCAGTAGGGCAGTCCTATTAGTGTTGCAGGCATTTCAAGATGCTCTCCCTCCAGGGATGATTGCCTTTCAGACTGGCAATATGTCAGTAATTTGATACATCAGCAAACAGGGAGGGACCAGATCCTATACCCTGTGTTGAGAACCTTTGAGAGTTTGGTAATGGGCAGTCTCTTCTGGCCACTTCCTTTTGGTGATTCATATCCCAGGGAAGTCCAGCATGCTAGCAGACAAATTGAGCAGGTCTGACTTATTCCCCCATGAGTGATTTCTCAACCCTTTGGTGGCAGAAACAATTTTTCGTCAATGGGTTCAGCCGTGCTGCGATATCTTCTCTTCGCCTCTCAACTCCAAGTGTAGCAGGTACTTCTCTCTGATCTCCCAGGGGGGAGTCACCAAGACACTATCTAATTCATGATTGGCCCACTGGGCTCCTTTGCACATTTCCTCCTACACCTCTAATTCCCAAATTTCTTCAGAAAGTGTCTCACTAGAAGAGCAAAGTAATCCTTAAATCCCTATTCTGGCCTTGACAAGTATGGTTTCCCTTCCTGTGGCCTCATCTAGTACACCTCCCTTGCATGTTGGATCCAGCCCATAATCTCCTGTTTCATACATCAGGAATAACTCATCTGGACATTTGGACTCTCACACTGACAGCATTGTTTCTCCACTTCCAGTGATGACTAGACAGTCAAGACCTTCTTCCCCAGTTTGACACATCCTTATATCCTCTCAGAAAGATTCTACTAGGAAGGTGTATAAGAGCAAATGGAAAATATTCTCCTTTTGGGCTTTCCAGAGACAATTAGATCCCTTTTCATCACCTATTCCAGCTATCCTAGACTTTCTTGCTTCTGCATTCAGTGGTGGAGCTAGTTATTCTTCAATAAAGATCCAACTTGCAGCCATCTCGAATTTTCATGTAGGAGATCAGCATTCATCCCTGGTATCAACTAGATTATGTAAAGCCCTTTTTACTTTGAACCCCTATTAAAGATCCCACTCCTCCATGGGATTTAACAATACTTCTTCAAGCCCTGACTCACTCCCCAATGAACCAGCTGCCAATGTGAACTTAAAAGCTTTTGTCTTGGAAAACCATTTTTCTGGTTGCTATCATATTGGCCAGATGGGTGTCAGAACTCCAGGCTCTATCTCTCCTCCAAGCCACCATATTTGATCTTTCACAAGGACAGGGTGTCTCTCTGTACTGATCCTTTCTTTCTACCTAAGGTGGTTTCAGAAACAGCTGTAAATGAGTCCATCATCCTTCCTGTTTTCTTTCCAAATTTTTTACAACAAAGGAGTATACATGCAGCACCTTTTGGATGTTCATAGACAGCTTAGATTCTATCTCCAAAGAATGAAAGATTTCAGAAAATCAGACCATCTATGTGTTTCCTTTTCCAAAGCCAAGTTAGGTAAATCCGTCTTAAATATAACTTTGGCAAGGTGGTGCACTCATTGCATTTCCATTTATTTTGTTTATAAGAAGATATTGAACTACCTAAACTTCCTAAGGCTTATTCCACCAGATCTGTGGCCACATCCTCCACTTTCTGGTCCAGAACTTCCATAGATGACATTTGGGCAGCTGCCATTTGGTCTAATACTTATACCTTTATTGCCACCTGCAAATTGGACATCTTGTCTAGAAATACAGCCACGTTTGGCTCCACTATACTCTAGAATATCCTTCCTTGAGGACCACCCTGGGGTTTTTCTGCTGGGGACTCTGCCCCATTGGTTGAGGAACTGCTAAAAATGGCAACATCAGATACAAAAGTTATGTACTCACTCTAAAGATGCATTTGTTTTGTGTTGTCTGTTTTTGTTTTTCCTCAGCCTCCCGCCCTTCAACCCTCTTCCTACTTGGAAGTTTTTACTTTTTGGTTTTCTAGTTTGACCTGAGTTGTGTTATTTTGCCTGCCTTCTGATGAGTTCCAATATTTTCTCTTTTTTCCGTGCAGTCTACCTGGAATATTAATGGTAATTAGACTGCATTATTACTCACTATTGTGTTATGAGTAGGGTTATAGGCTGAATAGAGGGCAAACTTGATCTGAAGTAATTCAAGCTAAAAGAGAAGGATTATGGGTATGGGTAGGAGACCAAACTATGGAGCCAGCGTCTATAGAATTGGTCAAAGTTGGATCCAAGGTGAGATCCGAGACCCATCAGTTAAGGAAGAACAAAAACAGATAATACAGTTTCTTCATTATGGTGAGTATATAACTTTTGTATTAGAGTTATCAAGCTATAATTTGACAAATAAGATGGCATTCTGCATGATTTCTTCATAGATTCATAGATAAGGTTAATAGATTAGTACTAAGCTAACTGCCCTTGCAAGCCATTTTAAGCTTAGCCAATTATCCCTTGTGAGACTCAAACCCTGCACCTTGTGTTTGTAAGGCAAACACCTTAACCATTAGGAGAGAGAGGAAATGTTTTTTTGTAGAACATATTAATATTGAGACGTTAGCTCACTGAATGATTATAGCATGTGTGACAGCAGTATTTTGGTCTAATGTTAAGAAGTGAAGGAAGATTTGTGCCCTCTTTAGTAATGGGTGCTAACCCTAATGCCTAATTCCAGGTGGCTTTGTTTTGTTTACTTCTTCAGATGAAACATTGACCAAGCTGTCATAATCATCATCTGTTCCCTTGCAAGTTTTCTCCAGTGACTCAGCAGTTGTCAAAACTCATTTAGCAACAGTAGAAATATGCTCACCAAGGAATCAGTGGCTCCTTTCCCAATTTTTCTTAAGAAATTGGTGGAGAAAGACAGACCGCACGAGAGGCAGCATTAAGAGCCCAATAGCAACTTTCAGTAGTTGCAGAGTAACGTATTTACATTGTCATGAGTGTATTTTGTAAGTGCTCATTATTTACTCATTTGACATAACATTCATAATATTTTATTAGTTATATGCAGGATGAGTGCTACTAAATGCTTGTTATTTTTTCCCTTTTTTGTTATATTCTTTAAGCTAGTGTGGGCTGTCTTTGGGGGAACTCAGTTGCTACTATATCTGATGATTCTTGTCATCGGGGTGTGGTCCGCAACTACACATTTATTTCCTGC
The DNA here is from genome assembly GCF_019279795.1 of Protopterus annectens. NCBI lineage: Eukaryota > Metazoa > Chordata > Ceratodontiformes > Protopteridae > Protopterus > Protopterus annectens. The sequence continues at coordinate 1,942,965,551 of NC_056731.1, forward strand.
TCAGTAATACTTGTCTGACTGAAACAGAAGTGGTCTGTCTCAGTTCAGTTTGAGAGGTGGCTTTTAGTCATCTGTAGCTCTCTGTCTCTTATGGGATGATGATGATCTCAATAGATACATTTTTTGTTACTGTATATAGTTGGCATTTATTTTTAACAAGTTATTTATCTACACTAATGGCAACTATTACTCTGTGAGAGCTTATGAACTCTGTATTTTGAAATTCTCTGAGTTCCAATTGCGATTTACTTTTTAAAATTGCCTCTGAGGCTGCATTCCTTTCCTGTATACTCCTTGTTAAATTACCTCCTCTTAAATGGTGATGGAACTCAGTACATTAGTGTGGAAGGTAAAATGGGTTTGCTAGCCTAGTAAAGAAGTGGAAATTTTTTCCAATTAGTTTTCCATTTCAAATCTAATTTTTTAATGTTACAGGAAACTCATCTATCAGATGCTCATCACCAAGTCTGTTAAAGGTTTACATACCCAAGGATATTTATCTTTTTTTCCTAATGGTAGAAAGAGAGGGGTTGCACTGCTTTGGAGAAGAAATGTTATGATGTGAAATTGTTCAATCTCGCCGTTTGTTCTTACACACGGGTTCGGAGCCGATCCTCGGCTCCGAGTTGGCCGCATCACTAGCTCGCATCTTCGAGAAAGCTCGAGGCACAGTAATATCCCATGATCCTCCGGTGCTAACCCTCAGATCTAGTTTGCCGCTAGCAGCAGATCGCATCGAGGGGCTCGGGCCAGTACAATTTTTACTATTTTTTCTTGTTAAATATGGATCATTTTTTATATTTCTTATAATCTTTATCTTAGCATTTGATAGCTTTATATATATAGTAGTTGTGTGACTAGTTTAGGTAGTTTGTTACCTTAAAATTCTTAGTAAGGGCCTTAGGCCATTTTTTTGTCTGTAATAGAATTTACAGTATTTAAAAGAAAGTTAACTTTTTCTATTTTATTTTTTCTTTCAAAAAAATATATATATATCTTAGTGTGCTGTGGTGTGTTTTTTTACATTTATATATATATATATATATATATATATATATATATATATATATACATATATCTCTTATATTGTAGTTAGAAATTTTTCAATATAGTGCTGTCTTTTTTTCTAGTAAAATGTCAGAAAAGACTAAAAGTGGATTTAAAAGGTGTCAGTGTGGACAGAAGATGTCCATTACTGACAACCATTCATCCTGCGTCTACTGTCTTGGCCCTCTCCACTTGCAGGAAGACTGTTCCATCTGTCATTCCTTTAGTGGGAGGGTCATGCTGGAAAGACGCAGGAAGTTGGTGGACAGAGGTTTGATCAAACCTGAGTTTCAAGAGGCCCTGGACAAGGCTGAACAGGTTTCGAAGTCTTCGAAGGGGTCGAAGTCTTCAAGAGTGTCGGAGCCCAAGTCATCGGCTCCGAGCACCTCTTTTCAAATTCGGACACCGGCTCCTATGACTTCGGTGCCAGGTGTCGAGACCTTATCTCTGCACGAGGCTCAGGTCTTGGAGCCAGTATCAGAGGTACCACCGTCTACTATCCTTCGCTCGGTGACGGCTTCGATCCCTTTGACCCGTTCTTCGAGGCCACTTTCCGACTCCAATGTGGACCGAGTGGTACAGAAGCTTATGGAGAACTCGGCTTTGTCAAAATTAATCGAGGTTTCGTCCCAGCTGGTTTCGAAATTCGAAGCTATTCCAGTTCCCTCGACACTTCCTCCTCCGAGACCCATCGAGTCATCGGTGTTAGGAGTCGAAGAACCGATGATTGTAGAGCCCTCGGCGCCGAAGCCTCCAGTAGTGCTATCGGCTCCGTTGACCTCGACTCCTTCGGAACCAGCCAGAGAGTCTCGGAGCCAAACATCTTTCCTGGGTTCCGGTGGGGATAGTCGAACCGAGATTTCAGTTCCGACTCTTCCTCTCGGTGCCTCGGCTCAGATCAGTTCAGATCCGTCCTCGGTGTCGGAGCCTGTGGTTCCGATTCCGGAGAAACAACCTCCTTCTTCGGATCGGGTCAGATCTTCGGGTCTGGGCACCGGTGCCTTTGACATCATGAGGAAGGTCTTGTCGGATCAGACACATACTTCATCGGTATCTTTATCTCCTTCCCCAAAAGGTCCGCGTTCTGCTTCTGTGCCTTCGGTACCTACCAAGCGTCGAGACCCAATGCCTCAGATGTCCCCACAGGGAGACTCTGGTTCCTCAGATGCATCCCCAGAAGCTCCCACTGAGGATGTTCCGAGGAAACGACTGTGCAAGAGGAGGCACATAGATTACCCAAAGGAATCTCTTACATCTGATACTGATTTAGATGAAACAGAAGGGTCCCCACGGTCCACCTCTGAGGATGTCTCTTTTACAGACATTTTGGAAATCCTGAAGCAAAGAGGGGACTGGCAAACCCTTACCCCTTCTGCGGATGAATCGGTTTTACTGAAGGCATTTGGGACTCAACCTTCTACCTCCTGGGTGACTCCTCCCTTTGACAATCTCATGGATCTAGTAGCTCGGAGGGCTTGGGAAACACCTGATACAGTGGAACCAGTCCCTCGTAAACCCAACAAATACATGACAGCTCCCCAAGATAAAGCCTATCTTACAAAAGGAGTTCCCATAGACACTATGGTGGTGGCGGCGGCCACTAAGAAAGAGTTGTCTGAATCATCTTCCTCTGTCCATCCTCCTAATAAGGATTCTAGGACAATGGACAGATATGGGAAGCGCATATTTAGTTTGGCGACTTTTTCCATCCGATCGCTCAACTACCTTACGCATTTCATGCGTTTACAAAGAGATCTCATTAAGGAATTAGGAGATACTCTTCAGGGACACACAGATGCTGCTGTCGCCGAGAAAGTGACAGTGCAACTTAACACCCTAAATTCCATAGTCAACTCGTCCACAAGGCTGATTTCATACACAGCCGAAGGATCGAGTAGAGCGGCAGCTTCAGCGATTGCCCTGAGAAGACAATCCTGGTTGCGCTTATGCTCCTTTGCGGAAGCCTTTAAGTCTTCCTTTGCCAATGCCCCCTTTGATGGTGCCTCCCTGTTTGGGCCCAAAGTAAAGGAGACTCTCACGAGTTGTGAACAAGAAGGGAAGACCCTGTCTGCCGTAGGGGTCCATTTTTCCGTTCCATCTAGACCCTACCCTAAAGGGCAACGAGGAGGAAAGATGTGGTTCCGAAAGACTCAGGGATCTTTTCAACACACCCAAAGTGACGCCCCCTCCAGAGGCAGAGGAGGGGGAAGAAATGGAAGATGCCGCCCAGCTGGCAGAGGGGTCCGCAAAATCAGGGTGACAGAGAGACCTTCTCTGGAAAACCCTTCCAGCACTCCTGAGTGCAGGCCCTGCTGTCCTACTCTGGAGGCAGTCGGGGGTCACTTGGCTTTATACCCAGAGGCCTGGCTAAATCTTACATCAGATTACTGGGTAAAAAGCATAGTTACCAGAGGCTACAACATTCCCTTCATAAAAATACCACCAAACTCCAAAAAACTCCCAGATGTTCCACCCAGTCTGCGAGACCAAGCAACCATAGAGATAAGAAGGTTGCTCGAAAACAGAGTCATCCAACCAGTCCCAGCGGACCAAATAGGATCCGGAACTTACTCAAGGTTCTTTTTAGTTCCAAAGAAAACAGGGGACTGGAGGCCAATTTTAGACCTCAGCAAGTTAAATACCTTTGTGAAAAAGGAAAAGTTCCAGATGGTCACGCTTCAGTCAATCCTCCCTTTTCTGCAAAAGGGCAACTGGATGTGCTCTATAGATCTCAAAGACGCATACTACCATATCAAAATGGCCAGGGCGTCCAGAGATCACTTGCGCTTCCGGCTGGGAGCCAGTCATTTCCAGTTTCGCTCTCTGCCCTTTGGTCTCACCTCAGCCCCCAGGGTGTTCACCAAATGCATGGCAGTAGTAGCGTCTCACGTGATACGAAAGGGATTCCGGGTGTTTCCTTATCTAGACGACTGGCTCCTTTCTGCCACCACCAAGTGTCATCTTCTACAAGCCAGGGACTACACCATCAGTCTTTGCTCTTCACTAGGCATAACAGTGAATTTTGGAAAATCTGTCTTATCGCCGTCACAGCGTATCTTATTTATAGGAGCACAGCTAGACACTTCCCTGGCTCAAGTTACTCTCCCCCCATCAAGAGTGTCAGACCTCAGGCACCAAATTTCGCTCCTTCTTCACAACAACAGAGTCTCTGCACGACAAGTATTAAGAGTGCTAGGCTTGATGGCAGCATCCCTTCTTGTAGTGCCTTTAGGCAGGATGCACATGAGGATCCTTCATTGGATGCTATTCGCCCAGTGGTCTTATCTACAACTTCCACTGTCTCACGAAATCTTGATTACGAATTATTGCAAGAAAGATCTCTTGTGGTGGATACACAGTCAAGAGCTAACACTAGGACGACCCTTTGTATTACCCAGTCCGGTAGCAACTCTAACCACGGACGCTTCCCTGATAGGGTGGGGGGATTCTTTCAGGGACAAACAGTCCAAGGTCAATGGTCCAACATGGAGTACAATCTGCACATCAATGTTCTAGAGATGAGGGCAGTGTTTCTAGCGTTGCAACACTTTCACAAGTCCTTACCTCGGGGAACAGTGACAGTTCAGACAGACAACATGTCAGTGGTCTGGTACATAAACAAGCAAGGGGGAACCAGATCTTACCCGTTATGCAGAGAGGCACTCAGAATTTGGCAATGAGCAAAGTCCACTGGACGCTTTCTGATAGCAACGCACATCCCGGGGACTTCCAACGTAATCGCGGACAGGTTGAGCAGAGCCATCCTGTTCCCTCACGAGTGGTCCCTCAAAACTCAAGTGGCGGAAGAGATCTTCCGCAGATGGGGCCAGCCTTGCTGCGACCTGTTTGCATCCCCTTTGAATGCCAAATGCAGAAGCTATTTTGCCCTGTTACCCCCCCCCCCAGGGGGTGTCCCTAGGGACGCACTGGTATACGATTGGCCCCCGGGTCTCCTTTATGCTTTTCCTCCTGTTCCACTAATTCCCAGGTTTTTGCAGAAAGCCAAACGTCTGGACAGGACCATAATACTGATGGATTATGGACCCGGAGCCAGATCTGTTGACACACTCGTCGGGAGTTCCTCACACCTTCCTCAAGTCCCTCAAACTGACAGCTTGGCTGCTCCGCTTCCCCTTGAACTGCCTACCTTCTTTAAAAATCATTCCAATAAGCTGGAATACACATTGCACAAGTTGGACGTTCACAGACAACTAAGATTTTACTTACATAGGACAAAAGAGTACAGAAAGTCAGATCAACTATTTGTCTCATATGCTGACCAAAGAAAAGGACAGGCAGTAACGAAGGTTACTTTATCCAAATGGCTCTCAGATTGCATAAATTTCGTATATGCTGAATCCAAACAACAACTCCCTTTCAAACCCAGAGCTCATTCTACAAGGGCAATTGCTACCTCTTCAGCCCATACCGCTCGTTTGCCTTTAGATACCATTTGTGCAGCGGCAACTTGGGCAAAACCACATACCTTTATCGCCCACTACAAGCTAGACAAGAGCTCCAGGGACAGGGTGACGTTTGGTTCCACTGTACTCAGGAATGTTCTCCCTTGAGCCACCTGGGAAAAAGGAGCTAGGGACGCTACCCGTGTGTAAGAACAAACGGTGAGATTGAACAATTTCACATTAAGAAGTTATGTCTTACCATAACGATCCATGTTAATTGTTCATCTCGCCTTTGTTCTTACATTCCCCCTTCCATCCCCCGTCCTACGGTCTGGGAGAATGGTTGTCGATTAGATTCCTTTTCAGCCTTTTCTAGGTATGGTTGACATGTTATTAACATCAGTAATGGCATCTTTTATCCTCTCCCTGGTAGTAGGGTTTCAGACAATTGTAGTATTTGTTCATAAGTGTTTTAAACACATTTCTAAGAGGGATTCTTCTGGTATAGCAAACTAGATCTGAGGGTTAGCACCGGAGGATCATGGGATATTACTGTGCCTCAAGCTTTCTCGAAGATGCGAGCTAGTGATGCGGCCGACTCGGAGCCGAGGATCGGCTCCGAACCCGTGTGTAAGAACAAAGGCGAGATGAACAATTCACATGGATCGTTATGGTAAGACATAACTTCTTATTTCATGTGTCTGACTTAGTAACTAATGAAAAGGGCAAGTTTTATTCTGGTGAAGGGTTTATATTGTGGCATTACATTAATACTAGTCAGTGTATATCTCCAGGTGTCCCACCATATTTTTGGCTAACCTGATGAGAACATGGGTAGCATCTTAAGAAACATTGACCCTATTAGGGAGGATTGGAACATAATACTGTCTCATGATGAGGTCTGTTTGGGTGGTCATACAGTATGAGGAATATACCAAGTAGGCGAAAGCCATTGGGAACATTTCATAGGTTCATAGGTTCATACTAGGCTGTCTGCCCTAGGGCATTTATAAGCCTAGCCAGAGTGTGTTTGGCTTTCACCACCCATTTTAAATGAATTTTGCTATGCCCTTTTTCGAGGTTAGTATACTGTGCCTCTGTCTAACAGTGACACAGAAGTGATACCCGGGGTCAACCTACGATCTCCCATCCACTCATCAAGATTCCTCTTGAAGAGAGTCACTGAGGGACTCTGCCTAACCTGGACTGGGATTTTATTCCAGAGTGAAGGGAGCCTCTGGGTTATGAATCTGTCCTCCAGCATGTCCTATTTATTTCAGTGCTGAGGTTCAAGTCTCTCGAGCGCGTAGCTCGATGGGATTTGGATTTTCTGAGGTGCAGCATGTCCATTAATTCCGGGTTGGACATGGCTTTATACGTCAGGCACAGATTGCCTCTGAGCAGGCGGTATGCCACTGAGTAGAGCTGGAGTTTCTTTAACCGGGCAGCATATGGCATCTGTTTGAGCACTTTGATCCTCTTGGTGAGGTACTTTTGGGGTCTTTCCAGTTGCTGCAGGTGTCTGGTAAGGTACATCCCAAAAGGGGCATTGTACTCAATTATGGGCCTGATGAGGGATGAGTAAAAAGGTACGATGACCTCCCCTGATCTAGATGTGAATCCCTTCATGATTAGGTGGGCTATATAAAATGTTTTTCTAACCACTTTGGCCACATGGCTGTCAAATGAGAGATTGCTATCAACTTGGGTCCCCAGGTCCCTAATTACATCTTCTGTACTTACTGGATTACCACCTATGTGGTAATTTGTGGGCACTTTGTTTTTGCCGAAGGGGATGACTATACACTTTTTGGCATTTAGCTTGAGGCCATGGCTCTGGCACCAGTTGTCTGTTTCTATGAGGCACTTTTGGAGGATGCTTGTGTCGGCTGGAGAGTCTATTATGGCACCCAGTTTGCAGTCATCTGCGAACTTGGTCAGCCACAGTCCTTCCGTGTTGGCCTGTACCTCCGAGAAATATAAACCGAACAAGAGAGGTCCCAGGACTGAGCCTTGTGGGACGCCACTTGTAACTGGTTTGGAGTCTGACATGGCTCCAGCAATTCTAACCATGTGGGTTCTGTCCTTGAGCCAGTTTGCAACCCATCTAGTGATATAGGGGTTTATATTTAAGCTGGTGAGCTTATCTATAATGCCCGAGTGGGGTATTGTATCGAAGGCTTTTGTGAGGTCCAGGTAGGCTGTGTGGACCACCTTCCCCTCGTCAATGGCCTTGGTGACTGTTTCAAAGAAATCAACCAAGTTTAAGAGGCAGGATCTGCCCTTAACAAAGCCGAACTGGGTAGGATCCAGTGTCTGTAGGTCCCCAATATCTTTATTTATGAGGTCCATGATGATCCTTTCCATAGATTTGCAGACCAAGCTAGTCAGGCTTATGGGGCGATAGTTTCCAGGATCTGTTGAGGCACCACCTTTGTGGAGAGGGATCACTGTTGCTGTGCGCCACTCTTTGGGTACATATTCTGTAGTAAGGCTGAGATTGAACAGTAGTTTTAGGTTTGGGTTTAGCTCTTCTTGGAGTTCATGTAGGACGCAGCCCGGGACACCGTCTGGTCCCATTGATGCTGTGTTTTTTGCTTTGGAGAGGGCGGCTCTTACCTGAGCATCTGAGATATCAGGGGGGCAGCACTCGGCTGGGATAGATATTTGCCCTTTTGGTGGGGAGGGGGGGGTTTGCGCTGAACCTGTCAGCTAGGATGTTGGCAATGTCTGTGGGTTTGGTGTATTTTTTGTCATTTTGGACTAATTCTGAGGATATCTGGTAATTCCCACCCAGGTTCCTAACATAACTAAAGAAAGACTTGTAATTATCCTTAGTGTCCTGTGCAATTTTTCTCTCGAAGCTGGCCTGTGCAATTTTTCTCTCGAAGCTGTTTGAGATATATGGCATCTATTCTCTGGTAGAGCGGCTGGCAAATACTTTTACCTATTACACATCTAAATTTCATTCCTTTTCTAGAACTGATAAGATTTTTGTCTGTAAGGAACATGCTTATTTGTTAGACTCCATGCTGGTGGCCTCAATATGTCTTTCAGACAATGCTCCACTGAGATTATTGCAACAACAATGTACGAAAATAACTGCAACAACCAGATCCAAACCAATTTCGGGAACGCACAGAAAAAAGCACACGTTATAAAATAAAAATATTTATTCTATAATAACAAATTCTAGCACCTCGGTGTCACCACCTTCATGGAATATCCGTTCATTTCTAAAACACACTTTTATATCCTTCATCTTCCTAAACACCAATTAATTAACTAATTATATAATTAAATACATCAAATACTTAAAGTAAACATTTCCAGTTTAGCTCATTGTTTAGTCCCTTAGGGACCATTGTATTATACTTCAGAATATAAATACATTCTTTATATAATAGTTTTTGTTTCATCACTTCTTAATTATCCCACATACAATCAATTTGTTCTAAAATAGTACCTTTTAAAAGGTTAACATTGCCTTGAGGGGTTTTGGAAACGGACAACACAACGGACATTATGATGGACAATACAACAGTAAGAAGTTTAAAAAGTAATGTTGTTAGTGATATAAAAACTAATAATTCAGTTATTAATTTATCTAAATGTGATTAAAATAATGAACAGTATGACGTTTTGAATTTGGGTTTTAAATTCATTCCCACAGTCATTCCTAGGGCACGTATAGTTAAACAGGAAATTTTTAGATTTGTAAGAAAATTACATTTAAGATATTTTTTCCTCAGGATGTTCATAGAAATGTTAGAGATATAATACATGAAGAGTCAGATGAAAGTTTCCATTCATGTTGTGAAGAAATGTTCGAACACGTAAATGCGAATGCTTGTTGTAACGTTAATACCTCTGAAGTTCCAGTAAAGAAGAAGTTTATTCCACCATTTGAGAATGAACAGATAGCACATTTTAGTTCAATGGTTAATTTTGAAGGGGAAAATATATGTAAGGAAGTTATGAAAAATAAGTCTACTATCAAGTATAATTTAACACACAAAGAATGGCGTTCTTTAAAGGAATTACAAATGAACGCCAATTTAATAATAAAACCAGCGGACAAGGGCAATAAAATTGTAATACTGAATACAGTTTAATATTTAAATATGTGTATAGAACACATTAACAATAGGGATGTTTATGAAATAAGTGATATAGAAAAGTATGAGTCATCTTTAAAAGAATATGATAAATTAATAAATAAGGGCATTAGATTAGGGTATTTTACAGATAATGATTTTAAAGATAAACTTTCTAACAAACAGTGTGAAATGGCTATATTTTTCGTTTACCAAAAATGCATAAGGATATGTATAACCCTCCTGGTAGGCCCATTATTTCGGCTTGCAGATATTTTTTACACAATATGGGTTTGATTTTACACAAGTTGTTACTACCTCATGCAAGGCTTCAGCATATATTCAAGATAGTTTTGATTTTTTGGAAAACATTTCTATAGTTAAATGGAAAGATAACATCTATTGGCTAGTAACTGATGTTAAAAGTTTGTATATGTCAATCAAACATATAGATAGCTTAAAAGCTATCATTCATGTTTTGGGAGATAGTCCTTTGTCTCATTTTGTCACTGAATTAGTAGAATTTTGTTTGAAAAATATATTTTTTTTGTTTTAATAAACAGTTATATAGGCAAAAACAAGGCATGGCCATGGGAGCACCATTTGATCCCACGTATGCCAATATTTTTATGTCATTTTTTGAAGACACTTTTTTATATCAACAGCAGTTTGTGAAGAGGTATGTAAAATCTTATTATAGGTTTATTGATGATTTAATTTTTATTTGTGAAGGTGGTTTCAATGAAATTGAAGATTTTGTATCACAGTTGCATAAAAACCCATATGAATTAAGTTTTGATGGATTACAACATGGTAATAAAGTAGTGTATTTAGATATGATTCTGGAAGGTAAAATAACTGGAGAAGTGGTGAGCAGAATACATAGGAAGTTTATGGACAGTACACAGTATTTGCATGCTTCTAGCTGCCACGCTCCGCATGTTATTAAAGCTTTCCCGTATGGGGAAATCTTGAGGTTGTCCAGAATTTGTTCAGATAAGGATGACTTACAACAGGAAATAAAAACAACTACTAACATGTTTATATGAAGGGAATATGATCCAGTGAATGTAGGCATGGCAGTTGATAAAGTTTTGGGAGATAGAAGTATAAAAGGTGGGAAATGAAGGGGCTATACAGGAGAATGTGTTTATAATATCCAAAAAAAAAAATAGTAAAATTGATCTGGTGTATTTTGTTTCTACATATAATGTAAGAAGTGGTGAATTAGTTAAATTAATTAAGCATAGCTGGAAATTTTTAATGCAAGATAAATGTTTATCTATTATTTTACCTAACCAACCTTTCTTATTATTATTATTTAAGAAATATGTTGGTTCATGGAGATTTTAGTATGCCAACATTTAATCCCGCTAGATCACTGAATAACACTGGTACAGTGAAATGCGGAAGATGTAAAATTTGTACCCATATTGTGGAGAAGGTTGAATATATTAATGATTGTAAATCTGATGTTAGAGGCGCATATTCATGTGAAAGTAAAGGTGTTATATATGCTTTGTTTTGCCCTTGTAAGTTATTTTATGTAGGTGAAATGAAGCGGATGTTTCGTACTAGATTTATGGAACATTTGAGAGATGTCAAACATCAGAGGGAAGACAAAATGATTTCCTTGCATTTTAAACATTGCCATCAAGGCAATGTTAACCTTTTAAAAGGTACTATTTTAGAACAAATTGATTGTATGTGGGATAATGAAGAAGTGATGAAACAAAAACTACTATATAAAGAATAAGCAAAGTCCATAAGCGAAAAGCAATGAGAGGCAACCACCGTGCTTCCAATAATCCAGTCTTGTTATGAAATTATAAAAAAGCCTTTAATTACGTGCACAAGGTAAGCGCTTTCACTAACCGCTTCTTCAGACCATGGTCTGAAGAAGCAGTTAGTGAAAGAGCTTACCTTGTGCACGTAATTAAAGGCTTTTTTATACTTTCATAACAAGACTGGATTATTGGAAGCACAGTGGTTGCCTCTCATTGCTTTTCGCTTATGGACTTTGTTTATACTTTTTAAAGATCAGCGGAGAGGCATTTGCTCTGGTGGGTGTGTTCATATTTGTTATCTTTACCATTATATAAAGAATGTTTTTATATTTTGAAGTATAATACAATGGTTCCTAAGGGAGTAAACAATGAGCTAAACTGGAAATATTTACTTTAAGTATTTGATGTATTTGATTATATAATTAGTTAATTAATTGGTGTTTAAGAAGTTGAAGGATATAAAAGTGTGTTTTAAAAATGAACTGATATTCCATGAAGGTGGTGACACCGAGGCGCTAGAATTTGTTATTGCAAAATAAATATTTTTATTTTATAACTTGTGCGCTTCCTTTGAGATTATACCTGAAAAATTCAGACCTAATAGTAGAGAGGTACTGGGAGGTTAACTTTTCTCTATGTGAAGGACAAGTCTTTGATATTTTTTTGAAGAAGAGGGTTATGCAGCTTAGATAATGTGAGTATGTGTTTGGATTTGGATAATTTTAAATTTCATTTAGCAGAAAGTATTAACTTATATGCTATAGTATCCTTAACTAAAAGGAAGGCTAGATTAAGTTATCTTCAATAAATGCTTTTGGTGGCCCAAGATCTAGTCTGTAAGGGTGCTCTGAGAGCTGTGACTCAGATTTGGAGCCTTAGGAAAGAGTTAGATACGTACTTTGAATTTAAAACTGCTCAAGCATAGGCTGCTTTGACACTTACAGATTTCACTTATTCTCTTAGAGTAGTAAGTATTTAGCCCTTCTCCTTCATAGTCAACTTGCCACTAAGCTTTGCATCAGATAAAGGACCCATTTACTAGTCTGCCGTACACCTCCCCTTGAGATATCAAATGGTTTTAGAAAAAATTTCACTGGGCTATACTCTAAAGATTTGGATTCCCAGGTCCAGGTCCCATTAAAAGAAATAGAGAATTTTCTGCATACATTACTCTTGAATACTAAGAACTAATAGCTAATCTTAATCTTATTGCCCATATATCATCTCAAGGGATAGTGGATGCATTGGAAACAGGCAAAACACCTGGGACAGATGGACTACTTGTAGAGATATTTTTAAGAGCTGGAGATGAGCTTCTAGACAATTTTTGCTTATTTGCTAATGGGATTTTTACAGGATAGTGCTACCCCTTGCTCTTGGAAGGAGGCAAGTGTAGTGTTGACATGCAAGCCAGGTAAGGAAGCTGGCCTTCCTTTCTGTTATACTCCTATATCCATTTTAAACCATGATTACAAATTGTTTATGGCTCTTATACCTAAGAGACTGTGCAGGGTCCTTCCTGGACTGATCCATTTGGATCAGACTGTGTTTGTGAAGAGAAGGCATATGTTTGATAACATCATAAAGGCATTGCTGATAGTAGAACATACCTGTTCCTCAAAAATGCCTTTGCTTTTAGCCAGTTTAGATGCTGAGAAGGCATTCAGCAGGGTTAGATGAGTCTATTTATGGAAAGTGCTCAGGGCATTTGGATTTCCTCATACTCTAATTCAGTTCATAATCGTTTGTACTGTGATGCACAAGATAAGTTGAAAGTAAACTCTACTTTATTCTCACCTATCAAGATATCCATATTATCCAGACAGAGCTTCCCCCTGCCTACCTCTTATTTGCTATGTACTTGGAACCTTTGGCAGTATTGCTAAGAGAATCCCCATTGGGTGGATTTGAGATATGGCAAACTGTCCATAAGTTATCCCTCTGTGCAGATGATTTATTAGTCTACTTAGGTAACACAGAAAAGGAACTTCCTTTATTGTTTGAGATTTTGACAAAGATTGTGACTCTCTCAGGGTACAAAGTTAACATTAGCAAATTGGAGGTTGTATTGGTGAATTTCTTGCCCTCTATCCAGCTATGTCATGATTTCCCCTTTTGAAAGTTAAAAATGGACTTACTTATCTAGGTATTCCAATTTAGTCACAATTTACAGGTATCCCCAAGAGATACATACAAAAAATGTTGGTAAAGGTAAATGCTTATCCTAAGAGGTTGAAGTTCCGTTGTCTGGACATGACTTAAAGAGTTCATGTTGTGTTCTAATACATTGCCCCCTAGTTAAATATTTCTTACAGACTATTCCTTTATCTCCCCCCTAACATTTATTGATGTTAACTGAAATCTTGCGTTATGAGCTTCATGTGGGCCAGGGATAGATGCAGAACTGGATGGGAACACAGCAGGGTATTCTGGACCTAGAATCTCACAGCAAGATTTAAAACTTACAGTGACGTAATTAATCCAGATAAATACGCTGTTTGGGTTAGTACTTGCATGCATCAGTTTTTGGACAGATATAAGATATTTGAAGGAACTGGCAACATTGTCATCTGTGCTGTAAAAGTCTGCTTTCTTTGAAGACAGCTGCCCTCACAGTATTTAAAAAAACTGGGTTATTGGAATGGATTGGCGACTTCTTTGGTATTAGGACTCCTTTAATAGGTAAAACTTTGTGGGATTGGTAGACTACTCTGTTGAAAATAGTAGTAAATCCCCAGCTTGCACTTTGGGATTCATTTCATAAATGGTTTGCATTAGGCAAAATTGGGCACAGTGTTTATTTTAAACTTACTGACAAAATGAATACAAACAAATTAATTTGTATTATTCAGCAGGAGTGATATCTGTTAATTCATTGGATATGGTTCATGGTCCATTTATGCCCTCTCACAAAGGTATTTCCCAAATTTGTAAACTTTTACTAACCCACAAATATAGACACATATAGAATAATGTGGGTGAATGAATTGAATTAATATATATACAGGAACTAATGGAGTAAGTATTTCCTGATTCCTTGATATGCATCAGGTTCTAGGAAGTTTTGCTTGTTTGACTTGCAGTACCAATTGAAATACTTTTACTCCCCAGGTAGATTAAATTAGATATTCATTCCTTGGGTTCTCACCCCCTTTTGGCACTGCCATTCTGGTGCACTGGTGCAGTAGAGGATTGGTTGCATGTCTTTTGGGACTGGCCTTTGTTAAATGACTTTAAAGATGTGGTTTGGAGCATTTACTAAGTTATTGAAGCTGACCAATTTGTTCTAAATCCTAGGGTTTTCTCTTGAGGGTTCTTAAGTGTACAGACCTCTCCAAACCAGAAGTTAGTCTCCTAAATGCTAAAAAGTGTACTAACAGAAGATGGAAAACTACAGAGGTTCCTACTTATTCAGTTATGCATCATTTTTTGAATGAATGACCTAGGTTTGAAATGAAGGTGAGTGATTTTCACTTGAGGGAGCTGGCAAAGTCTTAATGGTCTCGCTGGTTTCAGTTTGTCAACATACTTCATCATTAATATTTGGTTAGGTAGATAATCCAGTCGGCAGTCAGCTGTATTTGAAACTTTTATTATTTTCTCTAGATTTAATTCATTTTTAATCATATGTTAGTCAATGTTGTTATTGTACAGTTTAGTTAAAAACAAACTTTTTAATCTGTCTGTTTCCTTGGAACAGTTACACTTTGGGCGTTATATATCCGTTGTACCTTCTTGTTTGTTTGTTTAATTGTTTCACCAATAAATGCTTGTTGTAAAAAAAATCCTGCAGGAAAGTGCTATAGTGTGAAGTACTACTAAGACAACTTGTGTGTTAGAAGGAAAACAGTTATGAACAGACAAGTACAATATGTCTGTAAAATTCAGGATTAAATACACACATGTTTAGAATGTAGACAGTGCAGGATAAAGCAGGCATTTTGTATGTCTTACAATTTCTTTAAAATAACACTTGTCAATTACATCTAACTGAGCAAGACTCTTAAAAAATACTGACAAGTGTGACACTTAAGAGTGTGTGGAAAGGGGTCCGTCAGTTGTTGAAGGACTGCAAATTGAATATTTAACAAAACCCAGTTGTTTAGCTGCTTTGTTATGTAGGCGTTTTAAAGTGAATTGTGAACAAATCAGTAGAAGATGAGTTACCACCACAAATCATGGTAATTCAGGGAAAAAAATACTCCAAGGTGACAACAATGCATCATCCAGAGACTATGTACAGTAAGTTAAGTGCAAGTTTTAGTACTGCCACTTTACCTAACTCAGGGAAGAAAACATTTACTTCTTTATGTTTAGCATGAGTCATATAAAGAGGAGACCAAATGTAATCTGGGAGCCAGATGAAAAGGCTGTAAAACAAGGATGACTGTATAGCAGGCCTATGGCAGCTGTTTTGCAGTATAAGATACTAAAATATAATAAGGTGCACTTGGTAGGCATATTAATTTAACACATAATATCAAGATATAATGAAAACTATAGACTTTGGATTTTGATGTTGGAGTTTTCCCTTAAGTAGTCCCTTTTACTCCACCAACCAATGAGGGATCATTTGATTTGCAATCATATGTATTACACTAATAAAGCTGCAGCAAAGCCATCAGCTCTTGAAGCTCATTTCCTGCATTTCTTGTGCACAGCTGCAATGAATTTTCATTTGTTTATATTGTTTGCTGTTCTTGTCCAGAAGTCATACAGTAGTAAAGATAGCCTCTCATCATTTTCCTTGATACTAAGAATTTTTGTCATCTTCTTGCTATAATTTTTTATAGTTAATTGGTGTTATTATGATATTAAATTCATTAGGTTTTCCTTTGTAGTTTGCTTGTATATAATATTTCTTACTAGAAGAAATAAAGATGATATTCCTTGACTGTTTTTATACAATTTACTGCCGTATAGCATCATTGGAGGGCTAGCATGAGACTGGCATTACCTTGCATTATAGCATGACTTTTTTAGACAAGCCTCTTTGCTGTTATTAAAGAAGAAATACCTGCATTATTTATGTTTCAATAAACCATTACTCCATTCTAGATTACTTAGATTTTCGTTATCCTATGTGCTACTGCTTTAACTGTGATAACATAATTCTGAAACTCCCATGTCTTACTTGTAGCCAGTTTCGTTATCTGTATTATGGAGAGAACTCACTTCTCATCGTCATCATCAACAACCCCTTTTTTATATTTTCCAGATAGGTTCAGGGTGTCATATCTCTCTTGATTCATTGCCACTTTCCTACCTTTTTTGATATTCATGCAATCCACCCACCTTTTTGCTGGATGTCCTCTTTTCTCTTACTTTCTTTCTGTCTGTCCCAAATTTTCTTCACCAAATCAGTTTCTAGTTTCCTTCTCATGTGCCTGAACTATTAATGTTAAGTTGTCAATCTCGCCTTCATTCTTGCTGGATGGGTTCGGAGCCGATCCTCGGCTCTGACTCGGCCAATACTAAAGCTCGAGAGCTATTTTTACCGGCTCGAGGCTCCCCTATATCCCACAATGCTAGGCGGTAAATACCCAGATCTCGTTTGCCGCTTTAGCTGCGAGGTGCTTGTTTCTACCGGCTCTGCAGGTTAGTGAGGTTTTTTAGTTGTCAAACTCTAAAATCCCCTTAATTTTCTTTAGGATAGTTTCTCAAAATAGTCTTTTAGTTATCTATCCCTAGTTTCATTCGGGTTCCCCTAATTGTTTTTTCCCGTTTATCCCCTGTTAATTTCCTTAGGCCTTCGGGCCCTCCTTCTTTCCCTTAGTCATACTTTATTGTGTGAGTGATTGGCTTAGTTTTCCCCTTTCTTTAAAGGTGTGTCTGTGTGTGTGTCTGTGATTTACAGCCACTTTAGGATGTCTAAAGACTCCAAGGTCTCAGGCTTCAAGAAGTGTGACTCGTGCTGTCAGAAAATGTCTCTGACAGACGGTCACACTTCTTGTGTATATTGCCTGGGACCTTTGCACCCGCAGGACTCTTGTTCAGTCTGCCACGCTTTCAGTCCAAGAGTCCTGCAGGAACGCAAAAACAAACTGATTCTTTGAGGCTTATTAAAGCCTGAAGGCTCCCTGACCCAGACTGCGTCAGGAAAACCTTCTAAGCCTTCCAAGGCGTCGGCTCCAGCTTCGGAGCCGTCCGCTGGTGGCTCTAAGGCTGCTTCGACATCGACTCTGGAGCCGATGTTTCGAAGATTCAAACTGTTACCTCGGCTCCGGCTGGAGCCGTGAGGTCCGAGACTCAGACGGCTCCGATAGTTTTGTCAGAGCCATCTACTAGGAAGAGGTCGAGATCCCCATCCATTGGCTCTATCCACTCGGCCCCAGGATCTCCACTTTTATCAGAGAGGAGCCATAGGTCCCACTCCTCTCGGTCCTCCAGACTGTCCGACCACGACTTAGAGAGGGTGGTGAGCAGACTTCTCAAGTCCCAGGCACTGGCTCAAATACTGCATAGCCCTAATCAACGGTCAGTGGCTATACCCTTCCCTTCCTCAGTTCCTCCTCCGATTCCCATGAGTTCGGAGCCAGAGCTTCTGGGAGCCGTGACTGTCGGTGCGTCGGAGCCGATACTTCCACTTTCGGCTCCGTCATCGGCTCCGATCTCCTCCTTGGAGGGACTTGGGCGCCGGGCTTCCCTCGTCAGCTCCGAGGGGGCGAGTGGCATCGGACCCTTTTCCGAGCCTGTTCTCCCTCTCGGAGCTTCAGCACTGGTGAGCTCGGCCCTGACATCGGCCTCGGAGCCGTCCCTTTCGGTGCCGGGAGGAGTCCTCGTCTCTTCGGAGCGGGGATCTTTGGCCCCGCCTGATCGGGGCACCTTCGAGGTCATGCGGAGCGTGCTTGACCCAGTGTCTGCTCCACGTTCGGCTCCCTCAGCTCCTCCCTATACAGTCCCTCCGATGGTCTCTACCCACCCTCTCATCCCAGACCGTAGAGAGCCAACGTCTCAAGTTTCCCCACTGGGAATATCCTCCTCTTCCGAGGCTTCTCCTGATCCTTCAGGAGAACCCCCTCGGAAGAAACAATGCAAGAGGAAGCATATTGACTCCCCCGAGTCTATTACCTCAGATACCGACTTGGATGAGTCGGAAGGGTCCCCACAGTCCTCCTCTGAGGATGTCTCCTTTTCAGACATCCTTGAGATCCTTAGAGGGAGAACTGGTCCACCCTTAACCCTTCAGAGGACGAGTCGGTCTACCTCGAGGCTTTTGGCTCTCGCCCTTCCTCCTCCTGGGTATCTCCTCCCTTTGACCCCCTCATGGAAGTGGTGGCAAGGAAGGCATGGACAGCCCCTGATACGGTGGAACCTACCCCACGAAGGCCGTCCAAGTTTATTACAGCTCCTAAGGACAAAGAATTCTTATCCAAGGGCGTCTCTGTTGATGCTATGGTGGTGGCCGTAGCCACTAAGAAGGAATTAGCCAATCCTTTGGTACCTATCCATCCTCCTAATAAGGAATCTAGGACTATGGATAGGTACGGTAAGCGGATGTTCTCCTCAGCGACCTTTGCTATGCGTTCGCTGAACTACTTGTGTCACTTCACCCGTCTTCAAAGAGATATGCTCAAGGAAATGGGTGATGCTTTGCAGGATCCAACAACTGAGGGGTTTCGAGACAAAATGAACCCCCAGTTGGCAACCCTGAATTCAATCGTCAACTCCTCCATGCAGCTTATTTCCTATGCGGCCGATGGGGCGAGTAGGGCCGCTGGCACAGGTGTAGCTTTGCGACGTCACACCTGGATGCGGCTTTGTAACTTTGCAGACCCTTATTTTTCTTTAGGATAGTTTCTCAAAATAGTCTTTTAGTTATCTATCTCTAGTTTCATTCGGGTTCCCCTAATTGTTTTTCCCGTTTATCCCCTGTTAATTTCCTTAGGACTTCGGGCCCTCCTTCTTTCCCTTAGTCATACTTTATTGTGTGAGTGATTGGCTTAGTTTTCCCCTTTCTTTAAAGGTGTGTCTGTGATTTACAGCCACTTTAGGATGTCTAAAGACTACAAGGTCTCAGGCTTCAAGAAGTGTGACTCGTGCTGTCAGATAATGTCTCTGACAGACGGTCACACTTCTTGTGTATATTGCCTGGGACCTTTGCACCTGCAGGACTCTTGTTCAGTCTGCCACGCTTTCAGTTCAAGAGTCCTGCAGGAATGCAAAAACAAACTGATACTTTGAGGCTTATTAAAGCCTGAAGGCTCCCTGACCCAGACTGCGTCAGGAAAACCTTCTAAGTCTTCCAAGGCGTCGGCTCCAGCTTCGGAGCCGTCCGCTGGTGGCTCTAAGGCTGCTTCAACATCGACTCTGTCTGGAGCCAATGTTTCGAAGATTCAAACTGTTACCTCGGCTCCGGCTGGAGCCGTGAGGTCCGAGACTCAGACGGCTCCGATAGTTTTGTCGGAGCCATCTACTAGGAAGAGGTCGAGATCCCTATCCATTGGCTCTATCCACTCGGCCCTGGGATCTCCACTTTTATCAGAGAGGAGCCATAGGTCCCACTCCTCTCGGTCCTCCAGACTGTCCGACCACGACTTAGAGAGGGCGGTGAGCAGACTTCTCAAGTCCCAGGCACTGGCTCAAATACTGCATAGCCCTACTCAACGGTCAGTGGCTATACCCTTCCCTTCCTCAGTTCCTCCTCCGATTCCCATGAGTTCGGAGCCAGAGCTTCTGGGAGCCGTGACTGTCGGTGCGTCTGAGCCGATACTTCCACTTTCGGCTCCGTCGTCGGCTCCGATCTCCTCCTTGGAGGGATCTGGGTGCCGGGCTTCCCTTGTTGGCTCCGAGGGGGCGAGTGGCATCGGACCCTTGTCCGAGCCTGTTCTCCCTCTCGGAGCTTCGGCACTGGTGAGCTCGGCCCCGACATCGGCCTCGGAGCCATCCCTTTCGGTGCCGGGAGGAGTCCTCGTCTCTTCGGAGCGGGGATCTTCGGCCCTGCCTGATCGGGGCGCCTTCGAGGTCATGCAGAGCATGCTAGACCCGGTGTCTGCTCCACGTTCGGCTCCCTCAGCTCCTCCCTCTACAGTGCCTCCGATGGTCTCTACCCACCCTCTCATCCCAGACCATAGAGAGCCAACGTCTCAAGTTTCCCCACTGGGAATATCCTCCTCTTCCAAGGCTTCTCCTGATCCTTCAGGAGAACCCCCTCGGAAGAAACAATGCAAGAGGAAGCATATTGACTCCCCCGAGTCTATCACCTCAGATACCGACTTGGATGAGTCGGAAGGGTCCCCACAGTCCTCCTCTGAGGATGTCTCCTTTTCAGACATCCTTGAGATCCTTAGACAGAGGGGGAACTGGTCCACCCTTAACCCTTCAGAGGACGAGTCAGTCTACCTCGAGGCTTTTGGCTCTCACCCTTCCTCCTCCTGGGTATCTCCTCCCTTTGACCCCCTCATGGAAGTGGTGGCAAGGAAGGCATGGACAGCCCCTGATACGGTGGAACCTACCCCACGAAGGCCGTCCAAGTTTATTACAACTCCTAAGGACAAAGAATTCTTATCCAAGGGCGTCTCTGTTGATGCTATGGTGGTGGCCGTAGCCACTAAGAAGGAATTAGCCGATCCTTCGGTACCTATCCATCCTCCTAATAAGGAATCTAGGACTATGGATAGGTACGGTAAGCGGATGTTCTCCTCAGCGACCTTTGCTATGCGTTCGCTGAACTACTTGTGTCACTTCACCCGTCTTCAGAGAGATATGCTCAAGGAAATGGGTGATGCTTTGCAGGATCCAACAACTGAGGGGTTTCGAGACAAAATGAACTCCCAGTTGGCAACCCTGAATTCAATCGTCAACTCCTCCATGCAGCTTATTTCCTATGCAGCCGATGGGGTGAGTAGGGCCGCTGGCACAGGTGTAGCTTTGCGACATCACACCTGGATGCGGCTTTGTAACTTTGCGGACCCTTTCAAGGCGTCCTTCACCAATTCCCCTTTTAATGGTTCAGCGTTGTTTGGACCTCAGGTGAAGGACACATTGACTAGGTGCGAACAGGATGGCAAGACTCTCTCTGCTGTGGGAGTCCGGTTTTCTACCCCTTCTAGACAGTACCCCAAGGGTCAGAAGGGGGGGGGGAATGTGGTTCCGCAAATCACAGGGAGTCTCGCCTGATGCACGGAGTCAGTTCCCCTCTAGAGGCAGAGGGGGGAACAGCAATAGATGCCACCCTAGGGGCAGGGGGTGGGGTCCGCAAAATCAAGGTAGCAGAGAGACTCTCTCTGACAAACCTTTTCAGCATCCCTGAGGAGCTGCCCGACTGTCCACCTTCGGAGGCAGTTGGGGGAAGATTATCACTGTATCCAGAAGCCTGGCTTTCTCTCACTCAAGACAAATGGGTACAGTCGATTATATCCGAGGGTTACAAAATTCCCTTTGTCCACATCCCATCTCAACCAAAAGGGCCCCTTCCAGACATTCCACCCGGTCTAAGGGAACAAGCAGCGCTAGAAATATCAAAGCTGCTGTCAAAAAGAGCTATCCAGCCAGTCCCAGCAGACCAGCAAGAATCCAGAATCTACTCCAAATTCTTTTTGGTTCCAAAAAAGACAGGGGACTGGAGACCGATATTGGATCTCAGCAGACTAAACAAGTCTGTAAACAAAACAAAATTCCGGATGGTCACGCTTCAGTCCATTCTGCCCTTCTTGGGTCAGGACAATTGGATGTGCTCAATAGACCTTCAGGATGCTTACTATCATATCAAGATGCACAGATGCTCCAGAAGGTTCCTCCGCTTCCGGCTGGGGGCCAGTGACTATCAGTTCAGAGAACTGCCCTTTGGTCTTACTACAGCCCCCCGAGTGTTCACGAAATGCATGGCAGTGGTCACGGCTCATCTAAGACGACAAGGATTCCAGGTGTTTCCATATTTAGATGACTGGCTCCTTACCGCTACCACCAGGCGTCAACTTCTCATATCCAGAGACTACACCATTCATACTTGTCAAGCTTTAGGCATTTCCATAAATTTTGAAAAATCTGCCTTGTTGCCTTGTCAGTCTATTACCTTTATAGGCGCCACCTTAGACACAATTCATCTTTCCGCGAAGCTAACAGAGCAAAGAGTATCGGATATCTGCAAACATGTTCACATTCTTCTTCAGTGTGACAGGATCAAAGCCAGGTTTGTCTTGAAGGTTTTAAGTCTCATGGCAGCTGCCATTACACTTCTTCCGCTAGCCCGCTTTCACATGCGGATCCTACAGTGGATGCTGTTTTCTCAGTGGTCCTTCCAACAGCTCCCAATGTCTCACAGTATTCTGCTGACCCAATCATGCAAGAAGCATCTATCTTGGTGGATGACCTCCCCTCAAGTTCTTCAGGGCAGATCCTTTGTTCTCCCCCCCCCCGGTTGCCACAGTGATAACAGATGCCTCCCTGATCGGGTGGGGGGGGGGGGCATTGTCAGGGCAGGACGGTCCAGGGCACATGGCAACCTTTCGAAAGCCATTTGCACATAAATGTCCTGGAGATGAGAGCAGTACTTTTAGCGTTGCAAGCCCTTCAGCACTCTCTTCCCGCCGGGACAATTGCAATTCAGACAGACAATATGTCTGTATTATGGTACATCAACAAACAGGGCGGAACCAAGTCTTATCCCTTATGTCGAGAGGCACTCAGACTTTGGCAGTGGGCGATCTCATCTCAGCAGTTTCTGATAGCAACGCACATCCCCGGGAAGTCCAACGTGATAGCGGACAAGTTGAGCAGGGCCATACTCATGCCACACGAGTGGTCTCTCAAACAGTCAGTGCTGAAAGAAATTTTTCAGAGAATGGGCCAACCTTGCTGCGATCTTTTTGCTACTCCCCAAAACAGCAAGTGTCACGATTTCTTCACCCTCTTTCCCCTACCAGGTCAACCTGCCAGGGACGCTCTAGTCCACGATTGGCCCCGGGGACTTCTGTATGCCTTTCCCCCCTTTCCACTGATCTCTCAAGTAATTCAGAAAGCTACCGCATTGAGAGTCGACATGATCCTCATTGCCCCTTACTGGCCTTGTCAGATATGGTTTCCGTTCCTTCACCGGTTTCTGTTGGAGCAGCCTTTGCATCTGGATCCAGTGCCAGATCTTTTGACCCATCAATCGGGTCAGCTTCACCACTCCCTCCTATCTCTCAACCTCACAGCTTGGTTGCTCCACTTCCTACCCTAGCCAGGCTTCCTTTAATTTCCCATTCGGTCCGTAACATCCTTATAGCCTCCCACAAGTCTTCTACAAGAAGGATTTACAATAGCAAGTGGAAACGTTTTTCCTTCTGGGCAGCAACTAATAACATAGACCCTTTCACTGCACCTATCCAGTCTATACTAGACTTCTTGGCAGAACTTTTTCATTCAGGTTCTTCTTCGTCTACTATTAGAGTACAATTGGCAGCTATATCTAATTTCCATGTAGGCTTTTCAGACTCCAGCATCATGTCCCATAAACTTTGCAAAGCCTTTCTAAAAGGTATCTTTTTGCTCAAGCCCCCAATTAGAGACCCCCCACCTCAGTGGGACTTAAATTTGGTTCTAGCCTCCTTGATTCTCCCCCCCTTCAAACCGGCCGCTTCCTGCTCTCTGAAATTGCTTTCATGGAAAACCCTTTTTCTAGTAGCCATAACATCAGCTAGATGGGTATCTGAGCTTCATGCTCTTTGCAGTCGTCCTCCATACTTAGTTTTCCACAAAGACAGGGTGTCCCTTCGGACCAACCCTTCCTTTTTACCCAAGGTTTCTTCTGAGGCGTATCTGAATCAGACAATCGATCTTCCAGTTTTCTTCCCTAATTATTCCAACAAGGCAGAACAAAAGTTACATTTCCTAGATGTTCATCGGCAGCTTTGTTATTATTTGGATAGGACTAAACAGTTTAGGAAGTCTAATCAGCTATTCCTATCTTATGCAGAAGGGAAGATGGGCCTTCCAGTTTCCAAAGTGTCCCTTTCGAGATGGCTGGCCTCTGTAATTTCCTTCATTTATGAACTCAGACACCAAAAGCTACCATCACGACCTAGAGCTCATTCAACCAGGGCGTTAGCTACGTCAGTAGCCTTTCAAGACAGACTGCCCATAGATTCCATCTGTCAAGCAGCTACATGGGCTTCTCCTCATACCTTTATCTCACATTATAAATTGGATATGGCCTCCAGAAACCGGGCTAACTTTGGTTCCACCGTCCTCAAGAGTCTGTTCCGATGAGCCACCCAGGATAAGGGTGTTAGGGACGCGGTCCCATCCAGCAAGAATGAAGGCGAGATTGACAACTTAACATTGAGAAGTTATGTACCTACCATAACGTTCCATGTTAGTTGTCTTCTTCTCGCCTTCTTTCTTGCGTCCCACACTCCATCCCCCTAGCCTGGACAGACCGAGAGGATCCTTGGGATCTTTTATCTTCCACAGCGTCAACCACCTCTATTGCCCCTGATTGATAGTTCTACAGGTAGTCTCTATAGAGGTGGATTTCATTTTTCTCTGTCTCTAGGAGACCAGCACTGCTATACTTTTAGCTATCAAACGAAATCTGGGTATTTACTGCCTAGCATTGTGGGATATAGGGGAGCCTCAAGCCGGTAAAAATAGCTCTCGAGCTGTAGTATTGGCCGAGTCGGAGCTGAGGATCGGCTCCGAACCCATCCAGCAAGAAAGAAGGCGAGAAGAAGACAACTAACATGGAACGTTATGGTAGGTACATAACTTCTCATTCTGTATCTTCTTTGACCTTCTTTGTATTTTAAGCTATTTGGGTTTCTGCTGTCCATCTGACCTGCAGTGTGCATCATACCCCCCATCTCAGCCTCTTCATTTTCATCACCCCTAGCATTCTCAACTGCTGTTCCTTAACTGCCCAAGTTTCTGTACTATACTGTAGTACTGGTCACACCACTTTTTTGTAAACCACTTTTCAACTTCTTTGATATTCTTCTTTCACACGCTACCCCGCTGACACTCTGAGCCAGTTGGCTGCAGCCCCTCTCATTCTAGCTTTGACCTCCCATTTAAACTTCCCTTTTCCTCAATTACTCCACCCTAGTATTTGAAAGTGTTAACCTGTGCTACTATTTTACCGTCTATGTCAATTTTCAGCTTTTTCTAATTTCCCCATTTTGCTCCTATGACAACTGTGTTAGTTTCATCCATTTGCCTTCCCTTTTGCATTCCATTCCCCTATTATTTGCTGACAGCTTCATTGATCTGTCCTTTCTGACACATTTACTAAATATTGTCATTCACCAGAATAAACCACAATGGGCTCAGAACTGAACTCTTGATTGACCCCCCCCACTCCCACTCGGAACCATCTGTGAGAGTGAACACTGTACTTATGTCTCTGAGTCCATGTATATAGCCTGCAGTAATTCTACCAACATGCCTGAAATGTCAGACTATTGCAGTACTGAATAAATCAGCTTTCTTGGGACCCTGTCATATGCTTTCTCCTAGTCTTGGCATACCTAGTTCAGCATATCCCTCATCTGTAGCTTCTTCTCCAGTATCTGTCTCATTGCAAATATCAGGTTGGCTGTGCTACATTCTGGTCTTAGTC
Source organism: Protopterus annectens (assembly GCF_019279795.1). NCBI lineage: Eukaryota > Metazoa > Chordata > Ceratodontiformes > Protopteridae > Protopterus > Protopterus annectens. The sequence continues at coordinate 1,942,991,424 of NC_056731.1, forward strand.
TGAACTGCTCAGCTCCCATCTTACTTTCTGCTACTCTGCATATTCAGTTGACAATAACCCAATCCAGCACCTTCAAGCAATGTGACAGGGGATTGATACTTCTGTACTGTCCACAGTTCAGAATGTTCCTTTTCTCTTGTACACTACCAGTAGAATGCTTAATGTTCATCATATTGAGCACTACTGCAGTAGCCATGGCTATATGGAGTATATCCTACATAGGGAAGGAAATTGCTGGGAAGAAGAAAAAATAAATGTCCATACTGTGGCATAAACAACACAACGAAAACAAGGGGATGGAGGGAGCAGCTACAGAAGTGATTATTCAAACATCTATGATTATGGTAAGTTTATTTACACAACTGTACTATGTTCATTGTATTGATCACTGCTGCAGTAGCCTTAGCTATATGGGTCGGTTACCCTGGGTCTATATTATGGCGTTTAAACGCAGTAACATTGAACACCTAAACATCGGCAAGTATTCAGCGAAATTCATTTCCGTTATTCACTGACTACTTAAAGGGCAAAGATGTAGTTGGCCAGCTACAATTTTGCCCTTTTTTCCACTGTAGTGTGATCTTGGAGTTGGTATATTTAGTTAGGGAGATGTGGGGGGCACAGCCCCCCACATGGGTGGATTTGGTTTAGAAAAATTTAGCTCTGTTGGGTTGCGGGGCAAGTATTTGTTTGCCCTTTAAGTATTCAGTGAATCGCGAAGTGCATTTTGCTGAATACTTGCCGATGTTTAAGCGTTTGCTGTTATGATGTTTCGACATTGTAATATAGATCCGATTACCCTTGCTTACCATGTCTGGGAGTTGGAAGGACAAGGGTCCAGGAGCCCTTACAGAATGGTCCTAGCAAAGTTTGTAATGCCATGTCAGCTTATGTACATGCAACTAATTTGCTGATTCTAGAATAGCTCTAGAATCAACTATTTTCAAAAAGCCATAGATGTAGCCAAAGCCCTGGTCGAGTGGTGGTTGACCTTGCCTGGAATAGTTTTGTTGTGGTGGGTATAACAAAAGGTATTAGCCTTCTACAGCCATTTGCAAATAGTTTGCTTTGACACTGGCTGTCCCATCTTACATTCATAAGAAGTGATCCGATTATCTGAAAGATTCATTTCTATAAAGATAGTACCCAAGATGTCTGTGGACATCCAAGGTATGGAGTATCCTTTCTCCCTCAATTTTTTAGGATCAGGAAGGAAATCAGGGAAATTTATAGTTTGGCTTAAAGTAAATTCGGATACCACTTTAGGCATAAAAGGAGGATTAGTTCATTAAGAAACTCTATGGAAAATGAGATAGGGTTAACTCACCATAAGGGCATGCAGCTCAGATCCCACTTCTTGCAGAGGTCAGAGCAATCAGTAAAACTGTTTTCCATGTTAAAAACCTCAAGTCAGCCAGGTTAGTTGGTTAAAATGGAGCAAGTGTTAGCTTCTCTAACACAAAATTAAGATCGCAAGGAGGGACCACCAGTTTTTGTGGAGGCCTCTTATGCAAAACCCCCTTCAAAATATTTTGACATCAGAATACATTAGAAGAGGAGGATCTCTGGGCAAACATGCTGAAATTTTCTTGGGTAAAAAGTTACTTTTTTACATCTTAGCTGTTTTGCATACTGTTGCTGCTGAGCTTCCTTAGAATCAAGAACCATTTTTGGCTTGATCCTGAAATAATGTACTAGTTCCTCAGTTAGACCTTCTTCCAACCAGTAGAAGAAATAGATTGTTAAGCAGCCTTTGCCACCACAGCAGGCAGATAGCTTGCCTTAGCCTTAGGTGGGTGATTCTGCTTTGCTAAAGCTGACTCCTCAAGACTACTCATTCTTTTCTTCAGATCCCTCTGATGTAGTCCCTACAGCCACCTTGGCTGAGGATTAGACATCCTGTGCAGCTGTTGGAGTCCCCTTAGTGCACAGGGGAGAGACACTTTTATCTGTCATGGAGGAAGGGACAGGGAAAGTGACACTGCTTAGCCAGAATGTTGTGCCCATCACTGGGGAAGTTGTTGCTGGCAGTACTTAGTCTGTTTCTTAGAAATTCCTCTAAAGAAGAAACAGAAAACTAAACATATGTCTTCTCCTGTATCTGTGCAGGTACCTTACCATAACAGTGGAAGTTCGAATGATCACTACTTCTTCTGTAGCCATGTCTCAAGTAGATTTCCTGGATCTTACCATTAGTAAAAGAGAGATAGATGGACAACTTACTAGCACCCTGTTCAGGAAATTGCTGAGAGTTAATATGCTTTTGCATGTCAACATCATGCACCCCTAGATCACAGAACATAATGTAATAAAGTCCCAAGGAATGTGCATAGGAGGAGTTTCAAAAGAGATGAAAGACCTAGGTTTATTTTCAAAAAAAAAAGCAGAAGTATTAGGGACTATCTTAAGTCTAACATGGACACAATGGAACCCACAGAAAAATGGGACTTCCAAATGTGAAGCTCAAAAATGCTCCTTCGACAAAGATATCAGCATGGCCATTACCTTCGCTCTTAACCACTCATCTATCTGTAAGATTATGAAGGAGAACTGGGACATTAGCAGTGGTAAATAAATTGCCAAAATCTTAGAACTAGGACCTAGTTTTATTTTCAAAAAAAAAAAAAAACAAAAGTATTAGGGACTACCTTAAGTCTAACATGGACACAGTGGAGCCCACAGAAAATGGGACTTCCAAATGTGAAGCTCAGAAATGCTCCTTCTGCAAACATATGAGCAACAAACTATTTCACTTTTCCAAGTACTGAGAAAAAATAGTATATCATGTGTAAAGCTGACTGTAACACAGAAATGGTTGTTTACAGAGCTCAGTGCTCAAAATGTGAAACATTCTATATTGGGAAAACCATTAACAGACTAAAAATACATATTTCACACCATTTTTCTGATATTAGACATAAGATTAGTAGACATTCTCTAGCAAAACATTTCACTGAGATGATGGATTATTCTAAGTTTAAATTTCGCATCCTTGTCAAAATTGTGGACTTGCTTCTGGATAAGAATAAGAATGCTCTCTTAGACAAAAGAGAGTTGGAATGGCAAGTCAATTTGAATGCATGCAATAAACCAGGTTTCAACTTTGGATGCTTGATCGAGACATCCTTCAGTTCAAAAGCCATAAGACCTATTAATTCAAACAAAAAAATGACACACACCCACACATTTTTTTGGGCCAAATTGTAATTTGATTTTCGATTCTCTGATTGTTGTAAGTTTCCTTTTTAATGCCCTATATCCAGTAATCTGAAAAAGCTTCATTTCAGAAGTGAAAACATTTACTTTAATACAAGATGGATCTTTCAAATAGTTAACTCTGGCCCCATAAAATGGGCACTCCTGTTTTATTGTTTTTATTAACTCCAGTTTAAATTCAGATAGATTAATTGTACAGATAGATGAGAATGGATGCCCCATAAAACCCAGCACTCTTAGCTTAGAATGTTATTTGTTCTTTCTTAGCTTAGAATACTTTTTCCTTACTCTTAAGCTAAAATGTATTTACTAGTATTCTCTTAGCTAAAATGTATTTACTAGTTAAATTTGTTAAATCTTAGTAATGTACTTATGTTATCGTGATCTTTTTTCTGGAATGTGGAGCTTTTCTCCCCGGGCCTCCACTGAAAATAGACATGTATCCAGATGGACTAGCCCGGTCAACAAATGTAAAATAAAAATAAAATAAACTCTTGAGTTACTGTTTATTTTGATTCTAACACACGTTTTTTCCATGAACTTGCAAAATAAATGGCTTTTTTATAGCTAAATATTCTGTTAAAAAAGGGGTTTTAAATTAGATTTTTTTTTCATTTTGATAACATTGTGAATGAATCTTTTTCCTTAACAAGGAGATGGAGATGAATAAGAAACTAACCAGTCTATGACTGATATTCTAATTAGGGACTTGGCCTCCCTCTGACTCAGCTGGCCCAATTAATAGTCATTACTTTGAATAAACTGGACAACTTAAGGCTCAAAGAAGGATTGCATCATATAGTCACTGCTTGATTTTGAGAATGCAGACATTCTAATCTGGTTAGCCATCTGCTTGGAAAATACCTACATGAATAATAACTTCGACCTAAGGGGCTTTCCCTTTATTTGTATTGTATCTAAACAGAAGTACTCTGGACAGGAATCTGTGCACCTGGTGAGAGAAAAAGGGATTCCTCTTTCCCTGAAGAGGTTCAAGACATTGATACTATGGGGGTATGTGAAGAGACAGATGCATTTTTTTTCTCCACAAATGTTTAATTCAGATTCAGAGGAGAGTTCCTATCTGATACTCCCTGTGAAGGAATCTGTTTCTCTGAAACTATTTCCAGGATTAATCAAAATTTTTTCAGTGGGAAAACACATTTTGCCATCCCTCAGAAAATATAATTTGTTACCATGCCTTTCGACCTGCAGATATGGAAAATAGGAGCAAAGACCCTTGAAAAATAGGAACATCCAGCTAAAAATCTCAACATAATGGTTAAGGTGTTTACCTTAAAGGCACAAGATGCAGTGTTTGGTTCTTACATGGGATAATCGGCTAGGCTTCAAATGGCCCAAAAAGGGCAGTTAGCCTAGTGCTAATCTATGAACCTATGAACCTATGAATCTATGAAGCATGAACATTTGAATACCAAGTAACTCTTCCCGCTTCTAGTAACAATGTGGCATACTACTCAAACATGTTTAAAAAGAGCAAGTGACAAAAGTGATGGAAAAATATAAGCGCATTATCAGTGCAACAGTATAAAATCAGTAGACTGTAATGAAGTGTGTTGTAAAATTCTACCATACAAGGTTATTTGCTTGCTTGTTTATTTATTTATTTATTTATTTCAGAAAAAGGCAAGTTGTAAGATGTCTGTTGGATTTTTTTTAAATCATTATTGCCACTAGTATGTTGGTCATGTAGTGTTTCTTTTTTTTTTTTTTTTTTTTCTAAACAGCTTCAAAAATCACATGTGATGAGACAAATTCTGAAAATTGTGTGAATGGGTAAATTAAGCATGAAAATAGGGCTGTGTCTCCAAAAACAGCAAAACATACTAAATATGGTCTGAAAATAGGAATGTTCCTCCAAAGTAAGTACAGTTGAAAGGTCTGTTTGTTACAAGGGAAATTTCCAGAACCTTCATCTATTCTTCTAGTTCCTCCTGCCTTGGAGGATGTTTTTCTTACAGCCTGTGTTTTCCTTGACATTCAGCCTGCTTCCCCTAATAAAGCAGATAGATTATATAAAGTTTCTCAGTCTTTTTTTATATAGTGATTACAGACCTGACTCAGTAGCTGTTGCTTTAGTGTATCCTGCTGCTGCTAAACATTTTGTTAATAATAATCTCTGTCCTTCTGACAAGGATGGGAAGGCTTTATAACAAGTCTTAGAAAAATTAAACACTTCTACAATTTTAATTTTTAGAATTCTCAGTTGTCAGGCTCACACTTTAAAGTTTAATGTGCTGTTGTCCTGTCTTGCCTTTATTCTTAACAGGTTCGGTTCAGAACCGATCCTCGATTCTGACTTGGCCTTATACAAAAGCTCGAGGTCTTCTACTAGCTTGTGGCTAAAACCATATCCCATCATGCACTAGGAGAGCTCCCAGATCTCGTTTGCCACTAAACAAGATCGGGTACTCTTCCTACTGGCTCTGGCTAAGTAGATTTTTTTCTCTACTTTTTTTTGAAAATTGTTAGCTTTTTCAAACTATTTTATTGTAGTTAGTATTTACTGAGTGAATTGTGTGTGCTTCCGTTGTTTTGTCTACAGAGTTGTTGTTGCTGTTGGGTCGTTGTTTTTTTTTCGCAAGGCCTTTCTTCCCTATTCCAGCTTTATACATATTTCTTAAAAGCCCGTTTTAGATAGAGGGCTTTTCTTTCCCTTTTTTTCTACTTTTCTCCTTAACTATATAGGTGGATTCATTTATATTAGAGAACTGCCTTATCCTGTTTGACTTAGAGGGCTTTTCCCTTTATGTTTTTTCCTTCTTGAATCCCTTAAGGATAGCTCATTTAAATTAGAGAGCTGCCTTTGCCTGTTTAAATTAGAGGGCTTTCTTCTAGAAGTGTTTTTGGTGTGATAATTGTTGTTCTTATTGTTAAAAAAAAAAAAAAAACAGTAGTAGTAGGATATGTATATTTTACTGCTGTTGTTGTTGACTAGTATAAAAGGATCCCAATGAAGCTAAACCCTCTGGGTTTAAAAAATGTGTTAAGTGTAGCCAAAGATGTCTCTTACTGATAGACACAACATTTGTGTGTACTGTCTTGGAGCAGTTCATCTGCAAGAGTCCTGTGCTGTCTGTCACTGTTTTAGCCACAGACTGTTACTGGATAGGTGGTGATGGACAGGTTGACAGACGAGATCAGACAGGAGTCCTTGTGGACTACGATGTTTGCAGATGACTTTGTGATATGTAGTGAGAGTAGGGAACAGGTTGAGGAGACCCTGGAGAGGTGGAGATATGCTCTAGAGGGGAGAGGAATGAAGGTCAGCAGGACTAAGACAGAATATATGTGTGTGAATGAGTGGAAGGATAGAGGAATGGTGAGGATGCAGGGAGTAGAGTTGGCAAAGGTGGATGAGTTTAAATACTTGGGGTCAACAGTTCAGAAGAGAGGTAAAGAAGAGAGTAAAGGCAGGGTGGAGTGGGTGGAGAAGAGTGTCAGGAGTGATTTGTGACAGACGAGTACCAGTAAGAGTGAAAGGGAAGGTCTACAAGAGGGTAGTGAGACCAGCTATGTTATCTGGGTTGGAGACAGTGGCATTGACAAAAAGGCAGAAGTCAGAGCTGGATGTGGCAGAGTTAAAGATGTTAAGACTTGCATTGGGTGTGACGAGGGTAGACAGGATTAGGAATAAGTATATTAGAAGGTCAGCCCAGGTTGGATGGTTTGGAGACAAAGCCAGAGAGGTGAGATTGCGTTGGTTTGGACATGTGCTGAGGAGGGATGCTGGGTATATTGGGAAAAGGATGCTAAGGATGAAGCTGCCAGGTAAGAGGAAAAGAGGAAGGCCTAAGTTAAGGTTTATGGATGTGGTGATAGAGGACATGCAGGTGGTTGGTGTGACAGATCAAGATGCAGAGGGCAGGAAGAAATGGAAACAGATGATCCACTGTGGCGACCCCTAATGGGAACAGCCGAAAGAAAAAGAAGTATTACTGGATAGGAAAAGCAAACTCATATTGAGAGGCTTGATGAAGACCCCTTTTTCAGAAGCAATCGAAGAAGTTCAGGGTCCTTCAGAGTCAGGCCATTCCCCTTTTTCAAGATCGGAAAGGTCGGGGAAAAGGTCCTTCTCCTCGAGTGCTCAATCGGAGCCAACAAAAAAAATTACTAAAAGTCTCATCTTCGGACCCAAAGGCTGTTGGGCCTGAGAAGCCTTCTACCTTGGCTCCAGCTATTTCAGTGGCATTGGAATTTTATTTGTGGAGCCAGTCCCTGGAATTTGAACCGGTCTTCATTGTTGCAATTCTCCAGATCTCCTGCTCCCTCCTCTCAGTCTTCCAGGAGCCCATCCTATGATGATGTGGATCACGTGGTGCAGAGGCTGTTAGGGACACTGGTGCTCACCAAACTGTTGTCAGATCCAACCCAAAGGGCTTCAGAACTGATCAAGCGTACCCTTTCACTGTCAATCCTTCCTCCGATCCAATGTTGGACCTTGGAGCCAGAAAGTCCAGAACTGATCGTATTGGAACCATCGGAGCCAAGACCTATCACAGGATCTTTGGGTCTGACTATTCCTCCAATGTCCTCAGTTCCATCTGAACTCAAGGAGTCTAGGAACTAATACTGTCCAGTCTGGCCTGGTAGAGAGTCGGATCGGACAGTTGTCGGATCCGAACTTGTCTCTCGGGGCGTCAGCTCTGATGAGCTCGGCTCCTACCCCAGCCTCGGAGCCAACCCCCTTGATTCCACAGATTCCCTCTGGTTCTTCGGAGCTGGGAGTTTCCTCGTATCAGGGGTGGGGGGCTTTCAAGGGGATGAGGAGCGTGCTCTTCCTCAGACAGGTCCACTCTCGGGTTTGGACATTCTGCCCCCAAAGGCACCGGTGTCTGTCTCAGCACCACTGCATCCACAGAGCTGCAGAGACCCTAGGCCTCAGGATGTCCCATTGGGTGACCCCTTCACTTCTGAATCCTCTGCAGAATACCCTTCTGAAGAGGTCCCTCTGAAGAGGCTATGCAAGAGGAAGCATTTAGACTCTCCAGAGGAGTCCATCACATCAGATACAGACCTTAATGATTTGGAAGGGTCCCCATGGTCACTCTCTGAGGATGTCTCCTTCCCAGACATCCTGGAAATACTAAAACAGAGAGGCATCTGGAAGTCCATCAACCCTTCTGAGCAGGAGTCTGTATACCTGAAGGCCTTTTGGTGTCACCCTTCCGCCACTTGGGTGTCTCCGCGTTTTGACTAACTGATGGATTTAGTTTAGTTGTAAGGCATGGGAGTCTCGGGATTCAGTGTAACCTGTTCTTTGGAGGCCAAACAAATTCATTACATCACCTACAGATAAAAAGTTTCTAATCAGTGGAGTCTCGGTAGATGCTGTGGTGATGGTGGCAGCCACCAAAAAGGAACTCTCAGAGACATCCTCTTCCGTCCATCCGCCAAACAAAGAGTCTTGTATGATGGACAGATATGGAAAGCACATCTTTTCTTCAGCTACTTTTGCACTTAGATCACTGAATTATCTGACTCATTGTACTAGACTTCAGAGAAATCTCCTGAAAGAGCTAGGAGATATCCTCCAAGGTTCATTAGCTGAAGGGGTATTGGAGAAGGTTTTCTCTCAGCTCTCCACCTTAAATTCACCGGTCAACTCCTCCATGAGACTCATTTCTTATGCAGCGGATGGGGCAAGGAGGACAACAGGTTCAGGAATTTCCCTAAGAGGACATTCTTGGATGCACTAGCGTGACTTTACGGAGCCCTTTAAATCTTTCTTTGTGAACGCCCCTTTCGATGGCTCATCCTTGTTCAGGCCAAAAGTCAAAGACACACTAACAGGTGTGAACAAGAAGGAAAGACTCTCTCTGCCATAGGAGTCCATTTTTCCCTATCTACCAGACCTTATCCAAAGGGTCAAAAAGGATGAAAAATGTGGTTTTGAAAATCCAAGAGAGTTTTCCAGGACACACGTGGTGATTCTTCCCCAGGGGCGGGGGAGATTAGTAATGGAAGACACCGACCATGTGGTAGAGGGGGTCCACAAAGCCAGGGCAACAGGGAAGTATTCCTTGGTAAGCCCTTTCAGCACCCCAGAAAGTAGGCCCACCTGTCCATCTCTGCAGGCAGTCAGGGGCTGCTTATCTTTGTACCCAGATGCCTGGCTAACAATAACAAAAGACAAGTGGGTACAAAGCATCGTATCCAGAGGTTACTCCGTACCCTTTTTTTCCCCTGTCCCAAACACAAAAAACATCCCAGACATTCCACCCAGTCAAAGGGAACAGGCAACTCTAGAAATACAAAAGTTGCTAGACAAGAGTCATCCAAACAGTCCCAGGAGACCAGTTAGGATCCAGAACTTACTCAAGGTTCTTTTTAGTTCCAAAGAAAACAGGGGACTGGAGATCCATCCTGGATCTCAACAGATTAAACAAATCGGTAAGAAAGTCAAAGATCCAGATGGTAACACTACAGTCAGTACTCCTCTTTCTGGGACAAGACGATTGGATGTGCTATATAGGATTCCAAGTATTTCCGTACCTGGATGACTGGCTCCTGACCACCACCACCACCACCACCAAACGTCTACTATCAAAAGCGAGAGACACCACCTTGCATCTCTGCTGTCACCCAGGAATCACAATAAACTAAGAAAAATCTGCCTTGTTTCCATCTCAGCGTATCATTTTTATAGGAGCAGATCTAGATACAGCAAAAATGATAGCAAGACTTCCCTCATAAAGGGTTCAAGTCCTATGACGTCAGGTCCTAAACCTAGTTTCCAAGAAAAAAGTACAAGCAAGAACAGTCCTGAAAGTCTTGGGGACCATGGTAGCAGCAATAACCATGATACCATTAGCAGGTCTGCGTATGCGAATTCTGCATTGGCTACTGTTCACTCAGTGGTCCATGCAGGAACTACCATGTCGCACCAAATTTTGATAAGAGAATCTTGCAAGAAAGACCTTCAGTGGTGGCTTCACTCCACTCATGTGACATTAGGTCGATCTTTTGTTTGTTCTTCCACAGCCATTAGCCACAGTGACCATGGACATGTCCCAGATAGGGTGGGGAGGCATTATCTGGGAAGGACAGTCCAAGGCACTTGGCAGGATCAAAAGGCCCATTTGCACATCAGTGTCCTAGAGATGAGAGCGGTGCTTTTAGTGTTGCAAGTATTCCAAGACTCTCTTCCGCTAGGAACTATTGCAGTACAGACAGACAACATGTCAGTTCTGTGGTACATAAACAATCAAGGAGGAACCAGGTCTTACCCCCTTTGTCGGGAGGCCCTGAGAGTATGGCAGTGGGTGGCCACCTCCCAATGCACATCCCGGGGAAATCCAGCGTGATAGCAGGCAGACTCAACAGAGTGATTCTGATGCCTCACGAGTGGTCTCTAAAACAACAAGTCGCAGAAAAGATTTTCCACAAATGGGGCCAGCCCTGCTGTGACCTTTTTGCCACATCCATGAATGCCAAATGCAGCAGCTACTTTGCCCTTATCTTCCCTCTGGGGGAGTCTCCAAGTGATGCACTTGTACACAATTGGCCCTTGGGTCTCCTCTACGCCATTCCTCCCTTTCTGTTGATACCAAAGCCAGCTCCTTGGGCAGGAACCTGATACTCGACATCCCATACTGGCCTCCTAAAATCTGGTTCCCCTTCCTTTGGCCTCATCTCCAGGAGGAGCCGTGGATTCTGGACCCAGTTCCAGACCTCCTGACTCATGCATCAGGGACGCTCCACCCCTCCCTTCAAACCCTCAAACTGACAGGTTGGCTGCTCCGATTCCAAATATAGTCAGGCTTCCTAACCTTTCTCCATCAGTAAAACATATCCTGATCTCGTCTCATAAGGCTTCGACAAGAAAGTTATATATGAGCAAATAGAAAAGATTTTCTTTATGGGCCTTGAACAATCGCATTGATCCCTTCTCTGCCCCAATAGCTTCCATTATTGAATACTTAGCAAAGCTATTTAATGAAGGTGCAGCTTCAGCTACTATTTGAGTTGAGTTAGCAGCGATATCTAATTTCCGTCGGGATGAATCAGGGCCCAATGTGATGTCCCGTAGACTTTGCAAGGTGTTTCTTAAAGGTACTCTTTTATTAAGACCTCTCATTAAAGCCCCTCCAGCACCATGGGACCTGAATTTTGTCTTATCCCGTTTGATTCTTCCCCCATTTGAATCTGCATCATCCTGTGATCTCAGGTATTTGACTTGGAAGACGATTCTTTTGATAGTCATTACTTCTGCTAGAAGAGATTCAGAGCTGCAAGCATTGTCAATAAAGCCCCCCTACATGCTTTTCCACAAAGACAGAGTATCCCTACGAACAAACCCATCCTTTCTACCCAAAGTATGCTCAGAATCTAACTTGAACCATTCAACTGAACTGCCATTTTTTCCCCAACTATGGCAACAAGGCAGAATATATGCTACACCAACTGGATGTACATAGACAGTTATGTTTCTGTTTACATAGGACAAAGGACTTCAGAAAATCTGACCAGTTATTTGTATCCTTTGTAACTCAAAGAAGGGTGCTCCTGTGTCTAAAGTCACACTTTTGAAATGGCTGTCAGATTGTATTACCTTTACTTACCATTCTTAAAACAAAGAACTTTCCCATAAAGTAGAAGGTCATTCTACAAGAGCCATTGCAACCTCTTCTGCCTTTCAGGCAAGACTACCAATTGATACCATTTGTGCTGCAGCAACATGGGCAAGGCATCATACCTTTATCACTCATTACAAAGTGGATTTGGCCTCCAGGAACAGGGCCTCCTTTGGATTCACTGTTCTGAAGAATATTCTCCCATGAGCCACCCAAGAAAGATGGTGATAGGGAACCTGCTAAGAATGAAGGTGAGACAGGACAATATCACATAAAGACGTTATGTAGTCACCATAACTTTCCATGTATGTTGTCCATCTCGCCTTCATTCTTACATCTCACCCCTCTGCCCCCAGCCCTTTCTTCCTGGAAGACTGAACTGATGCAGTTGGCTATTAATGTTCTCTGGCCTTCTTGATTGCCTTATAACATATTTAGTTACCTTTATTTAGCTGTATTTGCAAACAAGATCTGAGGAGCTCTTCTAGTGCATGATGGGATAGAGTTTTAGCCACAAGCTATTGGAAGACCTCGAGCTTTTGTGTAAGGCCGAGTCAGAACCAAGGATTGGTTCCAAACCCAATCTGCTAAGAATGAAGGTGAGATGGACAACACACATAGAACGTTCTGATGAGTACATATTATTGCTAATTATGAAAGTATGAGAAATGTTTTGACATCAGTTTATTGTTGTAAAGAGAAGTCTGCTTTGAGTAATTTTGGTTTCTTCTGTTTTTCCAAGTCACTACTCATTGTTTAAAATGTGCGTATGATTCTGTGGATACCACTTCCAGGGCTGCTGCCACTGAAGCTAGTTTGAGGAGGTTTCTCTCATTGCATTCTCAGAATCTCCCAGAGGATGTCAAGAATGAAATTTTTGAATTCTCCCTTAGACAAAGTTCTAGTTTATGGACCTTCTGCTGCAGAAGTCATCAAAAAGTGAGATGAGAGGAGAAAGCTGATTCAAATTTCTCAGCTTTTCAGCCCTCATTCTCTAACTTTTCCAAAGGTTTCTTTCCTCCATCATTTAATTTTAGTAAAAAGCAAAATAAACAGTCCCATTAAAATGCTGGTAAGCAAACATTAAAAAAACTGTGTCAGGGAGGTTCCAAAAAGAAAGTAGGAAACTTCCACAGAAAAGGGCAGTCCAAAACATCCTTATGGCTATATGAGGAGCCTTGTTCCCCCTCCCATAAAGTCTGAATCTCCATGTCTTTGTTTGGCAACACATTCTTTCAGAAAATGGGTTTGGAATCTGACCCATCTAGGCTACAGATGGCAGTGGTAGGCTCTGCCTCCTGTCCAGAAGATTTCTTCTCATCCAACAGAATTAACTTCTCTTTCCTCCTGTCTTACAGCATATGCTGTCTAAGGGGGTAATATAAGCTGTTCCTTCTCCTCTGTCAGGACACTCTGTCAGGAGAAGGATTTTATTCAAGAATGTTTTTGGTGCCACAGAAATACGATTGTTGGAAACCAGATGTTCTTCATGTTTCACTGTTGCAGTCATCGCATTCGGGTTATCCCTGCCAGGGTAGCCCTCGGCCAGCCCAAACACCAGAGTCTTAGTATTTCTGCATCAGTTGCTGTCACCTGAGGACTGATGTCAGGTCATCAGTAGTATAAAGTAAGGCAGCGGACGCCATTACATCCGTCTTTCTTGCCATGGAACCTGAAGCAGAAGCAGTTTGCACGAGTGCCAATCGGCCGCTACCTGTGTTTTCGTCTTCCGAAATGAAGCTGAAGTCTTCTAAAGCTAAGTACCCTGTTGGGGATCCTTTTTTCTTGCACTAACCAAGGTCAGAAAAAGTTAATAATTATCTCGCCTGTGGAAAACAAATACCACACAGAGACTTCCATTCTTACTGCGTCACTTGCTTAGGCCCAGACCACGACGTCCCCCGTTGTCACCTCTGTGCTTTGTTCAACGCCAGAACTATCTGTTGTCGGACCCTTATTGTAGGCAGATATTTTCGCTTACAGTTCTCAAATGATGATATGGCTTCCCTAAATAATCCAACAGCAGATCTTCTGAAAAAATGTAAAGATAAAGACAGAGTCAGATCGCACAGGTCCAAATCTACCGACGATGCTTCCGTTAAGCTAGTCAGTTCTCCGGTCCTCAGTGAGGCGCTTTCTCAGCCCCTGATGCCCTCTTCTGTTGATTTGCAGGCCACTACCGAGACCCTTTCAGAGTCCCGTATGCCGCAAAACTTTTCTTTGACTAAGGATCCTGCGGTCATCTCAACCTTGGATGGGTCTGGAGCCGCTGAGCAGGCACCGGCTTCCAAGGAAGGCCTTCGCACTACCGAATCTCGACACAAACTGACATCTTCTTTCGCGACTACCATTCTTTCTAAAACTACAAAGTTTCTTAGGCCCTGGGTACGAACCACACCCAAGAAACCGACAACCCACTTTCAGGCACCTGCTACCCTGCCTCATTCTCAAATGCTTAAAATGGCAGAAGACCTTATCATGCTGATAAGGGGAAGCCAAGCTACACCATCCAAAAGGAAAAGAGATATGTCCCCTGTAGTTTTGTCTGACCAACAGTCAGCTGAATCTGATGCATCTGAATATAAAGACTTGCAACCCCTCTCCACTTATGAGGATTCTGATGCCAAGGATTCCATTCCTTCAGCCTCTCCCCCACAGGATGTTTCCTTTGGGGAAACCCTGTATACCTTAAGGGAACACTTTCAATGGAAGAGTCAGGACTACCCTCAATCCAAAAAGAGACTCAGAGAATTCCTAGATCTCCTACAACACAGACCTTTGGCCATCCCCCCAGTCCTGGATGTTGTGGAGGATGTTTTTCTCGAATCCAGCTTGACTCTTGACACCCTCCCTCCTGCTCCTAGAAAACCAGACAGGGTACTATAGAGTAACTGACTCACACAAATATCTAGTTAAAGATCCTACAGCTGACCCTGAGGGCATTTCTCAAGGGCCAAAAGGAATGAAAGCAACTTCTTCTAAGAATCCCACCCCCTCAGACAGGGATTCCCGAGCATTGGATAGATGGGGTAAAAAAGTATACACCTCAGCTACTGTTGCTATTAGGGCACTAAATTGTCAGTTCCATATGCTGAAATTTCAGCAACATACCTTGGAACTCCTTAAACAAAAAAATGTCTTCCTTTCCTGCTTGGGCAGAATCTAAAGATTTACAAGAGTTAATGAATTCTGCAAGTCAAGTAACTAAACACACCTTGCACTTTGGTTTTGACCCCCTAGAAGCTTCTTGCAGGGCAGCAGTCACTGGATCTGTCATTAGAAGGCATGCATGGCTTAAGGAACAGCCCCTGCCAGATCATGTCAAATCTAAATTGTTGGATGCCCCCTTGCACAAAGATAACTTATTGGGCACTAAGGCAGAAAAGGTCTTAAAAAATGGAAGAAAAAGCAAAATCTATGCAAACAGTTAAGGATTTCTTGCAGGTCCAGCCCCCTAGGTTCAGCAGGCATTGTCCCTCCAAACACTGGTCCTTTCCTGCTGCCAGTAAACCGGCCCAGCCTAGGCCCCATGGAAGCAGACCCCCCCCCCCCGACAGCAGCCCCAGGGAATGCAGAGATCTAAGCAGTGGACTACCTCCACTTCAAAACCAGGGAGTTCTAAGCCACCCCCCCAATGGTAAAAACTCACAATGACTCTTCTCCTCCACCCCCTCCCAATGCTCACCTTCACTTACCCCTAGGAGGAAAACTTTCCTTCCACTCAAGCACCTGGGCCACCATTACCAAGGACCAGTGGGTTCTAAACACTGTGTCTCAGGGATACAAATTTTCCTTCTACTCACTTCCAACCTCAAAAGGGTTCCCAGATCTACCACCAAATCAGTGGGCAGAGGCTCAAAATCAAAAATTTTCCCTGCTCTCTATGAGGGCAATAGAGCACGTTCCTGCAGAACAGATAAGCCAAGGTTTCTACTCCAGACTTTTTCTGGTGCCCCTTCCTCAATCTATCAATTCTAAACACTTTCCTGGTGATCCCAAAATTCAAAATGCTCACACTCCAAGGATGCTTGGCTAGCCACCCTAGATCTAAAAGAGGCCTACCTCCATATTCCTATCAGAGAATCATGCAGGAAATACCTCTGCTTCAGGGCAGGATCTCAGCACTTTCAATTCTCTGCACTTCCCTTTGGTTTATCTACTGCTCCCAGAGTTTTCACAAAATGTCTGGCTCCAGCCATTGCCTTTTGCAGGCAAAGAAATATTCAGATTTACCCATAGTTAGATGACTGCCTTCTTCAGGCAGACAGCCAGGAGAAGCTCCTCTAGCACCTGGCCTTTGTAAAGACCCTACTTACCTCCCTAGGGTACATAATCAGTTAAAAGAAATCCAAACAGGTGCCCACTCAAAGGATAATTTTCCTGGGAGCAAGTCTGGACACAGCTTCCCAGATGGCATACCTTACTCCAGAGAAACAAATTTTCCTGACAGCCTACTTCTCTCAACTAGCCACCAGGCCCCAGCTAACTGCAAGGAAAATCCTGCAAGCTCTGGTGTTCATGTCATCTTGCATACTCCTCATTCCATATGCCAGACTGCATATGAGGAAACTTCAATGGTACCTAAAGAACCTTTGGTGCCAACACTCTCAAGACCTGGAAACTCTTCTATCTATAATTCCTTGCCTCAGAAAATATTTTCTTTGGTGGGCAGCAGCATGCTCCCACAACAAAGGGATGACTTTCTCCCCACCCCACGCTGCCCAGACCCTCACCACATCCTCATCAAACTATGCTTGGGGTGCACACATGGATGGCAGATGCATTCAGGGCCAATGGAGCCCACAGCATTTTCCCCTGCACATCAGTCAAAAAGAGATGATGGCTGTGCAGCAAGCCTTGATAGCTTTCAAGCCCCTTCCCTCTCTCTAGGGACTCTCCTGATCAAAACAGACAATACCACTGTGATGTGGTACATCAGCAAGCAGGGAGGAACTCACTCCTACCCACTCTGCAGGCTGGCCATGACCCTTTGGCACACAGCTTCTGCCATGCAACTTCACATGTTAGCACAATTCCTACCAGGCTCTCTCAACTCTCTGGCAGACCATTTAAGCAGAAATCTTCTGGATCCACATGAGTGGCAAATCAACAGAAGTACCTTCACCCTAATAACACAGAAATGGGGAACCCCGAAGGTCGACCTCTTTGCCTCCCACACCAACCATCAGCTCAGCAAATTCTGCACCAGGGAGCATCACTGCATGGCTTGGAAAGTGGATGCCCTGTCCTTCCCCTGTGTCAATCTATCGGTCTATGCCTTTGCTTCTCTACCTCTCATCCCCCGGGTACTGCTCAAAATAAGGGAGGAAAAACCAAGGACATTCTCATAGCTCCAGACTGGCCCCAGCAACACTGGTACCCCTTGCTGCACAGCCTGTCCTCACTACCCCCTTGGCATCTTCCTCAGATTCCAAACCTCCTGACCCAGAGGGAAGGGGAGTTCTTGCATCCCCAGTTACAGACACTCAATTTGGCAGCTTGGCTTATTCTCTAACACCCAACCTATCTGCCAACCTCAATAAACAGGTTCTGGATGTTATCCGTGAGGCCAGTTGTCCTAGCACCAGAAAGTCTTATGCTGATAAATGGAAAAGGTTCTGCACCTGGATCCAGGCTAAGGGAGCCAATACAGCACAGCCCTCCCTTCCTCTCATCCTGGATTATTTAGCTGACTTACTACACAGTAGCCTCTCTTTCTCCTCTATAAAAACTCATGTCTCTGCTATTTCTGCTCATTTTCCCACTGAGCAGCCCCTTTTCTCACACCTTTTCATCAGACAGTTCCCGAGATGGGCTAGCAACTTGAGGCCACTCAGAAGGGCGCCAACACCAGCTTGGGACCTTAACTTTGTATTGGAAAAACTCACCCTACCCCCGTTTGAACCAGCTTCTTCTGCAGAGCTAAAATTTCTCTCCTGGAAGACAGCATTCCTTCTGGCCATCACTTCAGCCAGAAGAGTCTCTGAGCTGAAAGCACTCATGGCTGTGGAACCCTTCATCATATTTAATGCAGACAGGGTATCCCTCAGAACTAACTTCCTTCATGCCAAAGGTGGTGTCCAGTGTGGCTCTCAACCAATCCATTAATTTGCCCACCTTTTTTCCTAACCCCCAGAACAAGGGGAAAGGATTCTTCACTCTCTAGATGTGCACAGATAGCTCAGATTCTATCTAGACAGGACAAAATCCTTCAGAAAGTCTGATCAATTGCTAGTTAGCTTTGCTACAGGAGCAGAAGGCAAAGCCATCTCCAAACAAACAATTTTCAAATGGATAGCACACTGCATCCATTTCTGCTACAAACAGCATGGAAAGCCTCCCCCCAAGGGGATCAGGACACAGTCCACCAGAGCAGTATCTACCTTTGTGGCTTTCCTCAGAGGAGTCCCCACCAGGGACATCCTGGAGGCTGCAACCTGGACATCTGTTCACACTTTTGCTAAACATTACCACCTGCCTCTTTTTCCAAATCCAGGGCCGGGTTTGCCTCTGCAGTCTTGCAGGGCATCCTAGCCAGCCCCTAGTTTCTTTGACTGCCTCCACCCTTTTCCTCAGCTTTGGGAATCAACCCAAATGTGATGACTGCAACAGTGAAACACGAAGAACATAGTATAGTTGTGTACACTTACCATAAAAGTAGATGTTCGAGTGTATTCACTGTTGCAGTCCTGGTTTCCTCCCTCCATCCCCCTTTCTTCTCTTCTCCTTTTATTACCACTCTAACTTGTTGTTCTCCTTTCCTTTCAACAAAATTATTGGTATTTATTTTCCACTGGTGGGGTTTACTCCACCAGACCCTGATCTCCTACTTGGCAGCTCCTGACAGGTTAGGGCAAGAAAAACTGATATAATGGCATCGGCTGCCTTACTTTATACTACTGACGACCTGATGTCAGTCCTCAAGTGACAGTAACTGACGCAGAAATACTAAGTCTCTGGTATTCGGGCTGGCCGAGGGCTACCCCGGCAGGGATAACCCAAATGTGATGACTGCAACAGTGAATACACTCGAACATCTACATTTATGGTAAGTGTACACCTGTACTTTCTGGACCTTTCCTTCCTGAACCAGTTTGTGATAATGTCCAAGTTCAAAATATTGTTATTTTACAACTCATTACCCCTTTATTCTAATTATAATTACATACTGATCTTGGATTTAAAAGATACACATCATCACATTCCTAATCATCCAGATTTCAGGTATTTCTTAAGATTCTGTGTGCCTGCATCATATTATGATTTTTTTTCTACCTTACCCGTTGGACTATCTACTGCTCCAAGAGTGTTCACAACGTGTGATAGCACACTACAGACTGCAGAGTATTCATATGTTTTCTTATTAAGATGACTTGCTTATTTTGCAGAGTATTTCCTAAAGGGTTAGGGATGTCTCCTTCTTTCTCTCTCTCTCTCTTGGGTAAGAGATCTCCTACACAGGCTACAATTTGAAGAGAATATTCAGAAGTCTTTTCTGACTCCTTCTCACAGGATTGTTTTTATGGAATTGCTCCTGCACACCTCAGTACAAAGAGCTTTTCATCCACAGGAAAAATAGAGCTATATTTAGATCTATTTTTAGGGTTTTCCACTCAGACTTCAGTATCAGCAAGAGAAGTCCTTAGGATTCTGGGTCTCATGCTATCCATAATTCTCATAACACCTGTTGCAAGTTTCCACTTAAGAAAGATCGAATGGTATGTGAAATCTCCCTGGTCCCAGTATAACACTCATTGACTTTTCAATTTTTAGTCTTAGGATTTGTAAAAAGTGGATATTATGTAGTGGGGAAATCATTTTTTTTCAAAATCCAAGTCTCCCATTCTCCCCTCCTGCTCCAACACAGTCAGCCACAACAGATGCCTCAGACTTTGCTTGGGGAACTGTATTATAAGTGGGCATAAAAGTGCAGGGTATTTGGAACAAAAAAGTCATACCAAAACACATCAGCATAGGAGAGATGCTAGCCCTTATAAATGCGCTTGACTGGTGCTGCAGTAGTGTTGTCACCTCACAGTAAGACGTTGTCCTGTTTGATTCTCAGCTAAAGCATCTTCTGTGTGGAGACATGCATGAATGGGCGTACCTTCATTGAAGGTTGTGCATCAAGCCTGGCAAGTCGGTACGTAAAAATCTACTGCCAATCATTAGCGGACCGGACTTCCGCTGTGGCGACCCCTAACCGGGAAAAGCCGAAAGATACAACTCTCTGAGTCAACAGTGGTCCCAGGAACCCCTTCAAGTGTTTACAGATAAAACCACAGTGATGGAGTACATAGCTAAGCAAGGAGAAGCAAGATCTTTCCCTGTGTATGAACTAACCATACTAGTATTGCTTTACACCACAATCTCACTCTTCAGGCATCTTACATCCCATCAGAGCAAAACTGTGTGTCAGACAAGCTGAACAGGAACAGGACAGACACTCATGAATAGAAACCCAATGAAGGGGGTCTTCCAAGACTTGATCCATCTGTAGGAACACATCAGTTAGATCTTTTGCTTAACACACAGCTGGCAAAATTCTGTTTCAGTACTCTGCGCAAGAAGCCCTGGAAGACAGATCCCTTTTCCTTTCCTTGGGCAGGGATGTTCCTGTATACTTTTCCTCCCTTTCCACTCATTTCCAGGATACTTCTGAAAATTCAGAAGATCTCCCCAAAGTTCATTGTGACAACCCATTCTGGCCCAGGCAACACTAGTTCTCCCTTCTTTTGGAAATGGGCAGGGGCAGTTACCACAAGCTTCCTCACAAACTAGATTTATTCACATAAGATCACAGGTGTTTGATACATCTTGAAATCAAGCAACTACACTTAACTGCCAGGATGACAGAGTTTTAGTACTGTTTAGGCACCTGTTTTCTGAGGAAGTGTAGCAGGTATTGAAATCCGGCTACTAGAAACCATATATTAGCAAATGAAAAATGTTTTCTAGTTGGTGTCAACAAAAGAACCAGCACCTACTCACAGCTAGTGTTTCTCTGGTTTCTTAGTATTTGTATGAGTTACTGTCTTATGATCTGTCTTATTCCTCTATCAAGGTTCATTTGTTGGCCATTTTAACACCTTTGCCCATGGATTTCCCTCTTTCAATGCAGTCTTGTGTGAAAATGTTTATGAAAGGGGGTTTGCATAAGAAGCCTCCCAGAAAGCCAGTGGCTTTTCCTTGGGATCTTAATTTGTTTTAAAAAAATAACTCTTGCTCCATTCGAACCAGCTCATCAGGCTGACTTGAGGTTACCGCAGCTGTGCTCATTCAAACATGTACTGTTATGGTAAGTTTACTTACATAACTGTACTTTCTTTTTCATCCAGGATGAAAACTGGATATGTCATATAACAAACCAAACTGTTTTATAGCTACTCCCAATCTCCATATTTATAATTGTGTATGCCTAAGGCTGGCTATGACTGTTGCATGTAAGACAATTATAAATATGGAGATTCGGGGTAGCTATAAAGCAGTTTGATTTGTTGTATGACATATCCAGTTTTCATCCTGGATGAAAAAGAAAGTACAGTTATGTAAGTAAACTTACCATAACAGTACATGTTTGAATGAGCACAGCTGCGGTAGCCTTAGCTATATGGGTTACATTCTGCATAGGATATAACAGCTGGACAGCTTTTACTGGCTCCATTGCCCATTGGATTTGTGAGCCTTAAGTCTTCCTCACATATGATCATTTCTCCTTCTCCGATCTGACATACTACTTCAGAACCCTCAGACCTGAGACCTCCAGGAGTCAAAGAGTCAGTTCCAAAGATGTCTTCATCTTAAACTCAGGATACCTCCCTGACCCGTTCGGCACTGACACCCCTTCAGCAGGAAGAGTCTCAGAGCCAAAGTCTTGTCATTGGATTTGGGAGAATGATTTAAACTCTGAAGCTTTTAGAGCAGTTATTCCCCCTCAGATCCTCGGCACTGGATAGCTTGGATCCAACTCCCCCCATCAGAGCAGAGGTCCAGAGGGGACCTGGGCTTATCTTATCTAAGAGTTTTAGCTCCAGTGAGTTTGGCCTTGGCTTCTCCTGGTCCCTCTGCCTTTGAGGTGATGGAGAGGGCTTTCTAATACCAGAGAGCTGTTTCAACTCTAATTTCCTTGGATTGTATCCATGTTCTCCCTTCAGATGCTTTTTCTGAGTCTCTTCATCATATTCCACAAGGACAGCCATCCCATAACAGATTCCAGGCAGTTCCAGTTAGGAAACTCTCTGCCTCTTCTGATACCTGTCCAGAGCACCCCACTGAAAAGGTTCCTCAGAAGAGATTGTGCAAAAGGAGGCACTTAGATTCCCCCCAGAATCTTTAACCAAAGACACTGATTTTGATGAAGGGGAAGGGTTCCCAAGATCACCACCAGAAGACGTCATCTTTGGAGAAGTTTTAAAAATCCTATGGCAGAAAGGTGGTTGGTCCTCCAAAGTCCCATTCCAGGAGGAATTGGTGTTCCTGGAAGCCTTTGAGTCTGGCCTATTTACTTCTTGGGTTACCCCCTCACTAGAAGAGCTTATAGATCTTGTCTCTGTCTGGGCATGGAAGGAACCAGATACCAAAGAACCTATTCCTCGGAGTCCAGATAAAATCCTTGGTGCACCAAAATATAGACGGTTTTGGAGTAAAGGAATCCCCATAGATGCTGTGGTTGTTGAGAGTTCCTATTACGTGATCGAACTTCAACAAGTTCAAACCCTATATGGTCAAAACCATATAGTCGAACTTGCAGAAGTTTGAACACATTAAAAAAAACTTAAAAGTAAACTAAACCCTTGCAACCAGGGGGGCAAGCCCCCCTGCACCCCCCACGTGGGGGGATGCGCACCCAACACCTCCTGCTCTTTAAATATACCAACTCTGAGACCACACTATAGTGCGGAAAGGGAATAGTTCCCTTTACTCTACTGTAGTGCGATCTCGAAGTTGGTATATTTAAAGAGCAGGGGGGTGTGGGGGTGCAGGGAGGCCTGCTCCCTTCTTGCAACAGTTAGTTTACTGTTGCATGTTTTTTTTTCTGTGTTCGAAGTTTTGAAACTTCGAACAGACAAGTTCGATATTGTTGTGTTTGAAGTTTCAAAACTTTTGATCATGTAATTGGAACCCGGTTGTTGAGGCAGCCACCAAAAAGGAGTTGGCTGAATAGAGGTCCTCTGTCCATCCCTCTAATAGAGAATCTAGGACATTGGACAGATATGGGAAGCACATTTACATCTCAGCAACCTTTGCCTTGCATTCACTTAACTATGTGGCATAATTTACTAGATTATTGAGGGACTTAACTCTCTATGTCTACCCCTGGGTCCTTGTCAGCAGAGGAAGACAAGGCTTATTACTCATGACTTGCCCCCATACAGTCTATATTGAATGCGTCCATGAAGCTAATCTCTCATGCAGCTGAAGGTTCCTCACGGGCTGCAGGTTCAGGCATATCCATCAGGAGATATGCCTGGATGTGATTGTGGGATTTTGCAGAGTCCTTTAAAGCATCATTCATCAATGTTCCTTTTAATAGATCTTCTCTGTTTGACCCTTCTGTTAAAGAGATAGTTTCCCACAGTGAGCAAGACAGAAAGATCTACCCAGCAGAGACCTTTTTTACAGAAACCAATGTGGAGGTAAGAAGATATGGTTCTGGAAATCTCAAGGACCCTTTCAAGACTCATGCAGAGATTTTTCTCTCAGAGGTAAAGGGGGAATAACAACAGAAGATGCCACCAATGTGGCAGAGGGGATCCACAAAACCAAAGGTTCAGAGATTCTTTCTGAGACAGACCCTTTCAGTGCTCCTGAAGGATTGCCAGAATCTCTTTCTCTGGAGGAAGTCAAGGGGCACTTATCTTTGTACCCAGATGTCTGGACAGCCATTACAAGAGATATGTGGATATTCTCAAAGATATCTATGCTTTTGCCTGGGAACCAGTCATTACCATTTCAGAGCCCTGCCCTTCGGTCTCACCACAGGGTGTTCTCCAAATGCATAGCAGTGGTAGCAGCTTATCTCAAACTGCACAGATTCAGAGTGTTTCCTTATCTGGATGACTGGCTTCTCACTGCACCAACCAGGCATTTCCTGGTAAAAGCCATAGATTATTTTCGCCAGTTATCTCAATTCCTGGAGATCACAGTCAATCTTAAAAAGTCCCATCTTTAACCAGTTCAGGTCTTGGAGTTTATAGAGGCTCACCTAGTACAATCAATCACTTTGCTGTTTTACCACAAAAAAGATTCTTATCTTGAGATTGCATGTCAGACAGATTCTTTCTCACTCCTTTCCTCCAGCAAAAATGGATCTTCAAGCATTAGACTTCATGGCTGCAGCAATTACCTTGACACCTACCACTCATCTTCACATGTGAATCCTCCAATGGACTCTAGCAGTACAATGGTCCATTCTTTGACAACCTTTGCAACATTATATAAAACTATCTTGAGTCTGCAGAGACTCCCTAATGTGGTCGATTCAATCTGATGAAGTTTGTCAGGGATGTCCCTTTATCCTCCTCCAAATGCCACATTGACAATGGTTGCATCCCATTTGCGGTGGGGGCAGACATTTCTTGGGATGGACTGTACAAGGCATGTGGTCCCCTGAAGAGAACAAATTGCATATAAATGTCTTGATGATGAGAGCGGTCCTGTTAGTACTGCAGGGATTTCAAAGCTCTCTTCTTCTTGGGACAATTGCTATCGAAACATACAATATGTCAGTGGTATGGTACATCAACAAACAAGGTGGAACAAAATCTTACCCCTTTTGCTGAGAAGCAATGAGAGTCTGGTAGTGGGCAATCTCCTCCAACCACTTTTCTGTAGCGATGCATATACTGGGGAAATCCTTGAGGAAGAATGAAAATGGACAGCACAGGTGCATAGTTATGGTGAGTACATAACTTTTATTTTTATAGTTTCCTTTTTTATTTCTGCTATTCTTTATCCCCTAGTTGTAATGCAGTGCATCCTGGCCTTTCTTCCAGTGACCCTCTATCAATAAGCAGGTGTCCTTGCCACTCAGAATTTTCCCATGACAACTTAGTGCTGAAACTCTACACATACCCCCACACACACACACACACACACACACACACACACACACACACACACACACACTGCTTTTAACTGTAAGATATCTTCTGCCCATTAACTTCATTAGCCAGTACTATATTATGTTAACCATTGTCCATATCTATTATATTCTTCATTTTTCAGTTTAGGCTTCAGCCTGGAAGGCAGTACCCTGATTAACATATCACATCTTCATCCATTCATACCATAGTTTCCCTTGCACTCAGACATCATATGTTTACATTCTGTTCTAGTTTGTATCATGTTCCCACTGTGACAAAACTGGCCACCCATCAGAATAATCAACAGGGTATGAGGAAACCTTAGTATCTTTCTTAAACCATACATTTTTGAAGATATCCATATCATTGTCCCTTTCAGTTGATAAAACATACTTGACATGACTGATAAAATCATTTTAAAGTAAACAACAATTGCTTTCATAATATAATCAAACTTTTTGTTGTTCACTTAAACTTAATTCATTTTGTGTATTCAGTCAATAGCATGCCACTGCTTTGACTAAAACACCATCTTGGCCACCTGTGACACTTATTCCCCACTGTCCCATCTATACCCCCTAACTCTTCTCTAGACTAAGTTAAATAGCTTTCCCTTAAAATGTCAAATTTTATTTTTTTTTCTTTCTTCTGTTATCTTTATTACATCTTCAAGATTATCTTTGCTAAACACACTGCATGAACAACAATCACATGTTGGTACCTGCTATACTTTTATTTGTATGTCTAAACCATTATGCTTATGTAAATATATTATGCAATCATTTATCTGCTATATTCTATAACTGTATGTGTAAACCAAAATGCTCATGTCAATATCTTATGTATAGTATGTTAGTAATTGTTTGTGGTATTTTTCTCTCCTGGCCTCCTCTGAAAAATATCAGATCTCTGCAGTCGAACCTCCCCAGTAAACAATTGTAAAATAAATAAATAAAGTAAGAGAGAGTGAGGTAAACTAACAATCTGATGTTGTTAATCTTCATTCATTCCTTACTGATGGGTTACCGGTTCCATCCTTGGAACCGAGCTGGCCTTATATCAAGCTCGTGTCTGCCAAAAACTCTCGAGCCAAGATCCTACCCAGAATTCTCTGCTCCCTCTTACCTCAGATTTCGTTTGCCGCATTGCTCTACAGCCGTGTCAAGCCACTCTGTCTCAGCTAAGTGAATAATTTTTGAAAGTTTATATATTGTTAGTACTTTAAAAGTTTGTCAATCAGTTACTTTTACTATACTCCTACCCTGGCACATCTTTAAGACTCTCTCCCTGTAGTTTCTTTCCCTTTGTTACCCTTTTCTTACCTTTGAGGTAATTCTTCATTACCATCGTTGGTAATCCTTCCTTCTCTCTCTCTCCTTACCCTTCTGGGTAACCTTCTTTACTCTTGGTACTGCCATTCTTCTCCACATCATTATGTCAGACAAAAAAAGTAGTGTTGGTTTCAAACAGTGTAAGGATTGCGGCCGTAAGTTGACGCTTTCTGATGGGCATGATTTATGTGTCAATTGCTTGAATGTCTTAGGTTCATAGGTCTCCCATGTTACAGTGGATCCCCCGTATGGGATTTGTAGAAATATTTTGACCAGGACTCTCAATGAAAGAAAGAGCAAGTTAATCCTGAAAGGTCTCCTCAAATCTCCTTTCTGTGAAGCTATCTCTGGGTTGGAGGGCTCACCCCCTCCTGCCAAACCCCATAAGAGGCATTCTTCTTCTTCTTCCTCATCGAGGTTGCTCACTTCATCTCCCTCTGAAGATCACAGGGAGTCGACTCATAAGAAAGTAAAAATTGCTAGTGTGGCGCTGCCACCTCTGACCCTTTCGGCTCCAGGCATGGCACCGCCCCAGTTGATTCTTGCCCCAGCTATGTCCTGTCTATCACCACCGGCACCGGAATTACTGGTGCAGACACGGCTCCAACAGTTTCGTCGCAGCCTTTACCGGCACCGTCTCTGCAGGTACAGTCTCCTTCGGCACCGTTGGTGCAATCTCCTTTGGCCCCGAGTTTGACGATACTGTCCTCCATGGTGCAGACACCTTCAGCATAGACATGCTCTTCAGTGCAATCTTTTTTGGCACCGTCATTGTTACCGGTGCAGACACCTTCCTCGACGGTACCGTACTCATTGGGGCAGGCACGTGCCTTTATGGTGCAGACACCTTCGACTTCTATGCTGCTGCCTTTGTCGGCGCAGACTAACTTAACACCATTTTCCTCGGTGCAGACATCCTCAGTTCTGGGCTCCGCACCACTTGAACTAGCAAGGACCAAGTACTCTCCTTCTTTGGATATGTTTGTTAACTAATATAGCCCTTTAACAGAAAGGCCAGAATCATCTTTAGGTTTCTCTATGAGGTAGATCAGGAGCCTCTCTGAACAAGATGTGTTGTGGCTTGTTGACCAGTTGCTTGTGGTCAGGGGTCTCTCTCAACCATCTAAACCTACGTTCCCTCTTTCAGGTGAACGTATTTCTCTTCAAACTCCAACATACACTCCTCCTTCGACTTCCACGCAAGCCTCAAAGCCCCTTCCTCTGACAGCAGCTTCCCTCCCTCTGACCCCAATAGTGGACCTCACTTTGGAGCTGGAGTCATCTTTGTGGCCCTCGGTGCACTGGACATTGGGCTCTTCTCAGACTAGTGGCTGTGCCATGGGGAGGGCATTCTTGGTTCCATGCGGATTTTTTCTATGGCACCCTCCAGGAATCCTCCCTTTCTCACACTTCACAGCCCTCTTGAGACTCCTGGTCTGGGGGTCAGCTCGTTGGAGTGGGGTGGGACCCCAGTTCCGAGGTTGTCATGCTCGGTTCTGGGCTCCCATCCCTCTTTGGGTGAGCTGGCCTTTCAGGCCATGGCGAGGGCACTTGCCTCCGCTGGCAAACGCCCCATGTCAGAGTCCTCTCCCCCCTCTGTGCCGCAACTGTCACAAGCCACAACCACTGGACACTGGGCACAATGGCCTTAGGTTTCTCCCCCTCAGGAGACCCCCTCTTTGCAGTCTTCCCCAGAACTCCCCACTGTGGAAGTACTTCACAAGGCTTCGTGCAAGAGGAAGCACATGGACTCCACTGAGGAGTCTTTGACCGAAGATACGGACTTTGATGATGGGGAAGAGTCCTCATGGTCACCCTTTGATGAGGTGTCCTTTGGTGACATCCTCGAGATCCTTAGACAGAGGGGTGACTGGAAGTCCTCTAATCCTTCCTCAGAGGAATCCGTATTCCTGCAGGCCTTTCATGCCAGGCCCCCTACCTCCTGGGTTACCCCGCTGGCTGATGAGCTTGTCAGCTCATCGTCCAGTGTGCATGGAAGGCTCCTAACACCCTGGAAGCTATACCGCGGAGGCCTGACAAGATCTTATCTCCCCCAGCTGAGCATCTCCATTGGTCAAAAGGTCTTCCAGTAGATGCCATGGTGGTGGTGGCTGCAACCAAGAAAGACTTGGCAGAAGAGAGCCAGACTGTCCGTCTGCCCAACAAGGAGTCCCGGGTGATAGACAGACTCAGGAAGCATGTGTCTGCTTCATTGACCTTTGCCGTAAGGTCCTTGAACTATTTGCACACTTTACAAGGCTCCAGATGGATCTTATCAACCACCTCTCTGAAACCTTGGCAGGAGCTGTTTCTGATGAGGTCTGTGACAATGTAGCTTCTCAGATAGTGACCCTAGAATCCATATCCAATTCTTCCATGCATCTTATTTCACATGCAACGGAATGAGCAGCTAGAACGGCAGGCGCAGGTATAGTCATGAGGCAAAATGCCTGGATTCACCTTTGGGACTTTGCAGACTCCTTTAAGGCTTCCTTTATGAATGCCCCCATCGAGGCCACTTCTTTGTTTGGCCCTAAAGTTAAAGGTACGCTGGCAAGGTGCGAATAAGATGGCAAGACCCTATCTGCCATTTGTGTCAGACACTCCACTCCTCAACAATTCTACTCCAGAAATCAGAGGAGCGGGAAGATATGGCGCAGAAATTCACAGGGTTCTTTCTGTGATGCATGTGCCGAGTTCTCCCCTAGAGGCAGAGGGGGGAAACTCCAATGGAAGATGCCCCTTTTGGGGCAGAGGAGGTCTGCAAATCTGAGGTTCCAGAGATTCTTCCTCTGGCCATCCCTATCAACGCTTCTGAAGCATTGCCCAACTGCTCACCTGTGGAAGCGATCGGGGTCATTTTTCCTTGTACCCCACTGCCTAGAGAAACATAATCACCGACTCTTGGGTACAATGCATAATATCCAAAGGCTATTGCATCCCCTTTCATCTCTGTCCAACCTCATCCAGAGACTTACTCAACGTTCCACCCAGTCAAAGGGCAGCAGCACATGAAATCCGAAAGCTGCTCCAAAAAATCGTCATCCAAACAGTCCCCCCAGACCAGATAGGATCCGGTTTTTACTCAAGGTTCTTTTTGGTGCCAAACAAGACAGCGGACTGGAGACCAATTCTGGATCTCAGCACACTGAACAAATTTGTGAAAACAGAGAAATTCCAGATGGTCACGTTTCAGTCTATCCTTCCTCTTGTGGAAGAGGATGATTGGATGTGCTCTGTAGATCTTCAAGATGTGTATTACCATATAAAAATGGACAAGTGCTCAAGAAGATACCTCTGCTTCCGCATAGGAGCCAGTCACTACCATTTTCGAGCATAGTCCTTCGGTGTCTTTACAGCCCCAAGAGTGTTCACCAAATGCATGGCAGTGGTCATCGCTCACCTGCGACTTCAAGGATTCCAGGCGTTTCCATATCTAGACAACTTGCTCCTCACTGCCCCCACCAAGTGCCTACCGGAAGATGCCCTAGACTACACTCTCCTCAAAGCACAACACCTGGGAATCACTATAAACTGGGAGAAGTCCAATACGACCCCAGCACAGTCTTTAGAATTCATCAGGGTACTGTTGGACATGAGGAATTGCACAGCATCTCTTCCAGATCACAGACTTCAAAGAATAAGACAACAGGTTCAGCTGCTGCTCTGTCACCACAAATCTTCTACTCGGTCCATACTCCAACTCTTGGGGTCAATAGCAGCCTCAATCACCATTGTTCATCTGGCCAGATTCCACATGAGACTTCTCCAGTGGTTGCTCCTCACTCAGTGGTACTCTCTACAGCACCCTTTGTCTTTTCAGATAAGAGTAGCTCAGAGATGCAAGCAAGATTTGCTCTGGTGGATGTCTCGAAACCCCCAACAATGGTCTCGCCCCTTCAGCCCCCATCAACCAAAAGCCATGGTGACCACAGATGCCTCCCTAATGGAGTGGGGGGGCTATGTCAGGGAAACTCGGTCCAGGGCACCTGGTCGGAGACAGAGGCCCTTTTGCATATCAATGTCCTGGAACTGAGGGCAGTGCTACTAGCATTGCAAGCATTCCATTCCATCCTTCCATCAGGGACTGTTGCGATCCAGTTAGACAACATGTCAGTGGTCTGGTACATCAACAAGGAAGGGGGCACCAGATCTTATCCATTATGCTGAGAGGTCTTGAGAGTATGGCAGTGGGTGATGGCTTCCAACTGCTTTCTAATTGCAATGCACATTCCCGGGAGCTCCAACGTGAACATTTTTAACATAAGTAATGTTTTACATATTAGATTTTAAATTTAAATAGAGTTTTTTATGTACTGTTTGTTTAAAAGGTATAATCAATTACAATTTTCCTGCACTTTTTGAGTTCAAATTGCTTGCAGCTGTTGTAGTAACTCACTTCTGAAGAAGTTTGTTCCTTTGAACAAACGAAAAGCGCTTAAAGTACCTGATTTTATTTTCGTGTTTGACCTTGTGGATTTATCCTATTAAACCTTCGTAGTCAGTCTATGGAAGCCTCTAATCTATTTATTTGTTATTTTCAGCTCCAATGTGATAGCGGATACATTGAGAAGGTACATTCTACAACCTCACGAGTGGTCCCTCAACCCTGTGATAGTGGCAAAAATTTTCAACCGCTGGAGCAAGCCTTGCTGCAACCTATTCACCTCCCCAACCAACTACAAGTGCAGCAACTATTTTGCCCTGATCCCCCCTCGGGGACAGTCACTGAGAAATGCTCTAGTCCACGCTTGGCCCTCGAGTCCACTGTATGCTTATTCTCCTCTCCCCCGTCATCTCCCAGTTTTTGAAGAAAGCATGGCAGTTGAAAAGCAAAGTGATCCTCATTGCTCCATATTGGCCTCAACAAGTCTAGTTCCCCTTCCTCTGGCCTCACCTGCTAGATCTACCATGGATCCTCAATCCATCCCCAATGTTGGTCTCCCATCTGCAGGGTCTGACTCACCCCAATATAACAACCCTGAAGCTGACAGCTTGGTTTCTTCACTCCCAATGATTGCCAGGCGGATAACCTCTCGTCCCCGGTGGCAATATTTTTATTGCATCTCATAAATCGTCCACCGGACTTATCTGTCTCAGTAAATGGAAAAGGTTTTCCTTATGGGCAGCGAATAAACAATTAGACCCCTTGTCAGCCCCAGTTTCGGTGGTTCTGGATTACATATTACATCTTTTCCACTCTGGGGTGTCTGCCTCTACTATTCATGTTCATTTCAAATTTCCACATTGGTTTTCAGGGTTCTTTACTCATGTCACATAGACTCTGTAAAACTTTCTTGAAATGGGTTCTTCACCTAAAACCTCCCTTTAGAGAACCAGTACAACCTTGGGATTTGGCCTTAGTCCTACAAGCCCTAACAGCTCCCCCATTTGAATCTGCGTCTTCATGTGATTTAAAGAACCTCTCTTGGAAAACTTTGTTTCTGGTTGCTATCACATTGGCCAGACATTTGTTAAAACTTTAAGCCTTATGCATCAAACATCCCTACCTAATCTTCCATAAGGATAGATTATCACTGATAACTAATTCTTCCCTTTTACAGAAAGTAGTGTCAGAGCGTTCTATCAACCAGTCTATTGACGTTCCAGTATTTTTTTCCTAATCATTCTAACAAGGGAGAGTATTGCCTGCACTCTCTGGATGTTCATAGGCAAATACGATTCTATTTGGACAGAACAAAATCTAACCGTAAATCAGACCAACTATTTCTGGCCTTTGCTGGACCAAGACTAGGTCATCTTGTCTCAAAAGTTACATTGACATCATAGTTGAGAAATTGCATCACCTTTATCTACAACAAGAGCAATATCACCTTGCCTCACAGAGTGGAAGCACATTCTACAAGGTCTAATGCAACTTTAGCAGCTTTCCGTGCTAGGGCTTCCCTCAATGATATTTGCTCAGCTGCAACTTGGGCCAAACCTCATACTTTTATCCTTCATTACAAATTGGATTTGGCCTCCTGAGGTAGAGCTTCTTTTGGCTCCATGGTGCTCAGGAATGTCCTTCGATGAGGGCCACCCAGGGATACAGGTAGCTGGGGACTCTGCCCCATTAGTAAGGAATGAACGAATATTAACAACATGAGATAAAGAAGTTATGTCTTACCATAACGTTTCATCTGTGTTGTTGATCTTCATTCATTCATTACTCCCCACCCTCCATTCTTCTCTGGAGGTTCCTGGTTGATCTCATATACTCCTTTATTGTAGGTCTGTTATGACCAGAGGTAACCTTTACTTTTGTCTATCAACTTGCAAACTCGATCTGAGGTAATAGGGAGCAGAGCATTCTGGGTAGGATCCTGGCTCGAGAATTTTTGGCTGACGTGAGCTTGATATACAGCTGGCTCGGTTCTGAGGACTGAACCAATAACCCATCAGTAATGAATGAACAAAGATCAACAACACAGATGGAACATTATGGTAAGACATAACTTCTTTATTTATTTAGTCATATGTCTAACATTACTGTATTCTTAATCAGTAAAGGACAATTGGAATGAGAGGTATATGCCTTTTACCATATGCATCAATCACTTTCTGTATGTAATAAGTCTAAACACACTATGATATATGCACCAAGACAAGACAATTCAAGTCATATCCCCATAATAATAAAATTAATAAAAGACACTATTTCTATCATTAGGGTTCACTGTTCTACTAAACTTTCTGTGTTTTGTAATTGCTCCATAATGTTTTCTTAAAAGTTATTTACAAACTATTTTTAGTTGTTTGTCATTGTCTCTACATCCAGATTTTATGTTGCACAGGTATTACACTGGAGGCAATTTATTCTGCAATTCTGCGATGTTAAAGATGAATAAAAGTAACATTTAATTAAATTTTATGTACAAAACTAAACATATTTATATAACAAAACCTTTTTTTCTTATACATTATTAGTATATATTTATATGGATCCCTGTCAGTTGATCGAGTTTCAGAAACTCAAAATTCATATGGTCAGGACCATATGATCGAGTTTTTGAAAACTGGAAGCTTTTGAATGGAGATCATGGTACAGCGAGGATCGGGAAATTTACCCATGTTATGTAGTCCTGTCTCGCTGTAATTCTTACTGGATGGGTTCGGAGCCGATTCTCGGCTCCGACTCGGCCGATACTAAAGCTCGAGGGCTTTTACTGGCTCGAGGCCAACCCCTATCCCATGGTGCCTCACGGCAATACCCCAGATCTCATTTGCCACAAAAGCTTCGAGGTTGTCTCTTTACTGGCTCATTAGCTAAGTAGAAGATTATGAGCCTCCATGAGGCTGATTTCCTATGCAGCGGATGGAGCGAGCAGGGCAGCCGCAGCAGGAATTTCTCTTAGGAGGCTTTCCTGAATGTGTCTCTGTAACTTCACGGAATCCTTTAAGTCTTCCTTTATCAACATCCCCTTTGATGGTTCAACTCTTTTTGGGACGCAGGTAAAAGAGACTTTGACCAGGTGCGAGCAGGAAGGGAAAACCTTATCTGCTGTCGGAGTCCATTTTTCCTGTCCTTCTAGACCCTATCCCAAGGGTCAAACAGGAGGGAAAATGTGGTTCCATAAATCCCAAAAAGGTTTCCCTCAGGCACAAGGTCAACGCTCCCCTAGAGGCAGAGGGGGAGGATATAATGGAAGACGCCACCCTCGCGACAGAGGAGATCTGCAACATCAGGAAGATAGAAATACTTTCGTCCCTTCCATCGCCCCTGAGGGGTTGCCTGACTGTCCATCTCTGGAGGCAGTCGGGGGTCATCTTTCACTGTACCCAACCGCCTGGCTTCAAATTTCCCAAGATCGTTGGGTACAAACCATAATATCCAGAGGTTACCTTATTCCCTTTGTTTCCGATCCCCCGGTAAACCAGTCTCTACCAGACATACCACCCATTCAATTAGACCGTGCAACATTAGAGGTCATCTTGTTGCTGTAAAAAAAGAGTCATCCAAGAAGTCCCCAAAGAGCAAATAGGATCCGGAACTTGCGATTCTTTTTAGTTCCAAAAAAGACAGGGGAGTGGAGATCGATCCTAGATCTCAGCAAACTCAACAAGTCTGTAAAGAAATCGAAGTTCCGAATGATCACTTTGCAGTCAATATTTCCCTTTATCGGGGAAGACAATTGGATGCGCTCAATAGATCTTCAGGATGTGTACTACCACATCAAAATGGACAGGCACTTCAGAAGACACCTACACTTTCGGCTGGGAGCCAGTCATTTTCAATTTTGAACACTGCCCTTTGGTCTCACTACAGCCCCCAGAGTGTTCACCAAATGCATGGCAGTGGTTACAGCTCACCTGAGACGTCAAGGATTTCAGGTGTTTCCGTACCTAGACGACTGGCTCCTCACTGCTACCACCAAGCACCATCTAATCAGAACCAGAGAAGAGACTCTATCCTTGTGTGCCAGATTAGGCATTACAATAAACCTAAAAAAATCAGCCTTATCTCCATCTCAGCACATTGTATTGTTAGGCTCAGAACTAGACTCAGCCTCCATGACAGCAAAGTTGACACCAGAAGGATAGAATCGTTACACAGCCATGTCAGATTCTTGCTGAAGAGAGACAAAGTACAGGCCAGGATAGTCCTTCAGGTCCTAGGGACTATGGATTCCACCATTCTCTTAGTGCCCCTAGCCTGTCTGTACATGAGAGTTCTTCAATGGCTACTGTTTGCCCAGTGGTCAATGCAGGATTTCCCCGTCTCACCAAATACACATCACAAACTCCTGCAAGAAGGATCTAACATGGTGGCTACATATGGATCAACTTCATCTAGATCACCCACTTGCTCCCCCTCAAGAAAATGCAGTCTTGACCACGGACGCCTCCCACATAGGGTGGGGGGGGCATTATCTGGGAATAACGGTCCAAGGTACTTGGCAGGATTATGAGAACCACTTGCACATAAATGTTCTGGAGATGAGAGCGGTACTATATGCGTTGCAAGCACTTCACAGTTCTCTTCCCACTGGGACAATTGCGATTCAATCAGACAACATGTCTATAGTTTGGTACATAAACAAGCACGGAGGAACCAAATATTACCCACTTTGTCGGGAGGCTTTAAGAGTATGGAAATGGGCGATGGACACAACGCTTTCTGGTAGCAACGCACATCCCGGGGAAGTCCAATGTGATAGCAGACAAACTCAGTTGAGCAATTCTGATGCCTCAAGAGTGGTCCCTGAATTCAGAAGTTGCGGAAGAGATTTTTTGCAAAATTTGGCCAGCCTTGCTGCGACCTATTCGCCACATACATGAACATCAAATGCAGCAGCTACTTTCTCCTAATTCCCCATCCAGGGATGTCACCCAGGGATGCTCTGGTCCACAATTGGCCTCTGGGACTCCTTTATGTTTTTCCACCCTTTCCTCTCATTCCAAAAGTGATTCAGAAAGCAAAACTGTTGAAGACTTCCCTGATCCTCATTCCTCCTTACTGGCCTCGCCAAGTCTGGTTCCCCTTCCTGTGATCCTATCTCTTGGAGGAACCATGGATTCTGGAAACATCTCCAGACCTCCTGATTCATAAATCAGGGCAGTTCCATCCTACTATCTAAACCCTGAAATTGACAGCATGGCTGCTCCAGTTCCATGAATAGCCAGGTGTGTTTCCCTTTCCCCTACAGTCAAACACATTCAGATTTTTTCACACAAACCTTACACCAGAAAATTATATTCCAGCAAATGGAAAAGGTTCTCCATTTGAGCATCAAACCAAGGCATAGATCCCTACTCAGCTCCTATAGAGTTTATGCTGTCCTTCCTGGCATCCATTTTCATAAAGGAGCTGCAGCTCCTACTGTTAGCTGCCATCTCTAATTATTATTTTGGCTACATGGGAAATCCAATCATGTCCCACTCTTTATGCAAAACCTTTTTGAAAGGAGTCCTCCTTCTCAGACCTCCAACCAGGCAACCACCGGAGCCCTGGGACCTAAACCTAGTTCTTACATATTTAATTTGTCCACCCTTTGAACCCTCTTCTTCATCAGATCTGAAATTCTTGTCATGGAAGACATTGTTCTTAGTGGCTATAACATCTGCTAGGAGAGTTTCAGAATTGCAAGCCCTCACCATTCAACATCCTTACATTGTTTCCCACAAGGGTAGAGTCTCACTTAGAACTAATCCTTCCATTCTTCCTAAGGTATGTTCAGAGCATAATCTCAACACAACTATCGAAGTACCAGTTTTCTTCCCAAATCATACTAATAAAGCAGAATACAAACTACACCAATTGGATGTTCACAGAATTCTCAGGTTTTACCTGCACAGGACTAAAGAATTTCGAAAATCAGACCAATTATTTGATGTTAAGTTGTCAATCTCGCCTTCATTCTTGCTTGATGGGTTCGGAGCCGATCCCTCGGCTCCGACTCGGCACTTGCTAAGCTCGAGAGTCACTTTTACCAGCTCGAGGCAGCCCCATATCCCATGATGCAAGGCGGTAAGTATCCAGATCTCGTTTGCCGCTTCGCTTATGAGGTCCTCCTTTTACCAGCTCCTGGTAAGTGATTCACTATTTTGATATTTAAGCCCCTTTTTGCTAAAAACCCTTTAATTTTTAGTTTTAAGTTAATTATATAGATTTTCTGACAGAAAATCCCTGTCTCTTCTAATTTTTTTTAGTCAAACTTTACCCATCCCATCCCCTCCCTGTTAGGGTGTGTGTGTTTGTTTTTATAGTAATACCTTTTTGGTATTTTATTTAATTTAATTCTTGACTGGTGTGTGTGTGTGTGTTGTGAAGCACCATGTCAAAGGAGAGGGTCTCAGGTTTTAAGAAGTGTGACTCGTGCTGTCAGAAGATGTCTCTGACAGACGGTCACACTTCTTGCCTGTATTGCCTGGGGCCTCTTCACCTGCAGGACTCCTGTGCTATTTGTCATTCCTTCAGCCAGAGAGTCTTGCAGGAAAGATGAAACAAGCTGATACTTAGGGGCCTTCTTAAGCCGGAGGGCTCTCCGGCTAAGTCGGCTCCATCAAAATCAGCCAAATCTTCCAAGGCCCAGGCTTCTGTGTCTAAGCCTGCGGCCTCGGCTCCGACTCGTTCTGAGTCGAGATCGGCTCCGGCTGGAGCCGATTCTGGCTTAACAAAGACTTCGGCACCGATGGCTATCGGTGCCGATTCTGCATCGACCACTTCGGTGTCGGCTCCGATCGGTTCCGACCACCATGTGGCACAGGCATCGGTGTCGGCTCCGATCGGCTCCGACACCGTTACTTTTGTGGCTGTATTGGCTCCGGCTGGAGCCGATGCATCGAGGCTTCCTGTCGTCTCCGATAAGTCTTCGGCTCCGACAGGATCTATAGTATCGGTTCCGATGGCTCATTCCAGGAAGAGGTCGAGGTCTCCTTCCTTGGAGCCGATACTTTCGGCTCCGGCTTCACCTCTCCTTTCGGAACGGAGCCATCGGAGCCGATCTTCAAGGTCATCCAGACTTTCAGACCATGACCTAGAGAGAGTGGTCAGCAGATTACTTAAGTCACAGGTACTGGCCCAAATGTTACATAGTCCGTCTCAACAGACGACTGTTGGTCCACACCCCGTTACAGTTCCTCCTTCAACTCTACCCCAGAGCTTGGAGTTGGAGTCTTCGGGAATGGTTACTGCTACGGCTGGAGGACAGATACCCCTTTCTGTTCCTTCAGCCTCTACTCTTATCTCCTCTTGAGACCTTCCTTAGAGGGATTCGGTGGTCGGGCTTCCATGGTCTCCTCCGAGGGTGAGTGGCATCGGACCCTTGTCCGAACCCGCTCTTCCCCTTGGAGCCTCGGCCTTGGTGAGCTCGGCTCCGACATCTGCCTCGGAGACTTCCCTTCGGTGGTCCCTGGAGTTCCTAGTTCTTGAACGGGTTCTCTCGGACCTGCCTGGGAGGGAGCATTCGAGGTGATGAAGAGTGTGCTGGCCACTGGTATCAGTCAGCAGTCTGTTCCCGTAGCTCCTCCCTCTATAGTACCTGTTGACATCTCTGCCACTTCTCTTGCTACAGGACCCAGAGATCCTCCGCCTCAGGTTTCCCCATTGGGAATTTCCCCTCTTCCGAGGATTCTCCTGATGTTTCGGGAGATCCTCCTAGGAAGAGGACTTGTAAGAGGAAACATGTAGACTCCCCCGAGTCTGTCACTTCGGATACTGACTTTGATGAGTCAGAGGGATCCCCTAGATCCCCCTCTGAGGATGTCTCCTTCTCAGACATCCTAGAACTCCTTAAACAGAGGGCTGGCCCACCAACAATCCCTCTGAGGATGAGTCAGTATACCTAGAGGCGTTTGGATCTCGGCCCTCCACCTCCTGGGTGTCTCCGCCTTACGACCCGCTTATGCAGGTTATTGCCCGAAAGGCGTGGGCAGCTCCTGACTCTGTAGAGCCAGTCCCTAGGAGGCCTTCAAAATTTATCACTGCCCCGGGTGACAAGCAATTCCTCACTAAGGGTGTCTCCGCTGATGCCATGGTGGTGGCTGCGGCCACCAAGAAGGAACTTGCAGATCCTTCCGTACCCGTCCATCCTCCTAATAAGGACTCTAGGACCATGGATAGGTACGGTAGGCGGATGTTTTCCTCAGCGACCTTTGCTATGCGTCGCTGAATTACCTATGTCACTTCACCAGACTCCAGAGGGATATCCTTAAGGAGCTGGGTGAAGTAGTACAGGATCCTACAGCTGCAGGAGCTCAAGAAAAGATTGCTTCGCAGCTAGGAACCCTTAATTCCATTGCAAACTCCTCCATGCGGCTAATATCTTATGCTGCTGATGGAGCGAGTAGAGCCGAGGTACAGGTGTGGCTCTTAGGCGCCAAGCCTGGATGCGGCTATGTGATTTTGCTGATCCCTTTAAGGCGTCCTTCACAAATTCTCCCTTTGATGGGTCAGCTTTGTTTGGCCCTCAGGTGAAGGAAACTTTGACCAGGTGCGAACAGGACGGCAAGACTCTTTCTGCTGTAGGAGTCCGTTTTTCCACCCCTTCTAGACCTTATCCCAAAGGACAGAAAGGTGGGAAAATGTGGTTCCGTAAATCCCAAGGAGTCACGCCGGATTCACGTGGTCAGTTTACCCCTAGAGGCAGAGGGGTTAACAACAACAGATGCCGCTCTAGAGGCAGAGGGGGTCCGAAAAACCAGGGAAACAGAGAGCCTCTCTCTGACAAGCTCTTTCAGCATCCCTGAGATGTTGCCCGGCTGTCCCTCCTTGGAGGCAGTCGGGGGAAGATTATCACTGTACCCAGAAGCCTGGCATTCCCTCACTCAAGACAGATGGGTACAGTCGATCATATCCAAGGGTTACATAATTCCTTTCGAGGAAAGTCCCTTCCCTCAAATTCCCTTCCAGATGTACCACCGGTCTAAGGAAATTGCAGAGTTGGAAGTCTCAAAACTACTGCAAAAGAGCCATTCAGCCAGTTACAACAGACCATTCAGAGCCCGGAATCTACTCAAGGTTCTTTTTGGTCCCCAAAAAGACGGGAGACTGGAGACCAATATTGGATCTCAGCAGACTCAACAAGTCTGTCAGGAAGACAAGATTCCGAATGGTCACTCTTCAGTCAATTCTGCCCTTCTTACAGAAGGACAACTGGATGTGCTCAATAGATCTTCAGGATGCGTACTATCACATCAAAATTCACAGACGCTCCAGGAGATTTCTCCGCTTTCGGCTGGGGTCCAGTCATTTCCAGTTCAGAGCCCTGCCCTTTGGTCTCACTACAGCCCCAGAGTGTTCACCAAATGCATGGCAGTGGTCACGGCTCACCTGAGACGTCAAGGATTCCAGGTGTTTCCGTATCTCGACGACTGGCTCCTGTCAGCCACCACCAGCCATCAGCTTGTTCAAGCCAGGGATTACACAATAAATCTTTGTTCTCATTTGGGCATCTCGATCAACTTCGAAAAGTCATCCTTATCGCCCTGCCAGTCTATTACCTTCATAGGCGCAAACTTAAACACTGTTCGGATGTCAGCTACCCTTACAGATCAAAGAGTTTCAGACATTCAGAGTCATGTCAGGATCATTCTGGCCAACAAGAAAGTACAGGCCAGAATGGTTCTAAAGGTATTAGGTCTCATGGCTGCGGCCATTACTCTTCTTCCCTGGCTCGATTCTACATGCGCCTTCTTCAGTGGATGCTGTTCACACAATGGTCATACCAACAACTTCCAATGCGTCACCAGATTCTGGTGACACAGACATGCAAAGAGCATCTTGCTTGGTGGATCACATCTCCTCAGGTTCACCAAGGCAGGTACTTTGTACCCCATCCCCGATAGCCACTGTCACCACGGATGCCTCCCTGATCGGGTGGGGGTCATTATCAGGGCAGGATGGTTCATGGGGCGTGGCAGCCGTTCGAGTACCATCTGCACATAAATGTCCTGGAGATGAGAGCAGTGCTTTTAACGTTGCAAGCCCTCAACGACTTTCTTCCCGTAGGGACAATTGCAGTCCACACAGACAACATGTCTGTAGTTTGGTATATCAACAAACAGGGCGGAACCAAGTCCTACCCCTTGTGTCGAGAAGCGCTCAGACTATGGCAATGGGCGATCTCCTCTCATCGGTTTCTGGTAGCAACGCATATCCCTGGGAAAACCAACATTGTAGCGGACAGATTGAGCAGAGCTATTCTCATGCCTCACGAGTGGTCTCTCAAGCAATCTATAGCGGAAGAGATTTTTCTGGAATGGGGTCGTCCATGTTGCGATCTTTTTGCTACTCCCCAAAACAGCAAATGTCCAGACTTCTTCTGCCTCTTCCCTCCATCAGGCCATCCCCCCAGAGACGCTCTGACCCAGGATTGGCCCCAGGGACTTCTTTATGCCTTCCCTCCATTTCCTCTGATCCCTCAGGTTATCCAGAAAGCTACCGTTTGAGAGCCAAATTGATTCTCATTGCCCCTTACTGGCCTCGACAAGTTTGGTTCCCGTTCCTCCATCATCACCTTTTGGTGCAGCCGTGGCATCTGGACCCAGTGCCAGATCTTCTGATTCACCAATCGGGTCAGCTGCACCGGTCAATCCCTTCTCTCAACCTCACAGCATGGTTGCTCCACTTCCTTCCTTAGCCAGGCTTCCTTTGATCTCTAACCCAGTTAGAGACATCATAGTAGCTTCTAAAATCCTCTACCAGGAGGATTTATACAAGCAAATGGAAACGTTTCTCTTATTGGGCTAAGGCCAAGAATATTGATCCTTTTACTGCCCCTGTTCAGGCAGTCCTGGACTTCTTAGCAGAGATTTTTCATGCATGCTCCTCTTCTTCCACAGTCAGAGTTCAATTGGCTGCTATTTCCAATTTTCATGTCGGGATAGCAGATCATAATATTATGTCCCATAGGCTCTGCAGGGCCTTCTTGAAAGGAATTTTCCTACTAAAGCCTCCAATCAGGAATCCTCCTCCTCAGTGGGATCTAAATTTAGTGCTGACATCCTTGATTCTTCCCCTTCGAGCCAGCTGTTTCTTGTTCCCTGAAATATCTTTCTTGGAAAACTTTATTCCTAGTGGCTATTACATCGGCCAGGAGGGTGTCTGAACTTCATGCTCTTTCGGTTCGACCCTATTTGGTTTTTCACAAAGACAGAGTATCTTTGAGAACTAACCCAACCTTTTGCCTAAGGTCGCTTCAAAGAACAATTTGAATCAATCCATTGATCTCCCTGTATTTTTCCCCAACTATTCAGATAGAGCTGAACAAAAGCTACATTATCTTGATGTCCACCGTCAACTTAGATATTATTTGGACAGAACAAAAATAATTAGAAAATCTGATCAACTTTTTGTTTCCCATGCAGATAATAAAAAAGGCCTTCCTGTTTCTAAAGTGACTTTGTCTAGATGGCTTTCTTCGGTCATCTCTGAAATTTATCTGCTCAGGGGAAAACAGCTGTGCTCAAAACCTAAAGCACATTCAACTAGGAGCTTAGCTACTTCTACAGCTTTTCAAGCTAGACTTCCTTTAGACACTATTTGTGCAGCGCCACTTGGGCCACTCCTCACACTTTTGTTTCCCATTACAAATTGGACTTGGCCTCCAGGGACAGAGCCAGTTTTGGCTCTACAGTCCTCAAGAGTTTGTTCCATTGAGCCACCCAGGATAGAGGTGCTAGGACGCGGTCCCATCAAGCAAGAATGAAGGCGAGATTGACAACTTAACATTAAGAAGTTATGTACCTACCATAACGTTCCATGTTAGTTGTCTTCTCTCGCCTTCTTTCTTGCGACCCTCCCTCCTTCCCCCTGGCCTGGACAGACCTTGTTATAAGAAACTGTTATGCTGAAGACCATTCAACCTGGTCCTTCTTCCATCTGTAAGTTTTCTTTCTTCCTTTGAGAAGTATTTTATGCTTGGTGCTATTGCCCTTTGTCATCAAACGAGATCTGGGTACTTACCGCCTTGCATCATGGGATATGGGGCTGCCTCGAGCTGGTAAAAGTGACTCTCGAGCTTAGCAAGTGCCGAGTCGGAGCCGAGGGATCGGCTCCGAACCCATCAAGCAAGAAAGAAGGCGAGAGAAGACAACTAACATGGAACGTTATTGTAGGTACATAACTTCTTATTTTATTTGTTTCCTTTTCAGACAAAAATAAAGGCTTGCCTGTTTCTAAGGTCATCTTGTCTAAATGGCTTTCAGACTGCATTTCATTTACTTACAGTGCTGCTGGCAAACAATTACCAGCCAAAGTAAAAGGCCATTCAACAAGACCAGTATCAACTTCATATGACTTTAGATCTAAACTCCCAATTGATACCATTTGTGCCCCATACCTTTGTCACTCATTACAAATTGGATTTGGCCTCCTTTGGGTCCACTGTGCTGAAGAGTCTCTTTGCTTGAGCCACCTGGGATAAAGGTGCTAAGGACGCTGTCCCATCCAGCATGAATTACGGCGAGATAAGACTACATAACATAAAGAAGTTATGTACTTACCATAATGTTCCATGTTTGCAGTCCATCTCGCCTACATTCTTGCGTACCACCCTCCTTCCCCCTTCCTGTTTCCTGAAGGAACTGGTGGACTATACATTATGCTGTCTGACCTGGTTGTAGTTGTCCGTCCACCTAGCATAGTAATACAGTGTTCTGTCTGTATGTGCATAGTTATTGATAGTTTACTGACTATTATGTACCTATTTACCTTCTTTTAAGCAAGATCTGGGGTAGTGCCATGAGGTAGCATGGGATAGGGGTTAGCCTCGAGCCATTAAAAGCTCTCGAGCTTTAGTATCAGCTGAGTTGGAGCAGAGAATCGGCTCCAAACCCATCCAGCAAGAATGTAGGCAAGATGGACTACAAACATGGAACGTTATGGTAAGTACATAACTTCTTTTTATCTTCACTGTATTGCAATATCAGAATTAGTATATATAATTTGCAGGGGCTGTGGGGGGGGGGTGCAGGGGGGCTTGCCCCCCCCTGCATAAATATAAAAAAGTACATTTTGTGAGGGTTTTTTGATGTTTGAATTTTCAGAAACTCGATCATATGGTCTTGTCCATATGAATTTCAAGTTTATAGATCTAT
Source organism: Protopterus annectens (assembly GCF_019279795.1). NCBI lineage: Eukaryota > Metazoa > Chordata > Ceratodontiformes > Protopteridae > Protopterus > Protopterus annectens. Next base: position 1,943,035,194 of record NC_056731.1, read on the forward strand.
ATAGATATAGATATAACTTTTCTTCTTTTCTTTTAAGCATAACAAGAGACAACGAACAATAAGAAAATCCTTTCTTCCAAGGTCTTATTCACTAGTATAGTTAATGCCTCACCATTTTCTAGTTGTAACGCAGTTTTATGTTTTTATGCAGTCCTGTAAATTAGTCTATTATTTGTATTAATTTTCCATATTGTTATTCACTAGACTAGGTTAATACATCACTGTATTCTAGTTTTTACTCAAATTAATGTTTTTATACAGTTATTTTATCAGTCCATCACTATGCTTGCATTTACCACCCTCCTTTAGTGTAATACTTCAACATCAATGAGTTTCATCTTGCATTTCAGTAGATATAACGATCACTATGAAAGAAAAATCTGCTATTTTAAACATGTATGTATTTCTTTCTTTGATTATTATTCTCATTGTATATTTCCTGAGTATTTAACAGTTTTTTAAACATCTACTTTGAATCATTAAGTGCAAATATTTAACCAATAAAATATGCATTTGATTTCATTGCATGCAAACCTCTTAAATTCAAGTGCCTGCCTGCTATATTTGGCTTATCACAGGTATTAGAAAAAGAGTAACTATGTAAGGGAACCCTCTTCTGTTGTATACTTGTTCAAAGTTATTGCTTATTAATGATGAATACCTCACCATATTCTGTCCAAAAGTCAAGCTATATATTCTTGTATTGGTTAGCCTTGTTTCAGTGTTTAGACTATCTTGAATTATGTCAAAATGAAATATAAGTGCTTTCATGAACTCTTATTAACATTCTGAAGTCACATTAGCAATGATTAGAATTGGAACCCTCAAGTAATGTAATAATCAAAAATTTGGCAACATATTTCCTGAACGGAGTAATACCCCTAATTCTTAAAAGGACTACCATCAGATAATTTGAAATCAGTGTATTATCTGGTACTTAGGCAGCTTTAGCCTTTCATATCTGTGCATTGAGTGAACCATTCAGTAACTTGTACTTAAATTTTCCTATCCATACTCTTTTCCCTAGTAATATAAAGATCTTGAAAACATTCTGTTTGACCTTTTACACATGTAATTGGGCACGGTTCACTGGTAATTCTTTTATTTTCCATATAAATTTATGTGGACTGTCAAATTTCAAAGTAACAGGGAATGACCATTTAAATTTCAGTTTTCTTCTTTTGTACTCTTTTATCCATTCTACAGATTGCAAATGGTATTTTGTTGTGACCTGGTAGTAATTATGTTCCATAAGTACGGGACTCCCAACCACTGACGTTCCATGTGATGGCCACAACTTCAACAGTACCTGTTCTTTTTCTTAACATACATCAAAACTTCTGTCACTATTGTTCTAGGTTTCATTTATTTGACTTTAAGAGCTCCAAAAGTGCTGTCTACAAGGAATCTTTTCAAACCCTGTCAACTCCACCATCTTGGTTTTGACACATATTCAATCAAAACCATTCTTTCCACACCTTCAAAAACATCATACAGCTTCAATTTTCAATTTCTTGCCTTATTCTCCATTCCATTTTAATGTTGCTCAGTCTTTGTATAGTGTTAGACCATCTCAATTTGTTTAACAGGTGTGATTGCTGCCTGCTGGTCATGCAGGAACTACACGCCATCCATTGTTACCACCCCCAGAATACTTCAAAACACCCCGTCCAGGTTTCATAGACTTTGTCTATATGGCTTGTAGACTACTTTTCCACCATGTTCAGTCCTGATATTTTTGGTTTCTGTACTCCGTGGACATGTAGCAGCATGGTAACCATGACTAATCTCTCAAGTAACTTCTTATTCAAAGTCTTCTGATTCCACAGCATACTCCATTCCCTCCACTACCAATCAGACTTAACACCTTCACTTTTCAGTTCACAAAAAAAAAAAACACTTTAAATAGTGAAACAAAATATGGTATTCAGGCATTTTATCTTTTAAATAAATGAGGTAACCTGAGTAGTCAGCCAACTTCACGAAGAACCATGCATGCTATGCAAGAGTTCATTTTGACTTTTAGAAGGAATGAGCAGTTTATAAGTGACATCACTGAAAAGAAAGCCATTTGCTGTACTGTTCAAGGCATCTTTCCTGGGATGATTTTGTAGTTACAGAGCATAACCCACACAGGTGTTCAGTTTCATTGTTATCTGAGTCAACAGGTCTGCTATTCATTATTTTTCTGCTTTTGAGAACTCATACCTCTTTTGCATGAGATCTAACTTTTCTTTTATTGACTGTGTTATCTTTCTCAGTCCTACCTCATCAGATGCCTATCCTTTCAAGGCCTTTCACATTTAATAATGATAGAGAAATTATCATTTTTCCCCTTGTATATCAGTCAACTTATGATAACACATGATGTGATGTGTCAGAGCAAGGGCAAAACTGACCTCTACAGATCTGACATTGAAGCACCATCTGGTTATAGAATGTTCATGTTGTTGAGACTTGCTGACTGAGATGCTTTTGAACATTTCTGTTATAGAACATATACTGTATTTTAGCTATCCTTTTCACTAATATGCCACAGCCGCCCATTTGGCTTCTTCAGAAGAGAAAGTATAAGGTAAGCTTTTCATTTAAAATGCTTGCGTTATAGAATGGAATCTCCGTGTTATAAAATTGTGTTGCAGTTTTCATTTATTCTGCTTAGTATCTACTTTGCCTAATTCTAGATTTGTATTTCTGAAATAACTTTATGGTGCTGTTTCTTTGTTTCAGGTCCTACAAGGTAGATGGTCATTCAGCTACACAGTCATTTCATGTAAATCCCTCAGCCACTCGGTCAGCATTCTCTGATTATGAATTTCACACTGTTAATGATTCTAACAGTTCATCCTCCAGTGGACCTCATAGCCCTGAACTTTTTACACCTCAGCAAATCTTTACTGTACAGAACCATACCAGGATTATTTATTTTAGTGAAAATACCCAGTCCCCAGCACCTGAAATTGCAGATGATGAAATGAAAGTAAGATTTGTGCTCACTGTTTTGTTTTTATTCATTCAGATTTATTGTAGTACTTCTAAAATACAGATCAAAGGAACCGTAAGTGCAGCAACATTTAATAAATCATCTATATGAAAATTGTTCTTAGAACTACATTGTTGCAGCAGGTAATAACCCAAGTGCCAGGTTCCCATGGCAGACTTTGTAGCTAGTGAGTAAAGGATCACTTATTCAGATACCAATCCACAGTATTATCTTGTTTTTTAAGTACGGGCTTTAAGATTGTTCCCATGTTCTCTGCAGTCATGATTTGCTATTGACTTTACACAATAGGGCTTTAGGGATATTTCATTTCAGCTGGTCTTCATGTTATGACTCACTTGCATTTTTTTTTCCTTTTAGATTTTACATACTTATTTAAAGATTTTTCTTGCCAGATTTGAATGTTTGAGTATTTTCACACCTTTATTACTTCTGCAGAATAGTCAGTGTCTGAAGATCTCAGAAAGGGTCTTCATATGACCTCATGAGTTTCCAGGTTTATGAAATGTTTGTTGGGCTCTACCGGTAACCAGGGTCAAAATAAAATGTGAAGTCATCTGGGTGAAAGGGCAGTATACTTTACTCATATAGGATGGTAGTATACATTTACGTGAAACCACCCCATTTCCAAAATCTCTATTACTTTATACACTGCTTATTAAAATATTCCAGATGAAAAAATGTGATTGTGTGATTAGTTTGTTGATTTCTATTTTAAAACCTAATGTCTGTCTGCTGCCTTTTGTATTAAGAAATGACATAATCTTATATTACAGTGAACTAGATTTTTTTTTTTGTTTGTGTACAAGGATGTATAGATAGATAGATGTATATGCCACATATGCAAAGTTGCACAAATGCAGTGTCTCGATACTGCAGTGCAGCATTGTTGGGGTGCTGCACTTTTGAAGTGTGTTCCTTGCAATAAGACATTAAACTGACATACCTCTCAACTGTCCAGATTTTCACAGAATGTACACATTTTTGTCTTGTATTTTTGATCTGCTCTGCATACAATGTATGATTTTCTGGCAAATCACTAAGAATTGAAGTCACTAAATAATGACATACATTTGAGTTTTAGAATTCATATCCTCCAGAAAATGCATGCTAACACCAATCATGTTATTCTAGTAACTTTCTCTGTTTGTAAGATTAATATTTTAAAATCTGTCCCTATTTTTTTGGGATTTTGTCCCCCCCATTATTTTAGGCTTTGTTCAGATTTCCTGCATTAAGAGGTTGAGGGCATGTAAACCAAAATTCCAGCTGTCTGAGTTGTTAGTAAATCAGGTGGATGCTAATGTTTTAATGACACTTATTTAAAAGGCAGGGAAATTCATTTTTTTTAATATACAGATCACAAAAACAATAACTGTAGCAACCAGAAGCAAATGTATCATGCCGTACAGATCACATTTGTAAAAAACAAAATGAGCAACAGATATCTTATTCTGTTAATCATCTGCTTTCCTTTTCATTTTTTCTACAAATATAAACAGCATTCCAATTTTCAGTACATAAAATATATTTATGTTTATCTAATCACATATACCAAGTATATGTTATAACATATTGGCTTTTTTGTTACTTTGCAGTTGGTCAGGTATATAATAGATGATGTTTAAACACATTGAGTTCATCTTCCTAGTTTTGAATGTACTTCAAAAACACAATGTTAAGTTGTCAATCTCGCCTTCATTCTTGCTTGATGGGTTGACTCGGCACTTGCTAAGCTCGAGAGTCACTTTTACCAGCTCGAGGCAGCCCCATATCCCATGATGCAAGGCGGTAAGTACCCAGATCTCGTTTGCCGCTTCGCTGATGAGGTCCTCCTTTTACCAGCTCCTGGTAAGTGATTTACACACTTCTTCTTTGCCCCTTTTTTCACTTTAAAATCATTTTTAAAGTTAAAATTAGTAGTTTTAGACTAGTTTTAATCCTTTCCTGACTAAATTTCCCTCTCTGCTAAAACTTTTTAGTCAGGCCTTCTCCCATCCCACCCCCCCCCCCCTTGTTAGGGTGTGTGTGTGTGTTTGTGAGATAATACTTTTCCCTTTTGGGATTGTAAAATTTTCTTGGACAAGTGTTGTGTGTGTGTGTTTACAACATGTCTAAGGAAATGGTCTCAGGCTTTAAGAAGTGTGACTCGTGCTGTCAGAAAATGTCTCTGACAGACGGTCACACTTCTTGCCTTTACTGCCTGGGACCTCTCCACCTGCAGGACTCCTGTGCGATGTGTCATTCTTTTAGCCAGAGAGTCCTGCAGGAAAGGAGAAATAAACTTATTTTGAGGGGCCTTCTTAAGCCGGAGGGCTCTCTGGCTAAGTCGGCTCCATCTAAGACTTCTAAGTCTTCCAAGGCCCAGGCTTCTGTGTCCAAGCCTGCGGCCTCGGCTCCGACTCTTTCAGAGTCGAGATCGGCTCCGGCTGGAGCCGATTCTGGTTTGTACAAACCTTCGGCACCGATGGCTATCGGTGCCGATTCTGGTTCGACCACTTCGGTGTCGGCTCCGATCGGTTCTGATCACCATGTGGCTCAGGCTTCGGTGTCGGCGCCGATCGGCTCCGACACCCTTACGTTTATGGCTGTATCGGCTCCGGCCGGAGCCGATGCATCGAAACCTTCTGTCGGTGCCGAGAAGTTGTCGGCTCCGACAGCTTCCAAGGTTTCTTCGGCTCCGATGGTTCCTTCGAGGAAGAGGTCTAGGTCCCCTTCCTTGGAGCCGATATTTTCGGCTCCGGCTTCTCCTCTCCTCTCGGAACGGAGCCATCGGAGCCGATCATCCAGGTCATCCAGGCTTTCTGACCATGATTTAGAGAGAGTGGTCAGTAGATTATTAAAATCACAGGCACTGGCCCAAATGCTACATAGTCCGTCTCAACAGACGACTATTAGTCCACACCCCATTGCAGTTCCTCCTTCGACTCTACCACAGAGTTTGGAATTGGAGTCTTCGGGAATGGTTTCTGCTACGGCTGAGGGACAGATACCACCTTCTGCTCCTTCAGCCTCTACTCTTATCTCCTCTTCGAGACCTTCCTTAGAGGGATTCGGTGGTCGGGCTTCCATGGTCTCCTCCGAGGGGGTGAGTGGCATCGGACCCTTGTCCGACCCCACTCTTCCCCTTGGAGCCTCGGCCTTGGTGAGCTCGGCTCCGACATCTGCCTCGGAGCCTTCCCTTTCGGTGGGTCCTGGAGTTCCTGGTTCTTCGGAATGGGTTCTCTCGGGCCTCCCTGGGAGGGGAGCCTTCGAGGTGATGAAGAGTGTTCTGGCCACTGGACTCAGCCAGCAGTCTGTTCCCTTAGCTCCTCCCTCTATGGTGCCTCTTGACATCTCTGCCACTTCTCTTGCTCCCGGACCCAGAGATCCTCCGCCTCAGGTTTCCCCACTGGGAAGAACCCCCTCTTCCGAAGATTCTCCTGATCTCTCAGAGGATCCTCCGCGAAAGAGGACCTGTAAGAGGAAACACGTAGACTCCCCCGAGTCTATCACTTCAGATACTGACTTAGATGAGTCAGAGGGATCCCCAAGATCCCCCTCTGAGGATGTCTCCTTTTCAGACATCCTAGAACTCCTTAGACAGAGGGGAAACTGGCCCACCAATAATCCCTCTGAGGATGAGTCAGTATACCTGGAGGCGTTTGGATCTCAGCCCTCCACCTCCTGGGTGTCTCCGCCTTTCGACCCCCTTATGCAGGTTATTGCTCGAAAGGCGTGGACTGCTCCTGACTCTGTAGAGCCAGTCCCTAGGAGGCCTTCTAAATTTATCACTGCTCCGTCGGACAAGCAATTCCTCACAAAAGGTGTCCCTGCTGATGCCATGGCGGCTGCCACTAAGAAGGAACTTGCAGATCCTTCCGTACCTGTCCATTATCCTAATAAGGACTCTAGGACCATGGATAGATATGGTAAGCGGATGTTCTCTTCAGTGACCTTTGCTATGCGTTCGCTGAACTACCTATGTCACTTCACCAGACTCCAGAGGTATATCCTTAAGGAGCTAGGTGAAGTAGTACAGGATCCTACAGCTGCAGGGGCTCAAGAAAAAATTGCTTCGCAGCTAGGAACCCTTAATTCCATTGCTAACTCCTCCATGCGACTGATATCATATGCTGCTGATGGAGCGAGTAGGGCCGCAGGTACAGGTGTGGCTCTTAGACGCCAAGCCTGGATGCGGCTCTGTAATTTTGCAGATCCCTTTAAGGCGTCCTTCACAAACTCTCCCTTTGATGGGTCAGCTTTGTTTGGCCCTCAAGTGAAGGAAACGTTGACCAGGTGTGAGCAGGACGGCAAGACTCTTTCTGCCGTAGGGGTCCGTTTTTCCACCCCTTCTAGACCTTACCCCAAAGGACAGAAGGGTGGCAAAATGTGGTTCCGCAAATCCCAAGGAGTCACGCCGGATTCACATGGTCAGTTTACCCCTAGAGGCAGAGGGGGTAACAATAACAGACGCCGCTCTAGGGGCAGAGGGGGTCCACAAAACCAGGGAAGCAGAGAGCCTCTTTCTGACAAGCCCTTTCAGCATCCCTGAGGTGTTGCCCGGCTGTCCATCCTTGGAGGCAGTCGGGGGAAGACTATCGCTGTACCCAGAAGCCTGGCGTTCCCTCACTCAAGACAGATGGGTACAGTCGATCATATCCGAGGGTTACAGAATTCCTTTCGAGGAAAGTCCTTTCTATCACTCAAATTCCCTTCCAGATGTACCACCCGGTCTAAGGGAAATTGCAGAGTTAGAAGTCTTAAAACTACTGCAAAAAAGAGCCATTCAGCCAGTTTCAACAGATCATTCAGAGCCCGGAATCTACTCAAGGTTCTTTTTGGTCCCCAAAAAGACGGGAGACTGGAGACCAATATTGGATCTCAGCAGACTCAACAAGTCTGTGAGGAAGACAAGATTCCGAATGGTCACTCTTCAGTCAATTCTGCCCTTCTTACAGAAGGACAACTGGATGTGCTCAATAGATCTTCAGGATGCGTACTATCACATAAAAATCCACAGATGCTCCAGGAGATTCCTCCGCTTTCGGCTGGGGTCCAGTCATTTCCAGTTCAGAGCCCTGCCCTTTGGTCTCACTACTGCCCCCAGAGTGTTCACCAAATGTATGGCAGTGGTCACGGCTCACCTGAGACGTCAAGGATTCCAGGTGTTTCCGTATCTCGACGACTGGCTCCTGTCAGCCACCACCAGCCATCAGCTTGTTCAAGCCAGGGATTACACAATAAATCTTTGTTCTCAATTGGGCATCTCGATCAACTCCGAAAAATCATCCTTATTGCCCTGCCAGTCTATTACTTTCATAGGCGCAAACTTAAACACTGTTCGGATGTCAGCTACCCTTACAGATCAAAGAATCTCAGACATTCAAAGTCATGTCAGGATCATTCTAGCCAACAAGAAGGTACAGGCCAGAATGGTTCTAAAGGTGTTAGGCCTCATGGCTGCGGCCATTACCCTTCTTCCCTGGCTCGCTTCTATATGCCTTCTTCAATGGATGTTGTTCACTCAGTGGTCTTACCAACAACTTCCAATGCGTCACCAAATACTGGTGACACAGATTTGCAAGAATCATCTTGCTTGGTGGATCGCTTCTCCCCAGATTCACCAAGGCAGACTCTTTGTACCCCCATCTCCGGTAGCCACTGTCACTACGGATGCCTCCCTGATCGGGTGGGGGGGTCATTATCAGGGCAGGATGGTTCATGGGACATGGCAACCTTTCGAATACCACCTGCACATAAATGTCCTAGAGATGAGAGCAGTGCTTTTAACGTTGCAAGCCCTCAACGACTTTCTTCCCGTAGGGACAATTGCAGTCCACACAGACAACATGTCTGTAGTTTGGTATATCAACAAACAGGGCGGAACCAAGTCCTACCCCTTGTGTCGAGAAGTGCTCAGACTTTGGCAATGGGCGATCTCCTCTCATCGGTTTCTGGTAGCAATGCATATCCCTGGGAAAACCAGCATTTTAGCGGACAGATTGAGCAGAGCTATTCTCATGCCTCACGAGTGGTCTCTCAAACAATCTATAGTGGAAGAGATTTTTCTAGAATGGGGTCGCCCATGTTGCGATCTTTTTGCTACTCCCCAAAACAGCAAATGCCCAGACTTCTTCTCTCTCTTCCCACTGCCAGGCCATCCCCCCAGAGACGCTCTGACCCAGGATTGGCCCCAGGGACTTCTTTATGCCTTTCCTCCATTTCCTCTGATCCCTCAAGTTATCCAGAAAGCAACCGTTTTGAGAGCTAAATTGATTCTCATTGCTCCTTATTGGCCTCGACAAATTTGGTTTCCGTTCCTTCATCGTCACCTTTTGGTGCAGCCGTGGCATCTGGACCCAGTGCCAGATCTTCTGATTCACCAATCCGGTCAGCTGCACCGGTCTATCCCTTCTCTCAACCTCACAGCATGGTTGCTCCACTTCCTTCCTTAGCCAGGCTTCCTATGATCTCTAACCCTGTTAGAGACATCATAGTAACTTCCTTAAAATCCTCTACCAGGAGGATTTATACTAGCAAATGGAAACGTTTTTCTTATTGGGCTAAAGCCAAGAATATTGATCCCTTCACTGCTCCAGTTCAAGCAGTTTTGGATTTCTTAGCAGAGATTTTTCACGCGGGCTCCTCTTCTTCCACAGTCAAAGTTCAGTTGGTTGCTATTTCGAACTTTCATATCGGGTTCGCAGATCACAACATTATGTCCCACAGGCTTTGTAGAGCCTTCTTGAAAGGAATTTTCCTCCTGAAGCCTCCAGTCAGGAGTCCTCCTCCTCAATGGGACCTAAATTTAGTGCTGACATCCTTGATTCTTCCCCCCCTTTGAGCCAGCTGTTTCTTGTTCCCTGAAATTTCTTTCATGGAAAACTTTATTCCTGGTTGCTATTACATCAGCTAGGAGGGTGTCTGAACTTCATGCTCTATCTGTTCGCCCCCCCTATTTGGTCTTCCACAAAGACAGAGTATCATTGAGAACTAATCCGACCTTTTTGCCTAAGGTTGCCTCAAAGACTAATTTGAATCAAGCCATTGCTCTCCCTGTATTTTTTCCAAACTATTCAAACAGATCGGAACAAAAATTACATTATCTTGATGTCCACCGCCAACTCAGATATTATTTGGACAGAACAAAACAATCCAGGAAATCCGATCAACTCTTTGTTTCCTATGCTGATAACAAGAAAGGCCTTCCTGTCTCAAAAGTGACCTTGTCTAGATGGCTTTCTTCTGTCATCTCTGAAATTTATCGGCTCAGGGGAAAACAGCTGTGCTCAAAACCAAAAGCACATTCAACCAGAAGCTTAGCTACTTCTACAGCCTTTCAAGCTAGACTTCCTTTAGATACTATTTGTGCAGCAGCCACTTGGGCCACTCCTCATACATTTGTTTCCCATTACAAATTGGATTTGGCCTCCAGGGACAGAGCCAGTTTTGGCTCTACATTTCTCAAGAGTCTGTTCCATTGAGCCACCCAGGATAGAGGTGCTAGGGACGTGGTCCCATCAAGCAAGAATGAAGGCGAGATTGACAACTTAACATTGAGAAGTTATGTACCTACCATAACGTTCCATGTTAGTTGTCTTCTCTCGCCTTCTTTCTTGCGACCCTCCCTCCTTCCCCCAGGCCTGGACAGACCTTTCTCTACAAGGAGTTATACTTCTGAAGACCATACAGAGCTGGTCCTTCTACCATCCTGCAGGTTTTTTTCTCTCCTTCTTTATTCCTTAGGGAAGTTATTATGCTAGGTGCTATTGCCCTTTTTGTCATCAAACGAGATCTGGGTACTTACCGCCTTGCATCATGGGATATGGGGCTGCCTCGAGCTGGTAAAAGTGACTCTTGAGCTTAGCAAGTGCCGAGTCGGAGCCGAGGATCGGCTCTGAACCCATCAAGCAAGAAAGAAGGTGAGAGAAGACAACTAACGTGGAACGTTATGGTAGGTACATAACTTCTCATTTTATTGAATTGCCGTTTTTGACATTGGCAAAGTTACATTTATATAAAGGTAATAAAATATATTAACAAATTCACACTTACAAACATTATAGTTCATATATACTGTTCTAAACAGTATAATCAAATCAACATTACATAAATTATTCAATTCATGCCTTCTGTTAAACCTCATTCCTCCTTCAGAACATTTTCTGCATGTATTGTTCCCACAATTTCCATTTTTTCTTATGTAATTTACTCCTAAGCTTTTCTAAAGATCACACTTCCTGTTCTTTTATCTCTGTTAAAATATTCATTACTTCAAGTATGGTTGGTTTAGACTGTGATTTCCACTTTCTAGTAAATTATTTTTTGGCAACCAGCAGAATTAAACTTAACAAGGCCTTACTATGTCTAGGCAATTCAGATCCTGTATCCCAGCTCAAAAAAAAACAGTTCCTTAGTTACACTCATTGCTCACTCAATGTTCCTTACAGTGTACTCTGTAGAGAATTTTTACAGTCTGCCAATTTATTACACACTGAGAACATATGCTCCAAGGTATCTCTTTCTTCCCCATTACACCTCCAACATTTACCATTTACATAAGCAAAAATTTTTGGAGTCTACTTAGGTTATAAAAGCACCTATGCAAACACTTCCGGGCAAAAAAAATCTTAAATCTCCTCAATTTTGTTGCATATTAGGGAACCATACATATGTCCTTACCATATTTCTTTGTGAATAGCTTAACTAATCTCTTTCCCAATCTTTTCTGATGTCCTGTGATTGATTCCAATAATTGGTGTGTGATATTTTATATGCCCTGCTAATTTTCCCTTTTTAACAGTCGTCTCTGTTCTAGATTCATCTAAAAACTCAACCAGTATAGATCTTTCATTTAGGATTCCCTTATCCCTTTCTCTTTGCCTAGACTCTGATATCAATTCCTGAAAGAGAAGGCAATCTGTAGCCTTTAGTCCAAATATCTTCTTGGCCTCTTCCCATTCTGTTACCTTTCCCTCTCTTATTATTTGTTCCCAATACCTTGGTTCCTTTACCAACTTCTTCTAGTAAATTCCAGCCACCCTTTTGCTTATTTTCTGTATCCATACTTGCAGTCATCTCTACCAGCAGAATCTCCTTTCTGTATTCTCGTGGTGGGATTAGTTCTTACTATACTTTTTGCTACAGTATGAATATAATATTTTGTATAACTGTTGTTTTTGCTACTTTATGAATATAATATTTGGTATAACTGTTGATCTGAAGTAGTTACTTCATTTGATCTGCAACCTGTGGTAGTCGGATCCGACCTCGGATCCGAACCGGCAGCTTTACAAGCTCCAAGATCCGAGCTCCTAGCTCCTCCCCCTACCCATAATCCCTTGCTACCAACCACATTACCTCAGATCATTTTTTGCCGCGGCTAAAGACAGTTGCTTCATAGTGAAGAGCTCCTGGCCTGGTGAGATTGTTCTATTTATAGGCTTTTTTCTTCTTCAAAATTGTGTGTGTGTGTTTTAAAAACCCTTTAAAACCCTTTTAAAAAAAAAAAAAAAAAAAACTAACTTTCTTCCCTTAGTTTAACTTTATCTCTCCCCTCCCCCCCTAGTGTTTGGGTGTGTGTGTGTGAGAGAACTTTATGGCTGAAGCTAAGGCCATATTTTCAAAATGTACTGAGTGTGGCCACAAGCTTTCCCCAGCTGATGGCCACACTCAGTGCGTTTTGTGCCTGGGGGCAGCTCATCTGTCGGAGGCCTGCCAGACATGTGTGGCCTTCAACCCTCGGGCACTCAGGGACAGGATGAACAAGCTGATCCTGGCGGGAAAACCTTCCCAGGAATCGGCTTCTTCTTCCTCTCCCAGCCGGGTTCAAGCTACTCCTATAGCTTCTGCGCCGGCTACTCCCTTAGCTGTACCCGGGACTCAACCTCCCTTATCAGGTACCAGCTCTGTGGAGTCTAGTGCTTCTTCCCACAGGGAGAAGAAGAAGCACAAAGACAGAGAGGGTCACAGTTCTAAAAGGCGGGCCGAGTCTCATCCCTCGGCTCCGCCTGAAAAAATTCTGAAGTCCCCAGTGAGGGTCTCCGGATCCTCATCCTCTCGGCTCTGTTCACCTTCCTTTTCTCCGGAGCCGGAGGAGGAGGATAGGTCTCCCTTGAGGTCTTCGAGGCGCCCCTCCCAGCCTGCCTCGACTGCCTCTTCGCGGTCTACAAGAAGCATCTCCGAAGCAGACATGGATCGGATGATGTGAAGATTTTTACAGACCCAGATGCAGATGGGGATGCTCTTGCCTCCCCCCCCCTTTGGGAGGGAGTGCAGCCCCCATTTTTGCCCCGATCGCTCCTTCTCCGACCTGTTTTCGGGTCTCGGAGTTATCGGATCCAGGCCCTTTCGGATCCGGGGATACGTCGGCGCCCATAGCGATTGTGTCTTCGACACCGACTATACCTTCGAGCTTGTCAGATCTGAGCTCTCGGGGGCGAGGGTTGAGCATCGGATCCGGGGGGGGTGGTTGTGTCTTCGGCGCCGATTGGGTCGGACCACACCACTACCTCGGGTCCGATTGCTTCATCTCCGACCCCGATCCTATCCTCGGAGTCGAGGAGGTTACTTTCTCAGGCTGGAGACAGTGAATCTCCCTCGGCTTTTGAGGTAGTGGAGAGGGTACTGTCGAGGTCATCCAGGTCCCCGACCGGGCCTTCGGATCCCACCCGTACCCCACTGTATCAGGGTCTGTCTTCGATCATCCGTTCATCTGGACAGCCTGCCCAAAGCCTCCAGTTGGTTCCTATGGGGGAACACCACCCTGCGGATGAGCCCTCTTCGGACAGTCCCACCGAAGAGGCGCCTCGGAAGTATAAGGGCAAAAGGAGGCACCTGGACTCCCCGAGTCCATTACCACGGATACGGATTTGGATGATACGGAGGGCTCCCCAAGGTCACCCCCTGAAGATGTCTCCTTCGGAGACATCATGGAAATGTTGCGTATAAGAGGGGGGTGGTCTGCCCAAAAGCCCTCCCTGGACGAGCCCGTTTTTCTGGAGGCCTTTGAGGCAGGCCCATCTACCTCCTGGGTGTCCCCCCCAGCCGACCCCTTGGTGGATTTAATTACCACCAGGGCTTGGAAGGAGCCCAACACCGTGGAGCCTATCCCGAGACGCCCAGACAAGGTCCTCAGCCTTCCCTCTGATAGACCTTCTTGGTCCAAAGGCGCGCCAGTTGATGCTATGTTGGTGGCGGCGGCCACTAAGAAAGAACTTGCCCAAGAAAGTTCTTCGGTCCATCCGCCGGACAAGGAGTCCTGGTCATTGGACCATATTGGGAAGCGGATGTTTGCTTCAGCGACCTTTGCCATAAGGTCGCTGAACTACATGGCACACACCATTAGGCTACAGCGTGACTTAATTAAGGAATACGCTGCAGCCCCTCCGGAGTCCATGTCGGTCCCAGACAAAAAAGGTTTTTGAGACTCGAATGGCCACTCTAAAGTCCATATCAAATACATCTATGCGGCTTCTTTCCCATGCCACGGAAGGAGCAGCTAGAGTTAGCGGAGCTGGAGTGGTCTTGCGACGTCACTCCTGGCTCCGCCTTTGCGACTTAACGGAACCCTTTAAGGCGTCCTTCGCGAACGCCCCTTATGACGGTTCAGCCTTATTTGGCTCAACAGTTCGCGACACGCTAGTCCAAAGCGAAAAGGATGGGAAGATGCTGTCGGCCATCGGAGTCCGCTTTTCTAGCCCCCAAAGATCCTTCTCCAGGAATCAGAGGGGGCAAAAGAAGCTGTCGTTCCGTAAATCTCAGCAATCCCGTCCTGCTGCGGACAACTCATCCTCTAGAGGCAGAGGAGGACAAGGTGGATGCCAGCCCAAAGGCAGAGGGGGGCCGCGTAACTTCGGGTCTAGAGAACCTTTCTCGGACAGACCCGCGCAACAGCCCTGAGGGCTTGCCCAACTGTCCCTCTCTGGAGGCAGTCGGGGGGCGATTATCGGAGCACCTGTCAAGCTGGAAGTCTATTACAAAAGATCGATGGGTGCTCCGGATTATATCCAGAGGTTACACTATACCATTCACACCCCCCCCCAAACTCAAACGTCTCCCCGATGTTCCACCCCATCAGAGGGAGTCCGCAGCTCTGGAAATTTCAGAGTTGCTAAGAAAAAGAGCCATCCAGCCCGTCCCCCCAGATCAGTCCGGATTGGGTTATGACTCCAGGTTCTTCTTGGTGCCAAAGAAAACGGGGGACCTCAGACCCATCCTAGACCTCTCGTCCCTGAACCTGTTCATACCCAAGGAAACATTCCGGATGGTCACCCTACAATCTATTCTCCCCCTTCTGCAGGAGAATGACTGGATGTGCTCGTTAGACCTCAGAGGTGCGTACTACCATATACTAATGGACAGACGATCCAGGAGGTTCCTCCGTTTCCGGCTAGGAGCCAGTCATTATCAGTTCAGGGTTCTTCCATTTGGCCTAACCTCAGCCCCCAGAGTGTTTACCAAAGTCATGGCAGTGGTTGCAGCCCACCTGAGACTCCAGGGCATTCAGGTGTTCCTTTACCTAGACGACTGGCTCCTCGCCACCCCCAACAGGCATCTACTGGTTGTGGCGAGAGATTATGCCCTCTCTCTGGCCCGTTGTTTGGGCATTTCAGTGAACCTAAAGAAATCCTGCCTGTGCCCCACTCAAGCCCTAGATTTCTTAGGGGCCAGGTTGGATACTCGGATCTCCAAAGTATTTCTTACACCTATCAGGCTGAACAGTTTGTGTCTCCAAATCTCAGACATTCTTCGGAGCCCTGCTCCTCCAGCAGAATTAGTCCTGAGGGCGCTAGGGTCTATGTCAGCAGCGATCGGCCTTTCTCTTCATGCCCATCTGCAAATGCGAGTGTTACAGTGGACTCTCCAGGTCCAATGGTCACTATCGGTCCATCCCTTAGACATGCCGATTCCCCTGAGCAGGGCGTGCAGACACTCCCTTCTTTGGTGGTTACAGGCTCAGGAACTCAAAGAAGGGAGACCCTTTATGATTCCCCCAGTCAAAGCCACATTGACCATGGACACTTCTTGCCTCGGGTGGGGCGGGCATTATGCAGGCAACTCCGTCCAAGGCGCGTGGACTCCTCTAGAGACTGCTTTGCATATCAACGTCCTAGAGATGAGGGCAGTGCTTTTAGCGTTGCAAGCTCTTCATCACCTTCTTCCTCTGGGGACTATTGCAATCCAGACGGACAACATGTCCGTTGTCTGGTATATAAACAAACAGGGAGGGACCAGATCTTACCCCCTGTGTCAAGAAGCCATGAGAGTGTGGGAATGGGCGATTTCCACCAACCGCTTTCTGATAGCAATGCACATTCTGGGACGGTGTGACGGATCCACACAGTTTACCTGATTTTTGATGCCCTAAGCCATTGAACTGCTGTGTGTTTGTAGGTGTGCTTAATGTTAGATTGATATGCTGTTAATTGAATAAATACATGATATGCTGCTTAATGTTATATACATACATGAAATCTAAAAGAATTATGCTTTAAAGGCAAGCCTTGCATACTGATGCTGGTATAACTGAACTTTAGTTAACCTTTGGAGTTGTTTGCCAGTTTAAAAGTTGTTTACCAGACAGAGGGGGATTTCAAAGAGGAACTATACCACAGGTGTGTGGGCAAACGGCTTTCTAAAAGGAGGAAGTAATGTATAAAACTAGACATTACGGGGCTTGTTGACAACTCAGGAAATGATTTGTAATGTTTTAAAAACAGTTCATTAGCTCATGAATAAACTGGTGATCTAAATATCATCAGCTGAATGATTACCTAATGGCCTAGGTGTAATCAATTGAACCTATTGACCCTATGGCATGCTCAAACCTATAAAAGGCTCAGAGGTTGGTAATAGATTGGAACTCATCATCATCCGGATCTGATTGAAGCAAGAGCCTGAACTGAGCATACAGCATTGCCTGCCAGTGTCGGCCCTGTCTTGACTGAACAGATAGCTGTACTGAATAGGTTTGGAGTCCCCCTATCAGTGGCAAAGATGATTTTCTTTTTGCATATGCTTGTAAGTACATGATTTAACAGTTTTTATAATTGTTAATGTGATAGGTCATAGGTTAGGTTTTGCATAAGTACATGATTTAACAGTTTTTATAATTGTTAATGTGATAGGTCATAGGTTAGGTTTTGCATATTAATGTGATAGGTTTTTTTTTTTGCATATTGACTAGTCAATTGCTTTTTTGTTACAAACCTTAATTGTTAAAAGCTAACAATAAAATTGCTGAAGTTTGAGCCTTGTTCTCTTGTGTCATCTCTAATACTGTATTAACCACAGAATTTAGTAACCTGACCAGAACAGCTGGCGTAGTCGGCAAGGTCTGTGGTTTGCAGTAGATATGTCACAACAGCCAATGTTTTTTCCATTTAAGCACCTAGGTGTAGGGTTAAATAAGAAACAATCTGTAGATGCCAAAAGTAAGGGAGGGGCAAATGTTGAATTTCCAGCATTGTTTGGAAAATGGGACCCCCTTGCTAGGGCATTGAGTCAGGTTTCACCTCCACCTTCCCCTAAGTCCTCACCAGTAAACCCAGTAGACCCTGAGGAGCTGGCAAAGGCCTTATCAGGTTTAAAATTGGAGGATAAGGGAAAGAAGGTGAAAGAGGGAGTGGGAGCAGCTGGATGGCTGTTCTTTGAAGCAATACAGGAGTCCCTCTTGGCTTGGTTTCTTCGGGTCTGGGATACAGGGGGAGAGGCGGTGTCACTGAGTGATGAAGAGATGCACCAGTGTGCCTGTTTAGTATTTCACCCCCGGCTGAAGCAGAAAGGAAGAGAATCAAATCTTTCAGGAAAACAAACCCCTGCAAAAAGCCCAAACAGAAGTACCGCTGAAGGGAAAAAAGGGTGGAATCAGTTGTATCCTGACATCCCCACTGATGAGGAGCTAGCACAATGGCAGAGGGGAGAGTTTACTGATGAAAGAGATTGGGGAGAGAAGGGGTGGAAAACCCCAATGGAAAAAATAGAAGCAAATTGACTAGAAGGCGGGTCCCCAGTAGCTAGAGGCACAGTTAGAGCCATTACACCTGGGGACCGATGCCCCTACGTGCCTCTTACCATTTTTTGGAGGGGAGGACCACAACACGTAATGGCTTTAGTAGATACTGGATCAGAAATAACTATTTTTGCAGGCAACCCCCGTAAATTCCGTGGACAGTCTGTGGAGATTGATGGATATGGGGGGGCAAAGACGATAGGTGTCAAAACCAAAGTAAGAATAGCCTTTGGGGATGGTATTCCTAGTGCCATTGTAGCAGTGATAGCTCCTGTACCAGAACACATTTTAGGAATAGATGTTCTAAAGGGTAGGACCTTAGAAACTACAGTAGGGCCATTTAGATTTAGAGTACGGCACTGTTCAGTCAATGCAGTCAAGGCTGTTGTTCGAGGTGATGCCAAGTGGGAACCTTTGCATATTCCCACACCAAAAGTGGTGACCAACATCAAACAATATCGTGTTCCAGGGGGCCATTCAGAAATTACTGAAACAATCCAGGAATTACCGTGTTGGCATACTCGAACCAACTGTGAGCCCATTTAATAGCCCGGTGTGGCCTGTCAAAAACCTGATGGTTCCTGGCGTATGACGGTAGATTATCGGGCTTGAATAAGGTGGCTCCACCTTTAACTGCAGCAGTGCCGGACATTGTTACCATTGTAGAGACTTTCTTCTTCTGCTGGGCCGTACCATGCAGTTTTGGACTTAGCAAATGCTTTCTTCTCCATACCTATAGCAGAAGAGAGTAGGGCTCAATTTGCATTTACCTGGGAGGGAGGCAATATACCTTCCAGGTACTTCCACAAGGATATCTACACAGCCCAACCCTTTGCCATGGGCTGGTGGCCAGAGATCTGGCTAAGTTGCAGTTAAATAAAGTGACTGTATTCCATTACATTGATGACGTCCTGATTACAGGAGAAAAGCCGGATGTGGACATTGCATTGAAAACAGTGATTGAACACCTTCAGAGCCGAGGGTGGGTAATAAATGAGGATAAAACACAGCAGGGAACATCAGTGAAATTCCTGGGTATGATATGGAATGGAGCAAAAAGAAATACCTGCATCGGCCTTAGAAAGCATTCAAAGATTGCAGTCCCAAAACAAAACAGCAGGCACAAGCCTTTTTGGGAGCAATGGGCTTTTGGAGAGCATTTGTACCACACCTTGGGCAAGTTTTACGACCTATTCACTATGTGACTAGAAAGAAATGTGACTTTCAGTGGGGTCCTAAACAGCAGATGGCCTTGAGGAAGCGAAAAAGCCTTGCAACAAAGTGTGGGACTGGGTCCAATAGACCCACAGCAACCTTTTATTTTGGAAGTGACTGTTGCTAATAATGTCATGTCTTGGGGATTGTGGCAAAAGAATGATGTGGGAAAGAAAAGACCACTGGGATTTTGGTCTAAATCCCTGACCGGAGCACAGACTAGATACAGCCCTCTCGAACAGCATGTACTGGCTGTATATACTGCCTTGATTCATGTAGAGGGGCTGACCAAACAACAGACGGTGACAGTGAAAGTAGACTACCCAATCCAGGGGTGGTTACGAGACAATACTCTGAGTGAATGGGACAGACATTTATCAACTCAATGATACCACAGCTTGTGTAGTATCCTCCTGTAAGCTGGCTTGGAGTGATGGAACAATCACAAACAGTGGAGCACATTGTAAAAGTAATGTACATGCAATCATTGATTTTTGTACTGGGGAATTGATCAGATTGACTAGATGGATGGACATCACATTAAATGCTAGCATAGAACCATTGCACACTTTTCGATGGCCATCTCTAGTCCACCCGGACTTTAAACAGATTAAGCAGGAAGGGCAAGCTGTACTGCTCCTGCTGAATAAGACTTTACATGATGCGCATCAAACTGTAATTAAAATGATTAAAGACAAAGGTACCATTCTTCAAATTGCAAACGAAATTCAAGACATGTCTGTTTCACATTGGTATGATATTTTTATGTGGTCACCAAAGGCTTCTGCCTGGTTTAACTTGCTTTTACACCCTTTCTTGCTGACCACAATAGTTTCAGTGTTGTTCTGCTTAATTTCCTACTGCATTTATTGTAAGGTCATGAAAAAATACAGTAAGATGCTGTCAATTTTGCACATTATTAGAAGCACACAGCGATCATTGCTTAGTGCAAGGGGTGGCCTGTGACGGATCCACACAGTTTACCTGATTTTTGATGCCCTAAGCCATTGAACTGCTGTGTGTTTGTAGGTGTGCTTAATGTTAGATTGATATGCTGTTAATTGAATAAATACATGATATGCTGCTTAATGTTATATACATACATGAAATCTAAAAGAATTATGCTTTAAAGGCAAGCCTTGCATACTGATGCTGGTATAACTGAACTTTAGTTAACCTTTGGAGTTGTTTGCCAGTTTAAAAGTTGTTTACCAGACAGAGGGGATTTCAAAGAGGAACTATACCACAGGTGTGTGGGCAAACGGCTTTCTAAAAGGAGGAAGTAATGTATAAAACTAGACATTACGGGGCTTGTTGACAACTCAGGAAATGATTTGTAATGTTTTAAAAACAGTTCATTAGCTCATGAATAAACTGGTGATCTAAATATCATCAGCTGAATGATTACCTAATGGCCTAGGTGTAATCAATTGAACCTATTGACCCTATGGCATGCTCAAACCTATAAAAGGCTAAGAGGTTGGTAATAGATTGGAACTCATCATCATCCGGATCTGATTGAAGCAAGAGCCTGAACTGAGCATACAGCATTGCCTGCCAGTGTCGGCCCTGTCTTGACTGAACAGATAGCTGTACTGAATAGGTTTGGAGTCCCCCTATCAGTGGCAAAGATGATTTTCTTTTTGCATATGCTTGTAAGTACATGATTTAACAGTTTTTATAATTGTTAATGTGATAGGTCATAGGTTAGGTTTTGCATAAGTACATGATTTAACAGTTTTTATAATTGTTAATGTGATAGGTCATAGGTTAGGTTTTGCATATTAATGTGATAGGTTTTTTTATTTTTTGCATATTGACTAGTCAATTGCTTTTTTGTTACAAACCTTAATTGTTAAAAGCTAACAATAAAATTGCTGAAGTTTGAGCCTTGGTCTCTTGTGTCATCTCTAATACTGTATTAACCACAGAATTTAGTAACCTGACCAGAACAGACGGTCCAACATATTAGCGGACAAGTTAAGTCGGGTATTCCTCAGCCCTTACGAGTGGTCTCTGAATCCATCTGTCGTGAAGCAGATATTCCTCAAGTGGGGTCAACCTCACTGCGACCTTTTCGCTTCTCCCCTAAATACAAAATGCAGCGATTACTTCGGATAGTTCCCCCCAGAGGGGAATCCCCCAGGGACGCTCTGGTTCATGCTTGGTCGCCCGGTCTCCTTTATGCGTATCCTCCTCTTCCTCTGATGATGAAATTCATCCAGAAAGCCTGTCGGTTGGGGAGCAGAGTAATTTTCATAGCCCCATTCTGGCCTCGACAAATCTGGTTCCCCTTTCTGCAGTCTCACAGTGTGGCTCCCCCATGGATTCTAGACCCCAGACCAGACCTAATCTCGCATCCGATGAGATGCCACACTCCGAACCTGGTCAATCTCTGGCTTACGGCTTGGTTGATCCAGTTCCATTAATGGCTAGGACTCCCGGTATCTCGTCCCCTGTTAAAGCCATTCTGGTGGCAGCTCATAAGCCATCCACCAGAAAGCTCTACAACAGTAAATGGAAACGCTTTTCCATCTGGGCAAAGGAGAAGGAATTGGATCCCTTTACGGTTCCTATTCCCACTATCTTGGACTTCCTGTCCCTTCTTTTTAGACAAGGAGCTAGTGCGTCTACCGTTAAGGTCCAGCTAGCAGCCATCTCTCATTATCACGTGGGGGATGGCGTAGATTCCTTGGCATCAGCAAAAATATGCAAGACCTTCTTAAAAGGCGTTTTTCTCTTAAAGCCCCCTATTAAGCCGGCAGTTCCTCCATGGGATCTTACCTTGATCTTACAAGCATTGACAAGACCACCTTTCAAGCTGGCGGCCTCAGTGCCACTGAAATTCTTATCTCGGAAAACGGCCTTTTTGGTCGCTATTACTTCAGCCAAACGAGTCTCAGAATTACAAGCTCTGTGCATTAAGCATCCATACCTTATTTTTCACAAGGCTAGAGTGGCCCTCAGGACTAATCCTTCCTTTCTGCCTAAGGTAGCCACAGAGACTAACATTAATCAGTCTATTAATCTTCCTGTTTTCTTCCTGAATTTCCAAAACAAGGGTGAATACACATTACACAAATTGGATGTACACAGACAACTACGTTTTTACTTGCATAGGACTAAAGATTTCCGCAAGTCAGACCAGTTGTTTGTCTCTTTTGCTAATTCAGCCATGGACAAACCAATTTCTAAGGTGACAGTGGCAAATTGGATCTCTCAGTGTATTAGACAAGGATACACTTCATCTGGGAAGCCAGCTCCGGTTGGTGTGCGTGCGCATTCTACTAGATATGTGGCTACCTCGACGGCTTTTTGGTCTAGAGTTCCAGTAGACGATATTTGTTCAGCAGCTACCTGGTCCTCTTCCCACACGTTCATTTCTCATTACAAACTGGACATGATTTCCAGAAGTAGGGCTTCCTTTGGCTCCGCGGTGCTTCGGAATATCCTTCCGTAGGGTCCACCCAGGGTCTTAGGTAAGCTGGGGTCTCTGTCCCACAGGTTGCAGATCAAATGAAGTAACTACTTCAGATAAAGAAGTTATGTACCCACCATAACGTTCCATCTGAGTAGATACTTCATTTGTCTGCAACCGACCCCCCCCTGCCATCCCCCGAACCTCGGTAAGGTATTGTTACTTTGGAGATTTTTTCCTCGTCTTTAGCCTATAGGGCAAAATAACCGATCTGAGGTAATGTGGTTGGTAGCAAGGGATTATGGGTAGGGGGAGGAGCTAGGAGCTCGGATCTTGGAGCTTGGAAAGCTGCCGGTTCGGATCCGAGGTCAGATCCAACTACCCACAGGTTGCAGACAAATTAAGTATCTACTCAGATGGAACGTTATGGTGAGTACATAACTTCTTTTTATTCTCCTTAAGGATCTGTGCCAAAATCCCACTCTCTCCTTATTTCTTGAATTACCCCGTTGCTTCACCATCATCCTTTTCCACCTTGAATTGTAGCATTCTGCTTGTTATATTTATAAAAGCCTTAACTGTGTAGCTCTAAAACATCCCTTCGATTCAGGTACTCCTAAATTTCCTTGTTCTGTTGGAAAGACCATCTTATCCCACTTGACTCTTGCCCTGCTCCCTTCCCAGATAAAATCCTTCAACTCTTTATTAATTACTATACACAACTTCTCCTCTGGTTGATGCAAATATATCTGAGCTGTGTATAAAGCTAAAGGGATTAAAAAGTTTTAACTGTTTATGTTTTGCTATCTATATACATAGGCAAGAGATTCTATTTTCTCAGTTTTTGCATTATCTTTTATTTCATCTCTTCCCATATATCCTTAGCTGCTATAACAGAATCATTTAACCCATACTCCTAAATAATTCATTTTATCTTGTCACCATAAATACGGGTATTGCTCAAGTAATTCATGTGTGGGTATATAGTTTATAGATAAAGCCTTTGTTTTATCTTCACTAATTTTAAATCCCCAAAAAATCTGAAACTGTTTCAGAATGTTCCACAACACTGTGGTGTCTTTTTTCTGGTTCTCTCAGGTATAAAATAATATCATCTGCAAATAAATCCAACTTTTCTTAATTATCATACAAATTATATCTTTGAATTTTTGTCTTGAATACCATACCAGTTGTGTCCCTGAATTTCTGAGTCGCTTATTTTCTTTGCCAATGGTTTTAAATATAATGCAAATAAGAAAGAGAGAAAGGACACCTCTGCCTGGTTCCTCTGTTCAGACACAACTTATCAGAGGGGAACCATTCCACTATAGTTTTTGCATCAGTTCCCACATATATCCACCCAATTAAGCCTTATTGTTTCAGGGAATACAAATGCTTCCATTGCGTTACTCATAAAATCCCAGCTTACACTGTTGAATGCTTTCTCTGCATCAAGACCTGTCAACAACAGTGGTATTTTATTGTATTCTGCTTCCCTCTGGATCATTATTGTTGTATTAATATTGTCAAACGTTTGCTTTCCCTCCACAAAACCACATTGACTATATCTATCAGTTTTGGCAACATCTTTGCCATTCATATTGGCCATTCCAGACATAAACACTTTATAGGCTCTTGCTGCCCCCATAGTGCCTTTTTTAGGCAAGGCTCAAAAGTCAAACCCACCTCTGTAAACAGCACAAATAAAAAAATGAGGGTTATGCTACCCAACGCCAGGAGTTTAAATTTCAAAATGCACGCGCTCGAAGCACCCCTCAGTATGGAGAACGTCGACATCTGTGCAGTAACTGAAACCTGATTCAAGGCTCCACTGAGTACCCCAGCACTACCAGGCTACAACTCATACCACACATTTCGGCCACAGAACATGGACCGAAACACAAAAGGAGGGGGTGTATCCATATTCATCAAGGATACCTACACCTCCAGGGTTAGGGGCGCAGCATGATACCTCCGAGATCATCCATGTGCAACTAACATCAGGCAAATCTGCAGTGCAAATTGTGGCCTGCTACAGATCACCCTCCATGACCCAGGACCACCACTCCACCTTTTTGAAGACACTGGAAAACATGAAGGTCCTACCGAACACCCTGATATTGGGCGATTTCAATTACCCTACCGTTAACTGGGAAAACTACTGAAGTACAAATTCCCAGGTCCAGTGCTTCCTGGAATTTATCAACTCAAATGCCCAGGATCAGCTGGTAAACTCCCCTACCAGAGGTGAAAACATATCCTCACCAACATGGGGGACAGGTGCTCCACACCGGAGGTCAACCCATCACTGGTTAGATCAGACCATAGACTAATCACTCTGGATGTCCACACCACACCACCACCTGCAACCAAGGAAACCACAGTGAAAAACTTTTCTATAGCAAAATTCACCTTGCTTAAGACAGAGGTGGTAAGTTTCACAGCCCCCACACTAAAGGATAACAGTGTCCAAGACGCAGGAACCTTTACAAATGCACTCTATGAGCACCTACAAGGATGCATGGCTCGTGCCATCCCTACCAAATCCAAGGCTCACTCCCCTAAGAGAAGGAAACCAGTCTGGTGGACCCCTGTCATAAACAAGCTATACAATAGAAGGAAGAAACTAGTTCAGAAAAAAAAGCAAACCCAAGAAGGAAAGACATCCCTGATCAGTATCAGTAAGAAACTAAGGTCCCTCATAAAATCCACCAAGGCTAACTTCAAAAGAAAAATAGCCAAGGATTCGAAAGATAACCACAGATCCTTCTTTAGCTGTGTCAAGAATCTAAGTGGCATCTCACAGATATGCTCTGAGCTAGTGCAAAATAGCACAAAATATACTGAACCCACTGATATTGCCAACATCCTGGCAGATAGATTCAGTGCAAACTTCACCTCCAAAAGGGCCCACAACAATACCGGAAGAGTGTAGTGTCCCAGAAATCCCAGACGCACAGGTGAAAACAGCCCTTTCAAAAGCCAAAAGCAGAGCGTTAGTGGGGCCAGATGGTGTCCCAGGCTACGTCTTGCACTAACTACAGAACGAACTAACTCCCCACCTAAACACACTGTTCGACCTCAGCCTGTCCACAGGCTACGTGCCCATAGAATGGCGTACAGCAACGGTTATTCCGACCCCACAAAGGTGGGGCCACAACTGACCCTGGTAACTATCGCCCCATAAGCCTGACTAGCCTGGTCTGCAAGGCTATGGAGCGCATCATCATGGAACTCATTAACAAAGACATTGGGAACCTCCAAACACTTGACCCGACCCAGTTCGGCTTTGTTAAGGGCAGATCATGCCTACTAAACCTGGTTGACTTCTTTGAGACAGTCACCAAGGCCATAGATGAGGGGAAGGTAGTTCACACAGCCTACGTTGACCTTGCCAAGGCTTTTGACACCATTCCCCACTCGGGAATTATAGAAAAACTCACCAGCCTGAACATAAACCCCTATGTCACGAGATGGGTTGCCAAGTGGCTTACAGACAGAACCCACACGGTAAGAATAGCGGGCTCCAGGTCTAACTCTAAACCAGTCACAAGTGGTGTCCCACAAGGCTCGGTCCCGGGACCCCTACTGTTCGGTATATACTTCTCAGAAGTACAGGCAAACACAGGAGGACTATGGCTAACCAAGTTCGCCGATGACTGCAAACTGGGAGCCATAATTGACTCTCCGGCTGACACGGACATTCTCCAAAAGGGCCTTACTGAGACGGACACCTGGTGTCAAAGTCATGGTCTCAAGCTAAATGCCAAAAAATGCATAGTCATCCCATTTGGGAAAAAACAAAACACCCATGAATTACCACATAGGTGGCAGCCCCCTTAATACAGAAGAGGTAATCAGAGATCTGCGGACCCAGGTAGATAGTAATCTCTCTTTTGACAATCATATTGCCAAAGTATTTAGGAAATCCTTCTATGTAGCCCATTTAATTACTAAAGGGTTTGCATCTAGAAATGAAGAGGTTATAATGCCCCTCTACTCGTCACTCATCAGACCCATCATAGAGTACAATGCCTCATTTGGGATGTACCTCACAAGACACTTCCAACAGCTGGAAAGACCACAAAAGTACCTCACCAAGAGGATTACTGGCCTCAAACATATGTCCTTTGCAGCCCAACTGGAAAAACTCCAGCTGTACTCAGTGGCATATCGCTTACTCAGAGATGATCTCTGCCTGACTTACAAAGCCATGTCCAACTCAGAATTGATGGACATGCTCCACCTAAAGAAATCCAAGTCACTGCGAGCCACTCGCTCTAGTGAGCTAAACCTTGCCACAACAATAAATAGAACATGGAGGGATAGATTCCTGTCACAGAGACTCCCCATGCTTTGAAACAAAATTCCTAACTACATTAGGCAGAGCTGCTCACTAACACTCTTCAAGAGAAACCTTGACGAGTGGATGGGTAACAGAAAATGCACCCCTGGGATCACTTCATTGGCTCTTCTTCACAGATGCTCAGTTAATTAATCAATGGGGCGACGAAAGCTGACACACTCTGGCTAGGCTTATAAGTGACCTCAGGCAGATAGCCTAGTACCTACCTATGAACCTATAATCATGGTTTAAAATTGAAATGGCCATATGTGAAGCTGGATCTGATGAGTCTTTACTGTCTTCAGGTATTACAGCGACCACAGGTTTTTTCCAGGGTGTTGGTGCTTCTCCTTCTTTTAAAATACTGTTAAATAAAACCTTCCAGATCTTTATCACTTTCTTCCCTCCTAGTTTCCAAACTTACACAGCAATACCATCTATTATTCCTGGAGACTTTCCTGCAGATTGATTATACATCACAATTTTTCTCATCTCCTCCTGTCTTAACTGTTAATTGTTGAGCCTCATCTACCTCTAACCTTTGCTTATTTAAGTCTTCCATACAAGTTTTGAATGTATTGATCTTGGTTGTCTAAATGAAATCATTACAAGTACAGTTTCTGTTTGTGTGCCAGTAGTAATTCAAGTTGTGTAGGTGTAATGCTTTTCTCTGCTGTGTGACTGTGGAGTTGTTATATAATTAAGGGGAATTTGGGGATGAAATCTCCTACATAGAGGTGCAGCGGGACTTTTCTCACTGCAAATTTCAACTAGTATTTCAGCTGGCTGAAGCTTCAGGGAATTTGAACTTGGTAAAACATTGGAGAACCCCTTATTTTAAGGTGTCGCTATTTTTCCCATACTACTGTAACATATAATGCATCATGGTCTGGTTCATCTTCTTCAAAGTATTAGGACTGACACTGTGGTTTTAATCAGCTCAGAAGATAAAAACTTTTCCTGGCTCTATCTCTTTGCCGTTATCCATAATGCCCTGCATTCCTTGCTGTTCTCCAGATCTTCTTTACTGTTAACCAAGTTCACAGGGAAAACTGGCCCCAGGATAAATGTGACTCTGTAGTACAAAGGTATAAAGCTATGACCCTAATGACTTGAGTATGAATATTATCTTCAGAGTTAGAAAAATCAGGCAGGGGGAGGTTGAGAGTGAGACGCTAATACCACCTCACCCATTCTGGGAGGTGGGAGTGATAGTACTGTCAGCCAACCTCCTGCTGTGCAAGTGCAGGCTTCCCTGTTACGAGTAGCTGTAGGACTGGGGAAATTACACTTGTGGATCCCAAACTGCTTCTGGTAACCTTCAGAATTGTGGTGGGGAGCATAGGACACCCCGCAATGATGCTGGCGTTCCTGTCAATCACCAGGTGTGGAGTTAGGATATAGAAATTGTCCTCATTGTCATAATACCAGTGAAGACGCAAATCACAGCCATGGTTGCCTGTATGATGCACCCCTGGCCTGTTCTCATCCCCCCCCCCCACTAGGTAATACCTAGGATAGGGGAAACAGATAGCAGCTCATAAAATCCAAACTACATTAAAACAAGCACTAGCTCAGATATTTTTAAAAAGAGCCTAGACACTTATTATGGGAACAACTGTTAAGGTATACTGGCAGGCTAGAAAAGTGCTAATGTCCGTGCTTGAAATATTTGTATGTATGTCTGCATGTAAGGGGAAGGCTAAATGGTCAGCAGTCATAGTGGAAAATAGCAAGTAGAAAAAAATTACGCCAGGACTATATTTTCATTTTTCTGGATTTTTTGTGTAAAATTGTTCCAAATTATGCACCTTCTTGATCTGAGGCCTGTCATCTGTGGGCATTCTATTGTGTTTTGACATTTAGATCAGATCCACCCTTTACTTTTTTTACCCAGATTTGCTCAGAGCTGTTGCACAATGACACCTCCTACAGTGAGCCAACAGATATTGCCAATATACTGGTCAACAGATTCAGTGCCAACTTTAGCTGTCTCTCCCCCACCAAAGGACCAATCACAATACCAGTAGATTGCCAGTCACCCAGTATTACTGCTGCACAGGTTAAAAAAGCACTGTCCAAGGCCAAGAATACAGCTTCTGTGGGGCTTGACAATATCCCTGGCTGTGTTCTACATGAACTACAGAGTGAACTGGCACCTCACTTATGTGCCCTGTTCAATCACAGACTCACCTCAGGCTTTGTCCCTAACGAATGGTGCACTGCTACAGTCATTCCTCTCCACAAAGGAGGAGCGACTACAGACCCTGGGAACTATCTGCCATTAGTTTGATATGCAAAGCTATGGAATGCATCATTATGGACCTAATAAACAAAGATATAGGGAATCTCCAAACTCTGGATCCCACACAGTTTGGTTTTGTGAAGGGTAGATCATGCCTGCTCAACCTGGTTGACTTCTTTGAGTCAGTCACCAGAGCTGTGGATGAAGGCAAGGTGGTTCATACAGCCTACCTTGATCTGGCCAAGGCTTTTGATACCATTCCCCAATCAGGAATCTCAGAAAAACTCACTAAGTTAGGCATCAACCCCTATATCACTAGGTGGGTTGCAAACTGGCTCATAGATAGAACCCCAGTGTGAAAGTAGCTGACTCCAAGTCAGACTGCCGACCAG
Source organism: Protopterus annectens (assembly GCF_019279795.1). Classification (NCBI taxonomy): domain Eukaryota; kingdom Metazoa; phylum Chordata; order Ceratodontiformes; family Protopteridae; genus Protopterus; species Protopterus annectens. Next base: position 1,943,064,805 of record NC_056731.1, read on the forward strand.
TCACGAGTGGAGTCCCACAGGGTTTGTCCTGGGTCCTCTTTTGTTTGGTATCTACGTCTCTGAAGTCCAGGCCAACACGAAAGGACTCTGACTGGCAAAGTTCACAGATGATTGCAAGTTGGGTGCCATAATTAACTCCCCAAGTGATGCTGACATGCTACAAAAAGGTCTCACTGAGACCAACGACTGGTGTCAGAACCATGGCTTTAAACTTAGTGCCAAAAAATGTGTCATCATCCCCTTTGGGAAAAAAAATGGTTCCCATGAATTACCACATCGATGGTAGTCCAAAGAGATCTGGGAACACAGGTTGACAGCAACTTCTCTTTTAACCACCACATTGCCATTGTGGTCAGAAAGTCCTTCTATGTGGTACATCTCATTACTAAGAGTTTTGCATCCAGGAAGAAAGAGGTCATTGTCTCCCTCTACTTCCCTTGTTAGGCCAATCATTGAGTACAATGCCCCATTTGGCATGTACCTCACTAGACACCTGCTTCAACTGGAGAGGCCGCAAAAGTGCCTCACAAAGAGGATCCTAGGGCTTAAACACTTATCTTATATGGACAGACTCAAAAAACTCCAACTATTCTCTGCCTCATATCGCCTGCTTAGAGGTGATCTTTGCTTGACTTACAAAGCCATGTCTAACCCAGCTCTGTTAGAAATGTTACATCTAAAGAAATCCCAATCCCTCTGCACTTCACACTCCAGAGACCTCAACCTCATTACCACAATCAACAGAACAAGCTGAAGGGACAGGTTCATAACCCAGAGGCTGCCCATGCTGTGGAATAGATTTCCCATACATGTCAAGCGGAGCACCTCACTGCTCGTCTTCAAGAGAAATCTTGATGAGTGGATGGGAAATAGAAAATTCACCCCTGGGATCACTCCAGTGACTCTACTCGACAGAGGCACTGGGAACTAAGGCTGGGTGGCACAATGCCAAGATAATCCTATGGGCTAGGCTTGTAAAGGCTCCAGGGTCATTAGCCTAGTACACACCTATGAACCTATTTTCAGTTTCACAATTGGTGTTTCCTCATTCTACTGGTTGCAAATTTTTTACTGTGTGCTAACACCCAGCCCTTCTGCTGTTGTCTTCTGGTACTGTAAGGTTGCTACCCTTAAATAATTTCCTGTATTATATATATTTTTTCTGTGTATTTTTGTTGACTTTGGGTATTGGAGCTGTTGCTTTTAGTCTGACTGTTAAGGATTTGTGTAGTTACTGGTGTAACTTATGGTGGTGGTGGAGAAGTCTGTTGGATTTAAAAAATGTGAGTCCTGTAAACATAAAAGGTTTTCTGCATGATATAAATGTGTGTTGTGCAGTTAGAGCTGCAACATATAAAAACTAATTGTAACATATGTAGAGCCCTCAGTAGTAGGACTTTAATTAATAAGAACAATCTTATTCTTAAGGGGTTGATGCCCAAGAATGATGCAACTTTACATGAACCTTCTGTTTCTCACAGATCTAAGAAATCTGCTGCCAAAGATCCAAGGTAAACCCCAGAGATAAGGATGAATCTGTTAGGAGGAGGAGAGACTGTTACAGCCGGACATTTGCTCCTAGAAAGAACTTTTCTGCCCCACCCAAAAAGCCCAGATAGAGACTTCTTCAGTGACCCTAGCATTCCAAAGCTGATAGTGTGCTTGAGGACCATTCAAGGATATCCAGATGAGATGGTGTGTCCTTATCTGAATTTGCATTAACTATGCTGGTGTCCACCAAAACCTTGTCTGGCAAGTACTTCTGCTCAGTTTCTTCATGTGGGAGTCATTCTGTAGCTGTAGACTTTGATTATTTGAAGCTTTTGATGGCAGTGTTGCAAACGCAGATTGAGATATGATCTGATGTTGTCAATCTTCATTTTTATCTTTGACAGATAGGTCTGGTGCCAATACTGGAACCAACTCGACCCTACTACAGCTCACACCAGCCAAAAACTCTTGAGCTTCACTTCTACCCACAGTCCCTCTCTCACAGTTACCTCAGATCTCTTTTGCCACTTTTTTGAAACCGTTGTGTTTTGCCTGTGCTCTCGAGTTTCTTGGTTTGAGGTAAATTTCTATTACTTCTTAGTGTTTTCTCTCTATTCTGTCTTTACTTGATCCTCTGTCCTTTTGTTTAATACTTTATCTCTCTCTCCTTTCAAACATGTTAGCATACTTCTAAATATCATTGTTGATATTCTCTCCCCATACAACTTGGTGCATTTCTTTAACTATCATTGTTGATCATTTTCTTTTCCCCTTCATTTCTTTCCCTTCAAAAAAAAAAACTTTCCTTCTTTCCTCTCTCTCTCTCTCTCTCTCATACTTTTCTGTGTGAGTGCATAAGTGCCTGTTTTCCAGCCGTTATTTTTTAAGATAGCTGAGAAAGCTAAAGCACCTTCTGGTTTTAACAAATGCCAGAAGTGCGGCCACAAAATCCCATCTTCTGGTTTGCATTCCCTTTGTGTTTATTGTTTGGGTCCTGTTCACTTACAAGAGGACTGCAGTATTTAACATGGTTTCAGTCACTGAGCCCTCATTGAGAGACGAAACAAACTTATTTTAAAGAGTTTGATCCCCTCTGTTTTCAGTAAAGCCATATTTACTTCTGACAAAGCCAAAACTGACATTTCCTCCCCTTCATCCTCATCTTCCATGGACAAAGGTAAAAAGAGGAGTGTCTCGGTTCTGACATCTCCATTGGCTATGAGAGCTAAAAAATTGAAATCCTCAGCTCCAAAACTATCCCCGGAACCAGAGACCTCCGACTCTAAATTACTGCTGATGACTGTTGCTCTGGCACCGGCAACTATGTGAAGTCCTTAGACGCTGAAGGCTCCGGTGCAGGACAATTTTTCTGCTCCTACTTCAGTGGCACTGATTTCGTCAGTACAAGCTAAAGTATCTGATTCAAGGGAAATTTTTTCAAGGACTTCTTACTCCCCATCTGTAGATCCTTGCACTGAGCTTCCAGAGGTTTTTCTTCAGAGGCCTAAATCTCCATCCATGTCTTCAGTCTGCTCCACCAAAAGTCTTTGAGAGCTCAATATGGAGAGACTTGTGAATAAAATCTTGTGGGCTAGAGGACTTGCAGGCCCCTTTTTGGTTCTGACTCCTTCGTGTCTTGGAACCAGAGCCTTCTTTCACCCCATTGACCACTTCTCCTCTGGCCTCCTCCCTGGCCTTGGAGTTTTCTGCTCCAAGTCTCCCAGCACCAGTACTTGAGATCTCCACCTCTTCAGAACCAGTAATCCCCCCTGAGCTGTTCTGTGGCTTTGGAGCCAGAGACCTCTCAGAACTGTAGCTATCCTGTCGGTTCCGGGGGGGCAGGACTCGCTCCAGACTTTTCAAAGCCATCCCTGCTCCTTGGAGCTTTGGCTCGAGTTAGTTCGGCTCCGGCTTTTGTCTCGAGGGTGGGTTCTTCAGAGCAGAAAGTGACCACGATCCCGAGGCAGTCTATTTCTGTTCTGGACTTCTTTCTCTCTTCGGGGAGACCAGCCTTTAAGGTGATGGAGAGGGCCCGGTCCCTTGTAGTGACTCAGTTGGTACCTTCCTCCTTGGAACAGGTATCCCCTTTGGCTCTGTTATTCCACCTGTCTTTCTACTGGGACAGCAGGTGCCAAAGTCTCAGGTTTCTCAGACTCAGGTTCTGTCATCTTCTGACACCTCCCCATATTATACCCCTGAGGAAGTCCCTCAGAAAAAGAAGTACAAGAGGAAGCACTTAGATTCCCCTCAGGAATCAGTCACTGAGGACACAGATTTTGATGAGGGGGAAGGTTCCCCATGGTCACCGCCTGAAAATGTCTTCTTTGGAGACATCCTAGAAATTTTTAAAGCAAAGGGGTGGCTGGAAGTCCCAAACCCTTCCTTAGAGGAATCTGTTTATCTGCAGGCTTTTAGCACTTGCCTGTCTACCTCTTGGGTGATCCCACCTGCTGATAAACTCATTCAGCTGATTTCACAGTGGGCATGGAAGGCTCCAGACACCATTAAACCCATTCCCAAGAGACCTGAGAAAGTCCTATCTTTCCACTAAAGATAAACAGTTCTGGGCCAAGGCATTAGCAGTGGCTGCCATGATTGTAGCGGCCACCACAAAAAAAAACTCACTGAGGAAAGTTCATCTATCCATTGGCCCAAAAGGGAGTCTCGGGCTATGGATGGATTTGGGAAGTGGGTTTATGCTTCATCGACCTTCACTCTAAGGTCTTTGGACTTCTGGGCACACTTTACAAGACTTCAAAGGGATCTGATCAAGGAATTGTCAGATACCCTGGCGGGATCTGTGGCTGAGGGAGTCCAAGAGAAAGTGTCTTCTCAGCTAGCCACCCTAAGAGTCTGTGTCTAATTCATCCATGAGGCTAATCACACATACAGCCAAAGGGACATCCAGAATAGCGGGTGCATTAATAGCCATAAGGAGATACACCTTGATGCACCTATGTGACTTTGTGGAACCATTCAAGTCTTCATTCATCAATGCTCCCTTTGATGTAACATCCTTGTTTGGCCCAAAAGTAAAAGAAACTTTCTCCAAGTGTGAGAAGGATGATAAGACCCTTTCTGCTGTGGGTGTACTTTTTTCCACCCCCTAAAGGTAATTTTCTAGGAACCAGAGGAGTGGTAGTAAGATGTGGTTCAAAAAATCCCAAGGGCTTTTCCAAGACACATGTGGAGGCAGTTCCTCCAAGGGCAGAGGGGGGAACCAAAATGGAAGACACCACACTTGTGGCATAGCTGGTCTGCAGAACCAGGGCTTCAGGGATTCTTCAGTGGTCCTGAATGAAGGCCTAATTGTCTTCCTCTGGAGGCAGTCAGAGGACACTTATCCTTGCAGCTAAATGCCTGGCTAAACATAACAACAGATTTCTGGGTACAGCGGATTATATCCAGAGGCTATAGCATTCCCTTTTCCCATCCTCCTCTTGTACACAAAAAATCTCAGATATTCCACCCAATCAGAGGGATTCAGCAGTGCAAGAAATTAAAAAATTGCTAGACAAAAGAGTCATCCAAGAAATCCTGCCAGACCAGAAAGGATCCAGAACCTACTAAAGTTTCTTTTTAGTGCCAAAAAAGACAGGGAACTGGAGACCTATTTTGGATCTCAGTGTGCTGATCAAATCAGTTCATCAAACAAAGTTCTGGATGGTCATGGTACAGTCACTTTTTCCTTTTTTGAAGAAAGATGACTGGATGTGCTTCACAGATCTCCAGGAAGGGTCTTACCACATAAAGATGGACAAACACTCCAGGAGGTTCCGTCACTTCCATCTGGGAGCTAGTCATTACCAATTCAGAGTGCTGCCCTTTAGTCTCGCCACAGCCCCCAGGGTGTTCACCAAATGCATGGCAGTAGTAGCAGCTCACTTATAACTGCAAGGTTTCTGGGTATTTCTGTACTTAGATAAGACTGTCTCATAACTGCTTTGACCAGGCATTAGCTGGTAGTTGCCAGGAATTACACTCTCAATATCTGTGCCCATCTGGGAATTACAGTAAATCAAAAGAAATCCAAATTGATTCCAGTGCAAAATTTAGAATTTATAGGGGCTGTGCTAAATACAGTGACACCTATAGCATCCCTTCCTTGAGAGAGACACCAAAGAATTATAGCACAAGTACAAAAGATAATCCGCAGAAAGTGAGTTCCTGCTTGACTAGTTTTGCAAGCTCTAGAGTCGATGGCAGCCTCAATAACTCTAGTTCTTCTAGCCAGGTTTCATACAAGAATTCTGCAATGGTTACTAGCTTCTCAGTGGTCTATCCTTCACCAATCCTTGTCAGACCAAATTCTGATCACCAAGTATTGCAAGAGGGATCTACTTTGGTGGATGCATTCTGAACAAATTCTCCTCATTTGCCCCTTTGTTCTTCCAGAGCCCACAGCCATAGTGACCACGGATGCCTCACAAATGGGGAAGGGGAGGCATTTTCTGGTCAAGAATGTCCAAGGCATTTGATCCTCCTTAGAGGCCAACTTGCATGTCAATGTCCTGGAGCTAAGAGTGGTGCTTCTAGTGTTGCAGGCCTTTCAAACAGTTCTTCATCAGGGGACAATTGCAATTCAAACAGACAATATGTCAGTAATTTGGTACATCAACAAGCAGGGAGGAACTAAGTCTTATCTTTTTATCGAGAAGCTCTCAAAGTGTGGCAGTGGGCGATGTCTTCCAACCGCTTTCTAATAGCAATGCATATTCCTGGGAGTTCCATTGTGATTGCAGACAAACTGAGCTGATGTATCCTCCAGCCTCACGAGTGGTTTCTCAAGCCAGAAGTGGGGGAAAAGATCTTCTGTCAATGGGATCAACCTTGCTGTGATCTGTTGCCTCCTCCTCCTCCTAAACAAGTGCAGCAATTACTTTGCCCTGATTCCCTCCAGGGAAGTCACTAAAAGATGCTGTCCTCCGCAAATGCCCCCCACCCGTCTCCTGCTCACCTTTTCCGATACCTCTAATTCCGAAATTCCTACAGAAAGCACTCAGGTTGAAAAGCATGGTAATCCTCATTGCCCCCTTTTGGAGTCGACAGAATTGGTCCCCCTTCCTTTGGCCTTATCTAATTCAATAACCCTGGATTCTGGACCTGTTTCCAGACCTTCTCTCCCATCCAGACAGACTTATTCACACAGATATTTTGAACCTCAAGCTGACAGCATGGTTTCTCTTAATTCCATTAGTTGTCAGGTGTATAAATATTTCTTCCCCAGTATGTCACATCCTTTTATCGTCTCATATTCCACTCGTAAACTGTACTCTAGCAAATGGAATAAATTTACCATATAGACTCATGAGAAACATACTGATACCAAATGGAAGAAATTTACCAGATGGGCCCATGAAAAATATACTGATCCCATTTCTGCTTCTGTAGAACATATTTTAGACTTTTTTAGCCTCACTTTTTTTGCTGGAGCTTCCTCTTCTACCATCAGATTACAATTTGCTGCAATTTCCATTTTCCACAATGGTTTGGAAGAACATTCTTTAGTCCCTAATATGCTTTGTACATCATTTTTAATAGGCACATTCTTGCTGAAACCCGACATTGCCTTGGGATCTAAACTTAGTGTTACAGGCCATTGTACATACTCCATTTGAACCCTCTGCATAATGTGATCTGAAGTTTTTTCTTGGTAGACACTGTTTTTGGTAGCTATAACCTCTGCCAGAAGGTTCTCAGAAATTTAGGCCTTGTCATGTAAACCTCATCTGATTTTCCACAAAGATAGAGTTTCTTTACGAACAGACCCCCTCCTTTCTACCCAAGGTAGTCTTAGAGTCTAACATCAGTCAAATTATTAATATACCGGTTTTCTTTCCAAACTTCTCCAACAAAAGGTGGATATTCCTTACAATTGCTAGATGTTCACAGACAATTACATTTTTATCTTCACAGAACAAAAGACATTTGAAAATATGACCAACTTTTTGTTTCCTGTTCCAGTACAAAGTTGGGTAAGCCAGTTATCAAGGTGACTTTGGCCAGATGGCTGAAAGACTGCATTTCATTTATCTAGGATGAGAACAAAATAGCTTTGCCTAGGCCCATGAAAGGCCACTCTACAAGATCTGTAGTTACATCAACAGTTTTTCAGTCTCAAGCTTCAATGGATGATATACGTGAAGCAGCTACTTGGGCTTCTCCCAGTACCTTTATTACTCATTCAAATTGGACTTGACCTCTAGGGGAAGAGCATCCTTTGGTTTAATGGTGTTCAGGAATATCCTTCCATGAATCCACTGAAGATCTTGGGAAGCTGCGGACTCTGGTCCATCTGTCAATGATAAAATGAAGATTTGACAACATCAGATAAAAAAGTTATGTACTTACCATAATGTTCCATCTGTGTTGTCCATCCTCATTTATCCTTGACTCCCCTCCCTCCATCTCCCGACCTTTAAAGATTTTTTTTTTTTGGTGGAGTAGATTATATATCCTTGACATATTTAATATATATCCTTCAATTATTGTCAGTTTTCAAGCATAGTAGATATGGCTTCTAGCTGGGCTTCCTTTTCCACTATCCATACTTTCGCTACAAACTCAATCTGAGGTAATTGTGAGAGAGGGATTGGGGTAGAGATGAGGCTCAAGAGTTTTTGGCTGGCGTGAGCTGTAATAACGGCCAAGTCACTTACAATATTGGAACTGGACCCATCTGTCAAGGGTAAATGAAGATGGATAACACAGATGGAACATTATGGTAAGTACATAACTTCTTTTTCTTCCCATCCCATTAGGTTCTATGGGAGAGGGAAAGAGAAATACAGGCCTTACCACCTTTGTTTCTGCCTCTTCATCAGCCCTGTTTATGGCACAAATGCTGACAAGGCTAGTGATTATCCTGTAGGCACTGAAATGGATGAATTCCTGTACCAGTATAGCTTCTGGCATTGACAAGGATTAATGTTGGATCAGTTAGTGTTGGGTGCCTCTTCAGCCCCTTGTGAAATAATTAGTTTGTTAGTTTTGATGTTGGTGCTGATGCACTTGGCTTTATTTTGTATGTCTTACTTTTTCATCCTTTGATCGCTTGTACTTGACGGCTCTACTGCTGGTCTTGGTGTTATAAGATCCCCCAGTATTGATGACTGGAGCTGGTTCTTCCTTCAGTGCCAATATTGTTAAGTCTTTTGTATCACTTAGGTTTAGTTCAGTCCTTCAACATCAATGTTTTGTGCATTAGACACAGTATTGATATCAACAGGGATAATGTTACAGATTTTTCTACATGGACCTTCTAAGCACCCTGCAAGATTCCCAACTTTGATCCAAAACCATCTTAAACCTTTCAGAGCTCCACACTAATGGTACAGAGGGCCAGAGGGCCAATGATAAGACACTGAAGTGCATTTGAATATGACTCTGGCTCTTTCTCAGAATGTTCTCCCTGAGTACCAGGAGAAAGAGGATGTACAATCGAAAGTATACTGCTTCCCCTTTGGAGTTCCCAGTACCAGGCATGGATACCAGAGATGAGAGAGATTCATCATTCCTCCCAAATGACCCCAGTGTCTGGAAGTTGCTTTAACTGGTGCAGAGTAAAGGGAAATGGCCAGTGCTTCCCCCTTATCTCCATAAGGTCTGGGTGCATGGAAGATGCCCATCATGCAGGAGGCCCTTCATTTACCTCTTTGGCTTCCTAGTTGGTTTCAGTTGTGGTCAATATGTTTGACCTTGTTATCAGAGAGACATAGAAAGGCCTTGATGATGTGGCACCATATCTAGAAGACTAGACAGGATACTCCGTTATCCTAAGAATTGAAACTGGTAGGTACAAAATCCTGTGATAGAATCTGTCATTGACCAGGGTCAATTATTCACAATGTCTTTTATATTTAGGCAATGGGTATAAAATAGAAAATAGTGAGCACTGTAGCATACTTAAACAATCTACAAAATTAAGAGAGCAGAACATTTAAAATTTTTGTTATAAATGAAAATGACTTGGATCACTGGAAAACTCTTAAAAGAAAATACATAATAGAACCAACAAAAATGAGGAAAAGCAAAACAACTAATCCAGAAAAAGGATGGGTCTGTGAAGGGAAAGGCTTCATCTCCATCGGATTCTGGTATTGCTGTACCTTCTGTTACATTTGAAGCCAACACTTATTTTGTATCAGTTGCCCAAAAACAGGAATATGAGTCTGGTTTCTTCTGTGCATGTTGATCCTCTGCCAAAGTCAGTGCTTATTAAATGTAAAGTAAAACAAGCACTTTACTTACATCAGAGCAAATTTTAAACATTCCAAACTTAACTCTGGGTCAGTGGAACCTGTAAGTACCAGATTGTCAAGAGCTCTTTCGATCCATTTTGACAAGGTGTTTATCATAAGATCACTGCTGCAGTAGCCTAGCCTGTATGGATTTTATCCTGCCTAGGATATAACAGCTTTAGGGCATCTTCCATGTACCCAGACCGTTGATAGCTCGAGATAGTGAAAATCAGCTATCTGGGGACCAAACCCCCTCAGAACGTCCTTGTCACTGAAGTGCTCTGCTCTTGTGGGCTTCATAGGATCAATGGATGGTTAGGATTCATCCATTGCTGGGCAGATAAGTTCCCTTCAGGGAGAACCTTTCATACATATTTCTTATTCTTAGCATTATGGTGAAATTTATGACAAAACTGTATTTTTTTAGGTTTTAACTTTTATGTGACTATCATGAGACAGTCTTGTCAGTTAATGTAGTTTGCCTTGTCAAAGTAATTTTACTGCAAACTTTTGTTTTAAACTTTTATAAAACCTTTTACTGCCTAGTTATTTTAGAGACTGTATCTAGAGTTAGGGCTAGTGTGTTTTGTGGTTGTTACCATGTTTTTGACTGCAAAGACTATATTTTTGTTGTTTACCTGCCACCGACTTTTTTAGGCATAGCTAACCACTTTTCAGGCATCTATAACAGCAGAACCATGGAACAATCTACCTGTTCTTCCCTCCTCCAGTTCCCAGAAAAATAAAAAAAATATTAGAATGATCTTGCCAACACAGCGGGCTTCTTCCTTGCCTTAGAAGCTGGTGGGTGACTCTGCAGTGCCCATTTTAGGTACCTCAGACAATGCATTTTCTTCCCTGAATTCCTGTGGTGTGGCCACCTTAGCCACTAAGGACTAAAGATTAGATATGTTCTCAGAGGCTGTTGGTATGTCCTTTATGGTTATGGAAAAAAACATTCTTGTTGGTCACTGAGGAGTTAGCAGAGTATGCTTCTATTTGTGGCTGGTCTAGAATGTTAGATTCCTGGGTTGGGGTTCATTCTTGCAGGATGCCCACTTTCAGGGAGTCTCCCAGAAAAAAAAGAACAGAAAATTAAACATTTGTCTTTCACAATATTAGTTTCATTTGACAATGAAGATTTATTGGGCTTTGCCTAGGGTAATTATAGGCTCTTAACCTCTAATCAATGTTTTGATGTTAAAAGAAAAAAAAACATTCTTCTCATTCTTTGGACTTCCAGTCTGAAGATCAAGGAATGTATTGGGAGGACACTTCCCCTGTTATTTTTACTCAAGTAACAGATTCTGATTCTGAAGAAAGTGTTTCTTCTGAATTTCCATCTGAAGAATTTTCTTTTTCTGAAACATTTCTTCAAATGAATCAGTTGTTTTAGTGGGGAACAAAGTGACATTGTAGTTGGAGTTGGCAGACTTTAAAGATTGTTACTAAATAATTATTTTTTTGAGTTATGATACAGATTCGGAAATGCCTAGACATAGTAAGGTCTTACTAAGTCTATTTATGATGGCTGCTAAAAAAAACACTTACTAGAAAATGGAAATCAAACTCTAAACCAACTTTACTAGAAGAAGTGAATATACTAACAGAGATAAAAACAACTGGAATTGGGATCTTTAGAAAGGGGTAGAAACAAATTACATAGAAAGAAATGGGAATTGTGGGAACAATACATGCAGAGAAAGAACAAGATTTAAAAGAAGGCCATATTTGAATGAGCTATGTAATGTTTGACTGACAATGACTGGATAGATTATAAGTGATGTATAATGTTTACAACTAAAATTATGTCAATATGGCTTGTTTTCATTTATATAATTGTATGATTGCCTATGTCATATGTGATAATTTAATAAAGATGTTTCTTGTTTAAAAAATGACATTCCAGTTTTATTTATTTATTTATTTTATTTTATTTATTGACATTTGGTGACTGGGAAAGTCCGACAGGGTCAGGAACCCATTTTCAACGGAGGCCCGGGGAGAAAAGCTCCATCTAAACAATTACAGACAGTAAAGATTAAACAATTATAACTAAGCATTACATTTGTGTCTAGATGAGATACAGACATTTACAGATTTGCAGAGTTAAGTGGACATACATTCTTTCTAGGACTAATACAAATTATATAAATGGATTACAATTTAAGGTACATTATTGATGGTTCAAAAAGCAGATCAATGAGATTTGTAGACATGATTAGTAAAGCAGATAAATTGTTAAATACAGTATTAGGCTTATAGTTGAAGAGGATAATGCTTGGTTAAGGTGGAGAGAGAGGAGGAAGAGAAAGATTATGCAGGTTAGTGATAGAAGTGAGGGAGATTGGAAGAGATGAGGGTTGAATAGGGAGGCTGATGTGAGAGTTTGATTCATGATATATAGAAGATAATTGTTGTGTGAGATAAGGTGGGGCAAGTAAAGTGATAGATATTCAGCAAGCTATGGGAGATGGTGTAGTGAGAGAGAGAGAGATTAGTTAAGAAGAGGACACTTGTGAATAAGATAGGGAGTTATAGAGGCAATAGTTCGAGAGGCTGGAAAGAAGGGATTAGAAGCAATAATATAGAAATTGGTTGCCATGATAGTATGATAGGGAATATTGGTTGCCAAGATAGTATGATGGAGAATATAGTAATGATGTAGGGAAGAACAGGGATGGAAGTGAAAGTCAAGGGAACTTGATTTTGGATGTTGGTCTTAGTTAAGATCACTAGCAAATGTGAGTGTTGAGATAGTGATTTTTTAATATAGGTTTATAAGTTTTAAAGGAATGTATGGCAGTGATGTTTGGAGGTAAGGTGTTCTATACCTTTACAATGGCATAGGAGTAGAGGCTGTGTACAGCTCTTTTGTTAGGTTTGTAAACATTTACTAGTTGTTTTTTTGTGGAACAGAGGTTTTGGCTGGGGTGTAAGGCTGTAAGATAGGTTTTCAGGCAGGGCAGCTCTCAGGTTTGTACATGATTTTATGCGCAAGAGATAGTTGTACAAAGTTAAGGTACTGGGGGAATTCTGTCCAGTTTAATTTGTTAAGGGCATGACATTGATGTGTGCGGTGTGATACATCAGTTGCAAATTTGGCAATTTTATGATAGCATAATTGCAGCTTGTACTTTAGGTATGTATGTAGGTTGGTAAAAATAGGGGCCCCATATTAGAGGCATGGAAGTAGGAAGGTATTGGCTAGAGTTTTTTGGTGGGGTTATCCATGAAATGTTTGTGTCTGTAGACTTTACCAGGTTTAAAGTGTGTTTTTTGATCATATTAAGTATATATTGTTCGAAGGTAAGTTTGACATCTATTGTAATACCCAATAATTTTGCCTGACTTACGAATTCAGTTTGAGTATTAGTTTTTGAATATATTTTGAAATCATATGAGAGTTGTTTTGTTGAGAATAATACAGTGGATATAAAAAGTTTACATACTCCTGTTAAAATGCCAGGTTTTTGTTGATATAAAAATGAGATCACGATAAATCATTTCAAAACTTTTCCCACCTTTAATGTGACCTATAACCTGTAGAATTCAATTGAAAACAAACAAATCTGTTAGGGGACAAATATAAAAAAATAAAAAAATGTACAATAAGCTGGTTGCATAGGTGTACACACCCTTAAACTAATACTTTGTTGAAGCACCTTTTGATTTAATTACAGCATTCAGTCTTCTTGGGTACACACCTGCCATCAATTAAAGAGACTCTGATTAAGAAGAGGGGAAAGGCATGCCCAAAGGCAGGAAGAGAGGAGGAAGGTTAGGAGTGTAGTACTGAGGGTAGGAACTTTGAATGCTGGCAGTATGACTGGTATAGGGAGAGAGCTAGCTGATATGCTGGAGAGAAGGAAAGTTGATATATTGTGCGTGCAAGAGACCAGATGGAAGGTAAGTAAGGGCAAGTGTATAGGAGGCAGGTTCAAATTGTTCTCTCATGGTTTGGATGGCAAAAGAAATGGGGTAGGGGTTATCCTAACTGAACAGTATGCCAAGAGTGTTTTGGAGGTGAAGAGAGTGTCTGATAGAGTGATGTTTATGAAGCTTGAAATTGATGGTGTAATGATGAATGTTGTTAGTGCATATGCTCCACAAGTTGGGTGTGCGATGGATGAGAAAGAAAAATTTTGGAGTAAGTTGGATGAAGTGGTGGTGAGTGTACCCAAGGTTGAGAGACTAGTGATTGGAGCAGACTTCAATGGGCATGTTGGTGAAGTGAACAGAGGGGATGAGGAAGTGATGGGTAGGTATGTTGTTAAGGAGAGGAATGCAGAAGGTCAGATGATTGTGGATTTTGCGAAAAGGATGGACATGGCTGTGGTGAATATATATTTTAAGAAGAGGGAGGAGCATAGGGTGACGTACAAGAATGGAGGAAGATGCACACAGGTGGATTATATCCTATGTAGGAGGGCCAGTCTGAATGAGATTGGAGACTGTAAAGTGGTGACTGGGGAAAGTGTAGTTAAGCAGCATAGAATGGCGGTCTGCAGGATTATGTTGGTGATCAAGAAGAGGAGGAGGAGTGTGAAAGCAGTGCCAACGATTAAATGGTGGAAGTTACAAAAGGGTGATTGTGAGGTGGAGTTCAGGGTAGAGTTATGACAGGCACTGGGAGGCAATGAAGAGTTACCGAATAGCTGGGTAACTATAGCAGAGCTAGTAAGGGAAACTGCTAGGAAGGTGCTTGGTGTGACATCTGGACAGAGGAAGGAGGACAAGGAGACATGGTGGTGGAATGAGGAAGTACAAGAGAGTATACAGAGGAGGAGGCTGGTGAAGAAGAAGTGGGATTGTCAAAGAGATGAAGAAAGTAGACATGAGTGTAAGGAGATGAGGCGCATGGCAAAGAGAGAGGTGGTGAAGGCTAAGGATAAGGCATATAGAGAATTGTATGAGAGATTGGACACTAAAGAGGGAGAAAAGGACCTGTACTGATTGGCTAGACAGAGGGACAGAGCTGGGAAAGATGTGCAGCAGGTAAGGGTGATAAAGGACAGTGAGGGAAACATACTCACAAGTTAGGAGAGTGTGTTGAGTAGATGGAAAGAGTATTTTGAAGGGCTGATGAATGAAGAGAATGAGAGAGAGAGAAGGCCGGATGATGTGGGGATAGTGAAGCAGATTAGCAAGGAGGAAGTAAGGACAGCTATGAAGAGGATGAAGAATGGAAAGGCTGTTGGCCCAGATGACATACCAGTGGAAGCATGGAGGTGCTTAGGAGAAATGGCAGTGGAATTTTTAACCAGATTGTTTAATGAAATTTTGGAAAGTCAGAGGATGCCTGATGAGTGGAGAAAAAGTGTTTTGGTACTTATCTTTAAGAATAAGGGTGATGTGCAGAGCTGCAGTAACTACAGAGGGATAAAATTGATCAGTCACAGCTTGAAGTTATGGGAAAGAGTAGTGGAAGCTAGGTTAAGAAGGGAGGTGATGATTAGTGATCAGCAGTATGGTTTAATGCCAGGAAAGAGCACTACAGATGCAATATTTGCTCTGAGAGTGTTGTTGGAGAAATACAGAGAAGGTCAGAAGGAGTTGCATTGTGTCTTTGTGGACTTAGAGAAAGCATATGACAGGGTGCCTAGAGAGGAGTTGTGGTATTGTATGAGGAAGGCGGGAGTGGCAGAGAAGTATATAAGAGTGGTACAGGATATGTACAAGGGTAGTGTGACATTGGTGAGGACTGCAGTGGGAGTGACAGATACGTTTAAGGTGGAGGTGGGTTTACATCAAGGATCAGCTCTCAGCCCTTTCTTATTTGCAGTGGTGATGCACAGGATGACAGATGAGATTAGACAGGAGGCCCCATGGACTATGATGTTTGCAGATGACATTGTGATATGTAGTGAGAGTAGGGACCAGGTTGAGGAGACCCTGGAGAGGTGGAGATATGCTTTAGAGAGGAGAGGAATGAAGGTCAGCAGGGCTAAAACAGAATATATGTGTGTAAATGAGAGGGAGGGTAGAGGAATGGTGAGGATTCAGGGAGTAGAGTTGGTAAAGGTGGATGAGTTTAAGTACTTGGGATCAACAGTTCAGAGTAATGGTGAGTGTGGAAGAGAGGTGAAGAAGAGAGTACAGGCAGGGTGGAATGGGTGGAGAAGAGTGTCAGGAGTGATTTGTGACAAACACGGGTACCAATAAGAGTAAAAGGGAAGGTCTACAAGAGGGTAGTGAGACCAGCTATGTTATATGAGTTGGAGACGGTATCATTGTCGAAAAGGCAGAAGTCAGAGCTGGATGTGGCAGAGTTAAAGATATTAAGATTTGCACTGGGTATGACTAGGATGGACATGATTAGGAATCAGTATATTAGAGGGTCAGCTCAGGTTGGACAGTTTGGAGACAAAGCAAGAGAGGCGAGATTGCGTTGGTTTGGACATGTGCTGAGGAGGGATGCTGGGTATATTGGGAAAAGGATGCTAAGGATGGAGCTGCCAGGTAAGAGGAAAAGAGGAAGGCCTAAGATGAGGTTTATGGATGTGGTGAGAGAGGACATGCAGGCGGTTAGTGTGAAAGAGCATGATGCAGAGGACAGGAAGAAATGGAAACAGATGATCCGCTGTGGCGACCCCTAACGGGAACAGCCGAAAGAAGATGATGATGATTAACCCCAAATAAAGTTCAGCTGTCCTAGTAGGATTTTCCTGACATGTACTCAGTTGCCTACTACAGCAAAAGCCATGGTTTGCAGAGAGCTTGCAAAAGCATCAAAAGTATCTCATTGTTGAAAGGCATCAATCAGGAGAAGGGTACAAAAAATTTCCACGACATTGGCTATGCCATGGAACACAGTGAAGACAATCATCAAAAAGTGGACAAAATATGGGACAACAGTGACATTGCAAAGAACTGGACATCCCTCCAAAACTGATGAAAAGACAAGACAAAACTGGTCAGGGAGGCTGCCCAGAGACCTGCAGCAACACTGAAGGAGCTGCAGTAATTTCTGGCAAGTACTGACTGTGTACTAGATGTGACAACAATCTCCTTTATTCTCCATATGTCTGGGCTATGGGTTAGGGTTGCAAGACGGAAGCCTTTTCTTACACAGAAAAACATCCGGACCAGCTAAAATTTGCAAAACAGTACATCATCTCCCAAAAGCATGTGGGAAATGTGTTATGGTCTGATGAGATCAAGCTTGAACTTTGTGGCCACAATTCCAAAAGGTACGTTTTGGTGCAAAAACAACACTTCTCATCACCAAAAGAACAACACCCCCATGGTGAAGCACGGTGGTGGCAGTATCATGCTTTGGGGTTGCTTTTCTTCAGCTGGAACTGGGGCTTTAGTCAAGGTGGAGGGAATTATGAACAGTTCCAAATACCAGTCACTTTTGGCCCAAAACCTTCAGGTGTCTGCTAGAAAGATGAAGAGGAATTTCACCTATCAACATGACAATGACCCCAAGAATACATCAAAATCAACAAAAGAATGGCTTCATCAGAAGAAAATTAGTTTTGGAATGGCCCAGCCAGAGAACAGACCTAAATCCAATAGAAAATCTGTGACGTGACCTGAAGAGAGCTGTGCACAAGAGATGTCCTTGTAATTTGACAGATTTGGAGCGCTTTTGCAAGGAAGAGTGAGCAAATATTGCCAAGTCAAGATGTGCCATGCTGATAGACACCTACTCAAGAAGACTGAATGCTGTAATTAAATCAAAAAGTGCTTCAACAAAGTATTAGTTTAAGGGTGTGCACGCTTATGCAACCAGCTTATTGTATGTTTTTTATTTTTTATATTTTTCCCCTAACAGATGTGTTTGTTTTTCCATTGAGTTGTACAGGTTATAGGTCACATTAAAGGTGGGAAAAGTTTTGAAATTATTTATTGTGGTCTCAGTTTTTATATCACAAAAACCTGGCATTTTAACAGGGGTGTGTAAACTTTTTATATCCACTGTAGCTTGGTTTTGTTTGGGTTGAGTAGTAATTGTGCATCATTTAGCCAGGTTTCAATAGAGGTAAAGGCGTCTTTTGTAATTTTTAAGAGATGTTAAGGGTTATTGGAGGAGGAGATAATAGTCGAGTCATTGGCTTATTGAACAATTGTAGTTTGAAGGGAGGCAGTGTGAAGGTTATTAATGAATATATTGAAAAGCAAGAGACCATTAATAGATCTTTGAGGGACTCCTGTACTATTAATCTGGTAATTGGATAGACTAGTTTGCCATCTAACACATTGTTGTCTATTAGAAAGGTAATTGGAGAACCATTTTTGGACAGATTTTGAACATCCTAGGATAGAAAGTTGTTATATATGTTTATGGTGTGACACTGTATCAAAAGCCTGTGATAAATCTAGTAGGATGACTGATGTTAATTGACCAGTTTCCATAGCTTTATTTACGGTATCTGTAAAGGATAGTAGTGCTGTTGTAGTACTATATACTGGCAGAAAACCATAAAGGGTTGGTGCAAGGAGGTTGTTGTCAGAAAGAAATTTAATAAGTTGTATGTGTATACACTTTTCAATAAGCTTAAATAAAGGTGAGAGAATGGAAATGGGTCTGTAATTTGATAGTCTGTCCTCCTTTGTGTAAGGGAATTATGATTGATTTTTTTTCCAGAATTTGGTGATGTTAGATTCTGAGATGCCTCTATTAATTAAAATGCTGACTGGGTAGGCTATTGCCTCAAAGGCAAGTTTTAAATATTCTGATGGAAGATTTTCAGCCGAGAGGGTGCAAGGTCTTAGTTTGTTAAGAACTTTATGCATTAGTAAGGTAGGTACAGATTGTAGAGAGAAAGTGGTTGGTGTAGGGCTGGCTGTAGAGGTTTGATGGAGAGGTGTGTTGTATACCCTGGGGTTAGCATCCACTGAATTAGACTGGATTAGGTTTTCCATATGGCTAGAGTTTGTGTTAGGTGTGGGGCTATTTATGAGTTTGGGTATACTGTCAATGAAGTGAGATTTTTAACATGTTAGTTATTTGAGATGGAACCTTGTCTGGGGCAGGAGATGGGGTTTGTGTGGCTCCAGGAGTAAGGAGTGTTGAAATAGACTTCCAGAATTTTCTAGGGTTATTAGTTTGGCAGGATAATAGTTGATAAATGTAATTTTGTTTGTTGGCAATTACTAGTTTTTTGGCCTTATTGCATAGCTGCTTGTATTTCAAATGGTTGGCTTCATTTTTATTTTGTGCCATTCTTTCCAGGCTCTGTCTCTGGTTAATAGAACTCGTTTTGTAGATTTTGTAAGCCTGAGTACATGGTTTATTTTTGTCCTTTTGGTTCTAAGAGGAGCTAAGCTACTAAGAGTGTCTAGGAAGTCTGTTGAAGTGAGTTATAGCATCTTCCAGCGCTAGTGTTTTTAATGTGGCCCAGTTTATAGCTTTTACCATAGTATTACATAGTTGCTGATTGAATTTGGTTAAGTTTCTTGAAGTTTTATAGTTGTGGGGTTTAGTCTCATGAGGAAGAGTTCTATAGGTATATACTGGTAAGTGATCACTTAGGGTATTTGAAAGAGTGTTTAAAATGGAGTATTTTTTTGGGATCATTTACTAGGATCCAGTCTAAGGTTGCAACTAGCTGACTGTTATTTTGCATTCTGGTAGGACTGGTGATACGTTGAGTAAAGACATGTAGGTATATACTATTTGCTGGAGAATCAGTGATTAGATTTTTGCTAGTTAATATTTGTGTCACCCATAATTATGGTTTCATTTGTGATATTACCTGTAGTCTGGGAAAAGAAAATCTTCCAGAGTTGGGATGCTATGACCAGGGGGCATATAGTCTACCTCAATGCAGATTTATTTGGAGTTGTGTATTTGCATGGACGCTAGGAGAAGTTCTGCATTTTCAAAGGATGGAACAGTTTGGAGAGGGGGGTTATTGCTAAGGAGTTACAATAAATTAGTACTACATCACCTGCTTTATTTTAGAAGTTCTGTCATTTCTTATAATACTATATCCAGGAGGTACCATTTCAGTGTCTTGAATATGTGGCTTTGGCCAGGTTACAGTAACTGCTACTTTGTCTGGGGAATAGTGCGTCAGCCATGAGTGAAATTCAGTGATTTTAACTGCATATAGTATGTATATTTAATGTTTTTGCAGCAAATTTTTAGAGGTGGAAGACTGATAGGAGTTGGTTGGCTGTGTAGGTCCAGGATTGGGATGAATTTCTCCACATTGGGAAAGTTTGAGGAGATGAGTTAAGAGGTGATAAAGAAAGCTAGTTTTATTAGTGTGCCTGTAGAGTGTGAGCAGTACTAATTTGGTTTTGGTAGTTATAGGAAGCAAGTGGATTTTAGTTAGGTGAGTATTATTATGTTCAAATAGAGAGGATATTATATCAGAGAAGCTATCATTGTGGATATGAATTGGTAAGGCCTGGGTAGATGTTTTTTATAGGCGCAGGTGTTAATGTGTATGAAACAGAGGTGACTTGTGATAGTATGCCTAATGAGGCAAAATAACATATGATTCATGTGTGTTAAGGATAATATCCAGAGGTGATACAATTCTCTTTTTCCTCCCACCATAGAAAAAGAAGAAAGTCCCAATGTTCTACCCAATCAGTAGGACTTAGCAGCCCTAGAAATTTCAAAGCTGCTAGAAAAAATCAGTAATCCAACCAGTCCCTTAAGACTAGTTAGAATCTGGAGAGTATTTCAGTTTTTTTAGTGCCCAAGAAAACTGAGGAGATAGACCCAGCTCGGATCACAGTCACTTAAAACAGTTTGTGAAACAGGCAAAATTCTGGATGGTCAAAGTTCAGTCCATTTTCCTGTTCTGAAGCAGGATGATTGGATGTACTCTGTAGATCTCCAGGATGCCTACTATCACTCCAAAATGGTGAAGTACTCCAAGAGGTAGGTTCCTACACTTTCAGCTGGGAGTCAATCTTTTCCAATTCAGAGCTCTGCCATTCGGTCTCACCACAGCCCCCAAAGTGTTCACCAAAATCATGGCAGTAATAGTGGTACACCTGTGCCTATTGGGGTTCCATATCTTCCCGTATGTAGACGATTGGCTTATCACTGCCCCCACCAAGCATCTACTGCTTATGTGCTGGGACCATAAACCCCATTTGTTTCTGAACTTAGGAGTTTCAGTAAGCCTACAGAAGTGTCAACTGACTCCAACTCAATCTGTAGAGTTCATAGGATGCTGTCTAAACACCAAACTTCAGTTAGTCAGCCTTCATTGTTCCAGGGTCCAGTCACTCTATATGACAGCGCTTAAAGTCACCCAAAACCATCAGCATGATTAATCCTATGTCTCTTGGGTCTAATGACATCTATGATTCTTATGGCCCCTTTAGCAAGATTTTTCATGACTATGCTGCAATGCACTTTAGCAGTATAGTGATCTCAATCCACTGTCCATCTACATGCAAAACTTCAGATTATGCAAGTCTGCAAAAACCACATTGCTTGATGGATAACATCTCCATCTATGACCAAGGACTGTCTTTCTAGACAGATACATCAACAGCAACATTGACCACAGACACATCCTTCTAGAGTGGTGGAGACATTTCAAAGGGAAGATGGTCCAAGGTACATGGCTTAACAACAGAAGCCAATCTTCACATCAGTATATTGGAGCTGAGGGAGGTTCTGCTAGCACTGCAGGCATTTCAGGACATTCTCCCCAAGGGTGTGATATCCATACAGACAGACAACATGACTGTATGGTACTTCACCAAAGAAGGAGGAACTCATTCGTAACCTGTCAGGAAGCCATGAGGGTTTGATAGTGGATGATGATGTAATTTCTGATAGTGATGCACATCCCGGGGACTTGCAATGTACTTGTGGACGAAGCAGGGCAGTACTAATGCCTCATGAGTGGTCTTCAATCCTACAGTGACACAAGCAATTTTCAGTTACTGGGGCCAATGTTGCTGTGACCTATTTGTCTCCTAACTAGACAACAAATGCAGCAGGTACTTTGCCCTGATCTCCCCACAGGGAGAGTCACTGAGGGATGCTTGGGTCCACAATTCGGCCTTGGGTCTCCTGTATACTTTTCCCCCTTTACCCCTAATGAACAAGTTCCTACAGAAAGCAAGACATTGCAAATTCAGGGTTTTCCTGATTGCTCCCTTTTGGCCCTGTCAGACTTGGTTTCTCTTCCTATGGCTTCTTCTTGTGCATCCTTCATGGACGTTTGATCAGTATCCAGATCTGCTGTCTCATCTGTCTGAACTGCCTCCTCCAGATCAGAAATCCATGAGGCTAACCCCATGGTTCCTCCAGTTTTAACCCTAGCAAGAGATGCCAGCCTTCCTTTTACAGTACTCAGTATTCTTTCTACTTCACAGAAACCATCTACTAGGAACATTTTTCACAGTAAATGGAAGAGATTTTCAGTTTGGGCCTCTTCCAAAAATCTAGACCCCCTTTTCAGCACCAGTTCCTTCAATACATGAATTTTTATCTGATCTCTTTGACAAAAGCTCAAGTTTTGCACATATAATCATTCATTTGCCAGCTATTTCCAGTTTTCATGTTGGAGGTCAAAATATGTCGACTGCATCCCTTAAGATATCAAAAGCCTTTCTTAAGGGTACATTTCTGTTGAGACCTCCCATTAGAAACCCAGCACCTCCATGGGACATCACCATTCTGTTACAAGTTCGCTAACTTGCCCTCCACTTGAGTCTGCTAATACAGTAGATTTAAACATTTTTACATGGAAAACCATTTTTCTAGTTGCAGTAACATCCGCCAGATGAATCTCAGAACTGAAAGCCCTTTCATTAAAACCCCCATATCTGTTTTTTCATGACAGGGTTTCCCCTTAGAACTAATGCAGGTCTTTGGTGCAGGCTGGAGAAGTTGTTTGACCGCAACTGAGCTACAAAATATAAGTATTTTTTGATTATTTTAACAGATTACTGTTTTTATAATTTAATATATATAAAGCACTTTGTCTATTCAGAATCTTCAGAAATCTTTTTCTGTTTAAAAACTTTCATAGCTTGTTGTCTTAGGCTATTGTATAAACTGAAACATTTACTCTGTGTAATTATCTCTTGGCTAGTGGGGGCTGGTTCTTTTGTGTTCTTGTAAAAAAAAGTTGTGTTTCTGGTCTTTGGTGCAGGCTGGAGAAGTTGTTTGACCGCAACTGAGCTACAAAATATAAGTATTTTTGATTATTTTAACAGATTACTGTTTTTATAATTTAATATATATAAAGCACTTTGTCTATTCAGAATCTTCAGAAATCTTTTTCTGTTTAAAAACTTTCATAGCTTGTTGTCTTAGGCTATTGTATAAACTGAAACATTTACTCTGTGTAATTATCTCTTGGCTAGTGGGGGCTGGTTCTTTTGTGTTCTTGTAAAAAAAAAAGTTGTGTTTCTGGTCTTTGGTGCAGGCTGGAGAAGTTGTTTGACCGCAACTGAGCTACAAAATATAAGTATTTTTTGATTATTTTAACAGATTACTGTTTTATAATTTAATATATATAAAGCACTTTGTCTATTCAGAATCTTCAGAAATCTTTTTCTGTTTAAAAACTTTCATAGCTTGTTGTCTTAGGCTATTGTATAAACTGAAACATTTACTCTGTGTAATTATCTCTTGGCTAGTGGGGGCTGGTTCTTTTGTGTTCTTGTAAAAAAA
Organism: Protopterus annectens; assembly: GCF_019279795.1. NCBI lineage: Eukaryota > Metazoa > Chordata > Ceratodontiformes > Protopteridae > Protopterus > Protopterus annectens. Next base: position 1,943,088,148 of record NC_056731.1, read on the forward strand.
AAAAGTTGTGTTTCTGGTCTTTGGTGCAGGCTGGAGAAGTTGTTTGACCGCAACTGAGCTACAAAATATAAGTATTTTTTGATTATTTTAACAGATTACTGTTTTTATAATTTAATATATATAAAGCACTTTGTCTATTCAGAATCTTCAGAAATCTTTTTCTGTTTAAAAACTTTCATAGCTTGTTGTCTTAGGCTATTTTGTCCCACCCTCCCTCCCTGTTGGTGTCTTGCTCTTATACTTGGTGGCTTTGCAGTTGCCCGCCCCTACTGTGACACACCTCCCAGTCTAGTGTCATTAGCTCATTCTTCTTAATACAGAGAGAACATTTGATAAGGCCTTCTGTTCCTCCTTTTTACCTTTTCAAAAGTAAAACAAAACTTTTTTTCTTCTTCGCCTGAACCTTCTTGTGTTCTGACTGTCCTTCTCAAACATATTGGAAATATACAGTATATTTCAGAGCATTTGTTATAACTGTATTTGCTATAACTGATTTAAGTATTTTTTCTGGCTTTTGAATATTTACTGCTTAGCGACTGCATCTTAGCCTGTTTATACAGCTCTGCATTCTATTTAAACTGTTTTTGTGTTGATTAACTGTTTTGCACTCTTAAAAAGTTATTTGTTGCTTAATTTTACCTGTAGGCTAACACACTCAAGTGTGCTAGCCACTTAAAAGCATTTATAGCATTTACTGTCTGTTTTTTTCCTTGTCTCTGTAAAAAAAAAAAAAAAAAAAAAATCTCTTGTTTTCCCACCTTACTGAACTAGAGTAGTCCAGTTTCAGAGTTGCTGATCCCTGGGCTTTGTTTTTAGTTCCTGTTACTGATCCATTGCCTTATTAGGAAGGAGGGAAGTTTCTTTGCTTACCAGTGGGAGTGGGAAGCACTGAGCAGCCTTTTGTCCGAATTGGTGAAGTTTCAGCCAGAAACTAGTAGTCTATTGGTCGTTTTGGGCCAATTCCTAGCTCCTTTCAGCCCCTGCTATAAAACACGCTAAACACGTGTTTTCCAGCTTGTACCAACTCTGCACAGATCCTCGTGGTGGCCTGCAGAGTGATCCAAGCAACAGAGAGCTAAAAGAGTGACTTTCTACCAGATATAAGTATTTTTGTGGCTTTCCCACTGTTATTAAGCTAGCAACTGCATTTCGCCTGTTTTACTGCTACTTTAAGTGATTTCTGCATTTTACACTGTTTATTGCACTTTAAGTTACTAATTGTTGCAAATTGTTTCTGTAGGCTACACACTAAAGTCGCTAGCCGATTTACAGCATTTATAGCATTTACTGTCTGTTTTTTCCTTATCTCTGTAATAAAACAAAAATCTCTTGTTTTCCCACTTTACTGAACTAGAGTAGTCCAGTTTCAGAGTTGCTGATCCCTGGGCTTTGTTTTTAGTTCCTGTTACTGATCCATTGCCTTATTAGGAAGGAGGGAAGTTTCTTTGCTTACCAGTGGGAGTGGGAAGCACTGAGCGCTTTTGTCCGATTTGGTGAAGTTTCAGCCAGAAACTAGTAGTCCATTGGTCGTTTTGGGCCAATTCCTAGCTCCCTTAAGACCCTGCTATAAAACACGCTAAACTGTACTGCTGATCTAACCAGCATATCCTATAACTGAAAAGTTCATCTCTGCTTGATTCCCAAGTAGACTATTCTCTATCTGTAAAGCCTAGCACTTACTCCTACAGTACTTGCACCTTGATAAAGCACTCTTATTATAGATAGTACCCCACCAGCCCAAAACCCACTTCCCGGAGTCCTTTGAAAGTTCTTTATCTACTACTTCTAGTATGTCGAGGATCAGTTGCTAGTGTCCTCTCCAGCTCAACTGGTGAACCTGGGAATATTGAGGCAATGTTACAATTGCCTCATGTACACAGACAATCCTCTCCTTCTCCCACAAAACACAAATACATGCGAGAGATGCAACTATACGGCCAAACTGGAGGCTGAGCTCTCTCAACATAGGACTGGCAAGACCAGACAGGAGGAGAAGGCAACCACACACAATACATACCCAGTCACACATGGTACCATCACAACTTCAAATCATACACATACTCACACAAAGACATACTCGGAGGCTCTGGTCAAAAATTTACCAAAACAGCAGAGGCCACCAAAGCAGACACCCAAACAACTACCACCTCACGACCCAACACATGCAACACATAGACCACACAGTCAGAGTGTCAAACAGTCACAGCCCTTAAGGCCAAACAAAATGCCAGACACACTTGTCATTGGTGATTCCATAGTCAGGCACACTGGCGTCCCGCTCACCAGACTGAGTAAGGAGAAGGTCACAGTAAGCTGCCTGTCGGGCGCTAGAATCCGCCACATAAGGCAAGCACGCAGGTCTCTCAACAGCAGGTACAAGTGCGACTCAGTCATTGTCCACGCTGGTGTCAACGACCTGAGACGTACCTCCTTGGACTACATGAAAAGGGACGTCGAGGAGCTCTCTGATTATGTAGCCCAGGCAGGTATGACCCTGACCTTGAGCAGTATCCTACCTTCACCTAGAATGATGCCACAATACAGTGATAAGATGATCAGCTTTAATAATTGGCTTAAATTCTGGTGTCATTCAAAGGGGATCCAATGTCTGTCTGCCTGGGATGACATGCTGGACAAGCCACGCTGCTTCGCAAGGGACGGCTTGCACCTGTCACCCTGGGCTTCCGGATATTGGCAAAGGCTCTTGCCACCCCCATAGTGCCTTTTTAGGCAAGGCTCAAATTCTAAACCTACCACCCTAGAACACCAAAAAGGAAAAAAACTAAGGGTAATGCTGCTCAATGCCAGAAGTCTCAATCTCAAGATGCACGCACTCGAGGCCCTTCTCAATATGGAGAACATCGATGTCTGTGCTGTGACAGAAACCTGGTTCAAGGCTCCTGAGAGCACCCCAGCACTAACAGGTTTCACCTCATATCATACGTTCCAGCCCCAAAATCCGGACAACACCAAGAAAGGAGGGGGGGTGTCCATATTCATAAAGGACACCCACACCTCAAGGTTGGTGGCAACGCACGATGCATCGGAGACCATCCAGGTGCAATTAACCATAGGCAAGACTGCTCTGCAATTTGTAGCATGTTACAGGCCACCCTCTCAAACTCAGGAACCTCACATGGCCTTCCTGAAAACATTGGAGGGATAAATGTATCTCCAAACACCATCATACTAGGTGACTTCAACTACCCTAATATAGACTGGGAACACTACTCAAGCCCGAACACTCTAACCCAAAGATTCCTGGAGTTCATAAACTCAAATGCCATGGAACAACTAGTCACCATCCCCACAAGAGGTGAAAACATACTTGATCTCATCATCACGAACATGGGATCAAAATGTTCAACACCGGAAGTATACCCCTCACTGGTGAGATCAGATCATAAACTAATCTCGCTGGAGGTCCTCATCCCGCCCCCACCTGAAACAAAAAAGACCACAGTGAAAAACTTCTCAAAAGCCGATTTCACACTTCTAAAAACTAGTGTGGTCTCCTTTAAGGCCCCTGAGCCAGTGGTAAACATTACTCAAACCGCTGAATCACTTACAAATGCCTTCTACCAGCACCTACAGGACTGCATGGATCAGGCAATCCCAAACAAAACTAAGACTCTCTGTACCAAAGGCAAGCGTCCAGTCTGGTGGACCCCAGCCATAAACAGGCTCTACAACAAAAGGAGGAAGCTACTACAAGATAGAGCAAAATCCTTGAAAGGTATGACACCTTTGATCATTATAAGTAAAAAACTAAGAGCTCTCATAAAATCATCCAAGGCAAATTTTGAGAGAAAAATCGCCAAGGACTCTAAAGACAATCATAAGGCCTTCTTTAGCTATGTTAGAAACCTAGGAGGAAACTCCCAGATATGCTCAGAATTAGCTCAAAATGATGTGAAAATTACTGAACCTACACACATTGCTAACATACTGGCTGACAGGTTCAGTGCAAACTTCTCCCGCTCCCCCGCCAAAGGAGAGATATCTATTCCAGAGGATTGTAGCCCCCAAACATCTCCAACGCCCAGGTGAGAACTGCCCTCACTAAGGCAAAAACACAGCATCCATGGGACGGATGGTGTCCCCGGCTGTGTGCTTCATGAACTCAACGAGGAATTAAACCCACAGTTAGGACAGCTGTTTAATCTTAGCCTCACCTCAGGATACGTACCCAAGGAGTGGCGCACGGCGACTGTGGTCCCACTTCATAAGGGCGGTGCCTCCACAGACCCTGGAAATTACCGCCCCATTAGCTTGACAAGCCTTATCTGCAAAGCCATGGAGAGGATCATAATGGAACTCATAAATAAAGACATAGGGAACTTGCAGACTTTGGATCCAACCCAGTTTGGCTTTGTCAAAGGCAGATCCTGCCTCTTAAACTTGGTTGACTTTTTCGAGACAGTCACCAAGGCCATTGATGAGGAAAGGCAGTCCATACAGCCTACCTTGACCTGGCAAAGGCCTTGACACAATACCCCACTCAGGTATCATCGAAAAACTCATCAGCTTGAATGTAAACCCATACATCACAAGATGGGTTGCAAACTGGCTAAGCGACAGAACCCACAGGGTCAGAGTTGCTGGAGCCATGTCAGACTCAAAGCCTGTCACAAGTGGTGTCCCACAGGGCTCAGTCCTGGGTCCACTCTTGTTCGGCATCTACTTTTCTGAAGTACAAGCAAACACAGGAGGGTTATGGCTGACAAAGTTTGCAGATGACTGCAAACTTGGCGCCATAGTCGAAAACACATCTGACACAGATATCCTCCAGAAGGGCCTCACAGAAACGGATAACTGGTGCCAGAGCCATGGCCTGAAGTTAAACGCCAAAAAATGCATAGTCATACCCTTCGGGAAAAACAAGGTTACCCCTAGCTACCATATAGGTGACAATCCACTGAGCACAGAAAAAGTCATCAGGGATCTGGGGACCCAAGTTGACAGTAGTCTTTCGTTTGATACTCATGTTGCTAAAGTAGTTAGGAAAACCTTCTATATCGCCCACCTGATCATGAAGGGATTCACATCTAGATCAAGGGAGGTCATCGTCCCCTGTACTCATCACTCATTAGACCTATGATTGAGTACAATGCCCGTTCGGAATGTATCTGACCAGACACCTGATGCAGCTTGAAAGGCCCCAAAAGTTCCTCACCAAAAGGATAAAGGGTCTCAAAAATATGTCTTATGCTGCCCGACTGAAAGAACTCCAGCTTTATTCAGTCTCATACCGCTTGCTCAGAGGTGACCTGTGCCTGACATATAAGGCCATGTCAAACCCAGATTTGATGAATATGCTTCACCTCAAAAATCTAGATCCCTCAGAACCACAAGGGCGGGAGACTTAAACCTTGACACGGTTATAAATAGAACGTGCTGGAGGGACAGATTCATCACCCAGAGACTCCCTATGCTGTGGAACAAAATCCCGGTACATGTGAGGCAGAGCACCTCGCTGGCCTTGTTCAAGAGGAATCTTGACCAATGGATGGGAGATCGCAGATATACCCCAGGGATTACTTCAGTGTCACTGCTTGACAGAGGCACAGAAAAATGATAGGCATAGTTTTTATTCAAACTAAAGGGGTGGCGAAAGCCACATAACTATGGGCTAGGCTTATAAATGCCCTTGGGCAGATAGCCTAGTACGAACCTATGAACCTATGAACCTATTTCTAAGGTGCTATCCAGTACTAATTTAAATCAGTCTGTACATCTTGCTTTCTTTCCAAGATACTCAAACAAAGGAGAATATCTCTTACATTTGCTAGATGTTCTCAGACAAGTCACATTCTATATTCACAAGACAAAGGACTTCAGAAAGGATGATCAATTATTCCTTTCCTTTGCCAGGCCAAAATTAGGGAAAGTAGTTTCTAAACTGACCCTATTCAGATGGCTGTCAGTTTGTGTTTCCTTTGTATGTCATAGAAAAAAATCTGCCTTTAGCAAGTAAGCCTAAGACACATTCAACAAGAGCATTTTCTACTTCTACAGCCTTCAATAGAATATTGTTAATTAATGATATTTGTGCAGCAGCCACAAGGGTAACTATATACCTTTGTGTCCCACTACAGGCAGGACACACAATCAAGATCATGGTTATCTTTTGGCTCCACCATTCTCAGGAATGCCCTTCCCTGATACCACCCAGTTTGACAGCTTGGTATTCTGTCCCATGTGCTTGAAGGATTAAAATAGACATCTTTAGGTATGAATTTTATGCACTTACCATAACATTAGATCCATGTTGTCTGATTTTTGTTCCCTTCAAACTCCCTCCCTCATAACTCTCATGCAGATTGTCACCTATGGCTTCTAGATGACTGAGTGGAGGTTACTCCCTGTCTGCGCACAGTCTTACTAGACTTATATACATTCTATCGACAGTTGCAGACTGGAAAGTTTGATTTCTCTCGGCCAAGGTTTCTTCCCTTTCCCTCTTTCCCTAGGTAAATTCAGACATGCATAACACCCCAGTGGCACGAGTGTGCAGTTAGAACTTGACTGATTGAAGACTACAGGAACAGGGCTAAGTTTTGAGATTTTTTTACTGGTTAATTGGGTAATTTGTTTAAAAGCCTTTTCTGATTGCTTGTAGTCATCTAAAGCTGTTTAAAGTATATTTTGTACTGTTTGTAGTCGTTTAAAGTTGTTTTAAGTGTATTTTTTACTGTTTTTGCCTTATCTTTTCAAAAAAAATGTTTTTTCCTTGTTTCCCACCTTTCTAAGCTAGTATAGTCCAGTATGCAGGCTAGTGCTGAATTCAGGGCTGTGTTACAATTTTCTGATTTGCCCATACCTTACTTGTATATAAGGAGGTTTCTTTGTTTACCTGTGAGAGAGGGAGCTTTGAGCAGCCATCTTTCCCTGGAGGAGTGGTTCCAGCCCAAAAGTTAGTAGTTTATAAGCCATTTTGGGCTAATTTCTATCTCCTTCATTTCCCTGCTGTAAAAAACACGTTTGCACGGTTTTGCACATCCGGGCAGCTCCTGTTAGCTAGGGCTAAATTTATCCCAGCTCCACCAAGTCTCCTCTTTCATTTTACCCTTGAAAGTAGTATAACTCTCAACCTAAGCACTTAAAAAGCATCCTACAGTCCAGCACTTGCTCAGACCTAATAGCAAGCACTAATATACTCTGACACTTGACTGCCCAGCAGGGCAAGGCTCATTATTCACCCCTCACTAACCAAGCGACTAAGCAGCTCACCCTACTATTCAGGCATGACCAAAGGGCAATTTCAGGTATACTCTTCAGTCCAGCTGGTGAACCTGGGTATCCTGAGGCAATGTTAAAACTGCCTCATGTACACAGACAACCCTGTACTCCTACCACAAAACATTAACATATGTATGAGATGCAATTATATAGCTAAATTGGAGGCTAAGCTCTCTCCACCCAAGACTGGAACAGGCAGTCATGAGGAGAAGGTTAACACTTGCACCACACCTCCAACCTCACATAGACATACTAAACCAGCACTGGCAAAAAATACACATAAATACACGAAATCATACTCGGAGGCTCTAAATAAAAACCTGCAAAAGCATCAGAGACCTCCAAAGCAGACACCTAAAAAACCTGCACCTCCCATCACAAACCAGACAACACATAAAACACAAAGTCAGTGTGCCGCACAATCACAGCCCTTAAGGAGAAATAACATACCTAACACACTAGTAATACGTGACTCTATAGTCAGGCACACTAAAGTCCCACTCACTAGGCTGGACAAGGAGAAGGTTACTGTTAGCTGCCTTTTGGGAGCCAGAATCTGCCATATAACACAAGCACTCAGGTCACTCCAGAACAAGTACAAATATGACTCTGTCATTGTTCATGTTGATGTGAATGACCTGAGACGTACCTTCCTGGACTACATGAAAAGAGACATAGAAGAGCTCTCTGATCATGTAGCCCAGGCGGGTATGACCCTGACCCTGAGTAGCATCCTACCCTCACCAAGAATGATACCGCAGTATAAAGAAAAAATGATCAATTTCAACAATTGGCTAGGCTTCTGGTGTCATTCAAAGGGGATTTAGTGTCTGTCAGCCTGGGACGACATGCTCGACAAGCATACCTCTCAACGTGGAAAAATTAAAAATCTGGACAAAGCCCATGAAAAATAGGTACAAATCTGTATGCTCATTAACATCTAATTTGCATACATAATTATGTAACCCCACCCACTCCAATGTAATTGTGGGATACCACCTTTCAAATGCAAACTGAAGAACAGACAACCAAAATATGGCACCACTGACCCCCTACAGCCATTCCAATGTCCCATTACCTGGCGATTTTACTCCATTTATCATAAACACTAATGTGTGCATACTGCTTTATTTCTACAATGATTATTTGGATTTTATTTTGACATCTGCTAAACAAAGCAATACTGTCTCAATGAAAATAGACTAGGCATTAAAACTTCTCTGCCCTTGAAAATCACATTAATTGAAATAGCAGTGAAACCCACACCACATCCAAAGAAAATGCATCTGGCATCAGACCCATTTCAACAAATGAAAATTCACTATTTATATGACTGAATAAGCAAACAACCAATTATTAAAATGCATAAATACATACATAATTAAGTAATCTACTCCATACTAAAATAAATCAAATCACCATGGTGACTAATGCAAGTCCTACACCTATAAAAAACTCTACTTCTTAAAAACACTTCTATGCTGTGATTTATGCCTGTCCTACAAAATTGTAAATGACCTGCTCCTGCTTGACCTACTGCAGCCCACAAGGCTGGCAGCAACACAAATATAGGATCAAGGGAACTAAATCTATATTGCAACATAAACGGGACTTGTTGACATAGCAGATATTACTCCTAAATAATTAATCTCTGACTACAACTGCTGGAAAGCAAAATATGTACCCGACTATTGTCAAATCTAACTTAGTTAAAAATTGCAACTTTACATCAGACCCTGCTCCCCTAACCCCTACAGACAGGAGAAGTAAATAGTTGGGTGTACCAGTGGGACTGCAGTTGAAAGGTTTCAAAAAACTTAAATGATCTATTGTTTAGTAACAAAATATGAGCATAAGTAACATTAGTATTTATGTTTGTTTTAGTATTTAGGATGCTGATGTATTTTTTCATAGTTAAATTTGATAACATACTGTTAGTCAACCAGAAGAAAATACTAAGTATGCAACAGTATCAAATTAGTGCAGCAGGTATTTTCTTAAAGACAACAGGGCATGACATAAAGGCTAGATAACCACCAAATTGCTCATGGACAACAGCAAAGTCAAAATAAAAATATGTAACAATGAGATGCAAATGGAAGGGGGGGGGGCTGGAATATGGAACAATTGCCATATTCACCTGAAATTAAAAAATAACTTCTCCAGATTAACATTCTTCTAAAGCATTATCAGATCATTCTAAAATCCCCCCAAAATGCGAAAGGCTTCTTTGGTTACTTCGTGGATAGCAGAAGTGGAATCACTCCCCACACCCCTGTCTATAAATGCCCCTAAAGACTCTCCACTCCTGGAAAGCAGACTGCAGGTTAAACAGGAACCCAGGTTCTTGAGATTAACTCAATTCATAGTTCTGCTCTCATCACTTGGAAGTAAACTTAAGGTGGACAAAAAAAAAAATCTCTCTCCTTGGATGACTCAAAGGTCTAGAATGCCCTCACTGGTTGCCTAATGGGAACCTGTGATCTAAGGCTTATTCAGGTTTAACATCCATTGCATATCTGATGGAAAAGTCAGAGTTTATGTATAGCAACAGCTACACTGTCCATAAATTATGCTAGCTGTCACTAACAGGTAAACTAGTTTACTTTGTTGCCATACTTATGCTGCCTCATGCTATGTATGTATTTTGTTCTTACTCATTCCTGGATATTTACATATTCCAAGTTGAGCCTGAACTTGCATAAATCACTTAAATCCAGTATCTCTCTTTATTTTATTTATTTTATTTTTATTTTACATTTGTTTACCGGGTTAGTCCGACTGGATACATATCCCTTTTCAGCAGAGACCCGGGGAGAAAAGCTCCACATTTAAAGAAAGACAGAAGAAAACAGAAACAACAACAACACTACATAGACATAATAATGAACAATCACAGCATACAAAGTTCAGAGATACTAGTACCTAATACGCTTTATTTGATTCAACAAATATATGAGCAGTAAAAGCCGTGATATTAGGGTATGTTAGTAAGAGATGAGGTTAGAACTTAGGTCTCTAGGGGGAAAGGATATAAGGAAATGCACAGGAAAAGACTATGGTTATTCGGAGGGTCCGTATAGAAGGGCCTACGTGAGATAGAGAGTAGGTCTAAAGGGGTCAGAGAGATTATAGGTGGAGATTAATTACATAGTGAGTTTAGGTAGAAGGCAGTTATATGATCAGTCGGGATTTTCACAGGGGCATAACCACTGGGTCTTAAGTAGTGACTTAAGACTAGTTTTAAACTGACTGAGGGAAGTTAAACATCTTAGGTTATTGGGAAGAGAGTTCCAGAGCTTTCCGATAGAGTTAGCATAGATAGCATCTCCTCCTAAGTTATTTGATTTTGTGGTAAGTACCAGGACACTATTAGAAGATCGGAGGCAATTTAGGTTGGAGTAGGGGGTCAGGAGTTTGTTCAGAGAGGGAGTTTTATCAGGTTCCATGATTATTTTGAATGCTTCTACAAGTTGGTTGAGTTTAAGAAGGTTAGATAGTTCTAACCAGTCCAGTTTCTTTAGGTTAAGGCAGTGATGAGTACGGTAAGGTGAGCCAGTAACAAATCTAGCGATGTGATTATAAGAGACTGAGAGTTTGTTGAGCTCATTTTTGTTGAGAAAGGATAGGATAGGGGAGGCATATAGTAGGGTAGATAGAAGATGTGACCGTGCTATGGTTAGTTTGGAATACGGAGTAAGAAAGTTTTTGATTCTGTACAAGGAGCCTAGTTTCTTGTTCACCGTCTTAATAGTTTGACTAATGTGAACGTCAAATTTGAGCTTGTGGTCAATTGTAACACCTAGGAGTTTGGTGTTAGTGACAGGCTCGATGATGGTGCCATTGACAGACTGAACTTGAAAAGTCGTATTGTTAGAATAAGGTGGATAAAGCCCTATAGGGGTTCGACACGTGGGGAAGATAAGTAGTAGCTTGGTTTTTTTGGGATTTAGGATAAGTTTCCTTTCTGAAAACCATTTTTCAACTGCTGCAAAACACTGTTGAGTGACTTTTTGGAGATTATGGAGAGAGACATCAGAACAGATCAGGGTGGAGTCGTCTGCATATTGAATGCAGGTTGCTTGAGAGATGACTGAGTGTAGGTCATTTATAAATACAGAGAAGAGAAGGGGACCAAGTATGGAGCCTTGGGGGACTCCTATGGTATTAGGTAGCAGGTTAGATAATGTGCTTTGCCACTGGACTGCTTGTTTTCTGTCTGAAAGGTAAGCATTAAACCAACTAAGGGCCAGGTTGTCGAGGTGAAGGGATTCAAGGGTGTGGAGCATTAATTGGTGATTGACCATGTCAAACGCTTTTGACAGGTCAAGGAAAAGAGCAGAAGTAATTAATTTGTTGTTCCGGTTTTTGTTTACTGAGTCAACAAAGGAAAGGAGGGCAGTAGTGGTACTATGATGGGGACGAAAACCATGTTGAGTTTTTGATAGAAGATTGTTAAGGGTAAGGTAGTGTAGGATTTGCTTGTGGACACACCTTTCCATAATTTTTGCTATAGGCGACAATATTGCTATTGGTCTATAGTTAGATGTTTCCGTAGAGGCACCTCCCTTGTGAAGAGGGATGACGTATGATATCTTCCAAATTGAGGGGATGGTGGCCTCAGTGATGGTTCTATTTATCAGGATTGAAATGGGATAGGCAATTACATCGGATGCTAGTTGTAGGTATTCAGCTGGGAGACGATCAGCCGATAGAGTGGATGGTTTGAGTTTCTTTAGCAGAGTTCTAATATAGGAGGTGGATATTGGTTGGAAACTAAAGGCTGGTATATTCTTTCTAGTAGGACTGGTTAAGGAGGTGGAAGAAGTAGGTAATTGACTGGCTAGTGCCTGAACGGTCTCAGTGAAGAAGGAGTTAAAGGAGTTAGCTATATCTACAGGAGCTTTACCTATAAGTTTTTCTGGGGTAGGGGTAGCAGATTTCCCAGAATATAGGAGGTTATTGAAACCTGCCCAGAACTTCTTTGGATTATTTTGGTGCTTATCCTGAAGATGATGGAAGTAATTCTTTTTATCACGGGTAGTATATGCTTTTGTTGAGTTTCTTAGCTGCTGAAATTTGATACGATCTAGGGGTTCTTTGGTGGTACGCCAGTTAGCCCAGGCCTGGTCTCTAAGCTTAATTTTAGATTTGGTGTCATTAGTTAGCCAAGGTGCAATCCTGATTTTGGCTCTGACTGATTGGTTGGGTGCATGAAAGTCCAGTATTTTAAGGAATGTATCATTAAAGTATGTAACACTCTCATCAATGGGAAGTGTTTTTAGGATGGACCAGTTACAGGATTTGAGTTCTGTTAGAAATTGTTCAAGAACAAATTTCTTCTTGTTTCTGACTAGCTTATATAAGGGAAGGTATTTGCATATCGGCTTATGTTTTATGATAAAGGTGATAAGGTGGTCACTAAGATCATTGGGGAGGGTCCCTGTGGTATAGGTGGATGTGTCTTTATTGGTGAGAATCCAATCAATAATGCTTTCTTTTTGTTGAGAATTACCTATTCTTGTGGGAGATTTTATATTTTGGGAGAAGCCATACAGGTTAATGGGGCAGGGATTTATCTGGTCAGAGTATTGGGACCAGTCAAGGTTGAAATCACCTAGTACTATAGTTTCTTGAGGGTAGTTAGAGGTGAGCCAACTTAGGGTTTGCTCCAATGTTTCTAAGTTTTTCCCTGGTGGGATGTAGACTACAATGAGGTTGATGCTCTTTTGGTTATTTAGGCAAATTTTTAGGGCAGTAAGCTCCATATTGGTGACCTTAGGGGGTTGTATAGGATTCGTAAAGATATTCAGGGTACTTCTAAACATTATGGCTATTCCTCCCTCTTTTTTTTTTATCCGATCCACCCTGAGTATATTGTAACCAGGTGGAAGAATTTCTTCATCCTTAGTGGATGGTTTGAGCCATGTTTCTGTTAGACACAGGATGTCTGGGAGATGAGTGGCTATCATGGCATGTAGGTAATGTACTTTGTTATTTATACTTCTTAGATTGAGATGGAGGATGAGGAGGGAACTAGCAGGTCTTGGAGTTAGGATGGAGGTAACAGAGTCTGAATCAGAGGATGGGCCTGGGTTGGGGTGAATATCACCATCTTTGGTAATACTTGCTTTCAGATGGTCAAAGAGTCGTAGTAGTTTACTTAGTATCTTCAGGCCTGTTTTTGAAGTAGTTATTTTAGGGTAGGGCTGGGCGAGATACACACTTTTGGGGCAGAATGTAGCAGAGGTACAGTTTAAAGGGGAGATCTGATTCAAGGAAGGGGTTAGATGGGAGCAGGTGTGACCATTTGGGAGGTGAATACCCAACAATGTTTGGTTTTCATAGCATGATAATAGATATGTAACTGTTAGAAGAAGAGGTATAGGTGGTATGATGAACTTCATAGTTTTGCCTCAGAAGTAGGGAAAGGATGGTTAATATTATGTGAGGGCCAACTAGCTGATTAGTGATTGGATGGAGATGTGGGAGGAGGTAGATTAATTAGAGGGAGACTATGATTGGTTCAGAGATTAAGTGGGGTGGGATTAAGGACCAAATAAATATAGATATAGAGGGGGCAGGGTGGGGAGCGGAGCGAGCCCGAGCGTGAGGCTTAAGCGAGCGAGGATACCGGACAGGAGTTTACAGGGTCCTAAAGTCAGCTACCGGTAAGTACAACACTTCCTAAAGTAGAACAGCTAATTCACTGTATTCAGTGTTTGATTTTAAACACTTTAGTAGAGTTTGGTTGGGTTTTATGTCTACTACTAGGTAAAGCAAAAGCTTTATTTCAGTAAAACAGTAGTAGATTATATTTACTCTATTGGTTATATGTAGTTGGACAAGGGCTGACAGAATAAGTGGGAGAGGTACTGTTTTGTCCCTGCCTGCGAGACGCTTTACAATATTACATAGATGTTATGAGGGTATTTTTACCCTAATTTCTTGGGGAATTAGTTGACTGGGAAAGAAGTCCGTTTAGCTTGCTTGTGCATTCGCACCAGAGTCCTTCTGCGCCTCCACCGGATGTGTAGAAGCCACGCGGTCAGTGTATAGGGAGCTGTTTAAGATAGGATGGAAAAAACATAGGTTATACTAACGGTATTATAGTGTATTAGTTTAGGAAGAGCTATGTCTTAATGCAGTATAATTCAAGTATTTAGAGATTACAAGTAGAGAAGTTATTGTCAAGGTTCAGTGCAAAGCAAGTTAAATATGCACATGTTAGGCAATGTAAACTTTCAGTACAGTGAATCCCGGTTTGTAGCAGGTTACTGATACAGCTATAGATTTGTTGAGTTAGGTAGTACAAATTCACTTACAAGAAGCATAGACTCTTATAACCTTAATCAGTTCCACTACGCCTAACAGGCCCCTAGTAGCTGAAATGTACGCTTTTCGGTAATAAAAACAAGAGTCGCTAAGTCCAGTAATCATGTAGCAAACTGCATATCGGTTAAGATAAGTAACTAAGGCTCCATAAATTACACTATTAATATGCAAGATATGAATAGGTCAGCAATGTCAGTTTCGTATAGTAGTTACAATTTCACTGGCACTGTAAGATAATAGATAAAAAGCTATCGCTAAGCCTCTCTTCAACCTATGTACAGGAGCTGCTAAACCACACAGCAAAACAAATAAACAAGGTCAAAGCTCAGACTAGTCCAACCAAATGCAAAAATACAAAGCAGCAAGTGAACACTCAACTGATGCTCTTATAGTTCAAACTACAAGTTTATACTCCAGTATATTCAGTAACACGCTGTCGTTAGCGTTAACGCTATAAACGCCTCAGATATGGCAGCAGTTCAATAAACAGTTTACTGTTGCATGAGCAAATTTGGTAAAATGCAGGCACATTAGGACAAAAAATACAGGTTTATCCTAGTAAATTGCATACCTTGAGGCAGGAGATGGCGACCGAGCAGGGAGACACAAACAGTACCTTTCTGTGTATTTTAGATTTTAAAAATGGCGGTAAGACTAATAGGACTTAAGAAAACTCTCTGACGTCACACCGGACAGGAGTTTACAGGGTTCTAAAGTCAGCTACCAGTAAGTACAACACTTCCTAAAGTAGAACAGCTAATTCACTGTATTCAGTGTTTGATTTTAAACACTTTAGTAGAGTTTGGTTGGGTTTTATGTCTACTACTAGGTAAAGCAAAAGCTTTATTTCAGTAAAACAGTAGTAGATTATATTTACTCTATTGGTTATATGTAGTTGGACAAGGGCTGACAGAATAAGTGGGAGAGGTACTGTTTTGTCCCTGCCTGCGAGACGCTTTACAATATTACATAGATGTTATGAGGGTATTTTTACCCTAATTTCTTGGGGAATTAGTTGACTGGGAAAGAAGTCCGTTTAGCTTGCTTGTGCATTCGCACCAGAGTCCTTCTGCGCCTCCACCGGATGTGTAGAAGCCACGCGGTCAGTGTATAGGGGGCTGTTTAAGATAGGATGGAAAAAACATAGGTTATACTAACGGTATTATAGTGTATTAGTTTAGGAAGAGCTATGTCTTAATGCAGTATAATTCAAGTATTTAGAGATTACTAGTAGAGAAGTTATTGTCAAGGTTCAGTGCAAAGCAAGTTAAATATGCACATGTTAGGCAATGTAAACTTTCAGTACAGTGAATCCCGGTTTGTAGCAGGTTACTGATACAGCTATAGATTTGTTGAGTTAGGTAGTACAAATTCACTTACAAGAAGCATAGACTCTTATAACCTTAATCAGTTCCACTACGCCTAACAGGCCCCTAGTAGCTGAAATGTACGCTTTTCGGTAATAAAAACAAGAGTCGCTAAGTCCAGTAATCATGTAGCAAACTGCATATCGGTTAAGATAAGTAACTAAGGCTCCATAAATTACACTATTAATATGCAAGATATGAATAGGTCAGCAATGTCAGTTTGGTATAGTAGTTACAATTTCACTGGCACTGTAAGATAATAGATAAAAAGCTATCGCTAAGCCTCTCTTCAACCTATGTACAGGAGCTGCTAAACCACACAGCAAAACAAATAAACAAGGTCAAAGCTCAGACTAGTCCAACCAAATGCAAAAATACAAAGCAGCAAGTGAACACTCAACTGATGCTCTTATAGTTCAAACTACAAGTTTATACTCCAGTATATTCAGTAACACGCTGTCGTTAGCGTTAACGCTATAAACGCCTCAGATATGGCAGCAGTTCAATAAACAGTTTACTGTTGCATGAGCAAATTTGGTCAAATGCAGGCACATTAGGACAAAAAATACAGGTTTATCCTAGTAAATTGCATACCTTGAGGCAGGAGATGGCGACCGAGCAGGGAGACACAAACAGTACCTTTCTGTGTATTTTAGATTTTAAAAATGGCGGTAAGACTAATAGGACTTAAGAAAACTCTCTGACGTCACACCGGACAGGAGTTTACAGGGTCCTAAAGTCAGCTACCGGTAAGTACAACACTTCCTAAAGTAGAACAGCTAATTCACTGTATTCAGTGTTTGATTTTAAACACTTTAGTAGAGTTTGGTTGGGTTTTATGTCTACTACTAGGTAAAGCAAAAGCTTTATTTCAGTAAAACAGTAGTAGATTATATTTACTCTATTGGTTATATGTAGTTGGACAAGGGCTGACAGAATAAGTGGGAGAGGTACTGTTTTGTCCCTGCCTGCGAGACGCTTTACAATATTACATAGATGTTATGAGGGTATTTTTACCCTAATTTCTTGGGGAATTAGTTGACTGGGAAAGAAGTCCGTTTAGCTTGCTTGTGCATTCGCACCAGAGTCCTTCTGCGCCTCCACCGGATGTGTAGAAGCCACTTGTGATCAGTGTATAGGGGGCTGTTTAAGATAGGATGGAAAAAACATAGGTTATACTAACGGTATTATAGTGTATTAGTTTAGGAAGAGCTATGTCTTAATGCAGTATAATTCAAGTATTTAGAGATTACTAGTAGAGAAGTTATTGTCAAGGTTCAGTGCAAAGCAAGTTAAATATGCACATGTTAGGCAATGTAAACTTTCAGTACAGTGAATCCCGGTTTGTAGCAGGTTACTGATACAGCTATAGATTTGTTGAGTTAGGTAGTACAAATTCACTTACAAGAAGCATAGACTCTTATAACCTTAATCAGTTCCACTACGCCTAACAGCCCCTAGTAGCTGAAATGTACGCTTTCGGTAATAAAAACAAGAGTCGCTAAGTCCAGTAATCATGTAGCAAACTGCATATCGGTTAAGATAAGTAACTAAGGCTCCATAAATTACACTATTAATATGCAAGATATGAATAGGTCAGCAATGTCAGTTTCGTATAGTAGTTACAATTTCACTGGCACTGTAAGATAATAGATAAAAAGCTATCGCTAAGCCTCTCTTCAACCTATGTACAGGAGCTGCTAAACCACACAGCAAAACAAATAAACAAGGTCAAAGCTCAGACTAGTCCAACCAAATGCAAAAATACAAAGCAGCAAGTGAACACTCAACTGATGCTCTTATAGTTCAAACTACAAGTTTATACTCCAGTATATTCAGTAACACGCTGTCGTTAGCGTTAACGCTATAAACGCCTCAGATATGGCAGCAGTTCAATAAACAGTTTACTGTTGCATGAGCAAATTTGGTCAAATGCAGGCACATTAGGACAAAAAATACAGGTTTATCCTAGTAAATTGCATACCTTGAGGCAGGAGATGGCGACCGAGCAGGGAGACACAAACAGTACCTTTCTGTGTATTTTAGATTTTAAAAATGGCGGTAAGACTAATAGGACTTAAGAAAACTCTCTGACGTCACACCGGACAGGAGTTTACAGGGTCCTAAAGTCAGCTACCCGTAAGTACAACACTTCCTAAAGTAGAACAGCTAATTCACTGTATTCAGTGTTTGATTTTAAACACTTTAGTAGAGTTTGGTTGGGTTTTATGTCTACTACTAGGTAAAGCAAAAGCTTTATTTCAGTAAAACAGTAGTAGATTATATTTACTCTATTGGTTATATGTAGTTGGACAAGGGCTGACAGAATAAGTGGGAGAGGTACTGTTTTGTCCCTGCCTGCGAGACGCTTTACAATATTACATAGATGTTATGAGGGTATTTTTACCCTAATTTCTTGGGGAATTAGTTGACTGGGAAAGAAGTCCGTTTAGCTTGCTTGTGCATTCGCACCAGAGTCCTTCTGCGCCTCCACCGGATGTGTAGAAGCCACGCGCTCAGCGTATAGGGGGCTGTTTAAGATAGGATGGAAAAAACATAGGTTATACTAACGGTATTATAGTGTATTAGTTTAGGAAGAGCTATGTCTTAATGCAGTATAATTCAAGTATTTAGAGATTACTAGTAGAGAAGTTATTGTCAAGGTTCAGTGCAAAGCAAGTTAAATATGCACATGTTAGGCAATGTAAACTTTCAGTACAGTGAATCGGTTTGTAGCAGGTTACTGATACAGCTATAGATTTGTTGAGTTAGGTAGTACAAATTCACTTACAAGAAGCATAGACTCTTATAACCTTAATCAGTTCCACTACGCCTAACAGGCCCCTAGTAGCTGAAATGTACGCTTTTCGGTAATAAAACAAGAGTCGCTAAGTCCAGTAATCATGTAGCAAACTGCATATCGGTTAAGATAAGTAACTAAGGCTCCATAAATTACACTATTAATATGCAAGATATGAATAGGTCAGCAATGTCAGTTTCGTATAGTAGTTACAATTTCACTGGCACTGTAAGATAATAGATAAAAAGCTATCGCTAAGCCTCTCTTCAACCTATGTACAGGAGCTGCTAAACCACACAGCAAAACAAATAAACAAGGTCAAAGCTCAGACTAGTCCAACCAAATGCAAAAATACAAAGCAGCAAGTGAACACTCAACTGATGCTCTTATAGTTCAAACTACAAGTTTATACTCCAGTATATTCAGTAACACGCTGTCGTTAGCGTTAACGCTATAAACGCCTCAGATATGGCAGCAGTTCAATAAACAGTTTACTGTTGCATGAGCAAATTTGGTCAAATGCAGGCACATTAGGACAAAAAATACAGGTTTATCCTAGTAAATTGCATACCTTGAGGCAGGAGATGGCGACCGAGCAGGGAGACACAAACAGTACCTTTCTGTGTATTTTAGATTTTAAAAATGGCGGTAAGACTAATAGGACTTAAGAAAACTCTCTGACGTCACACCGGACAGGAGTTTACAGGGTCCTAAAGTCAGCTACCGGTAAGTACAACACTTCCTAAAGTAGAACAGCTAATTCACTGTATTCAGTGTTTGATTTTAAACACTTTAGTCTCTTCCCTGGTAATGTGGCACATCTAGGGTTGCCAATAACCCCTATAAATTTCTTTGCCATGCCGTGAACAGAAAACACTTGCAAAATAACTTGAAGGGGAGACACTTTTACATACACACACACACACACACACACCCTTCCTCCTAATATCCTCCTAATACCGTAAGTGAGGCAGCAGCAGATTAAAATGAACAGCAGCCTCCCTTTGTTCCTCCTTACCTAATAACAGTCCTCTCTCTCGCAGACAAAACGAACGGCAGCTTTCTCGGGCAGGCAGCAAATTAAAAGCATAGTCCCACTCCCAGCACAAACAGCAACTTTCTCGGGCAGGCAGTAGCTTAAAAGCATAGTCCCAGCACGAACAGCAGTTTTCTTTCTTGGACAATACGGCAGCTTAGTCCAAAACGGCGGCAACCTTTTCAAATGCAGCAACTGCACACACACACACACACACACACACACACACACACCCACCCTTCCTCCTAATATCCTCCTAATACCATAAGTGAGGCAGCAGAAGATTAAAATGAATGGCAGCTTCCCTTTGTTCCTCCTTACCTAAAAACAGTCCTCTCTCTCGCAGGCAAAATGAACGGCAGCTTTCTCGGGCAGGCAGCAGCTTAAAAGCAAAGTCCCAGCACAAACAGCAGTTTTCTTTCTCGGACAATACGGCAGCATAGTCCAAAACGGCAGCAAGCTTTTCAACTGCAGTAACTGCTTGCAGCCAGCCAGAAATGATGACATGAGCTCAAGGAGCTCAGTTCCGACTGGCTGGTACTGCTGATGGAGCTGATGTCATCACGCACGTGATGACATCAGCTCCAACAGCGAAAAAATTTAAAAAAATAGAAAAACGAAAGCAAAGAAATTGGAAATGAAGGGGTGACACTTGGGAATTGTGGTACCCCTTCATTTTGACCCCAAAACTGCGAGTAATTTGGGATGGTTGGGAGTTCTGTCGACAAGCTTCGTTGCTTCCCAAAAGATGGCTTGCACCTGTCACCCCTAGGCTTTTGAATACTGGCCAAGGCTCTTGCTGCCCCCATAGTGCCTTTTTTAGGCAAGGCTCAAAAGTCAAACCCACCTCCGTAAACAGCACAAATAAAAAAATGAGGGTTATGCTACTCAACACCAGGAGTTTAAATCTCAAAATGCACGCACTCGAACCACTCTTCAGTATGGAAAACGTCGACATATGTGCAGTAACTGAAACCTGGTTTAAGGCTCCACAGAGCACCCCAGCACTACCGGGCTACAGCTCATATCACACATTTCAGCCACAGAACATGGACCGAAACACAAAAGGAGGGGGTGTATCCATATTCATCAAGGATACCTAAACCACCAAGTTAGTGGCGCAGCATGATACCTCCGAGATCATCCATGTACAACTAACATCAGGCAAATCTGCAATGCAAATTGTGGCCTGCTACAGATCATCCTCCATGACCCAGGACCACCACTCCGTCTTTCTGGAGACACTGGAAAACATGAAGGCACTACCGAACACCCTGATATTTGGTGATTTCAATTACCCAACCGTTAACTGGGAAAACTACTCAAGTACAAACTCCCGGGTCCAGCGCTTCCAGGAATTTATCAACTCAAATGCCCTGGATCAGCTGGTAAACTCCCCTACCAGAGGTGAAAACATATTGGACCTGGTCATCACCAACATGGGTGACAGGTGTTCCACACCGGAGCTCAACCCGTCACTGGTTAGATCAGACCATAAACTAATCACTTTGTATGTCCACACCACACCACCACCTGCAACCAAGGAAACCACAGTGAAAAACTTTTCTATAGCAAACTTCACCTTACTTAAGACAGAGGTGGTAAGTTTCACAGCCCCCATGCTAAAGGATGTCCAAGATGCAGGAACCTTTACAAATGCACTCTATGAGCACCTACAAGGATGCATGGATCGTGCCATCCCTACCAAATCCAAGACTCACTCCCCTAAGAGAAGGAAACCAGTCTGGTGGACCCCTGCCATAAACAGGTTATACAACAGCAGGAGGAAACTAGTTCAGAAAAAAAGCAAATCCCAAGAAGGAAAGACATCCCTGATCAGTATCAGTAAGAAATTAAGGTCCCTCATAAAATCCTCCAAAGCTAACTTCGAAAGAAAAATAGCAAAGGATTCGAAAGATAACCACAAATCCTTCTTTAGCTATGTCAAGAATCTAAGTGGCAACTCGCAGATATGCTCTGAGCTAGTGCAAAATAGCACAAAATATACTGAAACCACTGATATTGCCAACATCCTGGCAGATAGATTCAGTGCAAACTTCACCCCCCTCTCACCCCCAAAAGGGCCCACAACAATACTGGAAAAGTGTAGTGTCCTGGAAATCACAGACGCACAGGTGAAAACAGCCCTTTCAAAAGCCAAAAGACAGTGTCAATGGGGCCAGATAGTGTCCCAGGCTGCGTCTTGCACGAACTACAGAACGAACTAACCCCCCCCACCTAAACACACTGTTCAACCTCAGCCTCTCCACAGGCTACGTGCCCATAGAATGGCGCACAGCAATGGTTATTCCACTCCACAAAGGAGGGGCCACAACTGACCATGGTAACAATCGCTCCATAAGCCTGACTAGCCTGGTCTGCAAGGCTGTGGAGCGCATCATCATGGAACTCATTAACAAAGACATTGGGAACCTCCAAACACTTGACCTGACCCAGTTTGGCTTTGTTAAGGGCAGATCATGCCTACTAAACCTGGTTGACTTTTTTGAGACAGTCACCAATGCCATAGATGAGGAGAAGGTAGTTCACACAGCCTACCTTGACCTTGCCAATGCTTTTGACACCATTCCCAACTCAGGAATTGTAGAAAAACTCACCAGCCTGAGCATAAACCCATACGTCATGAGATGGGTTGCCAACTGGCTTACAGACAGAACTCACACGGTAAGAATAGCAGGCTCCAGGTCCGACTCCAAACCAGTCACAAGTGGTGTCCCACAACACTAGGTCCTGGAACCCCTACTGTTTGGCATATACTTCTCAGAAGCTGATGACTGCAAACTGGGAGCCATAACTGACTCTCCGGCTGACACGGACATTCTTCATAAGGGCCTTACTGAGACGGACACCTGGTGTCAAAGTCGTGGCCTCAAGCATTTTTTGGGGGGCTAATCACAAATTGTATTTTGGTCATATCTATATATTCTTAGTTCTGATATTTTATTGTGAACTGACAATATACTTTCTTTACAGCTATATAGATTGGCTAGTGACTGTCTTCATGCAGTATGATGACAAGTCTGAAGTTGACTAAGTGTTTGGAACTAATAACATATGTACATTTTGTGGCAAATTTTATTTTGCTATTATAAGGCTTTTTTATACTATATGTTTTGTCACCAATTTATACAGAGATTTGATAGAAATGTCTATCTAATTTCATGTGAATTGCGTCTTATATGTTTCAGTACCCCCCCCTCTTTTATGATATCTTCTGCATAATTCTGCCAGCTGCATATTAGTATAACTAATTACTTGTATACCTCTTGGGGGTCATTGTATGTTGTGATTTGTTTCATTATATTCTATTAGTAGACAAGTGGTTTGTGGCTAGGAGATTATATCTTTGGTTTAGGTTATATTTACATTAATGAGTGTAGGCATTTTCTGTTAGGTGTCATTATACAGACTTCTTTTGTTATATGTTTGTAAATTTATATATGTTCAACATTTGAAGGTAACTTCAGGGTATATGTAACATCATTATATTTGTGAACAGTTGTTTAGTGACTCCATTCCCTTGCTGTCTGTTATATATCATAATTGGATGACTTATGAAACTGGTTTTATGATTGCATTATATGATTAACAACTCAAATCCACATTACACCTTACTTATTTCTCTAATCCTTGAATCTATTGTATCCCTACATAGGGCCTCTCCCTTGAATATCCGTTCAACACATTGATCTTTATTATGGATTTAGATCAAATATTACATGGGTTGTGTGCTGATAGGGAGGATATAGCCATATTTGGCTTGGAAGATATCCCAAGCAACAACCTGAGTAAGAACAACCCCAATAGTGAGGGTGGTTGTGATTTGGCATTCCGTAAGTTAGAAAAAGGTCTTAAGGGCCTCAGAGCTAATATTTGGCATTTGAGATTGTTCAAAGCCTATTTACACAAAAATTTGGCACCGAGAGGTCTCCGTATTAAGCTTCGTCCTCTTGTAGGCAGATCTGAACAGAGGCTAACAGAGGAATGGGATGATGCCCTAAGGAAGGGTTCAATGGCATTTGTAAAAATTCTATCAGACTATTATGAGAGAACAGTGGATCTCTTGCTCAGGGAGGTCCAAGATCTAAGTACGGATTGCCAAAATTACAAATCTAGCGCTAAATATTCTGTTTGTGTTGATCGGCTGTCCAAGGAATTGACGTCCTATGATAATATGGTCAAAGAAAGAAAACTTAAAAAATTTTCTAGGGATACACATGATTATGAGAGAGGTCAACCCTTTCAAGTCCAAAGAAGTGTGCGATTCAAGGATTTGGGATCAGGGGTGAGTGGAGGAAGACCAAAGAAAAGACCCAGGTCTATTTTGAAACAAAATGACCTAAGTTATACCAGCACATCAGGGGAGGAGTCATCTTATACTGATAGCGAGGGAGGCACCACTGTTCACTCACCACTTAAAAAGAAAACTCAATCCAAGTTCCCTTTAGATATGTTAAGACAATCCCGAGGGGGGAGGAAACACAAGAATAGAAATCAACACAGATTCTATGACAGGGTTAGTTCAGGCACTATTGAACAAATAGTTGAATCATTTGACAATGTTTTAAATCTGTCGGATCATGCACTTACAAAAGAACAACACTGTATTCTTAATAAAGGATTGGGTTTTGTCCCCAGCTTTTTTTCTGACCATTATTCAGTATCTGTTGATGTGTTGGAATTTTGTAGAAAACTTAATTTAAAAAATTTTTTCAGTGATCAAAATAATTCTTCTACTCAAAGATCTACTGATTTCACTTTTAAAAAATCAACATTTCAACCCCCCATGAACAAAAATGTAGGGATCTTTCAACAAGCAGTATTGAGGGACTTACATTTTCCCCAGTTTGACACAAACATAGTTCAGGACAACATTACCTTTTTGGAGAGACAAGCTCTCTCTGAATTAAGACAAAATCATAAAATAGTAATTATTGAAGCGGACAAAGGGGGTGCAGTGGTGGTTTTGAACACTGATTATTATGTACAGGAAGGACTCAAACAATTGTCAGATACAAAGTGCTATATGCACATGGGGGTAGATCCTACTTTTCGATTCAAACAAGATATTGACCAGTTTATTCAACAGGCTGTACAAGAAGGAATTATTTCACAGAAGACTGCTCAACATCTCCAAGTTAATGATCCACAGAAACAAATTCTATATTTGTTACCAAAAATCCATAAATCTATTACAACTCCCCCAGGGAGACCCATTGTGTCGGGACATGGATCCCTTACAGAACCTCTATCTGTATTTCTAACATCATATCTAAAGCCATTATTGCCTATGGTCAGAGCCCGCATACAGGATACAACTGAATTTCTTAATATCATTGTTGATACCCAACTAGATCCTGATTGGATCATGTGTACTTTAGATGTGAAATCTTTGTATACTAGTATTCCACACTGGGCCGGTCTGCAAGCTTTAGACTATTGGCTTCAAAAAGCCGATCTCTATCCACCAGGATTTAACACCCTATTAGTATGCATGTCCGAGCATGTCTTCAACAAGAATGTTTTTTTCTTTCAGGGTGATTGTTATTGGCAATTGAGAGGTACAGCTATGGGAGCCTCCTTTGCCCCAATATATGCCGATCTTTTTATGGCATACTTGGAAGAATGTCTTATTTACGATCCCCTGCATAACATTTATTTGGTTGAGATGGACATTTGGAGACGCTACCTTGATGATTGCTGGATGGTGTGGCGTGCGGATGTAAACTATTTGTTGGAATTTGTTGAACATTTGAATAATAATATTTGGGGTATTGAATTTTCGATAACATATCATAAGTCAATTATTGACTTTTTGGATGTTACAATATATCGTAATGAAGACAACACCCTGAATACTAAAATACATAGGAAATATCCACAATTCAACACATTACTCCACTCTTCAAGTATTCACCCACGTCACACCATCCGCAATATTCCTAAATCACAGTATTTACGCATAAAACGTATTAACTCATCCATGGTTGATTATGAGGAGGCTAAACAGGATTTAAATAAGAGATTTTTGGATAGAGGTTACTCATATAGGGACATTTCTAGAGCAAGGGTGTGGACAGACCAACATGAGAGATCGGATCTTTTACAATACCAAAAGAAGGATGGTGTTATGGAGGACACCATTAGATTTATTACCACTTTTGGGAAAAATCACCAACTAATTAGAAACACATTGAACAATAATTGGAATATACTAATGGCTAATGACCATCTTCGTCATATATTGACTGAACAATGTTCTATTTCATACAGGAGGGGCAAAACTTTAGGCATGTTATTTTCCCACTATAAACATCGGGATAGTGGGGGTGCCACATATAGACAACTTACCATCACTGGGGACGAACTATTGGGGACGTTTCCCTGTGGTCACTGTTCTTCTTGTGGAAATGTTAATTAAATTAAACAATTTTCTAGTGCCAATACTAGCAAGATATTTGATACTCGTATCTTTGCCAATTGTTCATCTAGTTGGGTGATTTATTTGTCTACATGCCATTGCCAAGCTTTCTATGTAGGGAAAACTTCACGTTCCCTAAGAATCAGAATAGGTGAACATCGTAGTGATATTCGGAATCATAAAGTCAGTAATGCCCTATACCAACATTCCATCAAACATAAATCTGCCAAATTTATGTTTACGGTCATTGACAAAGTACAGGGGAACAGACAAAATCAGTTGGGTTGGCAAAGTATTCTTAGTAACAAAGAAAAATACTGGATTATACATTTGGGAGCCTTATTCCCACCTGGACTAAATGACCATTTATAATTTACATTATATATATATATGGTATTACACACCATTTTCTTTTGGCATTATTTGTTTATCTTCTTTAATATTATATCGTTATATATATTATATTTTTTGTTTTGAATATTGATCAATACTCTATTTTGAATACTGATCATTATGGGAAGTGCATTTTATTTAATCATGTTCTGCATACTTTAAATACTAAATATGCAGGTTAAGTGAAAGCCATTTGTTATTGGCCACTGATATATATATATATATATATGGAGTGTTTCTAATGGAGCATGTCTTTTCTATTTGTCCTCACTGATGAAGGTGTTCTACCGAAACTAGTTTGAGGTTTCGCTTTATTTTGTTGTTGTGAGAGTATTATGGTGCTAAAGTGGCACCTACTTTATTTCCAATAAAGCCTTTGGAACCGTATTGCTGGCCTTTGTTTGTTTTCTGATATGGTGTTGGGCCGTGCAAGCTTGAACGTGCGTGGGTTTGTGTGCTATAGGCTTATAAATGCCCTTGGGCAGATATCCTAGTACCTGCCTATGAACCTATGAACCTATGTGTGTGTTTGTATCTATCTGTCTATGTGTGTGTGTATATATATATATATATATATATATATATATATATATATATATATATATATATATATATATATATATATATATATATATATATATATATATATATATAAAATATATATATATGGGTCTACTTCAAAACATTGACTTGATCTACGGTGGTGCAGCGGTAGCGTTGTTGCCTCACAGCAAGAGGTTTTCCCATTCGATTCTCGGCTGGAGTGCAGGGAGTGCCTTCTGCGTGGAGTCTGCATGTCCTCCCCGCGGTTGGGTGGGCGTTCGAAAGACATGCGTAAATGGGCGTGCCTTCGTTGAAGGTTAAATGTTGAGCTGGCACCTCAGCGTTCGTGAAAATCTACTGCCAATCATTAGCGGACCGGAGTTCCACTGTGGCAACCCCTAACCAGGAAAAGCCGAAAGACAACAACAACTTCAAAACATTGACTTACCACATCATCGAATCCCACTTCATCGAGACATCGCCGAATCTTCACAACATCAAACTCCCAGAACAGTGAAAACTAACCCCAGGAAAAGAACCACTTGGCCCCTGTGGTGAACCTTGTCCTTTCAGCACTGTAGTGCGATCTTGGAGATGGTATATTTAGTTTGAGGTGGGGCGGAGGGTTTTTTTGTTTTGTTGTTTGTTGTTTTGTCTTGGTGGCCAAGTGGTTCTTTTCCTGGTGTTAATTTTCTGCTGTTCCAGGAGTTCGATGTTGTGATGATTCGTCAATGTCGTCTCGATGATTTCATTTTTGATGATGTGGTAAGTCGATGTTTTGACATAGACCTATATATATATATATATATATATATATATATATATAGAGAGAGAGAGAGAGAGAAAGAGATTTTTCAATATTTTAGAGGCAAACTCAGTCTGAGTATATGAGGTGCAGCCTAGGGAATTATGGGTAAGGGAGGCATCAGCGATCTGAAGCCAATAATCTTCATGATCGGCATTAAGGTTGGATCCCATCAGATCCAACAACCCATATATTTGAAGCAGACGAAAGTCAGACAACATTGATCTAATGTTATGGTAGGTACAGTGTTGGCCAAATTAATAGCAATATCGACAAATAATGGAAATGTTTTAGTTTCTTTAGTAATTTTCAGTCTGGCTTTTTCAGAAACTCACAAAATAATTTCACTTTGCTAATTCTTTAAGAAAAATCTGTTTAGCACAAAATTGCTACACGTTACTTACCTACTTAAAGATAAATGACGTCATAATGACGGGGCTCCATAGTCTTAAAAATGGGTAAATTGGCTGACTTAATGCCACAAAATCATGCAAAAGTTGAGATTCTGCTCAAAGAAGCTGTTCCTTAATCAGAAATTACCAAGAAGGTCAGAGTTAGTCAGCCGTCTGTCAGCTGAATTTGGAAGAAATTGAATACTGTTGGAAGGGTTGTCACCCAGATGTTCTGGCAGATGTGGTTGCAGAAGGTCAACAACTCCTCAGGATGATTCATATCTGATCAGAGAATGCTATAAGAATTGCAAGGCATCCAGTAGACAGCTGCAGGGGATGCTGGAACAGTAGGGTTTTACAGTGAGTTCCAGAACTGTTCAACAAAGATTTCTGGATGCTGGGCTTCAAGCCTTGCAGACCTCTGAAGAAACAGAAATTGTCCAAACAAATGAAGGCAGAAATACTACACTGGGTGAAAGGATTTCAAAACTGGTCAGAAGAAGATTGGGAACAGGCTGTGCAGAATACAGTGTTTGTATCAGCAAGTATAATATGTCAGACTGCAATATGGAGAGCTGATGAGGAATGATTGTATCATTCAGTGCATCAAGCACCCCACTGAAATGACTGTGTGGAGCGTTATGAGTATCTTCAGAACAGGTCAGCTCTGCATTGTTCAGGAAAACATGAAACAGAAACAGTACACAACTGTACTACAGCAATGTTTGCTCCCTGTGTGACTGAGCAAAGAAGGGATTTACCAGGACAGGGGACTTCATCTTCATGCACGATGGTGCCCCATGTCACAAAGTTCGATAAGTGACAAGATTCCTTGAGGTCCATGGTACTGAAGTGTTACCATGGCCAGGTAACAGCCAAGGTATGAATCCAATAGAGAACTTATGAGCTATTCTGAAGTCAGAGATAAAGAAAAAGACCATAACAGACGAGCAGCAACTGACTGAAGAGCTCATTTCAGCTTTGGCGTGCCATGCTTCTGTGACTGAACACTGCCCTGAACTTGTTCATTCTATGCCTCAATGAGTTAAATCCTTGATAATGGCCAAAGGATAATTCACAAAATACTAGAATAATGTATTAGAACATTTTCTCATATAACATGAATTATATTATTTGTCATTTCATGTACTCATATCGAGTTATATGGCAAAGCAACAATAAAAACAAAAGTGAAAACAACAAAAACACTGATTTCTATTAATTTGGTCAACACTGTACATAACTTTTGTATTTATTACAACTGGATTTTCCTCAACCTGCTGCTGTTCCTCGAGTTTTACTACTCTTGGGTAAAGTTTTTCTAACAGCCTGCAGCTTGCCAGCCAGCCAGCCTTCAATTCCTAAAAAGGCAGAGAAATTGTACAAATTTCCTCAGGCTTGGAAATGTTTATTTTCTTATCCCAGATCCAATCCTGTGGTGATTTCATTAACAATTCTTCTGTAGCTAAACATTTGGTGAATGCTAACCCCATTCCTTCTGACAATGATGAAAAAGCATTTGATAGATTTGGGAAAAGATTGTACTCTTCTGCCACATTAATCTTTAGAATTCTGACTTGTCAGGTACACATGTTAAAAAAAATTTGATAACGTCTTTTGAGAATATGAAGAACATAATATCCCAAAAAGCAAGGACAGTCGATTTAGAAAAAATTAAGAACAAAAAAAAAATAAAACATGTAGATCACCAGATAGAATCCATGAGTCTTTTATTGATTATGTTCTTTTGATTCCCAGTTTCAGAGACTTGCATCAGAATCTACTTTACTATGAAAGATGTACCTTTTATATCAAGTTCAAATTGATCAATCACTCAATTCAGTTAATTACATGTGAATATAAGCTCTCAACAACAGTATTACAAACTAATTGATTTTCTCTCACAAAGTTATCTGTCTGATATATATTTTTTAAATGTGGATAAAAATTGTTCAACTATAAGTGAATGTAAACAACATAAACTAATGCAAGACAAGGCAAAATATACCTAGAAATGAGCATATCCCAAGCTGCCTGGTTTAAAATAAAACAAAACAACAGAATGTATTTCAACCTAAAAGAGGTGATTCCTACAGTAGATCAACTGGAAGAAGATGGTCAGCATTTTTTGGAGTTTCCACCAATTCGTAGTTCAGAGAGAATAGCCAGGAAATCTGCCTCATTTGCCAACAGCACAAGAACATAAACAGGAAATGGGTTTGGGCTGAAGTCGTGGCAGAGGCAGAAATAGAAGTAGATAATTGGCACAGGGCAACAGGACATTTTTTTCAAAGATATGGATAATGACTTTTAACATTTTTAACTTTAGCCAACTAGCCAAAGCTATCTTTTCAAAAAAAGGTTTTACTTTTTTCCTAAATTACACAGTTTATGTTGCCATTACTTTAGTTGAACTTAAACTCCTTGTATGCAAGCTCAATTCAAAGTTAACTTTTTTTAGCAGATATTACTTGCAATGTTTCAAGTGCTTTTAAAAGGAAGAGCACATTTAATCCACCCCAACACCTAGTAAGGTCTGCATTTGAATGGCACTGTGAGGGACAAATCAAAGTGTTATGTAAAAGCAATAAGCAATTTGTTCACAATTTAACGTCAGAAGAGGGACTGATACTTAAAGATATTGCATCAAACAAATAGATAAGGGCAATGAAGCCAGACAAAGGGGGAGGAGTAGTCTTAATGGACAGCACAGACTATTCTGCCAAAAATGCAGCAACTTTTAGGTAATGACAACAATGAAATATTTTCCAAGAATTAAGTAAATGTTGCATATGCCTAGACAAGTTTTTATTTGGTCACTTTATTTTCTCAAAATTTACTTAACTTGTTGTTGATTAAGAAACTTGTGCCATCGATATTTGGGATCCCTAAAGTACACAAAGATAGGGAAGGTTCCTCGAGGTTCACGGTATTAGCTGTGGGCTATGAGACTAAGCCCATTGCTGTTTTTATTGACAAAAATTGAAACCAGTTACTTTCAGGAAATGCTTACATCTTAAGAGACTCTTGGCAAAACTTTTCAGAATGTGATGTCAGTCAAGTTTGATGACATTTTGTTACTGTCAATGCTGTTAATCTTTTTACCATTGCACTTCATGTAACATGCTTTGGAATGGTTTCTTAATGCCATCAGTGATGACAAGAGGTTTATCTAATACAGAAGTTATTGTACTCCATGATTTTGGGCATCATTTAAAAAAACAATTTTTCTATTTTGAGGGAACAGTCATCATCGTAACTTGTCTGCCTATTGCCTGTATATGCTATTACAGTTATGACCTCCTGGGAGAAACACAACGATTTTCAGTCAAAACGTGCTAAACATTTGCATTGATATTTTAGATGCCTTGATAACATTTTCATTTTCTGGAAGGGTAATGATTGTGAGTTTAGTGAGTTTTTAAATCATATTAATGCAACATTCCTTAAATTTACCTGGCAGCAAAGCAGGGAAAAGACTGACATTTTAAACATCACTATAGACAAGGGCATTCCTAGGGGATGTTTTAAGTCTACAGTTTTTCAAAAATCAACCTAATTTGTATTTACACTGCCACAGTTATCGTCATGTACATCAAAAGAGAAGTATTAAGGAACAGATGGTGTGCCTGTCAAGGTATAAGTGATATCAATTTCTTATGAGTTGATCAGCTAAAGCAGATGTTCCTTGACAGTGGTTACACTGGGGCACTGTCGGAGGACATAAAAAATGAGACCCATTTTAGGCAATACTCAGTTCCAGATGCCCAATAAATCTTTGGAAACAGACCCACTTGATTTTAATAAGTTTCAAGCTATGGTGATTCCATACAGTAATGAAATACTAGTTATCAATTATAGTTACAGTGATGTGGAATCTTCCTCTCAAAAAAAAAAAAAAAAAAAAAAGAAAGAAAAGAAAAAGTAGGTGGAGAACCATACATAATTTACAGCAGAGGGAAGAACAGTATTTATTAGCACAAAATCTGGAGCAATTGTCATTTAAAAAATATGGCTAAATATGGAAAATGTAAATATTGCAAAAGTATTTATGACAGTCCAAATATTTAGGTGTCAGGCTATGAAAGAATTATTGGGTGTCTAAGGCAATTGAATTGTAACACTGTACAAATTGTTTACATAGATGTATTCTTGTTTTCTCCAGCATGTGATGTTAGGAAGACTGAAATAAGACTGTGCAGTAGAAAACATGAACGCTTTTATGACAGTAGTGCTGTCAAGAAGACTTAACCTCTACAGGCACTCTTAAAACTGTAATAATTTCAAGAGAGATATATTTTCTTTATTATACATAAAATCAGTGGTCATGGTGGGAGGTGCATGAGAAATCAGGATTGACTACAAGGAGCTTGTTTGGTAGCTGAGGCTAAATGCCACAGTCAAGCTTGGTTTAAATAACTTCATCTCAGTTTCCCATGTCCCAAAAATAAGATCAGTTAAGCTGTAATGTAAAACAAAATAAAACTATGTTATATAGAACAATATTTTTTGAACAGTGGCTAAAATGTTACAAAGTAGTGCAATAAGATTTTTTTAGACATTCTATTGAATTTTTTTAATTGTTGGTGCTTTCACAGATTTACGTTTGTATTTATTTCTAGGTTTAGTAATATTTTATCTGATGTTGTTAATCTTCTTCCTATTCATCACTGATGGGTTCGGTTCTGAGCCCTTGGAACCGAGTCGGCCTAATACCAAGCACGCATACACCAAAAACTCTTGAGCTAAGCTGTTACCCACAATGCCCGTCTTCCAGTTACCTCAGATCTCGTTTGCCACACAGCCATATAGCAGCGTTTCACCGAGCTCTCCAGCTAAGTGTCATATTTTTTATAAATTTTACTGTATTTTGAAACCTTTTTCTATTCTACTTTTTTTCTCTATGTAGGCTCTACCCATCGAGTAATTATTTTACCATCATTGGTAATGCCTCTCCTACCCTTGAGGTACCATTTGATACCATCGTTGGTATCTTTCTTTTCTGCTTCCTTTCTATACTTTTTGGCAATAGTTTGTTTGTTTTCTTTCTATGTGTTGGATATGTCTGACAAAAAAGGGACTTCGGGGTTTAGACATTGCACTTCCTGCAATGGCAAACTCCCCAACAGCAACTTACATGATGATTGTGTCTATTGTCTGGGGGTTTCCCACCTCTCTGCGAAACCTTCTTGCCAGATTTGCTTGAGTTTTAGTCAGCGGACGCTGAATGAGAGGAAAACAAACTTATCTTGAAAGGCCTATTAACCTCAACTTTCTCAGAGGCCCTTTCTGTGTCGGAGGTCTCAACCCCTCCAGTGAAGGACAAAAAACATCCACATTCTGATCCCTCTTCACTGGCCAGTGATAAGGGTAAGTCCCACAAACACAAAACCCACAAGTCTTCTATGGAGCACAAAATCGCTTTCTCGGCTCCAAATATTCTGGTTCCGAGCTCCGCTCCAGTTGCTTCTGTGGACATTGCAAAAATGTCGACGTCAGCACCACCTTCAGCACTGACATCTACAGCACCAGACTTAACTATAGTGATGACTGTGGCTCCGACCTTACTGCCTCCGACATTCTCAGCACCGGCTTCACCTCTTACCTGCCGAAGTCCATTCCAATGATCCTCTTGGAGCTGATAACTTCTACTCCAACTGTCTCTTCAGCACCGAGTCCTTTTTGAGCACCATTAGTCCCTCTATTGCCTGTTCCCAAGTTAGAATCTTTGGTGCCGACAATTCAAACACCATGGACCCAGTACTCCTTTTTATTGGATCCATTCTTAGGCCAGGTTTATAGCCCTTTTCTGGACTGGCCTGACTCCCCTTCCAGAGTGTCTGTAAGGTCCACCAGGAGTCTGTCTGAATTCGATGTGGTGTGCCTGCTGGACCAGCTGTTGACAGACAGGGGGATAAACATTCCTAAAATTCATCCCACTTCGGGGTTCGGGTTTAATGCTCCCAGGACTCGCACTTATTCTCCTCCTTTGGATCCATTGGTTCCAAGGCCCAGAGCTCCAACGTCCTTGGTGGGAACCCTTTCCTCGGCACCAACATTGACTCTCTCTGAGGCTTCGAGGCCTCCCATTTGGGCTTCGGGTCCTACAGAACTGTCCCTTCCTCAATCTCATGATTGGGGTGGAATCCTCGATTCCCAGCTCAATTCCAAGTTTTTTGTCAGTTCTGTCCTCAGACCCGGGGGCAACACCCACCCAATCTTGCTTGAGGCTCCATCATCCGTGGGAATGGGCCCCACGGAGCAGGGTGTGACACCGGTTCCGAGATTTTCTTCCTCTGTTCCAAGCTCCCATTCCTCTCCCCTAGGACACTGAGAGCACAAGCCTCAGGAAACCCCTGTCCAGGGTAATTTCCCTTCCGAGTCTTCTTCAGACGTTCCCACTGAAGAACCCCCTTGGAGTAAGGCGTGTAAGAGGAAAACACCTTGACTCCCCAGAAGAGTCTTTGACAGAGGATACAGACTACAATGATGGGGAAGGATCCCCATGGTCACCACCTGACAATGTCTCCTTCAGAGACATCCTGGAAATTTCGAAACAGAGGGGTGAGTGGAAGCCCTCCAGTCCTCCTCAGAGGAGTCCGTCTTCCTGCAGGCTTTCCACTCTCGGCCCTCTACTTCTTGGGTGACCCTCACCTGCCGATAAGGTAATCCTGCTTGTAGTGCAGCATGCATGTAAGAACCCTAATTCTATTGAGGCCATTCCCCAGAGACCAGATAAGATTCTTTTCCCACCAGAAGAGCATCCCCACTGATCTAGAGGCTTGACAGTAGACACTATGGTGGTGGCAGCACCACAAAAAAGGACCTTGTGGAGGAAAGTCCTTCTGTTCACCTGCCCAACAGAGTCCCGTGCTGTGGACAGACTAGGGAAGTGAGTTTTTGCTTCAGCGACCTTTGCAGTCAGGTCTTTGAATTACTTGGTACATTTTACGAGGCTCCAAAGGGATGTGATCTCCAAACTTTCTGGATCCCTCGCAGGTCAAGTTTCTGATGAGGTATGTGACCAGGTTGACTCTCAACTTGCCACCCGTGAGACTATCTCCAACTCCTCCATGAGGTTGCTCTCCCACGCAACCGAAGGGGCGGCTAGAGCTGCAGGTGCAGGCATAGTCATGAGATGCCATGCCTGGATGCGCATCTGTGACCTCGCGGACTCTTTCAAGTCCTCCTTTATGAATGCCCCTATCGAACCATCCACCTTGTTTGGTTCTAAAGTGAAGAACACACTGGCCAGGTGCAAACAGGATGGAAAGACCTTGTCTGCCATTGGCCTGCATTTTTCCAAACCTCAACATTCTTTTTCCAAGAACCAGAGGAGTGGGAAAATATGACACAAAAAATCACAAGGCCCTTTCCACAGCGCACGTGATGAGGATCCCCCCAGAGGCAGAGGGGTTCCAATGGTGGAAGATGCCCCTTTAGGGGCAGAGGGGGTCCCTGAAACCAAGACTGCAGGGATTCTTTCTCCGGATGATTTTATCAAAGCTCCTGAAGCATTGCCCGATTGCTTTCCTCTTGGAAGCAATCGGGGCTCATTTTTCTCTTCACCAACCTGCCTGGCACTCTATTACAAATGATCTGTGGGCGCAGAGAATAATCTCCAGAGGCTATTACATCCCTCTATTATCTCACCCAAAACCTTCAAAGTACCTTCCAGATGTTCCACCCACTCAAAGGGAAGAAGCGGCTTCAGAGATGAGAAAGCTGTGTCAGAAAAGTGTAATCCAACCAGTCCCCCCAGACCAATGCGGATCCGGTTTTTACTCAAGATTCTTTTTGGTGCCAAAAAAGACTGGGTACTGGAGACCCATTTTGGAGCTCAGCCAACTAAACAAGTCAGTGGTTCAAACCAAATTCCACATGGTCACTATACAATCCATTCTCCCTTTTCTACGAGAGGATGTTTGGATGTGCTCGATAGACCTCTGGGATGCGTATTACCACATCAAAGTGGACAAATGTTCCAGGAGTTTCCTTCGCTTCCGGCTGGGAGCCAATCATTACCAGTTCAGAGCCCTGCCATTTGGTCTCTTGATGGCCCCCAGAGTGTTCACGAAATGCCTTGCAGTGGTGATAGCTCATCTGAGATTTCAGGGATTCCAGATGTTTCCATATTTAGATGATTGGCTCCTCTCCACCCCCACCAAGTGCCTACTGACCATGGCCCTCTGCTACACTCTCTTACTGGCAGAGTTTCTAGGCATCACAGTCCATTGGGAAAAATCCAATCTTCACCCTACCCAACAATTGGAATTCATAGGAGCAGTATTCAATACTCAAACATGCCTGGTTTCTCTTCCACCTCACAGACTTCAGAGGTTAAGATTACAGGTACAAGTGATATTCTATCAAAGAAAAGTGTCAGCAAGAGAAGTTCTACAGGCTCTGGGGTCTATGGCTGCAGCCATTCCGATTGTTCCATTGGCAAGATTACATATGAGACTGTTACAATGGCTCCTTTTGTCCCAGTGGTTGGCAGACCTTCACCCTCTAAACACACAGATCCTCATCGCCAATTCGTGCAAGCAAGATCTTGGATGAGGACAGACAAAATTTTTTGGTGTCTCCCCTTCCAGACCCCTCAACCCAATGCCATGGTGACCACGGACGCTTCTCTGATAGGGTGGGGGGGCCACTTTCAAGGAAAGACAGTCCAAGGCACGTGGTCCATCTTGGAGGCCAACTTGCATATCAGTGTTCTGGAGTTGACAGCGGAGCTGTTGGCGTTGCAGGCACTTCATCGGCTCTTTCCATCGGGAACAACTGCAATCCATTCAGACAATATGTCAGTAGTCTGGTACATAAACAAACAAGAAGGGACCAAATCCTACCCCCTTGTGTCGCAAGGCCATGAGAATTTGGCATTGGGCAATAGCTTCCAACTGCTTTTTTATAGCAACGCATATCCCGGGGAGCTTCAACGTTATTGCGGACTGGTTGAGCAGATGCATCCTCCTTCCACACAAGTGGTCTCTCAATCCAAATGTGATGGCAGACATTTTCAGCCATTGGGGCCAGCCTTGCTGCAATCTTTTTGCTTCTCCCTCAAACAACAAATGCAGCAGATTCTTTGCCCTTTTTCCCCCAGAAGGGGAGTCATCGAGAGATGCTTTGACTCATGATTGGCCCAAGGTTCTCCTCTATGCTTATCCTGCAATTCCCTTGATATCTCTTTATTTAAAGAAAGCAAGTCGGTTGAGATGCAAGGTGATCCTCATTGTCCCATTCTGCCCTCGACAAGTGTGGTTCCCCTCTCTCTGGCCTCACCTATTACAACCTCCATGGATCCTGGACACTCATCAGGACCTAATCTTTCACCCCCAAAGGTTGACTCCCACAAATCTGTCCACTCTCAAGCTGACAGCTTGGTTTCTCCACTTCTGTTAGTTGCCAGGCAAGAATCCCTCTCCTCACCTGTTTGCGATATTAATCTGGCCTCCCATAAACTATCCACCAGAAAACTCTACAGAGATAAATGGAAAAGGTTCGCTCTTTGGTCTAGAAAACAGATGCTAGACCCCTTCTCAGCTCCTGCATCTGTTATACTTCACTACCTTTCTGAGTTTTTCGACAGTGGAGCTTCAGCTTCCAGTATCGAGTCCACTTGGCAGCTATCTCCAATTTTCATAAAGGTCTAGAAGGCATTCCACTTATCTCCATCCACATTTGCATGACTTTTCTCAAAGGAGTTTTCCATAGCAGACCCCCAATCAGATGGCCTGTAGAGACATGGAATCTCTCTTTGGTATTACAGTCTCTTTCTTAACCCCCTTTTGAGCCTGCTGCAAAATGTGACCTTAAATTTCTTTCATGGAAATCTCTCTTTTTGGTGGCAGTCACATCAGCTAGACGGATTTCGGAGCTACAAGTCTTATGCATCAAGAGTCCATATCTAATTTTTCATAAAGACAGAGTATCTCTTCGTACTAATCCTTCTTTTCTCCAAATAACACCACAAACTCTGTAGTTCAGTTTCTATAAAGGCTGTCTTCCAGAATCCAAAACTACGTTTCACCAAAAATCACATCCAAAATCCACAGAGACAAATACTTTATGTACTAGCAACAAAAAATGGATTTAGCGCTTTCATCTCCTTACTGGAGACCTCATCAGAATCAATTGTCAGCACTCCAAATATTTCTTATATACACAACCATTTAAGACCAATTAAGAACAATCAATCAAATACTCAAATAATCAAATAATGTGACGTAACATAGCAATATCATTGCTGGCCATCTTGTTTCTCTAAATCGGTAAAAAACAGTGAATCTTTTCTTTTGAAACTAAAAAAAGATGTAGAAATTATAAAAAGCAGGTGTATGTTTTGTTTTATATATTAATATAGGTGTCGGTACATATAGAAATCAATACTTGTAATAATATAATTGTAAAGACATTGTAAAATGTCTAAACCATTTTCGTTCAGCTTCAAAGGTATTAGCTTGTAATAATATAAATAATAGTTCTTTTATGATACTCCATATCATGTGTACCACACACTTCGTTGTTTTCATATACCTTAAAGTAAATTCATATAAGAAAAAAGAACATACCAAATACATAAATACAAATATATGAAATAAAAAATATATGTATGTAATGTAATATAATAAAAAATATATGTATGTAATGTAATATAATAAAAATGTAGTGTAATTAAATATTCTATTATTTACTTCTATAAATATATATAAATGTATATAAATATGTAAGTATATAAAAATTTATACAAATATCTTATAAAATCTATCAAATCTGAACTGCTCTTAAAAATAATGAAAAAAATGATAAAAAATGTATATATATATTGATATGATCAGTAGTAATAAAAAACAGAAATAAAAGGGAATATATTCTCATAAAATATTACTTCCTTAAGATTTATATCTTTTGGGATCTTCAGATAAAATTTTAAGGGCTGGTGTAATAGAAATATGATCGTTCAAGTCCTTACCACTACAAGCATCTTACTTGAGCTGCCATATCATCTCCCTATATGCTAATTTTGTCTCCCAATCACCCCCTCTTTCAAAATGTTCCACTTCCTCAAGGACCCAAAATTTGAAGTTAGCCTCATGGCATGTAAGTGAATGTCTGTAGAGGGCATTATTTTCATTTTTACGGTTAATGTCCCTCATGTGTTCGTATATTCTTTTTCTCAAGTGTCATTCCGTTTTGCCAATATAATATGCCCAACAAAATTTGCAGTATGCTAAATATACTACCCCCTTGGTATAGCAACTGCTATATTTTCTTGCCCTCAATGTAGTTCTTAATGTAGGTATAGTAAGTACTTTTTCTTCTGCTATAAAAGGGCATTGCGAGCATCTGCCACATCTAAAAGTACCTTTTTTGTTGGAAACTGTTTTTCCTTTATTGTAATACTTCTTATTCTCTAAAATATTCTTCAAATTGCAATTTCTCCTGTAGTTATATGTCAATTCGTTCTGAAAAACCGTAGTTCTCGTGGGCATAGTTTTAAACATATCCCATGTCTCGTTAATACATTTTTTGAGCCATCCAATATCCTTATAATAGGTCAGAGTCAAATAAGGTAATGCCATTTTCTTGTCTACTTTTTTTACACTACAATTAACACCTCCGACTTCATTAGTATGCAGTTGATTTAGTAAGGGTATATAGTAGGTACCCCATTTATCTACCACATATTTTTTAATAGGCTGTGTTATTACTACAGGGTATCCCCTTTTGTGAAACATATTTTGTACTTTATCTACTTCTCTAAGAAAATCCTCCCTGTCAGATGTCATTCGGGCTACTCTAATCATTTGTCCCTTTACTATATTTCTTTTGAGTTGGTCTGGGTGATCACTATCAAAGTGCAAGTATGCATTAGAATAATGTTCTTTTCTATAAATAGTAGATTTGTAGGTTCTAGTTTTGTAGTTCTTTTGTAACTTAACATCAAGATAGTGTATCTCATGCAAATCTATTTGATTTGTAAATCTTAGAAAAGTAGTGCTATTATTAATAAATTTAATAAATCTATCTATATCTTCATCGGGACCTTCCCATAAGATAAATATATTGTCAAGAAAACGTTAATAACTTTTAATGAAAGTGAAAATTTCAAATAAATAGTGTCTTTTCCAGTATAACATTATAATATTAGCGTAAATAGGGGCACACGCCGCCCCCATAGCAACTCCCTCTTTTTGATGGTAAAATTCACCTTGAAAAAATATGTAGTTATTTTTTAACACTAGTTCCATACATTCTAATACTAATTTAAATTCATCAGGTGTCAACAAATTCATCTCTATTAACATTTTTTCAAACCAATCCTTGACAATCACATGGGGTATGACAGAAAACAAGTCTTTAACATCTATTGTAATAAACTTGATTTCATCTCCATATGGGTCCTTGCTAATTTTTTTCCAAGAAATCCCATGAGTCCACTAGAATGTGCGGATATCTCATATAATACTTTTTTTTTTCCATAATAAATCTTTATTGTTATATTATTTTCCATACACAATTAAAAACAAAAACAAAATTTTAAAAGGAACTACTAACTAATATCACTAACAACCACACCAAACATATATACAATATTTACAAGAATGCTTCCATGTAAAACACTAACTATACAAGAAAAACATAAGAATAGTTAAGAACATTTCAAGTAATAAACAGTTTGATTGCAAAATTCTCTTCAAGTGTATAAATAATTCTTAATACCTTCAAATAAAAGTATTATGCTAGTATAATATTAAATATTTGATCTGAAGTAGGAGATTCATTTGTCTGCAACCTGTGGGTTATGGATCCGATATCGGATCTGAACCGTCATGGTTTTCCAGCTACGGATCTGAGCTCTCAGCTCCTCCCCTCACCCATAATGCCCTGCTCTCCCTACATGACCCCAGATCTAGTTTGCCGCGCTGGTGACCAGACTGGATTTTAGAGCTCTTCAGCTAAGTGTTTATTCTTGTATTTACAAGCGTTTAAATTTAAAGTTTTAGTCAGTTTTGTGTGGAAGTGTTAGGTACCCTATCTTTTAAGTTAAAAATTTAAAGTTTTTTAATAACTTTTATAACTTTTATTTATCCCTCCCCTCACTGGTGCATAGTGTGTGTTTGGGCCTGTGTTTTTTTCTTGGCTAGTTAGCACTTATTATTTAAAAAAAAAAAAAAAAAAAAAAAAAAAACCTTAGAATGTCTGAAGCCCCTAAGGCTTTCTTTTCGAAGTGCTCCGAGTGTGGCCATAAGCTTTCTCCTGCTGATGGCCACACTGCGGTCGATCTTGGGGTTGAACACCTCACTTCTGGATGTTCCATTTGTGCAGGGTTCAACCCCAGGGCATTGAAGGAGTGGAGGTCGAAGCTGGTCCTGGTGGGACTTCTGCCCCCGGACACGGCTTCGGGTACCGTGTCTTTGGTTCCCTCCTCTCCTGCTCCCCCTCCTCCACCTGGGACTCAACCTCCCTCTAGTGGTTTGGAGGAGAGGGAAGCTAGAAAAAAGGACCGGAGAGAGAAGCACCATAAGCGGCGGGCCAAGACCTCTGTTTCGGCCCAGCCTGCCAAGCGGGCTTCTCCTCCGGCCTCCTTGTCTACTGTCTCTCCCCCTCCTCGGCTCCGGTCTTCAGTCTGCTTCTCACCGGGACCTGAGGAGGAGGAGACCCGATCTCCATCGAGGCTATCGAGGAGGCACTCAAGGCCTACCTCGGTAGCCTCGTCGAGATCTACATATAGTTTATCTGACGCTGATCTGGACCGGATGATGAGAAGGTTCATCCAGGCCCAGATGCAGATGGGAGTGCTCCTGCCTCCCCCCCCTCTGGGGGGGAGCTCGACCCCTTTTTTCAAACCTATAGCTCCTTCTCCGACCCGCTACCCTGGTTCGGAGCGATTGGAGCTGAGCAGC
The DNA here is from genome assembly GCF_019279795.1 of Protopterus annectens. Taxonomy (NCBI): domain Eukaryota; kingdom Metazoa; phylum Chordata; order Ceratodontiformes; family Protopteridae; genus Protopterus; species Protopterus annectens. Next base: position 1,943,130,416 of record NC_056731.1, read on the forward strand.
TTCGGAGCCGGGGGTGGGTCGGCGCCGATAGTACTAGGTACTTCGGATCCGACCCTGTCCTCGAGTGCTTCGGATCCGACCTCTCGGAGCCTGGATCCGAGCTTTGGATCCGGGGGGATTAGTGTTCCTTCAGCACCGTCGGTGTCGGAGTGCACTGCCCCCTCAGATCCGAATGCCTTGGCGCCGGCTCCGATCCACTCTTCGGATCCGAGGGGGAGCCGATTATCGGATCATTTGGTCGAGGTTGGCTCCCCCCTCGGCTTTTGATGTAGTGGAGAGGGCCCTGTTGAGGGTTTCCGGACCCCCGGCACTTGCTTCGGTTCCTTCCCGCACTCCATCTGCACTGGGTCAGGCTTCCACCATCCGCCACTGGGACAGCCCGCTCCATTGCCCCAAGCTGTCCCATTGGAACAGGACACCGCTTGCGAGGGTTCCTCGGACAGCCCCCCCCCCCGAGGATGCACCTCGCAAGCATACGTGTAAAAGGAGGCACATAGACTCCCCCGAGTCTCTCACAGAAGACACGGATTTGGAGGAAGAGGAAGGCTCCCCAAGATCACCCCCCCAAGGATGTCTCCTTTGGAGACATCATGGAAATGCTTCGCATAAGGGGGGGTGGTTTGCCCCCAAGTCTTCCTCGGACGAGTCCGTGTTCTTGGAGGCATTTGAAGCGGGCCCGTCTACCTCTTGGGTGTCCCCTCCTGCCGACCCCCTGGTGGACCTAATTACCACCAGAGCGTTGAAGGAACCGGACACCGTGGAGCCAATCCCCAAAAGGCCAGACCGCATCCTTAGTCCCCCGGCAGACCATGCCCACTGGAGCAAGGGGCCTCCGGTAGATGTCATGTTGACGGCTGCAGCCACCAAGAGGGAACTTGCCCAGGAGAGTCCCTCAGTCCATCCTCCGAGCAAGGAGTCTCGGATGATGGACTGCTTGGGGAAGCGAATGTTTAGTTCAGCGACCTTTTCAGTGAGGGCGCTAAACTACTTGGCACATGTGATCAGGATGCAGCGCGATCTTATCAAGGAATACGCTGCATCCCCCCCAGAGTCCATGTCGGAGGAGGACAAACTGTTGCACTCCACCCGTATGGCCACTCTCAGGTCCGTGACTAATTCCTCTATGCGGTTACTGTCCCATGCTACGGAGGGAGCCACTAGAGCTGCAGGGGTAGGCCTAGTTACTAGACGTCAGGCCTGGCTCCGTCATTGCGATTTCACGGAGCCGTTCAAGGCGTCATTCGCGAATGCTCCCTTCGATGGTTCTGCCCTTTTTGGCAAAACTGTTTGCGATACTTTGACCCAGAGCGAGAAGGACGGGAAGACGCTGTCTGCCGTCGGAATCCACTTCTCTGTGCCCCAGAGGTCCTATTCTGGGAACCAAAAGGGCCAAAAGAAGATGTGGTTCCGGAAGTCGCAGCAGTCCCAACCCGCTCCGGACAACCAGTCCTTCCGTGGCAGAGGAGGACAGGGAGGACGCCACCCCAGGGGCAGAGGGGCTCCCAGGAACTTCGGGTCCAGAGAACCTTTCTCTGAATGGCCCGTGCAGCAGCCCTGAAGGGTTGCCCAGCTTCTCCACTCTGGAGGCAGTCAGGGGACGTTTCTCGGAGCACCTAGTGGCATGGGAGTCCATAACATCAGACCGCTGGGTCCTCCGCATCATATCCAGAGGATACCTCATTCCATTTCATCCCATCCCAAAATTGAAGTCCCTCCCCGACGTTCCACCCGGTCAGTGGGAGGCCGCTTTGGCAGAAATTGGCCATCTGCTGAAGAAAAGAGTCATCCAGCCCGTCCCCCCAGACCAGATCAGATCAGGGTTCTACTCCAGGTTCTTTTTAGTGCCAAAAAAGACGGGGGACCTAAGACCAATATTAGACCTGTCACTCTTAAACCTGGCAGTTCCCAAGGAGAAGTTCCGAATGGTTACCTTGCAGTCAATTCTCCCCCTTCTGGGAGAAAATCACTGGATGCGCTCTATAGACCTCAAGGATGCGTACTACCACATTCTAATGGACAGACGCTCCAGGAGGTTTCTTCACTTCCAGCTGGGAGCCAGTCACTACCAATTCAGGGTCCTTCCCTTTGGTCTCACCACAGCCCCCAGGGTGTTCACCAAAGTATTAGCAGTGGTAGCGGCCCACCTGAAGCTTCAGGGGGTACAGGTCTTCCCATACCTGGACGACTGGCTCCTCACTGCCCCAACAAGGCATCTACTGTTATTGGCGCGAGACTCCTTTCTCCATCTAGCTCCCCGCCTGGGCATCACAATAAATGCAGAGAAATCCAACCTGGCCCCTACGCAATTCATAGATTTTATAGGTGCCAGGTTAGACACGAGACAGTTAAGAGCCTTCCTCACTGCGGACAGAGTTCAGAATCTACAGCTCCAGGTGCGGGCCATCCTCCACTCCAGCTCAGTTCCGGCGGAATTGGTCCTGAGGGCTCTAGGGTCCATGGCAGCACCGATAGCTCTTCTACCTCTCGCCAGGTTCAATATGCGGGTCCTTCAATGGATACTCCTAGTTCAGTGGTCTTATCTTGCTCTTCCTATGCATCATCTAATTGCGATCAGCAAGGCTTGCAAGCAGTCCCTCTTGTGGTGGCTCCACTCACAGGATCTCCACGGAGGCCGCCCCTTTTGTGCTTCTCCCCCTCTCGCCACGGTGACCACGGACGCCTCCCGCCTCGGGTGGGGGGGGGCATTTTGCAGGCCGGACGGTCCAAGGCACGTGGAACGATTCAGAGACCTTACTGCATATCAATGTTCTAGAGATGAGAGCAGTACTCTTAGTGTTGCAAGCACTACAGGCCTTTCTTCCCTTGGGAACTATTGCAATTCAGTCGGACAACATGTCTGTCGTCTGGTGCATCAACAAACAGGGGGGAACCAGGTCTTACCCTCTTTGTCGAGAAGCCATGAGAGTGTGGGAATGGGCAATCTCCACCAACTGCTTTCTCATCGCAACGCATATTCCGGGTCAGTCCAACATCCTTGCGGACAAGCTCAGTCGCACCATTCTCTCCCCTTATGAGTGGTCTCTCAATGCTCAAGTAGCGAAACGCATCTTCGCACGGTGGGGAACTCCTTGTTGCGATCTTTTTGCGTCTCCCTCAAACACCAAGTGCGACAGTTTTTTCGCTCTAATCCCCCCTCCCGGAGATACCCCAAGAGACGCTCTGGTGCATGCTTGGCCCCCCGGTCTTCTTTACGCTTACCCTCCTTTGCCTCTGATGCTCCAAGTTCTTCAGAAAGCCTCTCGTTTGGGGTGCAGAATGATTCTCATTGCCCCATTCTGGCCTCGACAGATCTGGTTCCCGTTCCTAAGGTCTCACTCAGTGAATCCACCTTGGATTCTAGATCCCATTCCGGATCTGATATCTCACCCGTCCCATCTATCAACCCCGAATCTGGACAACCTGAAGCTAACTGCTTGGCTGCTCCAGTTCCACTCTTAATCTGGACTCCCGGTATTTCGTCTCCCGTTAGGGCCATCCTGGTAGCGGCTAATAAACCATCTACCAGGAAAGTTTACCGCAGCAAGTGGAAACGGTTCTCCATTTGGGCGGAGCGGCAAGGTCTAGACCCCTTCACAGTTCCCCTTCCTCTGGTGCTTGACTTCCTAACCACTCTTTTTAATGATGGTGCCAGCAGTTCCACGGTCAAAGTACAACTTGCGGCAATTTCTCACTATCATGTTGGTCATGACTCCAGTCCACTGATGTCTGCCAAATTGTGTAAGATCTTCCTAAAAGGTACTTTTCTTCTTAGACCCCCTGTAAAACAAGTGGTTCCTCCTTGGGACCTTTCTTTGGTTCTTCAGGCCTTGACCGCTCCCCCCTTCGAACCTGCGGCCACGGTAGATCTAAAATTTTTATCTTTCAAGACGGCCTTTTTAGTAGCCATTACCTCGGCCAAGAGAGTTTCAGAACTTCAAGCCTTATCCATCAAGCCTCCTTACTTGGTCTTTCATCCGGACCGTATATACCTCAGGACCAACCTGTCCTTTCTTCCTAAGGTAGCTTCTGAAGCAAATATTAATCAATCCATTAACCTCCCTGTTTTCTTTCCCAAATATCAAAACAAAGGTGAATATAAGCTACATTCCTTAGATGTTCACAGGCAACTTCGATTTTATCTGAACAGGACAGCTGGTCATAGGCAATCCGACCAGGTGTTTATTTCCTTTGCTAAATTCAATTTGGGTAAACCAATTTCCAAAGTCTCCTTATCACGCTGGATTTCGCAGTGCATCTTATTGGCTTATCAAGCTTCTGGGAGGCCCGCACTGGAGGGAGTACATGCCCATTCAACCCGGTCAGTCTCTACCTCAGCGGCCTTTAAAGCTAGGATTCCTCTGGATGATATTTGTTCAGCAGCCACTTGGGCTTCATCTCATACCTTTATTTCCCACTACAAGTTGGATATTACATCTAGAGGTAGAGCATCCTTTGGCTCCGCGGTGCTCCGGAATATCCTTCCATGACGGCCGCCCAAGATTCAGGTAGCTGGGGACTCTGTCCACAGGTTGCAGACAAATGAATCTTCTACTTCAGATTTAGAAGTTATGTACTTACCATAACATTCCATCTGAGTAGGTGTATTCATTTGTCTGCAACCATCCCGCCCTCCTATCCCCCTGGCCTTGTCAGTTTCCTGCATATTACGTGTTACCCTTCTAGGGTATTTTGATTTATGGCAAACTCGATCTGAGGTCATGTAGGGAGAGCAGGGCATTATGGGTGAGGGGAGGAGCTGAGAGCTCGGATCCATGGCTGGAAAACCATGCCGGTTCGGATCCGATATCAGATCCATAACCCACAGGTTGCAGACAAATGAATACACCTACTCAGATGGAACGTTATGGTAAGTACATAACTTCTAATTCCCAAATTTTTGGATTATTAATATTTTTATTATGCGGATTTAAAAGTAATTTATGAGCTAATATATGCCTTGTTGCCAAAACTCTAAAGTTTTCCCCATGATGTTTTAGATGGGTCTAACCAATCAGTGGCTATATAGAGCTTCATTAATAAAAAAATATTAATACATATAATACTTTGTGATCTAGGGAGTTCTTTCGGGGGAATATGCAAAGTCATGAATTTCCATGACAACGTTGTACTTTGGTAACCCATCTTCTGAAGTTGAATCTTAAGGGAATTCCAAAGTTTGTATATGCATTTACAGCTCCAGAACATATGAAGAAGATCAGCTGGTTGATTTTTACAATATGGACAGGTTGGAGAGTTTTTGGAATTAAATGTATGCAGGGCAAGACGTGTATAATATGCATTATTCCATACCATCATCTGGGTATATATCAGTTTTTGAAGAGAAGTAGATTTGATAGTCAAGTCAATTGCTTTTAACATATTACTTTTGTCTGTCAATAGGATTTTCTCTTCCCAGTAGTTCGACAACAAAATTTTATCTTGAAATTTAAGATCTGAAGTAGGATATTCATTTGTCTGCAACCTGTGGGTTATGGATCCGATATCGGATCCGAACCGGCATGGTTTTCCAGCTATGGATCCAAGCTCTCAGCTCCTCCCCTCACCCATAATGCCCTGCTCTACCCTCATGACCTCAGATCTCGTTTGCCGCGCATGGTGACTGGATTGGTTTCTAAAGCTCTCAAGCTAAGTGCTAGTTTTCTACTGTTAATATTAGAATTTTGAAGTTTTTTATTAAATTTTTGTGTGAAAGTGTAGGTTTACCCTTTTATATTTTTACTTTTAGAGTTAATCTAAAATTATTTCCCTCCCCTCGCTGTTGGCGTAGTGTGTGTGTGTTGGGCCTGTGTGTGTATATTGTTTAGTTACTTTAGTTTAGTAACTTCTTTATAGATTGGGATGGCTGAACAGCCCAAATCTATATTTTCTAAATGCTCCGAGTGTGGCCATAAGCTTTCCCCAGCTGATGGCCACACTCGGTGTGTTAGATGCCTGGGGGTTGAACACCTCACATCTGGATGCTCCATTTGTGCAGGGTTCAACCCCAGGGCACTGAAGGAGCGGAGGTCCAAGCTTGTTTTGGCGGGCCTCTTACCGCCGGACTCGGCTCCGACCTCCGCTCCTTCGGGAGTAACCGGGCCTTCGGTTCTTCCCTCCGTGGCACCTCCTCCTCCTCCTGGGACTCAACCTCCCATTTCTGGTTCGGAGGAGAGGGATGCTAGGAAAAAGGACCGGAGGGAGAAGCACCACAAGTGGCGGGCCGAGACCTCTGTTTCGGCCCCGCCAGCCAAGCGGGCTTCTCCCCCGGCTCCGTTGTCGGCTCGGTCTCCTCCTTCTCGGCTCCGGTCTCCAGTGTGCTTTTCACCGGGACCTGAGGAGGAGGAGACCCGATCTCCGTCGAGGCTATCGAGGAGACACTCCAGGCCTACCTCGGTAGCCACGTCGAGATCTACGTATAGCCTTTCGGATGCTGATCTGGACCGGATGATGAGAAGGTTCATCCAGGCCCAGATGCAGATGGGAGTGCTCTTGCCTCCCCCCCCTCTGGGGGGGAGCTCAACACCCTTTTTCAAACCTATTGCTCCTTCTCCGACCCGCTATCCGGGTTGAGCAGCTGGAGCCGAGCAGCCGAGCGGGTGGGTGGCGCCGATAGTACTTGGTACGTCGGACCCGACCCTGCCCTCGAGTGCATCGGATCCGACCTCTCGGAGCCTGGATCCGAGCCTCGGATCCGGGGGGATCAGTGCTCCTTCGGCGCCGTCTGTGTCGGAGCGCACTGTCCCGGATCCGGCGCGCCGGCTCCGATCCACTCTTCGGATCCGAGGGGAGCCGATTGTCGGATCCTTTGGTCGAGGTCGGCTCCTTCGGCGTTTGATGTAGTGGAGAGGGCCCTGTTGAGGGTCTCTGGACCCCGGCACTTGTTCGGCTCCGTCCCGCTCCCTCTGCACTGGGCCAGGCTTCCACCATCCGGCCCTTGGGACAGCCTGCTTCTGTGCCCCAAGTTGCTCCAATGGAACAAGTTGCTGCTTGCGAGGAGTCCTCTGACAGCCCCCAGAGGATGTCCCTCGCAAGCATACGTGCAAAAGGAGGCACATTGACTCCCGAGTCTCTCACGAAGACACGGACTTGGAGGAAGGGAAGGCTCCCCAAGGTCACCCCGAGGATGTCTCATTTGGAGACATCATGGAAATGCTCCGTATAAGGGGTGGTCTGCCCCAAGTCTTCCTCGGACGAGTCCGTGTTCTTGGAGGCATTTGAAGCGGGCCCGTCTACCTCTTGGGTGTCCCCCTGCCGACCCCTGGTGGACCTCATTACCACCAGGGCGTGGAAGGAACCGGACACCGTGGAGCCAATTCCTAAGAGGCCCGATAGGATCCTTAGCCCACCGTCCGATCGTGCCCATTGGAGTAAGGGGCCTCCGGTAGATGCCATGTTGACGGCGGCCACCAAGAGGGAACTTGCTCAGGAGAGTCCTCAGTCCATCCCGAGCAAGGAGTCTCGGATGATGGACCGCTTGGGGAAGCGGATGTTCAGTTCAGCGACCTTCTCGGTAAGGGCGCTGAACTACTTGGCACATGTCATTAGGATGCAGCGAGATCTTATTAAAGAATATGCTGCATCTCCCCCAGAGTCCATGTCGGAGGAGGACAGGGTTCTGCACTCCACCCGTATGGCCACTCTTAGGTCAGTTACTAATACCTCTATGCGGCTACTCTCCCACGCTACGGAAGGCGCCGCTAGAGCTGCGGGGGCAGGCCTAGTCACTAGACGTCAGGCCTGGCTCCGTCACTGCATTTTTCTGAGCCCTTCAAAGCGTCATTTGTGAACGCCTTTGATGGTTCTGCTCTCTTTGGCAAAACCGTTCAAACGCGTTGACCCAGAGCGAGAAGGACGGGAAGACGCTGTCTGCCGTCGGAATCCGCTTCTCTGCACCCCAGAGGCCCTACTCTAGGAACCAAAAGGGTCAGAAGAAGATGTGGTTCGGAAGTCGCAGCAGTCCCAGCCTGCTCCGGACAACCAGTCCTTCCGTGGCAGAGGAGGACAGGGAGGACGCCGCCCTAGAGGCAGAGGGGCTCCCAGAAACTTCGGGTCCAGGGAACCTTTCTCTGAACGGCCCGCAGCAACCCTGAGGGTTGCCCGACTGCTCCACTCTGGAGGCAGTCGGGGACGTTCCGGGGCACCTAGCGGCATGGGAGTCCATAACATCAGACCGCTGGGTTCTCCAAATCATATCCAGAGGATATCGCATCCCTTTCCTTCACCTTCCAAAGTTGAAGTCCCTCCCAGACGTCCCACCCGGTCAACGGGAGGCCGCTTTGGCAGAAATTGGCCATCTGCTAAAGAAAAGAGCCATCCAGCCCGTCCCCAGACCAGATCGGATCAGGGTTCTACTCCAGGTTCTTTTTAGTGCCAAAGAAGACGGGGAACTAAGACCAATCCTGGACCTCTCTCTCTTGAATCTGGCAGTCCCCAAAGAAAAATTCGAATGGTCACTCTGCAATCTATTCTCCCCTTCTGGGAGAAAATCACTGGATGTGCTCGATAGACCTCAAGGACGCGTACTACCACATCCTGATGGACAGGCGCCCAGGAGGTTCCTCCGCTTCGGCTGGGAGCCAGTCACTACCAGTTCGGGTCCTTCCCTTTGGTCTCACCACAGCCCCAGGGTGTTCACCAAAGTATTAGCAGTGGTAGCGGCCCACCTGAGGCTTCAGGGGGTGCAGGTCTTTCCCTACCTGGACGACTGGCTTCTTACCGCCCCAACAAGGCATCTACTTTTATTGGCACGAGACTCCTTTCTCCATCTTGCTCCTTTTCTGGGCATCACAATAAATACAAAGAAATCCAACCTGGCCCACACAGCTCTTAGATTTTATAGGGGCCAGGCTAGACACAAGGAGTTTACGAGCCTTCCTCACTGCGGACAGAGTTCAAAATCTGCAGCTCCAGGTGCGGGCCATTCTCCACTCAAGTTCTGTTCCGGCGGAGTTGGTCCTGAGGGCTCTAGGGTCCATGGCATCTGCTATAGCACTTCTTCCTCTTGCCAGGCTCAATATGCGCATTCTACAGTGGACACTCTTAGTACAGTGGTCATACCTTGCTCTCCCCATGCATCATCCCATTGCGATCAGCAAGGCTTGCAAGCGGTCCCTCTTGTGGTGGCTTCACTCCCCGGATCTCCACAGGGGCCGCCCATTTTGTGCTTCTCCCCGTCTCACCACGGTGACCACGGACGCCTCCCGGCTCGGGTGGGGGGGGGCACTTTGCGGGCCGGACCGTCCAAGGCACGTGGAACGATTCAGAGACCTTACTGCATATCAACGTTCTATAGATGAGAGCAGTGCTCTTAGCGTTGCTAGCACTTCAGGACTTTCTTCCCTTGGGAACAATTGCGATTCAATCGGACAACATGTCTGTGGTCTGGTACATCAACAAGCAAGGGGGAACAAGGTCTTACCCCCTTTGTCGAGAAGCAATGAGAGTTTGGGAATGGGCAATCTCCACCAACCGCTTTCTAATAGCAACGCACATTCCGGGTCGGTCCAACATCCTAGCGGACAAGCTCAGTCGCACCATTCTGACCCCTTACGAGTGGTCTCTCAATTGTCAAGTAGCGAACGCATATTCGCACGGTGGGGAACTCCTTCATGCGATCTTTTGCCTCTCCCTCAAACACCAAGTGCGACAGTTTTTCGCTCTGATACCTCCTCCCGGAGGTTCCCCAAGAGACGCTCTGGTGCATGCTTGGCCACCCGGTCTTCTGTATGCTTATCCACCCTTGCCTCTGATGCTCCAAGTTCTTCAGAAAGCCTCTCGGGTGGGTTGCAGAATGATTCTCATTGCTCCGTTTGGCCTCGACAGATCTGGTTCCCCTTCCTAAGGTCTCACTCGGTGAATCCTCCTTGGATTCTAGATCCCATTCGGATCTGATATCCCATCCATCCTGCATACCTCCTCCGAATCTGGACAACCTGAAGCTGACCGCTTGGCTGCTCCAGTTCCACTCTTGATCAGGACTCCCGGTATTTCGTCACCTGTTAAGGCAATTCTGGTGGCAGCTCATAAACCGTCCACTAGAAAGGTCTACCGCAGCAAGTGGAAACGGTTTTCTTTGTGGGCGGAGCGGCAAGGCCTGAATCCCTTCACGGTTCCTCTTCCATTAGTGCTTGACTTTCTAACCACTCTTTTTAACGATGGTGCCAGCAGTTCCACAGTCAAAGTACAACTGGCGGCAATTTCTTATTATCATATTGGCCATGACTCTAATCCTCTTATGTCAGCCAAATTGTGTAAAATTTTTCTTAAAGGTACTTTTCTTCTCAGGCCCCCTGTAAAACAAGCGGTTCCTCCTTGGGACCTCTCTTTGGTTCTACAGGCCTTGACCGCCCCTTTCGAGCCAGCTGCCACGGTGGATCTCAAATTTTTGTCTTACAAGACAGCCTTTTTGGTAGCCATTACATCGGCCAAGAGAGTTTCTGAGCTTCAAGCATTATCAGCTAAACCTCCTTACTTGGTATTTCATCCGGACCGTGTCTACCTCAGGACCAACCCGTCCTTTCTTCCTAAAGTCGCTTCTGAAGCAAACATCAATCAATCCATTAACCTCCCTGTTTTCTTCCCTAAATATGAAAACAAAGGTGAATATAAGCTTCACTCATTAGATGTTCACAGGCAACTTAGATTTTATCTAAACAGGACGGCTGGTCATAGGCAATCCGACCAGTTGTTTATTTCCTTTGCAAAATTTAATCTGGGCAAGCCAATTTCTAAAGTTTCTCTGTCCCGCTGGATTTCACAGTGCATCTTATTGGCTTATCAAGCTTCAGGAAGGCCCGCACCGGAGGGTGTTCATGCCCATTCAACCCGGTCAGTATCTACCTCGGCAGCCTTCAAGGCTAGGATTCCTCTAGATGATATTTGTGCAGCAGCCACGTGGGCTTCATCTCATACTTTTATTTCCCACTATAAGTTGGATCTTGCATCTAGGGTAGAGCATCCTTTGGCTCCGGTGCTTCGGAATATCCTTCCATGATGGCCGCCCAAGATTCAGGTAGCTGGGGACTCTGTCCCACAGGTTGCAGACAAATGAATATCCTACTTCAGATTTAGAAGTTATGTACTCACCATAACGTTCCATCTGAGTAGGTGTATTCATTTGTCTGCAACCATCCCGCCCTCCTATCCCCCTGGCCTTTCAGTTTCCTGCATATTCTATGTTACCCTTTTCAGGGTGTTGTTGCTTTGGCAAACTTGATCTGAGGTCATGAGGGTAGAGCAGGGCATTATGGGTGAGGGGAGGAGCTGAGAGCTTGGATCCATAGCTGGAAAACCATGCCGGTTCAGATCCGATATCGGATCCATAACCCACAGGTTGCAGACAAATGAATACACCTACTCAGATGGAACGTTATGGTGAGTACATAACTTCTAATTCTTTAATTAATTTATTTATTGTTGTTATATATTTAATATCTTGATGGAGAGCTTGCCACAAATCCGAGCATTTGTTTATAATCTTATCTTCAGGTTTGAAATGTTTAAAGTAACTTATAGCAAGTTCTCTAATTTGTCTCAAAATAACAAGATAGTTTTTAGGTAGGTTAAATTCTTGTCTTATTTGGTTGGCTGAACGTTCAAGATATTTATATATATCAATCAGAGTTAAACTGACTATTAATGGAAACTTTTTAAGATCAATTAATTGAGTATTCAATCTCAAGTTAGGATTCCTGTGAAAGGGTTGAAAAACCATCATATGTTGAACCAGATCTAATGATTGAAATAAGTTTTGTAAAGATAATATATATGTTTTAATGTGTTCAATAATCCCATATAATTTCAAGGTATCTTTACCTAAAAAGGGTATTGCTTTAGGATTAATATTCAACTTTAAAATATATTTATAATTCAGGACCACCCAAGTTGGTGTCCACTTAGTACTAGTTATTTCATAGTTAGCAATTCTTAGAATTCTGTTAGAGTTCACAATTAAATAATACATTTCAAAATTGGGTAGCTCCAGTCCTCCTCTATTTTTGGGGGTCATTAATTTATCATAAGATATCCTGTTTTTTTGGCTCCCAAATGAATTTAGCCAATTCTTTATGAACTTGTTTAAAAAATGTCTTTGGAATTATTAATTGGGCAGACCTAAAAATATATAGTAACCGTGGTAGTACGTTCATTTTAATAATTGAAACTTTTGCTAATACTGGCAGTCGTTAATTCTTCCACCTCCCAAAATCAGATAATATTTGATCCCAAATTGTTTTAATGTTATTATTGTAGAAGTCTTTATTATCTGTAGAAAACCCAATACCTAAGTATTTAATATTTTCTTTAAACGTTACCTGCCCCACCAAAGGCAATAACGAAAAAGGTTTAGGTGTTCTTAAAGGGAAGATGTTGTTTTTTTCAAATTAATTCTATAGTTAGAGACTTCTGAAAAGTCATTTACAGCCTTTAATTACTTTTCAATATCTGAAATTGGTGATGCACAATAAATGTTAAGATCATCAGCAAAAGCTGCCATTAATATTTTGGTTCCATAAATTATTGGGGCATTATGATATATGTTCTGCTTAATATATAAGAACAAAGGTTCAAGATAAAAATTAAATAATAAAGGGGACAAAGGGCAGCCCTGATGTGTTCCATTTTTGATCAGTATTCTTTTAGACAAACTTCTATTAATGTACAGTGTAGTATAGGGATTACTATATAATATTTGTAACATTTGAACAAACTCATGGGATATATTAAAATAAGGTAAAAGATCAAACAAAAAATTTATATCAACCCTATCAAAGGCCTTCTGTGCATCAGTCATAAGGGCATAGATATTAAGATTATTTTGTTTAGCATGTGCTATCATAGCATGGAGTGTAAGTGTATTATCACTAGTTTGTCTACCTGCCATAAATCCAGCCTGTTCTTTAGATATTATATGAGTCATGATTTTTTTCAGTCTAAATGCTATAATAGAGGTTAAAATTTTCATGTCTACATTTATTAATGATATTGGTGTATAATTATCAGGGTTTTGGGGATCCGAATTGGGTTTCTGTATAAAAATAGCTTTTGAAGCATTAATATGAGGATCATTAATTTTATTCCTAATTATATAGTTAAATACAGATGAAAGTATTTTACCGAAAATATCTACAAATACTTTATAAAATTCCACTGTCAACCCATCAGGACCTGGTGATTTATGTGATTTCATATGTTAAATTATGTATATTATTTCTTCCTCGGATATCGGTTTGACCAAATCGTTTTGAATATCCTCTCCTATTTTTGGAAAATTAATTGTCTGTAAAAATCGTTTATAGGTTCTATGCGAGGACACATCCTTTTGCCCATCATAAATATTAGTATATATCTTCTCAAAAATATTAATGATATCCTCGGTTTTAGAGAATATTATATTTTTAAATTGTATTTCCGCAATTTGCCCTGTTGTTTTCGATTGGTTAATGATCCTAGCTAACGCTCTCGATGGTGTTTGAACATGATTAGCATACCTCACTAACGTCTTATGTTCCTGAAATGTTAATCTACTATTTTGAATTAAGAAGAGATCCTTTTGACATTTAAGCAGTTCCATCTCTGTTTGATCATTAAAATTCCGAATCAGTTCTTGATCAAGTATCTTAATTTTTGTTTCTAGATTCTGAATACCTTTGTTTTGTATTTTTTTATAATAAGAAGCTTTTTGCAAAAGGATCCCTCTTATTTGTGTTTTAACTGTTGCCCATTCAATATCTGGGGCATGTTGTTGTTTCTTTAGACCAACCAATAAATCTTTAAGGTAATTTGTAATTTCCTGTATTATTTCCTCCTTATTCAACAGATTAGGGTTAAGAGACCAATTATAACCTCTTTGTCGCAGGGTATCCTTTACCTCCTTAGCAAAACTCAACGAAATTTTCAAGTGATCTGATAAATAACGTGCATGAATAACAACTATAGGTTCTAAATTAATCAATGTTCTTGAAATCAAAAAGAAATCTATTCTGGACCACATTTTATGACATGGGGAATAAAAGGTATAATTATTTGTGTTATTGACATTGTTCAGATAGTGAAAAGGGTCATATAGTTGAAAGTCTTCCTTAATATCATTCAATGCTAATACAGCATGTTTATTAAATGCTCTTTGTGGACAAGATCTATCCAACTTCGGATTTTGGTAAGCATTCCAATCTCCTCCAACAATTATATAATATCTATCATATTGTGTTAAAATTGAGTACAATGATGTTATGAATACTTGTTGATCATTACAGGGCACATAGATATTTAAAAGGAAAATAGGTTTATCAAAAAGGGTAGACAAAAGAATAACGTAACGCCATCGCCCATTTTTATCTGTTTTAGAATCTAAAATTTTCTCCTTGTATTGATCTTTAATAATTATAGTTACCCCAGCACTATTTGACTTACCTTCCGATGTTACTACTTCTCTGATCCACTTCTTTTTTTTATATCAACTCATTGATCATTCATTAAATGTGTTTCCTGAAGTAATATAAACAACGCCTTAGCCTGCAACTATACATGTAACAATAGTTTCCTCTTCTTTAAGTTCTGGAGCCCTTTAACGTTCCATGAGTCTAATTCCCACATTACAAAGGTTGTCTGTACAATGAAGGTTTAAGAGGGAAAACATAGGAGAAAAATAAAGTAACTTCAAAAGCATACATAGTCTGGAAGCAATCCTTATATCCCATCCTATACCAGTGCTTACCCACTCTAACCCCGGACCAGGACATATATAGGTTTTGTATAACATAGAATAATAAAAGGGTTAAGAAAAGAAACAAATATAAAAACATCAAATTCTAAAATTTCAAACATGTTCCACAATTAAGACCTATATAATCTAGCTTAACTATGACAAAGTCCAAACTAAACATTCCCTAACAAACACTGCCATGATCTACATCTCTTTGGTTAACTATTATTTAAGCAAATCAAATTGAAGATGTAATATTAATATATAAGAAAAATAAAGAGAAAAAAGGAAGTTTTAGTAATTGGATTAGCTATCTATACATAAACCGCATACATAAAAAAATAAAAACTTAATGTGTAAACAAGGTTATCATTTTGCTGCATATATAACCTATATAAAAAAAAATAAAAAAAAAGTATATATATATATATATATATATATATATATATATATATATATACACACTCTATTATAACCCTATACTAAAACAAGTGTACAGCTAACTATTGACATCCCTGGTTATAACTTTGCACTATCACAGTTTTATACTAAAGCAAGCTACTAACTAACTGATATAATATAAACTATCACCTCTACACAGTACATTAAGGACTATATTAACAAGTATATTTTTACAAAACATTACTAAATCCCTGCACCCTCTCTAAATAATATAAGTACAAGATTTTGATTAAACATTGAAAGGGAAGTACATAAAATGTTCCTATGTGTTTAAATTACCATACTATAGTGTTATTTTAATGTTAAATAAACCATAAAGTGTTTAAAACAGTTCCCTTCGGTTTCCCAAGCCTGGAAACCATGTCAAACATTCACAATGGGGGACCACTTTTGCAATCGGACTTCCGGAAGTGCCACAGTGAAATCCACACCCTCGACAGCATTTTAGGCACTTCCTCTCTTTCTCCTCATCGAAAACAGTTCGTAGAAGCCATAAAACATCAGAAAACGAATGCAGGTAATCAGGATTAGCTAAAACAAACAGTTTTATTACTCTGGAAGAGGCCTAAAGCTTTGAAAACTAAAAAAGGATTACCCAGTCCTCGAGGCACAGTAAACAATGGATCCAACCTCAGAAGCATGCCAGTCTCAACGAAGATTCAATTCAAGTCTCTGATCATTCTATGAAGGGGTGTTTTCATTTCCTCGATTTAATTACCATCATTTCCGATTTTTGGTATTTAATTTTTTTTATTTTTTTTACTGGATTTTTTTGATTCATTTCGCGCATTGCGGCGCTTTCCTTCATTTTTGGAGCATTTACGGAATTTTACGAATAGGAGCAAAGGCTCACGGCACCAGGAATTGATGCAGGCGCCAGCGCCGTCCAATACAACGGCGGCAAGCCTGAAGGCACAAGGCAAGCAGCACAGTTTGGCAGGCTGAAGGCGAAGCTGGCAGCAGGCTGTCAATAGTTCAATTTGGCTTTTCGCAGTGGGGTGCAGTAGTACACCTTTGCAGTAGCCGGGCAGCAGTGTTTAGGTTTTTTTTTTGTCAAGAGCAGCAGTGAAGCAGTATTTATGGGGCAGAAGCTGTCAGTACCAGTCAGTAAGCACGAGGCTCAAGCTAAAATGAATGGAGATTTCCTCTGATGTAGTTAAATAATAAACAATAAAATAAGTTGTGATATAAAGTTTCCTAAACACAGATGTTATATTTAATTTTTTGTCCCACTAAAACTGATGTGTCTTATGATGTCCTACTTAAACTATTTCATCTTAACGATTTTGTGTTCTCCTGTAATACTAAAAATATTACTCTCTAAAAATGTTGGTTATTGTAACTGACCACATAATATGACATAACTCTCACTGGTTTACCAGCTTATACTCACCACCTAAAATGTATTGCCCTTTACATTGTGATGTTGTATTTGTGCTAGTGTAGTGAATTAAGAAAGCAGTGTGGGTGTTTTCCGTTTCCTTTCTTAACGTTTACACAGTTGTGATTTCAGTTTTTGTTGGTTTTTTTTTGCTTTGTGTTTTGTTAGGTGTTTGTTTGTTATTTTGTCTTTGTTCATGATGTTCATTGTGTAATTTGTAATAATAGTTTAAGTATGTGTTTTTTATTATTAATTAATTTAATTATAAGGTTTGTAATAATAATTTGTATTTGAAAAATAATACACATTCAAGAAAGATGAAAATTAGAAAAAAGCTTAACTAAAGAAGCCTGATTGACTAAGGAAAGCCTGAGGTAGGTTTGAAGATACACAAGTACAAGGGAGGTCTATGATACAAGGGGGTAAAATATGTTTGTATAGCAAGGGGGTAAGAGATTGGAAGTAAATGTTTGTGATGAAGAGATTTATAGGGGAGAAATATTTAGTAATTTTGATTTTATTTTTAAAGTGTTTACATTGTTTGATGTTGTGTATTTTGTGTGGTGGCTTTGACAGATTTAAGATTTTGAAGACATGTCACATTTATGTCTGACAGAGTTTACGAGGAAATTTCAGAGCACACCAAACAAAAGGTGTTTATGGTTCTGTTCGTGCTTATTTTAAGTTTTACTCTTCTGGCTAATGGTTATGGCTTATTTGTGTTTTAAGTTTGTGAATGACTGTAAACTGGGTGATGGTTATTCACTAACAGTTGTTGTAATACAGTTGTTGTTATGTTAACAGGTGGTACAAGGACAATGGTAAGGACAATGGTCTCAAGCCAATGTAAAAAATGTCATTTTGGTTTTGGTTTAACAACACATTTCCACCATGAGTGAAACAACTCCCATTTAGTGGTGCAAGCAGTCTGGTGTGCAAGCAGTTGCATTTTGTCTAATCTATCTTTTTTACGTGTCTCCTTTCTAATTTGGAAGGAAGTCTCGGATCTACTAGAAATGCTTATGGAAATTACTTGAATACACCTAAGAACTAATTTAATCCTTTACTTGTTGTTTTTATCCATTATATAATGTGTTGTGTGTTGTATGATGTACCATCCAATGATCCAGACTGCAGTCAGCCTTGGCTCTTTTCCTCTGCTTTCTTGCTTTATTGTATAAAACCTGTACCACCTTTACTGAGTGAGTCTGCCAGTTTTTCAGATCCTCTTGCCTCTGACTTTTTTTTTTAGTACTGGGGGTTCTGCAGAGAATGGCAAATTTTTCAGTGAATGTCATATATTGCAACAGCAGAACTGACTGTGTGTGTGTGTTGTAATTAATTCAAATATTAGAGATTTGTTCTTTTCTTCAAAAAAAGTTCTCACTAACACTCTTCAAGAGAAACCTTGACGAAGTGGGATGGTAACAGAAAATACACCCTGGGATCACTTCATTGAATGGGATGGCGAAAGTCTCTGATGCAGGTAAACCCTTGAAAACTTTAAGAAACAGATTTCTTGCCTCATTTTTGGTAGAAACAGAATGTTTAGTCCCATCCATTGTAAATATAAGCATATTAGGGTATTTCATTTGAAACTTAATTTGTTTGTCAATAAGAAATTTGCAGTATGGAGACAAAGACTGTCTACCTTGTCTGACCTGTAAAGGTAAATCCTGTGACAGGGATATTTTATTATTTTTCCACATGATATAGTCTCCACTTTGTTTTGCAGTAGTAAGTATTCTGCTAACATCTTGATAATTAAGTATTTTAACATAAACAGGTCTAGGTATATTAGATGCTTGTAGCTCTCTCAGAGCTCTGTGTGCTCTTTCAATAATAATTTGTTTCACCATATCAGAGTCATTTAGAAGCACTGCAAATATTTGTAGTATGGATGGAATTAAATCATTATACTGAATGGATTCTGGAATCCCTCTGATAATAATGTTATTTCTCCTGGAGCTTGCTTCTAAGTCCGTAGTCTTACTTTGCATAGTCTGTATATCCACATCATGTAGATTGTTTTTTTTTCTAGTAAAGTTAGTTTATCCTCATTTTCAGAAATTCGAGCTTCTGTCTTATCCATTATTTCCAGCAACTGAGTACAAGAAATTCCAAATGTTTGTATTTGACAAGTCAGTTCCTTCAGAGCTTCTTGTATGGGTAGAAGATCATTTCTGATATCTTCCATGTTTAATGCTTGATCAGATTTAGTTTTAGTCCCTGGTTTCTGTTGTTTCTGTATTTTAGTAATTTTTTTGTCTTTTAGAAATCACATCTTTTTCTGGTGACTGTAATTCCGAAAGTTTTGTCTTAGTAGTGGTTATGTCCATGTTTTTTTCTTCTTTTGACATCTTATTCCAACACAAAGACTTACAGTATAGAAAGCACATGGTTCCTTTGTTTACTTCTCTCTGCAGAGCCAGCTAATCTGTTATAATCCTGTTAACATATAATACTTCTTAAGTTTAATATCTATGTATATAGCTAAAGGCTGAGTTTTGGATCCTTGTGATG
Organism: Protopterus annectens; assembly: GCF_019279795.1. Lineage (NCBI taxonomy): Eukaryota > Metazoa > Chordata > Ceratodontiformes > Protopteridae > Protopterus > Protopterus annectens. The sequence continues at coordinate 1,943,149,483 of NC_056731.1, forward strand.
AGACTATTGGTCTCATAGGGGGGTTTTGGATACATTTGTGGGTCTTCGGTATGCCAAAAATGGCAGGAATAACCAGTTTGTTCACTTTCAAAAAATTGTGTAAGTCCATATCAATAAGACCTTGAAGTAAATTATCTTCTATAATATAGTCTATTTTCCGATAGGAGATATTAATTTCATTTTTAGAAGCTATAACATAACTACTATTGTTATTAAGTATTTCAAGCATTCTATTAGTGTAATCCCATTTATCCATAAGGACAACCCACCACCTTTATCCGGTTTCATTACCTGGATTCTTTCATTTCCCCTAAGTTCATACAAAAGTTTATTTTCTTCATCAGTTAAATTACTTACATCTCTGTTCTTATTGTAGTTGTATTCACACCTAATTCTCTTAATGAGAAATTATAAATGTCATGATGAAGAGGGGGGTTGTATACAGTCCGTCTAGTCAACACATATTTTTGATACTGGCGTCTTTCTTCTTTAAATAACTGTATAAAGTTGAACTTCCTAATGAAAATTTTTATGTCCAATAGAATGTTGTCAATATTGGGCTTCTTAACAGGTACAAAAGTAAACCCTTTTGTAAAAAGCTTAAAATGGACTTCATTAATATTCATATCTGTGTAGTTGAAAATAAAAAAAATCATTGCAAGAGTGAACAGTTAATGGTTTTTCTGTATCAAAATAAAGTTGGTCTATAGGAATTCTCTCACCAAAATCACCAATATTAGGCTGCTCTACCTGTAGGTTCTCCTCTTGTACTGATCGTAATTGTTGGTGCCCGTAACTTGGGCATATAAGGGTTATTAAATACGGTTTCTCAACCTCTTGGACCTCCTTGGTCCTTCCCCCTCTAAAGGGGCCTTTTCACTAGTGTTATTTAAACAGTCACCATGTTCAATGTATTCATGTTCATACAACGAATTCCCTTCTTGTCCTCTGCTACTATCTCTTTCATTCCTTCTATAATTGTCATGTAAATAGGGTGATGAAACATTTTTTTTGCTTATCATAAAACCTGTTCACTCGTTTAACATTCCTATTGTCGGAACTATAGGCTATACCACATCTGTATTCATTTATATCTCTTTCAAATTTAGATAACTTTCTATTGTAACTTCGTGTTACTATGTTGTCAACATCCTGCAAAGTTCTCAAATAAACATTTTTATATTCTTGTACTGAAAACAATAAATCATCATTAATTTCCTTGTACAATCTATCTATGTCTTTTTTATCTGCTTCCATTCTATGTTCATTATGTTTAACCAACACTTTTAAGATGGCCAGCCCACATTCATTGAAAATGTCACAAACATTTTTAAAAAAATCACTACCAAAAAATGTATTAATTCTAAACCTCTTCAGTACAATTTTGTCTTGTAGGCACTTATTAAAGTACCAATTCTCAACTGATAAATTTTTGTACCTGGTTAATAATTGTTTTAGTGCTTTACACTTCTCTTTGTAGTCCATGTTATCACTTCGGCTGTTCTCCCGTCATCTACTATCATGAGTGAACAACTTATTAAGCCAATTATTGAAATCGATATTCTGGTATTTTGAAAAGTGATTAGAACCACTAGTCTCTGGGTGTTCGTTATTTCTTCTATTGATAAATCCCCTACCGAAAGAGTTGTTGTTAGTTTGCAAGCCTTTCTCCCTCATAGGTGTTCTCCTCGTCGTTGTGTGAGTTACACCTCCAGCGTCTGATGTCACTTCCATTTCGTCATTGGTCGTCGGGCTACTCTGTGCACAGGGGATATCATTCTCTGAATTCGTAGGCAGATTGTCCGTTAGTGAGTGACTCTTTATCAATTTTCACCATTTTTTTCATTATTTTTAAGAGCAGTTCAGATTTGATAGATTTTATAAGATATTTGTATAAATTTTTATATACTTACATATTTATATACATTTATATATATTTATAGAAGTAAATAATAGAATATTTAATTACACTACATTTTTATTATATTTCATTACATACATATATTTTTTATTATATTACATTACATTACATACATATATATTTTTTATTTCATATATTTGTATTTATGTATTTGGTATGTTCTTTTTCTTATATGAATTTACTTTAAGGTATATGAAAACAACGAAGTGTGTGGTACACATGATATGGAGTATCATAAAAGAACTATTGCTAATACCTTTGAAGCTGAACAAAAGCGGTTTAGGCATTTTACAATGTCTTTACAATTATAGTATTACAAGTATTGATTCCTATATGTACCGACACCTATATTAATATATAAAACAAAACATACACCTGCTTTTTATAATTTCTATGTCTTTTTTAGTTTCAAAAGAAAAGATGCACTGTTTTTTACCGATTTAGAGAAACAAGATGGCCAGCAATGATATTGCTATGTTACGTCACATTATTTGATTATTTGAGTATTTGATTGATTGTTCTTAATTGGTCTTAAATGGTTGTGTATATAAGAAATATGTGGAGTGTTGACAATTGATTCTGATGAGGTCTCCAGTAAGGAGATGAAAGCGCTGAATCCATTTTTTGTTGCTAGTACATAAAGTATTTGTCTCTGTGGATTTTGGATGTGATTTTTGGTGAAACTTAGTTTTGGATTCTGGAAGACAGCCTTTATAAAAACCGAACTACCGAGTTTGTGGTGTTATTTGGGGTTTTTCATTCGTGAGGTGAATCCTTCTTTTCTCCCCAAAGTAATTTCTGATTTCTCTGTCAACCAGTCCATTGAGCTCCCAGTGTTTTTCCCAAATTATTCCAGTAAAGGAGAATACTGCTTGCACTCACTGGATGTACGTAGACAATTGCGTTTTTATTTAGATAGGACTAAATCCGCAAGTCGGATCTTTTCATCTTCTTCACTGGACCAAAAATGGGATGTGCCGTATTAAGGTCACCTTATCAAAATGGCTCAGAGATTATATTACTTTTTCATATTCTCAAGCTAATGAACCTAAACCTGTTAATATCAAAGCTCATTCAATGAGAGCCATTGCAACTTCTGTTGCTTTTCATTCCAGAGCTTCCATGAATGACATTTGTGCAGCAGCCATTTGGACTAAACCCCATACTTTCATCAAACATTACAAATTGGACATGGTCTCCAGGGGAAGAGCGGCCTTTGGCTCTTCAGTGGCACTCAGGAATGTTCTTCCATAAGGGCCACTCAGGCTTTCAAGTAGCTTGGGAGTCTGTCCCATGAGTGATGCATGGGAAGAAGATTAACAACATCAGATAAAGAAGTTATGTCTTACCATAACATTCCATCTGTGTTGTTGATCTTCTTCCATTCATTACAACCCACCCTCTGTTATTTTTTACACATTCTATTGCATTTTTTTAATTGTTTAGGCTTTCACAGAATTATGTTTGTATTTATTTCTAGGTTTAGTAATATTTTTTATTATAAATACTAATTTATTTATTGCAACACTTATCTCTCAAAGAAAGCTTTAAAATATTGAGAAAAATTATATTTTTGTATTCATTTTTAGATTTAATCAATGAATTATGAACTTGTTTATTTTTTCAGACATATGCAATTGTTTTTAGATATGTGTTTTACTTTTTATAACTAGCAACCTTTTAACTTTCAAATATACTGTTGCATTCACACATAATTAATTAAAGTGCGATTGGTCTATTTGAACATGATAAAACAGCTTCATTTTTTTCATGGTGATTTAGATTCTGATGAAGTTTGTGACATTGGGATACAAAATTGCTTAATCATTAAAGGACCTATTGATTCTATTTGTTGGTCTATGTGGTTTCTTTTTGGTAATATGAGGAACATATCTGCCAGGTTTCCTTTTTCAGAAAACAAAATTTCTCTGAATTATTTTATTGCTCTGGTTACCCAAGTGGCAAAACACTCTTTAGTATTCGTATGACTCTGCTGATGCTTTTTTCCAGAAAGATGAAATTTTGAACTCTTGTCTTCATAAGGAAGGTTTATTTGGACAATTTGCTGCTGACATCCTGCAAAAATGTGATAGAAGAGGGTAACTGCTCCAGGGGGTTTTCATATTTTCAACAGAAAGGCAGTCTCAGCAAACCTCAGGCAAGCAGATGTTAAAAAGACAATAACAAGGAAGATTTAAAAATAACGTGAGCCTCTCAAAACAAGGACAGTCCAATAAATGAGAATGACTATCTACTTTTTCCAGACCCCTTCCCTTCCACCTTGGCAGTTTTTTAACCCTTTCTTAAAACTTGGCTCTTCATTTCCCTCTTTGGCAACAAATAATCTCAGACAAATGGGTTCCGACATTGCCCATTGGGGATACAAATGGGAGTGGGAGTCCATTCCTTCTTTTCAGTGAATTCCTCCACATCCCTCAAATCAGGCATTCCTGTTTCCTGCAATCATTTAGCAAATGCTGTCCCAAGGGGTGATAAATCTGCCCCCCCCCAATTCAGTAAAGGGTTTTTATTCAAGAATTTTCCTGGTGCCAAAGAGAGAAGCTACTTCAAGCTAGTTCTATATCTTTTCCTTCTCAGCCATTTTCTGAAAGTTCCAAAATTCAAAATTTAGATTTAAAAGATGCTTATCATCATATACCAATCTCCACATAATTCAGGTGTTTTCTAAGATGTTTTGTGTCTAGCTTACACTTTCAGCTGCCTGCATTATCTTTTGGGTTATCTAGTGCTTCAAAGGTGTTTACAAAGAGTCTAGATCCAGTAATAGTTCATTGCAGATTGCAAGGCATTTACATTTTTCCTTATTTAACTGTCTTTGTTATCTTTGCAGACTCTTTTTCAAAATGTCAGAAGGCATTTACTTATGTAAGAAATCTCCTTCTTGGACTGGATTTCCAAGAGAAAATACAAAATTCTTCCTTCATTCTGTCTCACATGACATGGTAGTTTTCTGGATATATCCATTTAAAGAGCTTTTCTCCCACAGGAAATTATACCTCTATATAAAGATCTGTTTCTAAGTTTTTCCAGTCAGTTGATGACTTCAGCCAGGGTATTTCTTGGGCTCTTAGGTTTCTAGGCATCTACAATTCTCATGATTTCTTTAGCCAGACTGCACATAAAAAACAGTGGTTCTTAAAATGTGTATGGTCCCAACATCAACACCCCCTGCCTTTTTAGATTTCAGTTTTGGGATTTGTAGAAATGGAGTTGCTCTGAAGAAGAAGCCAAATATCCCTAAATCCTGATCTTCTCATCTCTTTTCCAGCTGCTTCATAATCTTTAATAACAGATACATCACATTTTGTTTGGGAGCTGTGACATGGGTGTACAAGTGTAGGGTCTTTGAAACAAACAAGACAGACCGAAAATATAAATGTTAAATAGATATTGGCAGTAATCAAAGCCCTCAACTTACTGAATCATCTGTGGTCCCCAGGACATCTTCAAGTGATCACAGACATCACCACAGTGATGTGGTATATAAATAAACAGAGCTTATATCGTCTTACCCTTTGTGCAGATTAGCAATGGTAACTTGGGATGTAGCAATTAAGCACAGTCTAACCCTGCAGGCATTTACATTCTGTCAGAGCAAAACTTTGTAGCAGACAAGCTCAGCATGACCAAGACAGACTCTCATGAATGGAAACTGAACCCAGAGGGTTTCCAAGATTTGATCCATCAGTGAGCAACTCCTAGTATAGGTATAGTTGCCTCCATTTACACTAAATAGCTAAATAAATTCTGTTCCATGATTCCTTGCAAGCAGGACTGGAAAACAGATACCTTTTCATTCCCATTTCTGCATGCCTTTCTACTGATATCCACAGTCATTCTGAAGATTTAGAAGAACTCTCCAAAGATCAATGTGGTGACTCCCTTCTGAATCAGACAACAGTGGTTCTCCCTTTGTTTGAAAATGGCCACAGGTAATTACCACATGCTTCTCACAGACTGGACCTACTCATACAAGACAGGAGCTGACTAATATACCCCATTTTGAAATAACTTCATCCGACAGTTTGGATAATACAATCATAATACCATTTAGAACTCATCTTCTGAAGAAGTGTAACAAGTATTAAAGGAGTTAAAGAAATCTGCTATTAGGAAATTATATATTAGTAAATGGAAAGTGTTTTCTAGTTGATGCCAGACTAAGAACCAGGAGCCTTTTAATGCCAGCTTGCCTCTGGTTTTGGAATATTTGTGTGAGTTATTATATCTGACCTTTCTTACTCCTCTGTCAAGGTTTACCTCTTAGCCATTTCAGCTTGTCTTCCTATGGACCCCCCTTAAGTGCCATCTAAGTTAAGCATTTGAAAGGGATTCTGCATATCTGTCCACCTAGAAAACAGGTGACTCTTCCTTGGGATCTTAATTTTGTTTTGGAAGAACAAACACTTTCTTCATTTAAACCAACTCATCAAGCTGATTTGAGATTCTTAACTTGAAAAATACTATTACTTATTGCTCTGACATCTTCAGTAAAAGTATGTCAGTTGAACGCTGTTATGGTGGGTAACTTCATCTTATTTTCCATAAAGATAAGGCCTCCTTGAGAACAAATCCTTCATTTAAGGATGGCTTGTAGGTCTGTGTCAAACTGAAGTACTTTTTCTTCTTCCAACCTTACTCATCTTTAACCCAAGAGTACACTGTACCTAATTCCAAGCTGGCTGATCAACATCTTAATTTCAGCTCTCCCAGTATGAAGGCAGAAGCCGAGAAATAGCAACCAGTGAAATTGTCTTTTTGGGTAAAATTCAATTACTGGCTAGTAAGTATATTGCCTGTATGCCAGAAAAGAAGGAATTTATGAAACAGAAAGAAAATCAAACAAAAGGTGAAGAAAAAACACTGTGTGGGAAGAATCCTGCTGCTATTCAGCAAAAAAACGGGTCAAGCTACAGCTTTCATACAAGAGATGGCTTCCGGTAATTAGAGGAAAAAATACATCAAATGTATTAAGAGGTGATTAAAGTAAATGAAACAGTGAAGAAATATATCAACTCAAATAATAAAAGGCTGGAAAAAAATACAAGAAGCACTAAGTAGCTATTCAGATGAACTGATAAAACTGCAAGCATCACAGGTTAAAATGAAGTAAAGGTTGTCTGAGTATGAGGCTTATTAAGAAGAGTTGTTTCAAAAAATGGTAGTGGTAGAAGACAGAGAGCACAGCAAAGCCTTGAGTTTTTCTGCTGTACCAAATAAACTGGAAGGAACATACTTTACTAATTGTATGAAAGTACAAGCAATCAAATGGACTGATATTCCGCAGCAGGTGCAGTCATACCAGCAGAAAGAGTTTATCTTTATAGAAATGTGGCAGAAAGGAAAAATATTAAACACTTGTGACAGCAGAATGTTTGTGGAAAATGATTATTTACATCACACCAGATAGAAGAGAAGCAAATTTATCCCAGCAATCAATGAATATCAGGAGGCAGGTGTGAGATTAAAGGTGCAATATTAGAATATTTTTCCTGGAGAATCAAAGACATTTTTTGATGCAGAGCATGCTAAGGAGGTAGTAAAAACATGTTTCCATAAAAAAGAGAAAGGAAAAAAATGAGACTCCGCTATTCATTCTTCTGACAATAAAATTAAGCTGTAAGTGTTCTTTTTTGTAAGCAAGTGGGCTTGGAAAATAAGACACAATGATGAAAGCCATGAAAATGCTAATTTTCTTGTATCTATAAAGATACTGGCTTGTTTTCCCATTAGCATATTTTCTCAGTGGGAGTCAAGAAGTCTATAGCTGAAAGCAGCTGGACATTCTGTTCTGAGTGAAATTTACAAAGATTCCTTCTTGCATATGCAGAGATTTTAGCTATTTTTTCTCATTGATGGCTAGTTTTACATGGAGACAATCTGTTTGAAGGTGTAAGTAATTAATCTTGAGAGTTCTGGCCATTCTTTGCTGAGGGAAGTACAAATGTTAAAGGTTTAGTGGCATGCAGTTCAGTGAAAAATAAAGGTGTAAATTATGGGAAGCGAATAAGAGATAGCAGCTTCCCTAGCAGCTTGAATACTTTAGCACATGTAATACAACAGGATATAATTTAATTTTATTTAAAGATAGCCAGTGCTTTTTTTATTCTTAGGGCTAATGTTTTCTGAAAGCATATACCCTGCTTTTCACATCTGGAAGGGGAATAGAGAAAAGAAAATAGCAAATACCAATTAGTGCAAGTGGAAACATAGGCTCTAAAAGGCACTTTAGCATCGGTAACCTTAACTTACAGCTGTTGATGTGGGGCATTTGTTCCTATCTGAAGGGTTAAACTTCATTTTGGAATATGTACATAGTTATTTTTTGTGTGTGTTTGTTGTACGTTAACAGGGGATATGAGGTATTCTGAAAATGTATTTAGTATTTTGTTTGAGATTTTTTATTAAAACAAAACTATTGAAAAAATGTGACATGGGCTGAAATGGAGATAAGATAAAACAACCATATCAAAATTAGCTTACCAAACATTAGTGTGTGCATGTAAGACAAGTTGGAAATATGCATTAAAAGAAAAACTGTCATATATATTAGGTGTTAACAATATATTTTTATCATAATATCTATGCTATCCGTATTATCTTGGAATGTAAATGGGCTTACATGTATAGACAGAAGGGAAAGAGTATTGAATTCAGTGGTGGCTGGTGACTTCAAATCAAAGGCGGGGCTGCAGGAGACAACGGAATGGGTGGGGCCAATGGGAATGGGTGTGGCCAACTAGAAAGGGGAGGTGCTATGCTCAAAACTACAAAAACTGGAACTTTAATTAAATATGCTGCCCTGGGAGCCAAACTGTCATTATGAGAGTCCAATCAAGACAAAATGAAGTGTAGAAGAAAAAACATATTTCAATGCATTGGCTGCATGACAGCTTACTTAATATCCAGATGGAAACAAAAAAATTGTGAGGCATGAAAAAATAAATTACTTTTTAAATACGTTACTGGATTGCCAGTCAAAATCAAGTACAAGACAAACAAGCAGCACTCATCTCAAACCACTTCTCCTTGCACTGCAGTTCTAATTATAATTTATATTCATCTTTATAAAAAGTACCAAGTAACATGCTGAAAGTAGCAATGATACCCCCACTTGTAAAAATGTTTCTTATCCAAAAAAAGACTTGCTGCCTGACAACGATGTACTTGTTTCATTGGGAAAACGTGATCAAAGTAAAAAATGAACAGCAAATAAGAAACAAGCTCAAGATAAATTGCTTAAAGGATTACTGCACAGGTTATGGACCAGACATGATAGATTGGCATTCTGTTTAGTTTATGGGTAAAGCCTGCAAAGATGATGGCAAGGCTCCAACAAAGGTAATGAGCTTCTTAAAATACTGTAATCCTGTCCTTTATTACAAATACTGTCATATGCATTTCAATACCCAAGGCTTATACGTTATCGAGTTATGTAAGTACTCACTGCATGGCAACAACAAAAAGGCTTTCAATGTTGGGAATTTTTTAACAGTAAGCTTACTTGCATCTTACTATCTCAGAAGAGCTTACTTAATGGTCATGAAATCATTGCTACTTAAACACAGAGAAACAGACACTTTCTGATTAATAAGAAGCATAATCAACCGTATAAAAATATGACAGAAAACCAGAACATTCTGCAAAATCAAGCAAGACAGATGAAAAGCCACTGTAGTACTTGTGTCTACCTTGGATGGGGAGGGGGGGTACTCTGCACACTTACACTGCATAACTGCTCCTTGCCTTGCTTGGACACATCCAGAGTCACTACATGGGGGATTGGGGTGCAACAAGTATGTCACAACATGAAATGTCTCTGGTTGACTGCAAAGGCCCTGACACATTTGTCATACCTCTCAACCTCAGAGCAAGAAATCTGGACAAAGGCAGGCACAAAATTAAGGACAATATTTAAATATTGTTCTTATAAACTTTCTAATAGAATAGTAGGTCTTGCAATAGTACGAATTTTCTGAAGGGTATGAAATCTGAAACTGAAATGTCTGTAATTATTTTCTTACTTCAATCTTTAGTGATTTGCCACTAATTTACCAGAAAACCACAATTTTATGAAAAATGGACCAAAAATGTGATGCAAAAATATAAAATAACCACATAATACAGCTGGGAACCTGTCAAAGAAGGGACACTTTTTTGTTAGCTTGAGCAGCTGATAAAATAAATGAATCTACATGCATTTCTGAAATAAAAGTAATCTATAACTCTGATTATTACAGTTATTTATTAATTGTAAACCCTCCATGTTTTCTTCCAAAATTGATATTTTGCGGAGGGATTAGAGGGAGAGCAACATTTTGAGCCAAAATCGGGGACAGTTGAGAGGTTTGGATACGCCCAATCCTATAAAGCAATTTGCATGTACCTCTCAACCCGTTAACGCAGGAAATCTGGACAAGGCCAAATATAATGGGGGAACATACAAACAGTACAAAAAATTGCTCTTGTATAAACTTAGTTGATAGAACAGGTCTTGCTTTAGCATGCATTTTTCTGAAGGTTATAAAGTCTGAAACTCAATGTCTGTCATTATTTAGTGACTTAATTCCTAAATGATTTGCCAGAAAACCACAAATTTTATGAGGAACAACCCAAAAAGAAGCAAAAATCTATTCATTCTGTGAAAATCTGGACAGTTGAGTGGTATAGTTCAGCTGAGCCAGGGCTGTCTGAGTTTGCCATCCTTCCCCCTCACAAAATCATGGTCGAATGGACCCACCCCCTGCAGCCATTCCAATGTCCCATTACTTGGCTATTTCGCCCCATTTACCATAAACACTGCAATATGCATACTGCTTTACTTCTATGATGACTTGGATTTTATTTGAAAGTTTTATTTTGTATTTTACAGCACAAACACTAAAACATCTGCTAAACAAAGCAATGCAGTCTCACAATGAAAATAGACTTAGCATTAAATCTCTGCCCTTGAAACTCACATTCATTGAAACAGCAGTGAAATCCACATTCAAAGAAAATACATTTGGGTAATATAAAGATTAACTTTGGGCTGTTTTCAAATGATAGGCCCCTTGCAACAAAGCATACATGTGCTGTGTGATAAACCTTCCTGATTGTATTAAATTATATTCCTTGTATAATACAGTACAGTTGTTAGAGGGTGTTTTAAAATTTATTGTTTTGAACATTTTTCCAGTAAACAATGAAACAAAATGCATACACCAATAATGACAAAACTGTTCAATTGAAAACATTTCCATTATAAAAAAGTCTACTCAAACTTATACAATACACCAGTATCAGTAAATATGCACAGTCTCTGCAGAAGTAAGTCATCTAAATAATTCCACATTAAAGAGATCTGTAACCAATGAAGAGGTTGTTGCTAGTTACTATCTTCACCAAAAAGGACATTCTCAGGACGGCAGCATCCACCCCTTGGGGGAGTAGAACCCACAGCCTTCTGCATCAAAAGCAAGTATATAACCTGTTGTATATTAACAATCCAAGCAGACTCAGCATAAGCAGCACTAAACTTCTCTTCCCCTACAGCTCTCAGCTCCTTGTAATATCTACTCAATACTCAACTGTATCTCAGCTTCGCAGCATAAGAAATCTGGAAAAGGCCAAAATTTATTGGGGGAGGACAAAAGCCCAAAAACCAGGGACACAAACATTGCTTGTATAATCTTGGAAAGTTGGTAGAATAAAATGCTGTATTACCACCATACATTTTACTGCCCAGTCTTAAACCCAGGTCCCTGTGCAAAACAGTCTGAGCAACATACCACTATGCCAAATCAGCTGCTTTGTGAAAGAGAGGAAGACTGAAACTTAAATGTGTATCATTTAGTGAATTCCATTCTCAACATAGATGTCAACCTCTTAGCACAAAACACCTGGACAAATCCAGTAATGGGGGAATACAGCCCTCAAACATATCCAGTGAATTCAGTTCTTACCATAGCTCTCAACCTTAGCACAAAAAACCTGGACGAAGCCAATAATGGGGGAATACAGTCCCAAAAATAGGGACAAATTTCAAATGTTTATCCTATAAACTTAGAAAATTGCTAGAATAACAGGTTTTGCGTTACTGTGTACTTTCTGAAGAATCTGAAGTCTGAAATTCAAATGCCTGTCAATTTTATTTATTTAACATTTGTTAACCAGAAAAGTCTGATGGAACAAAAAACAGTTTTCAGCAGAGGCCCAGAGAGAAATACTGCAGACACATGTCTTTGTAACATGGAAGGACACCAGAGCAAACCCACACAAACACAGGGAGGAGATGCAGACTCCACACAGAAGGCACCTCAACCAAGAATCAAACCAGAAAAGCTCTAGCTGTGATGCAACAATGCTACCACTGCACCATCAAGGCAAACCCACGGAGGACATGCAGACTCCACACAGAAGGCACCCTAGCCAAGGATCAAACCTGACAACCTGCAGCTGTGAGGCAACAATGCTACCACTGTACTGTCAAATATCTCAGAATTTAAGTATTCAGAAACCAGAGATGTTAAGAGGAACAGAACAGAACAAAATATGAGGCAAAAATCTGCAAAATTTCACAAATGGTGGTGGGTAGGGAATTCAGGCTCTTGTTACCTACACTTAAGGTATGGGGTTCAAGCCTGATCTCTAAGCAACACCAGGTTACATGTTCTCTCTAGCCACAGCAACTGGACACACACACACACACACATGATCTGTTCAAATAAACCACTACCTGCCATTCAAATAAACCAGACAGCGTAATCCACCTGAAGTGAAGTCACGATCCACACACACCCTACCTGCCATCCATGATCTGTTCAAATAAACCAGCCAGCATAATCCACCTGAAGTGAAAACATAATCCACCCAAAGCCACGGTCCTGCGTGTCCTTCCCAGCCTTCAAATAATCCATTCAGCCAATTCCTGACATCGACAGTCCTGTGAGAGAGAGCGTGTCCTTCAAATAATCTATTTAGCCAATCCCTGATGTCGATAGTCCTGTGAAAGAGAGAGCGCATCCTTCCCAGCCTGCGGACGTCACAGTCCATCCCTTTCCAGTATATGCCGTTACAACTGCATAGACTTCTAGGGATATCTGGAGTGAAATGTTGAGCAGTCAATTCAGACTGCTGGTGAGACAGTCTGGGATTTTGTGCGCATGCTCCAGACTGCTTCACCAGCAGTCTGACATTGGGAAAATGCCTGAGTGCTCATGCGTGATTTTCGGGGCTCGCATTTTTTTTCTTTTCTTTTCTTTTAGTTATTTTTTTTTCTTTTTTTGTTTTACTTTTTATTTTACAGCTGGGAGGGCTGCAGTCCTGCAGTCCGGTAGCACGAGCCACCCCTGATTGAATTATATTTAGAGTGCAAATAGCAATGCTGCAGGAAATGCATTTGGAAAGAAATGAGAATGTGAGTTTGACAAAGAAAGGATTTTAGGATGGATATTCAGCAGAACAGCAGGGAGAATAAGAAAGGATTAATACTATTGATGTGAAGTTGTTCAATCTCGCCGTTTGTTCTTACACTTGGGTTTGGAGCCGATCCATTGGCTCCGAGTCAGCTGCTTTCCAAGCTCAAGATCTTTGAGTAGCTCGAGGCATAATCCCTATCCCATGATGCCCAGATCTAGTTTGCCGCTGCAATGGATCGCACAATCTTCGGAGGAAGCTCGGGCCAGTAACTTTTTTTTCTTCTTAGAAGAATATATATTTAGTTATTTAGCTATCAGGGATCTGATATATGTGAAACTATTAATATTATTCGTATTTGTTGTTTCAGTGAGTTAACTATAATATTTTTTTGTCTTTCTAAATCGGAGTGGTTGCTCCTAGGCCTTCGGCCTTTCCTTAATTGTGTTTTACTTGACAGTGTTCTGTCAAATTTATTTCCCTATCCTCTCCTTGTTCATAACTTGTTGGTGCTGTTAGATTTGTTGTATCTAACGTTTTTGTGACAAGACCTTTTAAAATAATACTTGTAGTCAGTTTGCAGTCCAGGGATCTGAACTTTCTAGGAGTATCTTAGCGGATTATTGACATTATTTTTATCAGGGATCTGATATTTGTGTGTTTTCTTTGGTATCACATCTGAGAAACAAAAATCAGGATGTAAGAGTTGTGACTGTGGACAGAAGATGTCCATCACCGATAACCATGTTTCTTGTGTGTTCTTCTTGGGTCCAGTACATTTGCTAGTTTTGTTAGAAAGGTGAAGGAAATTGCTGGATAGAGGGCTGTTGAAGCCAGACTTCCAAGAAGCACTAGACAAGACTGACCAGACCTCCAAGTCCTCGAAGGGGTCGAAGTCTTCTAAGGTGTCATCGGAGCACAGGTTCTCTGCTCTGAGCACCTCTGGGAAGACTCGGTCACTGGCTCCTCAGCCTTTGGAGCCATGCACCGAACTCTTACCTCGGAGCCAAATCACAGTATTGGTGCCGGAGTGGGAAGTTTTAAAGTCCCGGATCCTTAGGTCGGTGGCTTCTTCGGCTCCTTCTACAAATTCTTCTGGGACCCTTTCAGACATCGATGTGGACCATATGGTGCAGAGGCTTTTGGAGAACCCGGCCCTGGCCAAATTGCTTTCAACTTCGTCCCAACTGACTACAAAGTCTATGACCCCCCTGCCATGATTTCTACTCCTCCTTCAAGGCCATTTGAGCCTTTGGAGCCAGAAAGAGTGGATTTGATAGTGGTGGAACCCTCAGAGCTGAGGCCTGTTCCAGTACCTTGACTTCTTCAGTTCCGATCAATGAGTCTCAGAGCCAACACTCTCTCACTGGTTCTGGGGTAGAGAGTCTAACCAGCACTTCAGTTCCGACTCTCCCTCTCGGGGCTTCAGCACAGATGAGCTTGGCTCCGTCCTCTGGTTCAGAGCCCATGGTCTCGGCCCCTGGGAGGTTGCCATCTTCTTCGGAGCCGGCGGACTCCTTGGGTCAGGAAACCGGTGCCTTCGATGCCATGAGGTGGGTCATGTCTGCAAAGACCCTTACCTCTTCAGATCTTTCATCTTCCTCCCCTAAAGGGCCATGTTCTGTCCCTACACCACATATTCCTACCAAGCGTCGAGACCCAGAGCCTCAGGTAACCCCGTTGGGTGACCCCTGCTTGACGGAGACTTCACCAGACGCCCCCACTGATGAAGTCCCTAGCAAGAGAGTGTGCAAGAGGAGGCATTTGGATTCCCCTCAGGAATCCTTGATATCAGACACCGACTTAGAGGAATCAGAAGGGCCCCGGCAGTCCTTCTCTGAGGATGTCTCATTTGCAGACATCCTGGAAATATTAAGGAAGAGGGGTGACTGGCAGTCCCTTAATCCTACTGAGGATGAGTTGGTGCTCCTAAAGGCCTTTGGGTATCAAACTTCTACCTCCTGGGTTACTCCGCCCTTTGACGAATTAATGGACTTGGTCGCTCGAAGGGCGTGAAGTCTCCTGATTACATGCAACTGGTCCCTCGGAGGCCCAACAAATTTATCACCTCCCCTCAAGACAGGTCTTTTCTTACGAAGGGAGTCCCCGTTTATGCCATGGTGGTGGCGGCGGCCACCAAGAAAGAGAAGTCAGAATCCTCTTCTTCTGTTCATCCTCCTAATAAAGACTCTAGGACAATTGACAGGTACGGGAAACGCATCTTTAGTTCTGCGACATTTGCAATGAAATCGCTTAACTATTTAACCCACTTTACCCGTCTTCAATGAGATCTCCTCAAAGAGCTTGGAGATACTCTACAGGAGTAAACAGATGATGCTGTTTCTGATAAAGTGACGGCACAGCTTAACACCCTTAATTCTATTGTGAACTCATCCATTCGGCTCATTTCTTATGCAGCTGATGGATCGAGCCGGGCAGCAGGTTCAGCGATAGCTCTGCGGAGACAATCCTGGATGCGCTTATGCTCCTTTGCGGAAGCCTTCAAGTCTTCCTTTGTTAATACCCCATTCAGTGGCTCTTCTTTGTTTGGGCCTAAAGTCAAGGAGACACTCACTAGGTGTGAGCAGGAAGGAAAGACTCTATCTGCCGTAGGAGTCCGTTTTTCCACCCCCACTAGACCATACCCCAAAGGGCAGAAAGGTGGAAAATTGTGGTTCCGAAAGTCCCAAGGAGCTTTCCAGAACACACGTGTCAACAGTTGTCCTGATCCATTTGCCTCTGAAGCCTTCAGAGTTGAGTGAGTCCCAGAGGTAAGGGGTTAACACTGACCACCCTGGTCTGAGGTCAGCTTTGATTTGTTCAGGTCCATCCTTATCCTTGGGTACCTCAGCCCTTGACAGTGCGATTTAGGTCTTGGCTTTGGATCTGGCCAGATCATTGACTTTGGAGATGCTTTCTTCTGATCCTCCTACTTTGGATTTGGGATCAGATCACAGAGTGCCTCCCTTGGTGCCACTGACTCCAACATTGGCTTTTGAAGCTTTTGAGATGATCATAGCTCATCAAACTGTATGCCAAGGGGTTGTCACTGATACCTCAGTTCACTCCAGACTACCCATTAGCACTCTTGACATAGTGGGTAAGAACAGAATCCAGTTCTGATAACCTCTATCATTCCCTTCCTTGAGAGTCCAGAGACAAGTGTGACTCTTTTATCTCCACCCCCACCTGAAGAACACAGAAAGTGTAAGTGCAAATACAGGCATTTGGAATGTCCTCACTAGTCTTCACCAAGGACACCAATCTTGATGAATGGGGAAGGGTCCCCCTAGAACTCCCCCGAGGACACCACTTTGGGTGAATTAATGGAATTATTAAGACAATGGGGACTTGGCCAATCAATACTTCTTCCCCAGATGAGGAGGTGTTTTTTGAGGCTTTTGGAGCTGGCCTGTCTACTTTCTGGGTGGTCCCTCATGCTGACCACCTCATTGATGTGGTCTTTTAGAAGGCTTGGTGAGAACTTGATAAGGAGAAACTGATCCCCTGTAAACAAAATAAGATGTTTGATCCTCCCAAGGATTCTGCACATTGGATTAAAGGAACTCTTGTTAATTCACTTGTGATTGGAGCAGGCAAGAAAAAGGAGCTGCTAGAGGAGAGTTTCTTGCTCTATCTGATATGTCCAAGGGTCAGTTTCAAGGTTACTCTCCAGTCCAGCTGGTGAATCTGCGAATTTTGAGGCAATGTTACAATTGCCTTATGTACACAGACAACCCTCTTCTCCTTCCACCAAACTCTAATACATGTGAGAGATGCAGTTACACAGCCAAACTGGAGGCAGAGCTCTCTCAACCCAAGACTGGCACAGTCAGTCAGGAGGAAAAGGTAACCACCCACACCACAAATCCAGTCTCACACAGACCTATTGCATCTGCATACCCAACACATAAACACACAAAAACATACTCGGAGGCTCTAAATAAAAATCTGCCTAAACAGCAAAGACCTCCTAAGCAGACATCCAAGCAACAGCCACCCCTCAACAATACCCACGAATCACATATCTCACAAAATCAGTGTGCCTCACAGTCACAGCCCTTAAGGCCAAACAACACACCAAATACACTTGTTATAGGGGACTCTATTGTCCGGCACACTGACGTCCCGCTCACCAGACTGAACAAGGAGGTCATTGTAAGCTGCCTGTCGGGTGCCAGGATCCGCCACATAACGCAAGCACTCAGGTCACTCCAAAACAAGTACAAGTATGACTCCATCATTGTCCATGCTGGTGTGAATGACCTGAGACGTACCTCCCTGGACTACATGAAAAGAGACATAGAGGAGCTCTCTGACCATGTAGGCCAGGCTGGTATGACCCTGACCTTGAGTAGCATCTTGCCCTCACCAAGAATGATGCCACAGTATAAAGGCAAAATGATCAGTTTCAACAATTGGCTAAAGTATTGGTGTCATTCAAAGGGGATCCAGTGTCTGTCACCTGGGATGACATGCTCGACAAGCCACGTTGCTTCGCTAGGGACAGCTTGCACCTGTCACCCTTAGGCTTTCGTATACTGGCCAAGGCTCTTGCCACCCCCATAGTGCCTTTTTTAGGCAAGGCTCAAAGGACAAACCCACCTCCATAGACAACCCAAGGATAAAAAAACTAAAGGTAATGCTATTCAGTGCCAGAAGTCTAAACCTCAAGATGCATGCACTTGAGGCTCTCCTCAGTATGGAGAAAATCGATGTCTGTGCAGTAACAGAAACCTGGTTCAAGGCTCCTGAGAGCACCCCAGTACTACCAGGTTATAACTCATACCATGCGTTTTGACCCAAAACTCGGACCGAAGCACAAAAGGAGGGGAAGTGTCTATATTCATCAAAGATACCTACACCTCCAGGTTAGTGGCACTGCACGAAGCATCGGAAACCATATATGTGCAACTAACAGCGGACAAAACTGCCTTTCAGTTTGTAGCCTGCTACAGAACACCCTCCCTATTACAGGAACCCCACTTGGCATTCCTGAGAACACTGGAGAATATGAAGGTCTCTCCAAACACTATGTTATTGGGTGACTTCAACTACCCAAACATTGACTGGGAAAACTACTCAAGCCCAAACACCCTCGCCCAACGGTTCCTTGAATTTATAAACTCTAACGCGATGGAACAACTGGTCACCACTCCCACAAGAGGGAACAACATATTGGACCTGGTCATCACCAACATGGGGACTCTATGTTCCACATCATAGGTAAACTCGTCATTGGTAAGATCAGACCATAAACAAATTTCCCTGGACATCCATATCCCATCCCCACCCCCCGCCAAGGAAATCACTGTACAGAATTTCTCAAAAGCCAACTTTGCACTTCTCAAGACTGAGGTGGAATCCTTCAAAGCCCCCGAGCCAGAGGATAATACAGCCCAATCCGCAGAATCCTTTACAAATGCATTCTGTGAGCACCAGCAGGAATGCATGGATCGTGCTATCCCAAATAAAACCAAGACTCACTCCTCCAAAAACAGGAGACCGGTCTGGTGGATCCTGGCCATAAATAAGCTATACAACAGAAGGAGGAAGCTACTACATGACAGAGCAAAATCCCAAAAAGGGAAGGCATCTCTGATCAGTATTAGCAAGAAACTTCGATCCCTAATAAAATCATCAAAGGCCAGTTTCGAAAGAAAAATTGCCCTAGACACTAAAGATAATCACAAGGCTTTATTTAGTTATGTCAGGAATATGGGTGGAAACTCCCAGATATTCTCTGAATTGTTGCATAACAGTACAAAATAAACTGAACCTGCAGACATAGCCAACATCCTGGCAGACAGATTCAGCGCAAACTTCTCCCCCCCTTCCCCCCCAGTGGAGCAAATGCCTATCCCAACTGAATGTAACCTCCCTGACATCACAGATGCACAGATGAAAGCTGCCCTCTCCAAAGCAAAAAACACAGCATCTATGGGACTGGACGGTGTCCCAGGCTGTGTCTTACACGAGCTCCAAGAAGAACTGAACCCTCACATTAAGTCACTGTTCAAACTTAGCCTTACTACAGGATATGTACCCAAAGAATGGCGTACAGCTACAGTGGTCCCACTCCACAAAGGTGGTGCCACAGCGGACCCCGGGAACTATCGCCCCATAAGCCTGACTAGTCTGGTCTGTAAAGCTATGGAGCGTATTATCATGGAACTCATAAACAAAGACATTGGGAGCCTCCAGACACTGGACCCTACCCAATTTCGCTTTGTTAAGGGCAGATCTTGCCTCTTAAACCTAGTTGATTTCTTTGAAACATTTACCAAAGCCATAGATGAGGGCAAGGTAGTCCACACAGCCTACCTGGACCTCGCAAAAGCCTTCGACACAATACCCCACTTGGGCATCATAAATAAGCTTACCAGCTTAAATATCAACCCCTATATCACAAGATGGGTTGCAAACTGGCTCAGAGATATAACCCACATGGTCAGAATCGCAGGTGCCATGTCCGAATCCAAACCAGTTACAAGTGGCGTCCCACAGGGCTCAGTTCTGGGACCTCTCTTGTTCGGTATATACTTCTCTGAGGTTCAGACTAACACGGGGGGATTATGGCTGACAAAGTTCACAGATGACTGCAAACTGGGGGCCATAATCGAATCTCCAGCTGACACAAGCATCCTCCAAAAGGGTCTCACAGAGACGGATGCTTGGTGCCAGAGCCACGGCCTCAAGCTAAATGGTAAAAAATGCATAGTCATCCCCTTTGGGAAAAACAAGGTGCCCACAAATTACCACATAGGTGGTAATCCATTAAGTACGGAAGAAGTAATTAGAGATTTGGGGACCAATGTAGATAGTAATCTCTCCTTTGATAATCACGTTGCCAAAGTGGTTAGAAAGACCTTCTATATAGCCCACCTTATCACGAAAGGGTTCGCATCTAGATCAAGAGAGGTCATTGTGCCCCTCTACTCGTCACTCATCAGGCCCATAATTAAATACAATGCCCCTTTTGGGATGTACCTTACCCGACACCTGCAGCAACTGGAGAGACCCCAAAAGTACCTCACCAAGCGGATCATGGGCTACAAACAGATGTCCTATGCAGCTCGACTAAAGAAACTCCAGCTCTACTCAGTTGCTTATCACCTACTCAGAGGCGATCTATGCCTGATGTACAAAGCCATGTCAAACCCAGAATTAATGGACATGCTCCACCTCAAAAAATCCAAGTCCCTTAGAGCTACATGCTCCAGGGACTTAAACCTCAGCACAAAAATAAATAGGACATGCTGGAGGGACAGATTCATTTCCCAGAGGCTTCCCTCACTCTGGAATAGAATCCCAATTCATGTTAGACACAGCCCCTCGCTGACCCTCTTCAAGCGAAATCTGGACGCGTGGATGGTAAATCGCAAATTCACCCCTGGGATCTCTTCTGTGTCCCTGCTAGACAGAGGCACAGTAAACTAATCTTAAAAGGGTACCTTCTGTGACCTACTTTACAGAGGCACAGTAGGCTAATCAAATAGGGAGGCAGAAGCCAAATACACTCTGGCTAGGCTTATAAATGCCCTAGGGCAGATGGCCTAGTATCTACCTATGAACCTATAATCCACCTAACAGGGAGGTCAAAGAGATGGATTGATTTGGGAAGCATGTTTATAAGTCCGAGATGTTTTCCCTCTGAGCACTGAATTATATTTCACACATTACTAGGTTCCAGAGGGAACTAGCCATATAAATAGTACATTCCTTCAGCAAGTCTTCCACTGCCGACACTTGGAAGGCCATGGAACCTTAACTGGCTACTGTGTTGTCCATCACTAATGTCACCTTGAGGCTTTTATCTTTCACAGCCAATATTGCATCTACAGTAGTTACTGGCATTGCTATATATCACCATGTTTATGTGAACCTGTGTGATTTTATGGACAACTTTAAAACATCCTTTGTGAATGTATTGCATAATGGGTCATCTCTTTGGTCCAAAGGTTGAAGATAAGTTGTGAAAGAGTGGGTAAGAGGATAAAATGCTTTTTGCCATTGGTATTCATTTTTATAGGATCAAAGGATCATAGGAGATTACTAGGCTATTGACCCAGAGGTCATCTCAAGCGTAGCCATTCCAACCCATTGTAATAGGTTCATAGGTTCATACTAGGCTATCTGCCAGAGTTGTGTGGCTTTCACCACCCCTTAGGTTGAAGAATACTATACCCATTAGTTTGCTGTGCCTCTGTCCAGCAGTGATACAGAGATGATCCCCGGGGTAAACCTACGATCTCCCATCCACTGGTCAAGATTCCTCTTGAACAGAGCCAGCGAGGTGCTCTGTCTCACATGGAGCGGGATTCTGTTCCACAGCATAGGGAGTCTCTGGGTGATGAATCTGTCCCTCCAGCACGTCCTATAGGTTAAACACCTTGGTCAGTCTCGAACCCCAGACCTTATACACACTAGACTGCATGAAGTACCCCAACCCACAGCAGATATAGATTATATCACCCCAGATGGGACTCGAACCCACAATCCCTGGCTTAGGAGGCCAATGCCTTATCCATTAGGCCACTGGGGTAATACAATAGAAATGTTAGTTAATACCCAGGATTGCTTTTAGTAATGACTGCCCATATCCAGGAGGGTTGTGGGTGGTATTCCTGGTAAGAATGTATGATGCCCCATCCACTCATCCAGGTTCCTTTTGAACAGTGTCATAGAGATGCTCTGTTTATAACCCTCAGCAATCCTACTCCTGTAAGTAAATGTAGGAAAGAGCCTCTGGTTCAAGAAATCCCAGCATTTTGCCTTTGACTCCTCTTATGGCAGATCCCACTGTGGCAGAGGGTTAGACTATAATGGATAACATGTTGAGGGCAGAGGGGGTCCACATAATAAAGGATTGAGAGGGCCCTTCTCAACAAACTCTTTCAGAGTTCTTGAAAATTTGCCCACTTTCCCCCCTGCACATAGTTGGAGGATGCTTATCTCTTGACCTTCAAAGTTGGAAAGCCATCACACAGATTTCTTGAGTGAAGATAAGCTTGTCCAGGGGCTACATAATTCCATTTCTAGAATCTTATTCAGGGGCTACATAACTCTGTTCATTTCCAAACCTACCCCATCTAATAGAATTCTTCCAGATGATCCATCCCATCAAAGAAGGGTCATGGCCCAAGAAATCTCCCAATTGCTAAAAAAAAAAAAGTCATCCACGATGTTCCATCAGACCCCAAAGGACCTGATATTGGATCTCAGTGAAGTGAACACATATGTAAAGAAGACTGATTTCCATATGTTTATGGTGTTGTCTACTCTTCTCCTCAGGAAGGGAGACTGGATGTGCCCAGTAGAACTTCATGATGCCTACTACCACATGAAGATCTCATGGCAGTAGAGATGTTATCTCTGCTTCCAGCTGAAAAACAGTTGTTATCATTTTTGAGTATTGCCATTTGGTCTCACCATAGTCCCCTGGTGTTCAACAAATGCATGTCAGTAGTAGCAGCACACTTCAGAGAGTTCTGAGTGCTATAGTACCTAGATGACTGGCTGCAAACTTCAAGCACAAAGGAATCCTTAATCATAGCAAGAGATTATTTATTCAGTTAGTCCTTGGGCATCTCTGCAAATAATGAAAAGTTAAGTTTGCAACCTACTCTAATCCTCTGACTACTGGTCTCTGTGGCAGCTTCAGCAGTCTTCAGTAGTCTTGGTTCTTCATTCAAAACTCATAATGTTCTTCACCAGACACTATCAGTCTAGTTGTATCTGTTAACTCACCCTCCTCATCATCCAGTGAGATTTTCTTCCCTATCTCACTGTCACGTATTTTGTTAGATAAGTTGCCTCATGGTTCATCAGTGATCCCCATTTGTATTGCCTCTTTCCATGGCCACACTTACTATGGATGCCACTCCATTGAGGTGGGTGGTATTATGATGGGAGGAGGGTTCAGAAAATATGGACCAATCTGAAAGCCCATCTTCCCATCAGCATTCTGGAGCTGAGGGCAGTCCTCAGTATTCCAAGTACTTCAGAACTTCCTTCCCCAGAGTGTGATTTCTATCAAGTTAGACAACATCTCTCTGGTCCGATACATCAACAAGCAAGATTGGATTCTGTTCTTACCCACTATGTCAAGAGTGTGACAATTGGTAGTATCTTTGCAACACTTTCTAACAGCAATGGACAAACCAGGCTGAACCAATATTTTAATTTGTGATTTCTATCCAGTTAGACAACATCTCTCTGGTCTGATACATCAACAAGCAAGAGTGGATTCTGTTCTTACCCACTATGTCAAGAGTGCGACAATAGGCAGTATCTTTGCAACACTTTCTAACAGCAATAGACAAACCAGGCCAAACCAATATTTGTATTTTCAGGTTGAGTTGATGCACCCAAATGTGTCATGACTGGTCCCTCAACAGGACAGTGGCAGTAGAAATTTTCAGATGCTGAGGCCAGCCTTGCTGTGACCTCTTTGCATCTCTCACAAATTCAAAATGTAGCAAATTCTTTGCCCTCACCCCTCAAAAGGGACAGTCACCAAGGGATCCTGTAACCCTTATTTGGCCCCCTGGTCTCCGGTATTCCTTTGCTCCATTTCTGCTGCTAATCAATTTCCTACATAAAGCTTCTATGTGCAAGACAACTATATTTCTCATGGCACCTCTTTGGCCACCATGGTTTGGTTTCTGTACCTCTGGTCTCATCTTCTACAACCACCATTTCTCCAGGAACAAAAGGGTTGATAAGAAAATGTGTTTCAAAAAATCACAGGGTTATCACTAGGACACTCCTGAAGACAGAAACCCAAGAGGCAGAGGAGGAGGCAACTCAAATGGATGTTGCCCCAGGGGCAGAGGTGGACTGCATAATCAGGGTTGTCTCACTCTCTTCACCAACAAACTCTGTCAGCACTCCTAAAAGACTACCCAAGTACCTCATTTTGGAGGCAGTCAGGGGCACTTAACCTTACATCCACAAGCCTGGCAGAACATTACATTGGATTCCTGGGTGCTAAGGATAATCACCAGAGGCTGCACAACACGCTTTTTGTATCCTCCAAAAAGGAGGTTGAAGATTCGCAGTGTTCCACCCAGCTATTAGAATCTGCGGCAACAGAAATTTCAAAGTTGCTAGGAAAAAAAGAGTAATCTAATGGGTCCCCCCAGACCAGTTACAATCTGGAGTCTATTACAGGTTCTTTTAGTTCCAAAAAAAAATAGAGGACCTCAAGCCAATTTGGGACCTCAGCCACCTCAATCAGTTTGTGAATCATGCAAAGTATTGGATGGTCACAGTATAGTCCATATTACCTCTTTTGAGGAAGGATGATTGAAATGTGCTCTGTAACTCTTCAGGACACCTACTGTCATATTTAGATACAGAGACAATCCAGGGGATTTCTTTATTTGTAGCTGGGGACCAATAATTTTAAGTTCAGAACATTGCCTTTCAGTCTCTCCACAGCCCCCGGGTGTTACAAAGGTTATGGAAGTGGTAGTAGAGCACCTCTAACCTTAGGGATCCAGGTCTTTCCATTTCTAGATGATTGGCTCCTAACCACAACTTCCAGAGATCTATTGGTACAACAGCAGGCAGCACTACTCCATCTTACAGATCTTCTAGGGATCACAGTAACTCAAGCAAAAAGCCAACTGTCTTCCACACTGCAGATAGAGTTCATAGGATGCCACATCAAGACAGTTATTCAAATTGCCAAACTTCCAGAGGCCAGGGAACTGTTCTTAAGACTAACAGCCTCTCAGGTAGTCCAACACTCCTTCCAGGTTGGTTCGCAATTTGTTAGCTTTGATGGCCTATAGCATCACTTTGGATCCACTTGTGAGATACCACATGAGAGTGTTACAGTGGACCATCTCACTCCAATGGTCACAGTCTACACCCCTTCCATGCTAAATATGTCCCACATAAATTTGCAGAGATCATATCAAATGGTGGATAACCTTACTGTCAGTCAGAAAAGGGAGACCTTTTTACCCACCAATTCCTGGGCCACAGTAGCCACAGACACTTCTCTTCTATTGTGTGAGTGTGTGTGTGTGTGTGTGTGTGGGGGGGGCATTTTGAGGGGAAAATGGTTCAAGGTACTTGGTCACCTGTAGAGGCCAAACATCACATCAATATCTTGGAGATGAGAGTGGTCCTCCTAGCATTGCAGGTTTTTTAGGATTACCTATCCAAAAGTATGATACCCATCCAGACAGACAATATGTCAGTGAGATAATATATCAACAAACAAGGGGGAACATGACCATATCCCTTTGCTGGGAGTCCATGAGTGGATGGCAGTGACAGATGTTTTCTCATCATTTTCTGAAAGCAATGAACATACCCTGGACATCAGCTGTATTAGCGGACAAGTTGAGCAGGTTGATCCTGTGCCTCACGAGTGGTCTGTCAACCAGAGTGGCAACTGAAATTTCCAACCACTAGGGCCAGCCTTGCTGCAACCTGTTTGCCTCATACCTGAAAAAGTGCCAGCAGCTACTTTGCCCTAATCCAGCTAAGGACCAGTCACTAAAAGATACTCTAGTCTACAACTGGCCTCTGGGTATCTTCTTTGCCTTTCCCCCTATACCACACTTGACAAAATTATTTTGGAATGCCACAAGGTGCAAGACCAGGGTGATCCTCATTGCTCCTTTGTGGCCTCTGCAGGTTTGGCTTCCTTTTCCTTTGGCCTCATTTAACACATCCACCCTAAGTGTTGGATCCCAGCCCAGATCTTCTGAGTCACCCATCTGGGTGGCTTCTACCAGATCTACAAGCCCTAAAACTGACTGTATGGTTTCTGCAAAGATGCTAGGCTTTCCTCATTGTGGTTCACATTATAACGACTGCAGATGGACGCCTGTCCTCAAAAAAGAAAAAAATATATATAGATATATATGACTTTAATATATTGTAATAACTTTCTCCTTTTCACTAAAGTGCCTATTGTATATTTTACTTTCTTTGTTGTCCCTAAATATTTCTGTTAAATTCTGTGTAAAACCGACACTGTACCTGTCAATGTTGTTCTTATTTTATTGGAGCTTTTCTCCCTGGGCCTCCGCTGAAAATGGGCTCACACCCAGACGGACTATCCCGGCCAACAAAAGTAAAATAAATAAATAATATCTTCCTCACAAAAAGAAATACCAAAATGATTTATCAGAGCAAGTGGAAAAGGTTTTCTATCTGTGCTTCATCAACAGCATTGCACCCCATCCCCACTACTTTCCTATTGATCTTGGATCTTCTATCATAACTTTTTCAGCAAGGATGTAGTTTTTCTACTATCAAAGTGCAAGTAGCTGCCATTTTAAATTTTCACATAAGGCATAATGTCTTCTCCATTGCATCTGTGTTAAAGTGTCTAAAGCTTTTCTCAAGGGAACTTTCCTGCTAAAATTACCAGTTAGGGAAACATTTTGAATTGGCAGCTTCAATGGATCTTAAGTATCTCTCTCTTGGAAAACCATTTTTCTGGCTGCAATTACACCTGCTAGATGGATTTCTAAAATACAAGTGCAATCATGCAAACCACCTTTTTTATTAAACAAGAAATATCTTTATTAAATTATTACTTATGGCATATGCAATCATAAATTTATATAAATGAAAACAAACCATATTGAAATAATTTTAGTTGCCAACATTATACATCACATATACTCTATCCAGTCACTGTCAGCCAAACATTACGTGGTTCATTCAAATCCTGCCTTCTTTTAAACCTCATTCCTTGTCTGTATGTATTGTTCCCACAATTTCCATTTTTTTCTATGTAGTTTGCTCCTACTCTTTTCTAAAGATCCCAATTCCAGTTGTTTTATCTCTCATACTATACACTACTTCTAGTACAGCTTTTTTAGATTTTGACTTCCATTTCCTAGTAAAATGCTTTATTGGCACCCACCATAATTAGACTCAGCAAGGCCTTACTATGCCTAGGCAATTATGAGTATGTTTCATAGCTCAAAAAATCATTTCCTTAGTCATACCAATTTGCAGACCCAGTATTTCTTATAGAGTAGTCCAACTCATTACACGGCCAGAAAATATGTTCCCAATTACCTCTTGCTTCCCCATCAACCTCCAACATACGCTATCTACCCAAGGAAATATTCTTTGGAGTCTACTTGGGGTATAAAAATACCTATGTAAAAACTTCCAAGCAAAGATCCTAAATTACTTTGTTCCATATTTGGGAGACATACACATATCCCCCGCTGTTTCTTTGTGAATTGCTTATCCAGTCTCTCTTCCCAATCCTTTCTTACTTCCTCTGATTGATTCTTACAGTTATCTTGCAGTATTCTATATGCTGTACTAAGTACTCCTTTCCTTTTTTAGCACCAGCTTCAGTTTAGATTCAACTAAAAACTCTGCCAGTGCTGGTCTTTTGCTTAGGACCCGCCTCTCTCTTTCTTTTTGCCTAACACTTTGATGTAAGTCCTTGATAGGGAAGCCAATCTCTAGTCTGTGGTCCAAATAAATTCTTGGCCTCTTCCCATTCTTTTACCTTTCCCTCTCTAAATATTTGCTCCCAATACCTTGGTTCTTCTGCCAGTTTTCTCCAATAAATTCCAGCCCCTTCTTGCCTATTGTTTATATCCCTAATTGCAGTCATCCCTCTCGGCAGAATCTCCTTTCTCCATTCCCATGTTGGCTTAGTTCTCAGAATAATTCTGCTACTTTATGAGCATAATATTCTGTATTGTTACTGTTATTCGACTTAGGATCTGCATCCAAAATCTCAGTCTCTCCTTATTCTTGAGCGCACCCCCATGTTCATCATCATCCCTTTCCACTTTGAATTATAGGATTTGAGAGTGTTCAATCTCGCCGTTTGTTCTTACACCTGGGTTCGGAGCCGATCCTCGGCTCCGTGTCGGCCGCTTGGCAAAGCTCTGCATCGAGAAGAAGCTCGAGACCAACCTAACTCCCACAATCCCCCTCTGCCTTTACCTCAGATCTAGTTTGCCGCTGCAACGTTTGCATCATTTTTGATGAGCTCGGACCACCTCAAAGCTAAGATTGTTTTATCTGATATATTTTTGGATAAAATTTCTTCTTCTTTCTTTCTTTAAGTTGTTTGTGTGTGTGTGTGTGTAGTGTGTCGAGGGTTTCTCTAGTGGGTATATAAGTTATATATATACTTATTTAAAGTTAGTTCCCTCTGGGCCTCTTTAACTACCGGATTGACTTATTACTGGATTTGACATTTTAACTGGCTATTACACTGTTAAAAATTTTGTATTTGACTGTACTTTTAACATGTCTGAGAAAGCTAAGTCAGGCTTCAAAAGGTGCCAGTGTGGGCAGAAAATGTCTGTCACAGATAATCATAGTTCCTGCGTCTACTGTCTTGGCCCTCTCCATCTGCAAGAAGACTGCTCCATCTGTCATTCTTTCAGTGGAAGGGTCATGACAGATAGGCGCAGGAAACTCACGGATAGAGGCCTTTTGAAGCCTGCATTCCAAGAGGCTCTGGATGCATCGGACCAGACATCTAAATCCTCGAAGGAATCGAAGACGTCGGAGCCCATGTCATCGGCTCCGAGCTCTTCATTTAAAGTTCGCTCACCGGTTCCACAGACCTCGGGGCCGAGTGTTGAACTTTTGTCAGTTACCGAGCCTCGGGTCTTGGAACCGGTGACAGAGCTTCCTCCTCCTGTGCTTTTGATGTCGGCTCCGTCTTCGATTCCTTCGACGCGTTCTTCTAGGCCCCTCTCCAACACCGATGTAGACCGCGTGGTGCAGAAATTGATGGAGAATACGGCCTTGTCCAAACTCATCTCTGTCTCCTCCCAGTTGGTGTCGAGACTCGAAGGCCTTCCCTTATCTCCATCTGTTCCTCCTCCGAGGCCTATCCAGCCTTCGGAGCCGGGAGAGGCTGATCTGATGATTGTGGAGCCCTCAGTGCCGGAACCGTCTTTTTCTCGGTCGGCACCGTTCACCTCGACTCCAACGGACCCGGTACCGGAGCTGCGGAGCCGAAGATCCATCCTTGGATCGGGGACCGAGAGTCGAACCGACGTTTCGGTTCCGACTCTCCCTCTCGGAGCCTCGGCTCAGATCGACTCGGCTCCGTCCTCGGGGTCGATACCATCGGTTCCTGTCTCGGGGATTCCTCAGTTTTCTTCGGAACCGGGGGATACCTCGACTCGGGACCCGGGGGCCTTCGACCTCATGAGGAAGGTTTTGTCGACTCAGACAACCACCTCTGCAGAAACAGCTTCTCCTTCCCATAAGGGTCCGTTATCCTCCTCTGCACCCACAGCTACATCTAAGCGTTGAGCACCAGTGTCTCAGCCACCCCCAGAGGGTGCCCCCTCTTCCTCGGAGGCTTCATCGGATGCTCCCCCCAAGGAAGTTCCGAGGAAAAGATTTTGTAAGAGAAGACACTTGGATTCCCCACAAGAATCCTTGACATCGGACACTGACTTAGATGAGTCAGAAGGGTCCCCAAAATCACCCTCAGAGGATGTCTCCTTTTCTGACATCCTGGAGATCCTAAAACAGAGAGGTGATTGGCAAGCCCTACCCCCTTCTGAGGATGAGTCAGTCTTGCTGAAGGCATTTGGTGCTCGCCCTTCCTCCTCCTGGGTCACTCCGCCCTTCGATGAGTTGATGGAATTGATTGCTCGAAGGGTGTGGGAGACACCTGACACAGTGGAGCCAGTCCCTAGAAAGCCTAATAAATATATTACTGCCCCACAAGACAAGGCTTATCTCACAAAGGGAGTTCCAGTGGACACTATGGTGGTGGCAGTGGCCACGAAAAAGGAGATGTCTGAATCTTCCTCATCTGTCCATCCGCCTAACAGAGATTCTAGGACTATGGACAGGTATGGGAAGCGCATTTTTAGTTCAGCGGCTTTTTCCATGCGATCCCTGAACTATTTGACCCATTTTACACGGTTACAGAGGGATCTAGTCAAAGAGTTGGGAGATACCCTCCAGGGTACTACAGATGCTGCTGTCTCGGAGAAAGTTACAGCACAACTCAATACCCTTACATCTATTGCGAACTCGTCCATGAGGCTGATCTCATACGCAGCCGAAGGATCGAGTAGGGCTGTGGCTTCAGCGATTGCTCTTCGTAGACAATCCTGGATGCGCTTATGTTCCTTTGCGGAAGCCTTCAAGTCTTCCTTTACTAACGCCCCATTTGATGGTGCCACTCTCTTTGGCCCAAAAGTAAAGGAGACCCTTACCCGGTGTGAGCAAGAGGGAAAGACTCTGTCTGCTGTCGGAGTCCGTTTTTCCATCCCATCCAGACTGTACCCCAAAGGGCAACGTGGTGGAAAAATGTGGTTTCGAAAACTCCAAGGCTCTTTCCCAGGCACACAGGGTGATGCCCCCTCTAGAGGCAGAGGAGGGGGCAGAGGTGGAAGACATCGCCCTGGCGGCAGAGGGGGTCCGCAAAACCAAGGTGACAGGGATACACTCCCCGGGAAACCTTTCCAGCACTCCTGAGAGGAGGCCCGACTGTCCTGCTCTGGAGGCAGTCGGGGGTCGCTTAGCTTTATACCCTCAGGCCTGGCAAAGTTTTACATCAGACAATTGGGTAAAAAGCATTGTTACCAGAGGTTACAGAATTCCTTTCCTATTGCCCCCTATTCCGCAGAAAAGACTCCCAGATGTTCCGCCCCATCTGTGAGGCCCTGCAGCTATAGAAATTTCAAAGCTGCTAGAAAAAAGAGTCAGCCAACCAGTCCCAGCGGACCAAAGAGGATTCGGAACTTACTCAAGGTTCTTTTTAGTTCCAAAAAAGACAGGGGACTGGAGGCCAATTCTGGACCTAAGCAAACTCAATACCTTTATCAAGAAAGAAAAGTTCCGGATGGTCACGCTTCAATCGATCCTTCCATTCTTACAGAAGGACGACTGGATGTGCTCAGTAGATCTAAAGGACGCGTACTACCACATCAAAATGGCCAGGGCGTCCAGGGATCACTTGCACTTCCAGCTGGGAGCCAGTCACTTTCAGTTTCGAGCCCTGCCCTTTGGTCTGACCTCAGCCCCCAGGGTTTTCACCAAATGTATGGCAGTGGTAGCGTCTCACTTGAGACGCCTGGGATTCCAGGTGTTTCCGTATCTGGACGACTGGCTCCTTTCTGCCACCACCGAGCGTCGACTGATTCAGGCCAGGGATTACACACTACAAATTTGTGTTCATTTCGGAATTTCCGTAAATTTCGAAAAATCCTTATTACAGCCATCACAGCATATCTCATTCATAGGTGCAGAATTGGATACGCGTTGCTTAATCCTGAGGCTTCCTCCAGAAAGAATAGCATCCCTACAAAACCATATATCTCTTCTCCTATTATCAAAAAAATCCCCAGCTAAACTGGTTCTGAAGGTTTTGGGTCTCATGGCAGCTTCCCTCATTGCGATACCCTTGGGAAGACTGCACATGAGAGTTCTTCAATGGCTGCTATTCACACAATGGTTGTACCAACAGTTACCGCTGACACACGAAATTCATATCACGAATATCTGCAAATCGCACCTGTCTTGGTGGCTTCAGACTTGCAATCTCTCCAGTGGAAGACCATTTGTATTACCCACGCCGACAGCTACGGTGACCACGGACGCTTCCTTGATAGGGTGGGGGGGCATCTTTCAGGGACAGACAGTCCAAGGTGAAAGGACCAAATTGGAGTACAATCTGCACATCAATGTTCTAGAGATGAGGGCAGTGTTTCTAGCGTTGCAACACTTTTCTCCCCTTCTTTCTCTAGGGACCATTGCAGTTCAGTCGGACAACATGTCCGTAGTCTGGTACATAAACAAACAAGGGGGAACCAAGTCTTATCAACTATGCAGAGAGGCCATGAGAATCTGGCAATGGGCAGAGTCCACGGGTCGCTTTCTGATAGCAACGCACATCCTGGGGTTATCCAACGTCATAGTGGACAGGTTGAGTAGAGCCATCCTGTTACCTCACGAGTGGTCCCTCAAACAATCAATTGCGAAGGAAATTTTTCGCAAGTGGGGCCAGCCTTGCTGCGATCTGTTTGCGTCTCCAATGAACGCCAAATGCAGAAGCTATTTTGCCCTACTACCCCCTCCAGGGGAAGTCCCCAGGGACGCTCTGGTTCACGATTGGCCCCCGGGTCTCCTATACGCTTTTCCACCTATTCCCCTGATTGCAAAATTTCTACAGAAAGCCACCAACCTGCAAAGGACAATAATCCTCATTGCCCCATTCTGGCCTCGTCAGATTTGGTTTCCCTTTCTTCTAGCACACCGAATTCGGGAACCCTGGATCCTGGACCCGGAGCCGGATCTGCTGACCCACTCGTCAGGGGCTCCCCACCCGTCGCTACTCTCCCTCAGACTAGCAGCTTGGCTGCTCCGCTTCCCTTGTTATCCAGATCTGATCTTCTTTCCCCTGCAGTTCAAAATATTCTGGTGGCTTCTCATAAAGCTTCCACTACAAAGATTTACACTAGTAAATGGAAGCGTTTTGTACACTGGGCAACTTCACAGCAATTGGATCCCGTAATAGCCCCTCTTAACAGAGTCTTAGAGTTTTTAGCCAAACTATTCCACCAAGGAGCTTCTCCTGCCACTTTAAGAGTGCAATTGGCTGCCATTTCAAACTTTCATGTGGGAGAAAATGGGGCTCCTACTATGGCTCATAAACTTTGTAAGGCCTTTCTAAAAGGATCTTTCCATATTAGGCCACCAGTTAGAATTCCTACATCTCCTTGGAATTTGAACCTTCTATTATCACAGCTAATGCTACCACCCTTTGAACCAGCATCTTCCTGTCCTTTGAAGTTTTTGTTATGGAAAACCCTTTTTCTGGTAGCTATCACATCGGCCAGACAGGTATCGGAGCTTCAAGCTCTTTCCGTTAAACATCCATATTTGATCTTTCACCCTGATAGAGTATCTCTTCGCACTAATCCATCCTTTCTTCCCAAAGTTTGCTCCGTTAATAATATTAATCAGTCCATTGAGCTACCCACCTTTTTCAAGAATCATTCCAATAAGTTGGAATATATGTTACACAAGTTAGATGTTCATAGACAACTCAGGTTTTACTTGGATAGAACAAAGGATCACAGGAAAACAGACCAGCTCTTTATAGCCTTTGCAGACAGCAGAAAGGGCATGGCAGTTACGAAACGAACCCTTTCCAAATGGCTTTCCGATTGTATTATTTTTGATTATACTGCTTCTGAGCAAAATTTACCTGTCAAGCCCAAAGGGCATTCTACAAGATCAATATCTACATCTCTGGCTCATGCAGCCCGCCTACCGTTGGACACTATTTGTGCGGCTGCCACTTGGTCTAAACCACATACATTCATTACTCATTACAAAGTAGATAGGATTTCCAGGGACAGGGCAACCTTTGGTTCCACTGTGCTCAGGAACGTTCTCCCTTGTGTTCCTCAGGAACATGGAGCTAGGGACGCTACCCAGGTGTAAGAACAAACGGCGAGATTGAACACTCTCACATATAGAAGTTATGTCCTTACCATAACGTTCCATGTGGAGTGTTCATCTCGCCTTTGTTCTTACATTCCCACCCTCCCACCCTCAGGAAGAACGTCCAATTTAGGTGTCTGGTTTGGTTCTCCTGCTCCTGCCTTTGTTCAGTTGTTGCGGCTGTGTTTCAGCTAGGTTTTTTGCATGAATGTGTTATATTCTTTTCCGTTGACTTCTGGTTTGCTTGCAAACTAGATCTGAGGTAAAGGCAGAGGGGGATTGTGGGAGTTAGGTTGGTCTCGAGCTTCTTCTCGATGCAGAGCTTTGCCAAGC
The DNA here is from genome assembly GCF_019279795.1 of Protopterus annectens. NCBI lineage: Eukaryota > Metazoa > Chordata > Ceratodontiformes > Protopteridae > Protopterus > Protopterus annectens. Next base: position 1,943,183,594 of record NC_056731.1, read on the forward strand.
GGCCGACACGGAGCCGAGGATCGGCTCCGAACCCAGGTGTAAGAACAAAGGCGAGATGAACACTCCACATGGAACATTATGGTAAGGACATAACTTCTATTTTCTGCTTGTGCTATGTATATGAGCCTTAACTGTGTAACTCTGAAATACCCCTTCAAATTGGGTAATCCCAGACCGCCTTGTTCTATTGGAAGATTCACCTTATCCTACTTGACTCTTGCTATCTTCCTCTCCCAGATAAAATCCTTCAGCTCTTTATTAATTGCTATACACAACTTCTCCTCTGGTTGATAAAAATATGCCTGACCTATGTATAAAACTAAAGGGAGTAAAAACATTTTAACTGCTTGTGTCTTGCTATCCATATCTGAAGGTAATGCTACTCAATGCTAGAAGTCTAAACCACAAAACGCACTCTCTGAAGGCACTCCTAAAAATGGAGAACATCAATATCTGTGCAGTAACTGAGACCTGGTTAAAGGCTCCAGAGAGCACCCCTGCAATATCAGGCTACAACTCTTACAACACTTTTCGGCCACCAAACCAAGACCAAAACACTAAAGGTGGAGGAGTGTCCATATTCACCAAGGATATTCACACCTCCAGGCTAGTTGCCCAACACAGTGCATCTGAAATTCTCCAGGTGCAACTAAAACTAGGTAAGACTGCAATCCAAATTGTAGCTTGCTACAGATTCTCCACCATGCCCCAAGATTCTCACTACACCTTTCTAAACATACTGGAAAATATTAAGATACAACCAAACACCCTAATACTGGGTCATTTCAACTGCCTTGCCATTAACTGGGAAAACTACTTAGGTACCAACACCTTTCCCCAACGGTTCTTGGAATTTATAAAATCCAACGCACTGAATCAACTAATCCATTATCCCACCAGGGCTCCAATATCCTAGACCTGGTCATTACCAACATGGGAGATAGATGCTCCACACCAGTGGTCACCCCTCATTTGTCAGGTCTGACCATAAGCAAATCAACTTTGACATCCACTTTGCACCCCCACCCCCAGTAAGGAAACCTCCATAAAAAATTTCTCCAAAGCCAACTTCATGCTACTCAAGTCAGAAGTGACAAACTTCATGACACCCATGCAGATGGGAGCTGAAAGTTTGACTGCTGAATCCTACACTAAGGCACTGTACGAGCACATCCACTCGTGCATGAATCATACCATCTCAAATAGAACCAAGATGCTCTCCTCCAAAAAAAGGAAGTCAATCTGGTGGTCCCCTGCCATAAACAAACTATACAACAGAAGGAAGAAACTGTTGCAAAAAAGATGAAAATCCCAGGATGCAAAAAACTCCCTTACCAGCCTCAGTAAGAAGCTGAGATCCCTCATAAAATCCTCCAAAGCTAGTTACGAAAATAAAATTGCCAAAGATTCCAAAGACAACCACAAGGCATTCTATAGTTATGTCAAGAATCTAAATGGCAATGCTTAGATCTGCTCTCAGCTACAACAGAATGGCATTAAATATACTGATTCCAAGGATATTGCCAATATCCTGGCAGATCGATTTAGTGGCAACTTCACCCCCCTCTCACCCCCTAAAGGACCCATCTCAATACCAAAAGATTGCCAAATTTCAGTAATCATGGCCACACAAGTAGAAACCACACTCTCCAAAGCTAAGAATACAGCATCCATGGGGCCAGATGACATCCTGGGCTGTGTACTACATGAACTACAAAATGAACTGGCGCCTCACCTAAGTGTCATGTTTAATCATAGCCTCACCTCAGGCTTCATGATCACTGAGTGGTGGACAGCTTCTGTTATCCCACTGCACAAGGGGCGATCCACCTTGGATCCTGGGAACTACCATCCCATCAGTCTCACATGCAAGGGCATGGAATGCATTATCATGGAACTTATAAACAAAGACATTGGCAACTTTCAAACACTGGACCCCACCCAGTTTGGGTTCATGAAGGGCCGATCTTGTCTCCTGAACCTAATTGACTTCTTTGAATCAGTCTCCAGAGCTGTGTATGAGGGTAAGGCAGTCCATACAGCCTATCTGGACCTCGCCAAGGCCTTCGACACCATCCCCCACTCCCCCACTCTGGAATCATAGATAAACTTACTAAGCTGGGCATAAATCCCTACGTCACTCGATGGGTTGACAACTGGCTTACTGACAGAACCCAGACTGTAAAACTAGCAGACTGCAAATACAGCTCCAGACAAGTGATAACTGGAGTACCTCAGGGTTCAGTCCTGGGACTGCTCTTGTTTGGCATCTACTTCTCTGAAGTACAGGCCAACACCTAGGGACTCTGGCTAACAAAGTTTGCAGATGACTGCAAACTGGGAGCCATTATTGAATTCCCAAATTATGTGGATATTCTATAAAAGGGCCGTACAGAAACAGATGCTTAGTGCCAGAGCCATGGGCTCAAGCTTAATGCCAAGAAATTTATAGTTATCCCCTTTGGGAAAAAACATATACCCATGAATTACGGGTCTATGTTATAAACTCGAAAGCTTATCTTATCGAATCCCTAAATGTCGACTCCTCACTGAAATGCATAAACACCGAACGCCCTAAACCGCGAAATTCAAAATGTCAAACTATCATACTTGTCCCACCCCACCACTCGCTACATACTAACTACACAAACAAACTAAATAAACCACATACATACACTAACCAAAACCCTACTTCTAGTCCTAAACTAAACCCTGCTTCTAACCCTACAGTAAATCTTACATGTACCACCATGTATGCACTTAACTTAATCCGCACCCTAACCCTAAGATCTGTAACTATGACACACTTACCTTAAAAGCTAAACCCAATCAAACTAAATAATCCACACACACATACACTTAACAAACCCCTACACTAACTCTAACTCTAACATACATTACCATCTATGCACTTACCTTAACCCGCACCCTAACCCTAAGGTCCATAACTACTGCACACTAACCTTACGGAGCTATACCACAGAAGGCCAACCATGACAATTCCACATTTCCGATTTTGCTCTTCTGGACGTTCGATGTTTTCGCGTTTCGATAAGGGTGGGTCGACGTTCAGGGATTCGATAAGGTAAGTGTTCAGGTTTGTAATATAGACCCAAATTACCACATAGGTAAAAAAAGTGTGATGAGAGACTTAAGGACACAGGTGGACAGTGGTCTCACCTTCAATAACCACATCGCCACAACAGTCAGAAAATCCTTTTATGTGGCACACCTCAACACTAAGGGCTTTTCAACCAGAAAAAAGGAGGTCATTGTTCCACTGTACTCATCCCCCATTAGACCCATTATAGAGTACAACGCCCCATTTGGTATGTACCTCACAAGACATCTGCAACAGCTGGAAAGGCTGCAGAAATACCTCACTAAAAGAATCACAGGCCTAAAGCAGATGCCCTATGCTGACCATCTAAACAACCTCCAGCTATACTCTGTGGCATATCGTCTACTTAGAGGCCATCTCTGCTTAACATACAAGGCCATGTCAAACCCTGAGCTATTGGACATGCTCCACTTAAAGAAATCCCAATCCCTCAGAGCCACATGCTCCAGGGATCTAAACCTTGTCACCACAATGAACACAACATGGTGGAGGGATAGGTTCCTGACCCAGAGACTCCCCATACTCTGGAATAGACTTCACATACATGTCAAGCAGAGCCCCTCCTTGGCCCTCTTCAAAAAAAACCTTGACAATTGGATGGGAGATAAGAAATTCACCCCGGGGAACACGTCAGTTGCTGTCCTAGACAGGGGTCCAGGGAAGTAAATATTGTGGGAAGAAACATCCAGGGAATTGTTATGGCTAGGCTTGTATAGGCCTTAGGGCCGATAGCCTAGTACCAACCTATGAACCTATATCCATAAAACAGAGCATCCAATTTCTCACTTTTTGTATTATCTTTTGTTTAGTCTCTTCCCACATATCCTTTGCTGCCACACCAGAATCCCTTTTAATCCATACTCCTAAGTACTTCATTTTATCATGTCCCCATAAATATGGATATTGCTGAACCAATTTGTGTGTGAGTACATACTTTACAGCTACTGGCGTTATTTTAGCTTCATTAATTTTGTATCCCAAAAAGATTTGAAACTGTCTGAAAATATTCCACAACACTGAAATGTCCTTTTCTTGATTTTTTAGGTATAAAATAATATTTTCTGTAAATAGAGCCAGGTTTTCTTGACTACCATACCAATTATGTCCTTGAATTTCTGATTCCTTTATTTGTTTTTTTTTGCCAATGGTTCTAAATATAATGCAAATAACAAAGGAGAAAGAGGACACCCCTGTCTGGTTCCTCTGCTCAAACAGAAGTCATGAGAGAGGAACCCACCCACCTTAATTTTCATGTTAGATCCGTCATATATCCTCCTAATCAACCTTAGAATTTTATGCTTCCATTGCCCTGCTCATAAAGTCCCAGCTTACTCTGTCAAATGCTTTCTCTGCATAAAGACCTACCAACAACAGTGTTATTTTCATACATTCTGCTTCCCTCTAGATCATCAGTGTTTTATTAATATTGTCAAAGGTTTGCCTCCCCTCCACAAAACCACATTAACCCATATCTATCAGTGTTGGCATCACCTTTGCCATTCTTTTAGCCATTATAGGCATAAACACTTTATAATTATGGTTTAGTATTGAAATGGGATTGTATGAAGCTGGATCTGATGGATGTTCATCCCGTTTAGCTATTACAGCCACCACTGCTTTCTTCCAGGATATTGGTGCTTCACCTCCTCTTAAAATACTGTTAAACAAAACCTCCCAGATCTTAATCAGTTTTTACCCTCCTAGTTTCCATACTTCCACAGGAATACCATCTATTCCTGTGGACTTTCCTGTGGATTGGTTATACATCACCATTTTTATCTCATCTGCTCCGATCCTGTTAGTAATTGAGCCTCATCTACCTCTAACCGTGGCATATTTAATTTTTCCATAAACATTTCCATTTGTACCTTTTCTTGATTTCCATATTTCTCTGCTTTATACAGACTTTCTTAAAATGTTTGAAATATTTCTAGTACCTCTATAGAATCTCTTGCTATCTTCCTAGTTATAGTCTTCCTAAGCTTGGCGACAACCTTTTTTTCTTTCTGTTGCCTGAGTTGTTGTCTCATGTAAACCACCTTATCTCTTTTTTCATAAAGACAGAGTAACTATGAAAACAAATCCTTCTTTTTTTCCAAAGGTGACATCTGTAGCAAATATGAATCAATCTATTGATTTGACAGTCTTTTTTCCCAATTTCTTAAAGGGGAATATCTGCTGCACACACTATGTGTTCATAGACAGTTCAGATTCTGCTTACACTGTACTAAGGATATAATAAACTCAGATCAACTGTTTGTGTCTTTTTCTAAAGTTAAATTGGGAAGAAATATATCTAAAGTCACAATTTCTAAATGGCTGTTGGATATATTTCCTTTGTGTATAATGTCTAGAGTTTACCCTACACGTGAAACCAAAAGCCCATTCCACGAGGGCAATAGCTACCTCTATGGCATTCATGAAAAGAGTTCCCAGCCGGAGGGATGATAAAAATACAGACCATTAATGGTTTGGTAATTACATATGATGACTGCCTGATGACATTTGGGCAACAACAACATGGTCCACAGTTCACACATTTATGTCTCATTACAAAACTGGATGTGCAGTCCATAGCATGTTCATCTTTTGGTTGCACAATAGTAAGAAATGTCCTTCCTTGATATTACCTAGGTGTCTTTTTGGAAGTTTGGGAATCTTCCCCAAATGTTGAATCGGGCAAAAGTAGACAATATCAGATACAAAAGTTATGACTTACCATAATGATAGATCTGTGTTGACTCATTTTCATACAGTTTAATATCCTTCCCTCCATTTCCCCTTCTAAATTATCACCTTTTAGCTTCTGATGCTCATACAGACCTCGACTAAGAACCTGTCTGTTCAAAAAATTCCTTTGATTCTTACTGGGGTATTAGCAGTTAACCTTGACACCTGCAAGTTTATACAGTTTTTCAGGAATAGATCTGTAATTTAAATAAAGTCAGCAAACTTGATGTGAGGTAACTTAGAAGAGAGGACAGGACAGGAGGGAATTGTGGGTAGAGAAGGAGTCAGAGCATTGGATCCAAAGCTGTGGAAGAAGGTGCCAGTCGGATCCAGCAACCCAAATGTTGAACCAGATGAAAATGGGACAACATGGATCTTTCCTTGTGGTCAGTACACAACTTTCGTATGCTTGGGTCCTCCAAATCCTGAAACAGGAATTTAGTCTGCAGTTCATTAAAAAGTCAGGGTTCTCAGGCATTCCTTTACTACCCAAGGAACAAGATATCATAGCAAGCTAATATTACTAAAGCCTGTACATCAAAGTACTATACAGAAAGTACCAGAACAGGAGGAAGACACAGATTTCTACTCAGTTTTATTCTAAGCCCCAACAACACTTCTTGGTGGCCCATTTTAGATGTATCCAGGATTCTCAAATCTTTATGAATGCCAAAGTTCAGAATGGTAACTTTGCAGGCCCTAAACCATACTACCTCTCCTCTTCTCTCTCTCTCTAGATCTCAGAAATGCCTACTTCCACATACCCATAGCCACAACACACAGTCATTACCTGGAATTCAAACTGAGGATGGCTATTACTAATTTATCCCCTTGACCTTTGGTTTGTGTGTTGTATTCAGGGTGTTTTCAAAGTGCCTAGCTCCAGTAATTGCTTTTTACAAGACCAAGGGTATTCATGTCTACCATTGTCTAGACAATTGACTTATTAAGTCTCTCACCTAAGAGGAAACAGTCTGCTTTGAGGTTTACTGCTGACTGTTTCAAGACTCTGGGATTCTGTGTCTCTCTGAAATGTCCAAATCCCAACTAACTGCATCTCAACACACTTAGTTACTGGAAACCCTGTTGGATGTCACTAGGCAAAAGGACATTCCTTCTCTCGGAGAACTTGTTTCTGACCACATTTCTCAATTCTGTACAACAGCAGAATCAGGTTATGGCCAGGGAACAACTTAGGACCCTTTGTTATATGACAACTGCAACCATGATAGTCCCTTGGTGAAATTTCACATGAGGAAGTTGAAGTGTTACCTATAGAGAAGATAGTGCCGGCATGCTAAAATCCCTGCAGTGTTCTATCCTCTACTGCCTAATATCAAGAAAGAGCTGTTATGTCAGATTCAAAAGGTGAATCTCAATCAGGGAGTCCCTTTCAAAACAGGACTGGACACCCAGACAGTGGTTACAGATTCCTCAGATGTAGCTTTTGGGTTCATTCAGGGAAAACTGAGAATTCTTTGAAACTGGAACAGAACTTAGAGGAAAAAAGCACATCAGCATTAAAGAACTGATGGTTATAGTTTTAGGTTTAAAAATATTCAAACAAGACTGGTAACCAGGGACACTGCATATCTGATCAATTGACACAGTTCTCTGTGGAACATCATTGTAGGATAGAGTTGGGGACTTCTGGTACAGCACTTGGCAGATGTACAGTTATTCCTAGTTGTTCTCTCACACCAGCTGCATAAGAAATAACTTAAAACGTGTAATTTTCTACTAGTTCTTACCTTACAAGTGAGAAAAAGAGAAAAGAGATATTGAAGAGCAATCTGAACCAAGGCGAATATGCAGGAAAGCTAAGAAAGGGTAGAAAAAGAGGAAGGCTGAGGTCAACAAGTGAGGAGAGAACAGTCAAAAATGATGACTGCCTATACACCCACTGAAAAAAAGATAAAAAGAAGAAGCAGTGACACTAAGGGATATTTTTTGGAAGTAAAGAAAATAAATACAAAATGGGGAGGAGTATAAAAGTGAGAAAGACAAAATTTCAGAGATAACAGAAATTAGTAAATGAACACTCCAACCATTTCCAAAGTTGGCATAAGAAAAAAAAAGATGTTTATGGTGAAATTTGATGCCACTGATTTGAAGGTGGAGCTGTTAGTGAATCTCATTGAGCAAGAAGATTGTGCACAAAGAAAAAAAATCATGGGTATACTGGAAGGTAAAGAGGGCAACAACTGTATGAAATTTATGATGCAATAACTAGCAGAATGGACAAATGTACCAGAGAATGAAATAGATATTGAGAGAGCCCATCGATCTGTATGCAACCCAGCCTGAGGGATGATAAAAATACAGACCATTATTGGTTTGGTTAATTATGTATGCTAAAAAGATAGACTGCTGCCACAGCTATGGTGAATAGAGATTAAAATAATGTGTGGTGAAACCAGGGTATATGTTGACTGTGATTTTTTGGGACCCACTAGGAGGAGATGGGCAGAGTTTGAATCAGTCCAGAGGAAGTGCAGGGTGAAGAGGCACCTCTTTTAACTTATGTATCCATTTACCCTGAAAATTTGATCTGATATTGTTAATCCTCATTCATTCCTTACGTATGGGTATCGGTTCCGAGCTCGGAACCGAGCCGGCCATTTTCAAAGCTCGCGTCAGCTTCATACTCTCAAGCTAAACTCTTACCCACAGTTCCCCTCTCCCTGTTACCTCAAATTGTGTTTGCCGTGCTGCCATCCGGTCGTGTCAAGCTACTTCTCTTGAGCTAAGTACAGTCAATTGTTGTTTATTTGCTTTACAAATTACTTTTCTGTCAGAAAAGTTGATATTTTATTGTCTCTTGCCCTATCGCATCTAGCATTAATAATTTCCTCAGGTTTTTTCTGTCCTTTACCGTGAGGTAATTTCTCCTTACCATCATTGCTAATCCCTTTCCTTTTCTTTTTCATACCTTCGGGTACTCTCTTGTACCATTGTTGGTATTTTTCTATTTGTTAATATGGCAGATAAAAAGGGTAGTCTGGGGTTTAAGCGGTGTTCTGATTGTGGACACAAACTGCCTACTTCTGATGCACACTCTTTATGTGTTTATTGTTTGGGAGCTTCCCATTTATCTGTTGAACCACCTTGTACTATATGTGAAAACTTTTCTAATAGAACTTTGTTAGAAAGGAAAAATAAGCTGATACTGAAGGGACTTCTAAAATCGCCCTTTTCAGAGGCTATTTCTGGGTCAGAGGTCTCAACCCCTCCTAAAGCCCATAAGAAAACGGATGTTTCCACTAAGGCTAAATCCTTGCCTTCGTCCCCGGCTGGAGACTCTCACCATCCAGAATCTACAAAGGACAAAATTTAGGCTCTGGAGCTTTCTCAGTCAGCCCCAGTGCTTTCAGTGCCCAGACCTTCAGCACCGAGGCCTTCGGCTCCATTACTGATTTCAGCTCCGTCCTCTCCTGCAGCCTTCTACATATCAGCACCAAGGGGTTCCTCAGTTCATACTGTTACAACTGTGTCGGCACTGACCGTTCAGTCGGCGCAGACCTTGACCGTGTCAGCAACGAGATCTTCCTCGGAACTGAGGCCTTTATTACTGACTCAGTTTTGTCGGTTCCAGCTTCAGTACTGACAACCACTTCAGCACCAATCCCTGTGTTGGTGCAGATAATAACTTCAGCACCGATTACTTCTTTGGTGCAGACTACAGTAGTTCAGTCTTTCTCAGCACTGTTGTCCTTGGTGCGATCAGATGAGATGGGCACAGAGTCTGCCTCTTTTTTGGACAGGCCTGTTTCTCCCTCAGTCTCTGTGAGGTCCAGAAGAAGTCTTTCTGAACATGATGTGTTGCGTCTTGTGGACCAGGCATTCTTGGCCAGAGGTATTCCACCCCCCAGAAACTATCCTTCCTTGGGAGGTGGTCACCCATCGCCAAAGACACCTTCTTATTCTCCTCCTTCATTGCCTTTGAAGTCCATGGATATAGTACAATCTTCCCCATCTGCTGTTCCCTTTATGGATCTCACTAAGGAACCACAGTTGCCTTCATGGCAGGAAAGTTTTGCTATGACCCAGGATGTCAGCTGTGATACGCATAACTTGCTGCGCCACAGCCATCCAGGGACTCCGAGTTGGCAGGCTGAGACACTTAGGGGAGGAGTGCCCACTGTCCTTGACATACACTCCTCTCCGGGTGGACCAGCCTTCCAACTGATGGAGAAGGTTTTTGCTGCTGCTGGTGATATCGGACTGTCTATACCTCCACCCTCCTCTGGTACACTGATTTCACAAGTTGCACCTAGCGGACACCGGGTGCAAGGACCTCAGGACATATTCCCTCTGGAATCCCCTTTTCTGTTGTCTTCCCCAGCTTCTCCTGTTGAGGAGGTCCACTGGAAAAGCTTGTGTAAGAGGAAGCACATGGACTCCACAGAGGAGTTTCTCACAGAAGACACAGATTACGATGAGGGGGAAGGAACCCCTCGGTCACCCTCTGAGGTATCCTTTGGTGATATCCTTGAAATCCTGAAACAGAGAGGTGACTGGCAGCCTTCTAATCTGACCCCTGAGGAATCTGTGTTCCTGCAGGCTTTTTGCACCCAGCCCCCTACCTCCTGGGTTACTCCATGTCGATGAACTTGTCAAGTTCATCGTGCAGCATGCTTGGAAGGCCCCTGATACTGTTGAAGCTATTCCCCGAAGGCCAGATAAGATCTTGTCCCCTCCTGCTTCAGATCCCCACTGGTCCAATGGTCTTCCTGTAGATGCTTTGGTGGTGGCGGCCGCAACAAAAAAGGATCTGGCAGAAGAAGAAAGCCAGACTGTCCATCTGCCTAACAGAGAGTCTCGGGCCCTGGACAGAATAGGGAAGTGCACTTTTGCTTCAGCGACCTTTGCTATGAGTTCCCTGAATTATATGGCACATTTTACCCGGCTTCAAAGGAATCTGGTTTCTGAGCTCTCTGAAACCTTGGCTGGTGCAGTGCCTGATGAGGTCCATGACAAAGTGGCCTCTCAGCTGGCCACCATTGAGTCTATATCTAACTCTTCTATGCGACTGATATTTCACGCATCAGAAGGAGCAGCTAGAGCGGCGGGTTCGGCTGCGGTCTTGAGACGACATGCTTGGATGCGCTTGTGCAAATTCGCGGAACCTTTTAAGTCTTCCTTTCTTAATGCCCCCATTGAGCCCTCCTCGTTGTTTGGGCCCAAAGTTAAAAGCACACTGGCCAGATGTGAACAAGATGGTAAGATCCTTTCTGCCATAGGTGTCCGTTATTCTTGCCCTCAACGTGCTTTCTCCTGAAACCAAAAGAGTGGGAAGATATGGTTCAAGAAATCTCAGGGTCCTTTCCATGACACACAGGCCAAGCTCGCCCCCAGAGGCAGAGGGGGAAACTCACAGGGAAGAAGCTCCTTTCGGGGCAGAGGGGGACCATGTAACCAGGGTTCCAGGGATTCTTTCCCTGGTCAATCCTACCAGCGCTCCTGAAGAGCGGCCCAACTCCTTTCCTCTGGAGGTGGTTGGGGGACATTTCACCTTGTACCATTCTGCCTGGCTAACCATCACCACCGATTCTTGGGTACAAAGGATCATAACCAGAGGTTATCATATCCCCTTCAATCTTTGTCCCGTTTTAGAAAAATATGTATTAGTAATATGCATGCTTAGTGCATTCGAGGTTTAATACATTTATTCTGTTCACACTGCATGAATCTGCACAAGCTACTAGAGACATTCCAATCCTGTTATGCCATAAAAATATGTGCAGCTATGATCTGCTTATGCTTTGGAAATTAACAGGAAAGCATTTGATTTCTGCTAATGTCATGAAAATAATAATAGATGTTTCATTTCTACTAATGTCATGAGATTTAAACAGAGTTATTGATTTTCTGCTTATGCTGTGAGAAAAAGTACACAGCTGCTGAAGCTATTGATAATGAAAACAAAGGCTCCTTGAAAGTATAAACCGTAGTCAGCATTACTTGTACCTAAGCTAGAAATGTACCTTGAAATGTAACACATGTATATTAGAACTGCACAACTGAAGAATAGGAAGTTGGTAGTGGGCTAAAAATAAGCCCCAAGGCCAGGTTGTTTTTTCTCAAATGTTTTTTATAATCCAGTCATGTCAGCAAGAAATCCAAGTAACATTTTCTATGTAACACATAGTGAGTTTTAAATCTGGACATGTCAGCAGGAAATCTAAGTAACATTTTCTATAGAATAATACAGAAAGCTGTGTCTAACTACGTCAACCATAGAAAAGTAACATTTCATAGAAATGGATGGTTCGTGCAAAAGGGGTCCTGCAGGACAGAACCTAGTAGGATATGCAGTAGTTTCTGATACTGAGATTGTAGAAGCAAAACCTTTACCACACAACTTATCTGCACAGGCAGCGGAATTGATTGCCTTGACACGGGCATGTACTTTAGCAAAGGGTAAAAATGTAAACATTTTTATTGACAGGCAGTACGCTTTTTCTACTGTACATGTTTTTGCGCAGTGGAAAAACCGGGGAATGATAACATCTACTGGCAAACCTATCAATCATGCACAGTTTATTTTAGATCTTTTAGAATCTATTCAGTTACCTCAGAAAGTAGCCATTTATAAATGCACAACTCACACCAAGCAACAAGATAGGATTTCAAAAGGTAATGCGAGAGCTGATACAGCTGCAAAACAAGCAGCTTCTGAAGTATTTCTTTTAAATGAGGAACTACAACCCTCTGAGATTTTAGACTTGGAAATGTTAAAGACAAATGCAGACACTTACTACGCGAGCTGAAAAACAAAGATGGGTAAAACGAGGAGCAATTCTCGAAAAGGGGCTGTACATCTCTAAAGAAGGGAAACTGATACTACCATCTAATTTGTTTAGATATGCAGCTTTGTTGAGCCATGGGTAGTACCATGTCTCAACAGGGGGATGGTACAGCTGGTGAACCAGGTGTTCACAACGTACGGATTTACAAACTACTCTGAAAAATTTTGTTTGATGTGCCAAATTTGTAACAAACATCGTGCACAAGGGGCGTTAAAGCCCAAGCAAGGGAGTTTCCCCACACCACCGTATCCGTTTCACATTATCTGTATGGATTTCATAGAATTGAACAAATGTGAAAATAAAAAGTATTGTCTTGTCATTGTAGATATGTTTTCCAGACGGGTGGAAGCCTTTCCAACTAAAAATCCAGATGCAGTCACAGTGACAAAAGTTCTTGTCAAAGAAATCATCCCTAGATTCAGCATTCCGGAAAGGATCTACAGTGACAACGGTACACACTTTGTAAACCAAACCATACAGCAGTTAAGTAAGCATTTTGGTATTTCTTTAAAAAATCATTGTGCATATCATCTACAATCTGCAGGGCTAGTTGAGAGGCATAATGGAATATTAAAGAATAAATTAAGAAAATTAATAGCTGAGACAGGAAAGAACTGGGTGTATTGTTTGCCCCTGGCACTGTTGAGCATGAGAACTGTTCTGACTGCAAACGGATTGATTCCTTTTGAAAAACTGTTTGGAAGGGTTTATTATACACCCCAGTGGAAACTTCTCATGCCCACAGACCAGGAAGCTGACTATACACTAGCTGAATATATGAGAAATTTGTTGAATTCTAAACATCTGTTGCAGTCAAATTCTGTTTCAGATAAATAACAAACCGAAACATCGGAAGTGGCAGTGATCCCAGGGGACTGGGTTTGGGTGAAAAACATTAAGAAGAAAAACTGGACGTCACCAAGGTGGGAAGATCCATACCAGGTGCTTCTTTCGACACCCACTGCAGTCAAAATCACAGAGCGAGCTTCGTGGATCCACCTGACGCACTGCAAACTAGTTAAGAACTTTGAACTGGACAAAAATCTTACCTCTCCATCGGGGCCCTCAGCACAAAGTCTGGCTACAAAGGGGGGGTCAGATCAATAGGACTGATCCGTCTCAACCCCAGTGAAGAAACCATCAGTGCTGAAGGTCCTATTAGGGCAGAGAGTAAGATCACATGTCAAAAGCAAAAATGATAGAATCCAGAAAAATCAAAATAAAACTACTCAGAAGAGTCGGAGAAAACAGGAATGCAGAACAACCATTTCCTCAGAAGTATTGCATAAGCATCCTGTTGACTGTACTAGTGACAATAATCTTTTTGTTGTGGCCATTCCTTTTCCCAGCCACACAAACTGAACTGAACAAATGTGGAGAATTGCACGTAGAGTGGCACCCAAACTTCAACACTTACCAGTCAATCAAATATGTGTATGCTGAGACCTTCAATGTTTCGAATTGCTGGATTTGCACAGCTTTGCCAACAGCATACGGGGGGGGGGGTTATTGTTAACTTCAGTCCCCCTAGGAGCCAACAAGACCTGGGAAAATTTAGTCTATGATACATCAGATGTTACATCACAAGATAAATTAGCATTGCACTTGTCTGTTCGACAGAAGGGGACTGTGTGTTTTTACAAAAATTATACAGTTCAGGTGGGTTGGAGCAATTGCAATGTGACTGTTCCCTATAGATGCTACAATAAAACTGATAACACAGGTTCCTATTGCAACACAACCTATGATTCATTTTTTGAACTGATGCATAGGACAACGGAAGAAGTAAGACATAATGCTGACCTCTATAAACAACTGATTATAGTTGACAAAAAAATGTTTCATCCAGAACCAGGACATAGTAAAGTTACTACCAAAGTAGAGGACTGTTATTTTGTATGTGGTAGGGAAGCATACAAGTGGTTACCTGAGAATTGGTCCAGCAGTTGTTATTTGGGGTACCTGGTTCCAGCCATACGACACACAGCAGTTTTGCCTCAGGGGAAAATTCGAAATGTTTGAAGAGAACTCAAAAAACCTATCAATCCAGTGGGACAGATCAATGCGGGCTGGAAAAACCATCATGCTGTAGGCCTAGGGAAAAATGGACTGTTGCATATGGACTTGGGTGATACCATCGTCTCGTGGGCAGGTGTATTGCCAGCATATAGAGCAACAAAATCGATCTGGGAACTGAGAAAACTGTCTAAACTTCTCAAAATAATGAGCAATGCAACCTTTTCCGCTCTAGAATTGGTGACTGATGAACTGACTGCCATGAGAACTGTAGTGCTTCAAAACCGCATGGTTCTCGACTTCACCCTAGCGGCGAGAGGAGGTACTTGCACTTTAATCCAGGAGGAGTGCTGTTCATATATTCCTGACCACAAACACGAGATAGACAATCACCTTGAGGTAATTCAGCAAGTGTCGGCTATGACCAAACCAGGACCAAATCCATTGACGGACTTTTTCCAGAGATTGGGGGGTGGGGCAGTATCCTGATGAACATCCTGATTGCCATCTGTTTAGGAATGATCCTACTGGTGGTATGTGTTTGCTGCTGCATCCCCTGCATGAAAAGACTGATTAAAGACTTTATAGACATGTCAGTTTCAGAAACCTTATACCAAGGTGCTGAACTTGAAGAATTGTTGAAAAATTAAAAATGCTTTCATGAGTTTAAACTGTATGACTCTCTTAACTGCAAATCCTGACTAGGAAGAGGTTAGGGGAAGAAAAACTGTTTATGCTTATTTTGAAAGTAGAATAAAAGTATTAAAAGGGGGGAAATGTTAGAAAAATATGTATTAGTAATATGCATGCTTAGTGCATTCGAGGTTTAATACATTTATTCTGTTCACACTGCATGAATCTGCACAAGCTACCAGAGACATTCCAATACTGTTATGTCATAAAAATATGTACAACTATGATCTGCTTATGCTTTGGAAATTAACAGAAAAGCATTTGATTTCTGCTAATGTCATGAAAATAATAATAGATGTTTCATTTCTACTAATGTCATGAGATTTAAACAAAGAGTTATTGATTTTCTGCTTATGCTATGAGAAAAAGTACACAGCTGCTGAAGCTATTGATAATGAAAACAAAGGCTGCTTGAAAGTATAAACCGTAGTCAGTATTACTTGTACCTAAGCTAGAAATGTACCTTGAAATGTAAACATATATATATTAGAACTGCACAATTGAAGAATAGAAAGTTTGTAGTGGGCTAAAAATAAGCCCCAAGGCCAGGTTGTTTTTCTCAAATGTTTTTTTATAATCCAGTCATGTCAGCAGGAAATCCAAGTAACATTTTCTATGTAACACATTGTGAGTTTAAAATCTGGACATGTCAGCAAGAAATCTAAGTAACATTTTCTATAGAATAATACAGAAAGCTGTGTCTAACTACGTCAACCATAGAAAAGTAACATTTCATTGAACTGTATAAAAGAAGCATTCTGCCTACTAGTAATTTAGACAAATCCTGTATCTGCATGTTTTATCTCCTTGCTGCAAGTAATAAAGGGTGCCATACTTGAACCTTACGTGAATTGGTCTTTGAAGTTTTTTCCTTTGACACCCGTCCCTTCAAAAAATCTTCCCGACGTTCCACCCAGTCAAAGGGAAGAAGCAGCACTAGAGATAGAAAAGCTGCTAAGAAAAAGAGTCATCCAAATAGTCCCTCCAGACCAGATAAGATCCAGATTCTACTCAAGACTATTTTTGGTGCCAAAGAAAACCGGGGACTGGAGACCAATTTTGGATCTCAGTGTATTAAACAAGTTTGTGAGAGTACAAAAATTCCAGATGGTCACTATACAGTCTATCCTCCCGCTTTTGGAAAAAGACGATTGGATGTGCTCTATAGCTCTTCAAGATGCGTACTACCACATAAAGGCGGACAGGTCATCAAGAAGATTTCTGCGCTTTTGTGCGGGAGCCAGTAACTACCAGTTCAGAGTACTGCCCTTCGGACTCTCTACAGCCCCCAGAGTGTTCACAAAGTGCATGGCAGTTGTCACAGCTCACTTGCGACTTCAAGGATTCCAGATGTTTCCGTACCTAGATGACTGGCTCATTTCCGCCCCCACCAGACATCTACTGGAAGAAGCTCTGGCATACTCTCTCATTGCTGCTCAAAGGCTAGGCATAACCATAAACTGGCAGAAATCCAATCTCACCCCATCTCAGTCAAGAAACACCAAAGCGAACAATGTAGCAACAAATAATAAGAAAACAAGTCCACTGTGCGCTAACGCTCCTCTGTCTTGGGAATTCCACACACTGTTGCAAAACTACAGTCCCACCAGTAAAACCACGCAGCACAAAGAACGTTGTGTCACAAACTAAATTTTCCATTCTGATGAAGCTTGTATTCAAACAAGTGAAAGCGCTTAACCTTTTTGGAGATTTGGATTCAATATATGGTTTTATTTTTCATCCGAAAATTTAGTTTGTGACACAACGTTCTTTGTGCTGCATGATTTTACTGGTGGGACTGTGGTTTTGCAACAGCATCTCAGTCGACAGAATTCTTAGGGGTTATCGTGGACACAAAAAACTGCAGAGCTGCTATTCCAGAGCACAGAATTTTAAGGATAAAGCAACAACTAATTCCAATCCTATCAAAGGAAAAATCCATGGCTCACTCGGTTCTACAGCTGTTGGGTTCCATGGCAGCCTCCATCACCATTGTTCCTGTGGCCAGGTTTCACATGAGGATTCTACAATGGCTACTGCTCTCCCAATGGTATCCTTTTCAGCATCCTGTTTCAGCCATGATTCGAGTAACCCACAGGTGCAAACAGGATTTAAATTGGTGGATGACACATAATCTCTCTCAATGGTCTCACCCCTTTTCCCCCAGCAACCCAAGGCCACAGTGACCAAGGACACCTCCCTGATGGGATGGGGGGGGGGGCTATATCAGGGATAGACAGTCCAAGGCACTTGGTCCCAATCGGAGGCCCATCTGCATATAAATGTTCTAGAACTGAGGGCGGTGCTTCTGGCGTTGCAAGCATTCCATCCCCTGCTGCCGTCTGGGACAATTGCGATTCAATCAGACAACATGGCAGTGGTCTGGTACATCAACAAGCAAGGTGGAACCAAATCTTACCCCCTTTGTTGAGAGGCATGAGGATATGGCAATGGGCGATGGCTACCAACCATTTTCTTCTAGCAACGCACATTCCCGGGAGTTCCATCGTGATAGCAGACAGACTCAGCAGGTACATTCTGCAACCTCATGAGTGGTCCCTGAATCCCTTGATAGTGGTGGAGATCTTCCACTGCTGTGGCCGTCCTTGCTGTGATCTCTTTGCATCCCCGGCCAACTACAAATGCAGCAACTACTTCACCCTGATTCCCCCTCTGGGACAGTCACCCAGGGATGCTCTAGTCCACGATTGGCCCTCAGGTCTTCTCTACGCATTTCTGCCCTTTCCTCTCATTCCCCAGTTTCTGAAGAAAGCCCGGCAGTTGAAGAGCAAGGTAATCCTCATAGCACTATATTGGCCATGACAGATTTGGTTCCCATTCCTTTGGCCTCACCTACTAGATCGACCATGGATCCTCCATCCAATCCCGGAGTTGATCTCACACCCACAGAACCTGATTCATCCCAACCTAAACAGCCTGAAGCTAACAGCTTGGCTACTCCAAATCCCTTGATTGCCAGGCAGAATGATCTTTCTTTACCAGTACGTGATATTCTCATTGCTTCTCATAAGTCCTCCACTAGAATTACTTATCTGAGCAAGTGGAAAATATTTACCTGTTGGCTGAAAGATAAACAATTAGACCCCTTTTCAGCACCAGTGTCGCTAATACTAGACTATCTGGCCGACCTGTTTCAATCGGGTCTATCGGCCTCTACCATTAGAGTTCATTTGGCTGCAATTTCTAATTTTCATGAGGGTGTCCAAGATTCCTCTCTTATGTCCCATAAATTGTGCAAGACCTTCATAAAAGGTGTGAATCATCTGAAGCCACCTTTTAGAGAACCTATTCAACCACGGGATTTATCATTAGTTCTACAAGCTCTGACAATGGCACCTTTTGAACCAGCCTCTTCTTGCGACCACAAGTATTTGTCATGGAAAACCTGGTTTTTGGTCACTATTACTTCTGCCAGATGTATTTCTGAACTTCAAGCTTTATGTATCAAGAGTCCATACTTGATTTTTCATAGAGACAGAGTGTCTCTGAGAACTAATCCGTCATTTCTGCCTAAAGTGATCTCTGAAATGTCCATTAATCAAGCCATTGAATTGCAAGCTTTCTTTCCCAACCATTCAAACAGAGGTGAGTATTGCCTACATGCCCTTGATATACACAGGCAAATCCATTTTTACCTTAACAGGACTAAACCCTTTCGTAAATCTGATCAGTTATTTTTGACCTTTTCTGGACCTAGATTAGGATCGGCTGTTGCTAAGGTCACATTAGCTAGATGGGTGAAGGACTGTGTGACCTTTATTTACACACAGCATAATATCTTGTTGCCTACTACCATGAAAGCTCATTCAACAAGGTCGGTGGCAACTTCTGCTGCCTTCCATGCCAGAGCTTCTTTACATGACATCTGTGCAGCTGCAACTTGGGCTACACCTCATACTTTCATCAATAATTACAAATTGGATTTGGCCTCCAGGTGAAGAGCAACTTTTGGTTCTATGGTGCTCTGTCCCATACATAAGGAATGAATGAGGATTAACAATATCAGATAAAGAAGCTATGTCTTACCATAACGTTCCATCTGTATTGTTGATCCTCGTTCAGTCATTATGACCCTGCCTCCTTCCTCCTCCTGTGGTTTCTAGTGGATCTCACCATCCAGTTCTCTTAGGTTATTTGACCAGAGGTAGCCTCTACCTTCTTTAACTTGCAAACTCAATCTGAGGTAACAGGGAGAGGGGAATTGTGGGTAAGAGTTTAGCTTGAGAGTTTGAAGCTAACGCGAGCTTGGAAAATGGCCGGCTCAGTTCCAAGCTCGGAACCGATACCCATACGTAATGACTGAATGAGGATCAACAATACAGATGGAACATTATGGTAAGGTATAACTTCTTTTTCTTCTTCTTGCACATGTCAGGAATATCAGAACACGATGTGAGGACTACCTGGGTCCATATGGGTTGGGCAACAAGAATAAAGAGGTAGAGGCCATTCTAGACTTCTTTCTGTCAAATGGTTTGATAGTAGCTGACACTTTGTTCTGAAATAGAGACAGTCAAAAGATTCCTTACAAGAGTGGCCAACATGCAACTCAGGTAGACTACCTTCTAGTAAGGAAAGGTCACTGGGGTAGAATTAGTGATTGCAAAGTCATCCCATTGAAACAGTTGGTCCACAGATTATGCCTTTCTATGTGTCTAAACCACTGGTTGCCACAATGAGTTGCAAACAGTGATCTTCTGAGAAGGCTCTAAGGTCAACATAGACAAGTCTGAAGACTTGGACTCTGACCAGAGTGAAAGCACAACAGTTCTTGGGATTATTCAGGGCTCTAGCACTTCAAAAAGAACAGGAATAGGTAGAGTTGAAGAAGAAGAATGGCAGAGCCTCAAAACAGCATGTGTGAATACTACAAAACAAATATGTGGCCTAGCCAGGTATGAAAATAAGGTACATAAGGAAAGCTGGTGGTGGAATGCAGAAGTCTAGGATGTCATCAAAAGAAAGAAGGAGCGCAAGAAAAAGTGGGAGATAGAAAAGATGGACCAGGCTAGGAACAAAATACTGGTTGGCTAACAAAGAGGCAAAGAAAGAAGTTGCAACAGCAAAGAACAAGGCATCAGATGCACTCTACCAGCTTCTGGAAAGTGAGTCAGTAGATGGCACAAAGAAAGTATATAAGGTTGCAAGGCAAAGACAGAAAGATAACAAAGATAGTCAGACGCCCTTCATAAGGGATGTAAGCAACAACCTGCTCACCAGTCCAGAGGACATCAAAGTCAGATGGAAGGAGTGCTTCCAGCAGCTTCTGAATGAAGAAAACCCCACAGAAGCTGTACTACCGCAGACACTGAGAGAAGAAGAGGAACCCTTCAAATAAGACTCAAGAACTGTGCTAAGGAAAATAAAGTCAAGTAAAGCAGCAGGTTCAGATGAGGTCACAGCAGATATGATAAAGATGCTGGGTGTAACCCAGCCAGAGAGATGATAAAACTACAGGTAGGGGAAAATGGCTCCTGAAGGTATTTATAGTAGTATGGAGAGAAAGGTATATCAGATGACTGGAGAATAAGCATACTATTATCAGTGTTCAAGAACAAAGGGGACATTCACAACTCTGGGCAGTACAGTGGTATCATATTGCTGTCACACTACATGAAAGTTCTGAAGAGGGTGATTGATAAACAAATGTGCAGAGTAGTAGAAAGTAAGATGGGAGATAAGCAGGTCAGATTCAGATCAGGAAGCAGTACAACTGACCATGATGTTTGCAGTGGGATAGATAGTTAAGAAGAAGCTAGAGATGAGAAAAGAGTCCAACTGGACATTCCTAGACTTAGAGAAAGCATACGACAAGGTCCCAAGAAAGTTGATTTGGGCAGTCCTGCTATAGTTCGAAGTCCCAGAATCATTGGTAGAATTAGTGCAAGCTATGTACAAGAACCCAATAACTCAAGTATGAACAGTGTTTGGTCTCACAGGGGGTTCCCAGTGGGAGTGGGTGTGCATCAGGGTTCAACTCCTGTCCCACTGCTGGTGGTGGTATACTGGTGGTCAAATACATCAGCAAACAGGTCGGAGGGGACAAATGAACAAAGCTGGTGTATGCAGACAATGTGGAATTACAGGCAGTCTCTGTGCAAGAACTTCAGCAAAGGGTAGGGGAATGAAGTGCAAAACTGAAGGTACATGGGATGAAACTCTGTACAGATAAGATAGTTGTAATGGCAGCAAATGGAGGAAATCAGAAGAAGCTGATAATTGAGATTGAAGGAAAGACAGTGGAACAGGTTAGTGGCTTCTGGGGTGGGTGAGGAGAAGGGAAGTGTCAATGAGGATGTAAAAGCTAGAATAAGAGGGGCTGCAGTCAACTGGCACAAATGACAGGTGTAGTATATGACAAAAGACTGCAAAAGAAGCTGAAAAGTAAAATGTGTAAAACAGTGGTGTGACCAGTACTACTGTATGGTAGAAAAACTTGGGGAATAAAGGCAGAGCAGTTGAGGAAGCTGGAGGAAATGGAGATGAAGTACCTGAAATAGGTGGTAGGATGCACACTGAAGGAAAGAAGAAAGAAATGAGCATATGGCAGAAAAAGCCAAAGTAGCTCCAGTTGCAGATCAAGTCAAAGAGTACAGATTACAGTGGTTCAAGCACATGTGCAGAAAAGCAGAAGTCAATCTGATAAAGAAGATTTAGGACACATAGGAAGAAGATGAAGAAATAGGGACATCCAGCAAAGAGGAGGATGGATTGTGTAAAAGAAGACGTGCAACAGTCAGGCATTAGTGTTAAAAGAAGGTAGGAGAATGGCATTGAATAGGTAGAGATGGCAACAGTTGACACAACGCCCCAACACCAGGTAGAAAAATGGGGAAAAAAGGGGGTTGATGACAATGATGATTACCCTGAAGATTTTTGTTCTTGTGAGGCCCAAGGATGTTTGACTAGCAATGGAGACACTGGACGCAGACTGAAACAGGGCTGTGGAACCTAGGGAAGAACCTAACAGCAGACATGAAAAGGTATAGGTCATTCCACAAAGAAGAGAGCAAGTGGAATTTACACCCCCCAAAAATTTTTTTTTCAAGAAATATCAAACTGTGAAAGAAAAAAGCAGACATTCTGCAGGAGATGCAAGCAGAAAGAGTAAGAGAGCTGAGAGACTTTTTATCAGAAAGTTGAACTTAATGCAGAAAACATAGTTAAGCAATGTGTAAAAGATGCACAAGGCCTACTACTTATCCTGCTATAGTTATTATTGCATACACTGGGAAGAGGAAATTTTGTTTTTGAAAGATGTAAAAAGACAATATTTATTCTGTAAAGTACTGCCAGAGAGACAGCGCTACAGTAAATAGATGAAATGTTTGTAATGTGTAAAAGACGCATAAGGTTACTAGTGAGTATGCTGTAATCTTTGATGTTCATGTTTAGAAGGGGAAAGTTTGTTTGTGAAAAGTGAAAAGAATATTTTTTTTTCTGTAAAACTCCACATGGAGACAGTACTGCAATAAGTATATAAAATCTTTGTCCCTGTTAAGGTATGGAGTGAGAGAGAGTGATACTTAAACTTACCCATAAGTATGTTGAAATGGAGGTAAGACACGCAGAAAGGCATAATCTAGAGGGAATGACAATAGGACTAAATGTGAGAAGGAGAAATTGTGCAAGGTGTTCTTTATGAGCAATTTAATGTGCTTCCACCACTTTTTGGGGTAAAACTGAGACTTTCAGGCAGAACACCAATTTAAGGCAAAAGCCCCATTCCTTGGAAGTACATATATATGCAAATAGTTTTAGGGAGTATCAGGGAGTAGTGACAGAGATTTGTAGTTTGATTAACAACTGTTTCTACTTTTTTTTTCTTCTTTTGTTAAAAAATGCGTAGTAATTCCCTTTGGAAAAAACAGAGTACCCGCAAACTACAACATAGGAGGTAATCCCCTGAAATCTGAAGAAGAAATAAGGGATCTAGGGACCCAAGTAGATAGTCAGCTTTCCTTTGATAACCATGTTGCCAAAGTGGTTAGAAAATCCTTCTATGTGACCCATCTGATCACGAAAGGGTTCGCATCAAGATCTAAGGATGTAATGGTGCCCCTCTACTCTTCCGTCATCAGAGCCATTATTGAGTACAATGCACCAATTGGAATGTACCTGGCTAGACATCTCCAGCAGCTGGAGAGACCACAGAGGTACCTAACCAAGAGGATTACTCACCTGAAACAGTTGCCCTATGCAGCACGATTGAAAAAGCTAAGACTGTTCTCTGTTGCATACCGCTTTCTCAGAGGTGATCTCTGTCTAACGTACAGAGCCATGTCCAACCCAGAATTGTTGAACATGCTCCATCTTAGCAAAACCAAATCTACTCGAGCTACATGCTCTAGGGATATAAACCTCAACACAACAATGAATAGAACATGCTGGAAGGATAGATTCCCTTCGCAGAGACTTCCCTTACTATGGAACAGGGTCCCGATCTACATAAGACAGAGCCCCTCACTATCACTCTTCAAGAGGAACCTTGATAAGTGGATGGGTAACAGAAAGTTCACTCCGGGGATCACACCAACAGCACTACTAGATAGGGGCCAAGGGTACTAGCTGCTGGTACAAGGGTCTAGGGAACTACTAAAGGGGCGGTGAATACCGCACAATGTGGCTTGGCTAATATATGCCTTCGGGCAGATAGCCCAGTATCAACCTATGAACCTATAAACCTAAGTGCATTGGAGAAGCAGGAGGAAAGAGAGGAAGAAAGTGAGGAGATACATCAACTAAGTGAAGGAAGGAAATGAGGGAAGTGACATGATGTAAGTAAGGAGTACAGGGAAAGAGAACAGCAAAGAAACACAGACACTGGACATAGGAGTAGAGAGGAGAGGGACAGACTAGAAATAGATAGGAATAACACATACATATAATGGAGGACAAGTATGAGTATATCCACATGGAGTATTAAAGGGATGACTAATCCACTAAAAAGAGAAAGGATCTGTAATATATTGGGAAAGGAGGAAGCCAAAAGAGCAGTGCTATAGGAAACTCATTTAAATAGAGACAATCATAACAAATTACAACATACATGGTATAACATACTAGCCCAGACATATTATCAAAGAGCAAGAAGAAGCAGAGTAATAATCTTAGGAGATGTGAAATTGCAGCTAAAAGAGGATGCAGTCACAGAAAATGAAAAAGGGATACTTGCAGCTTGGAGACGGAAATACATGGGGGAGAAGATTACATCAGCAGCCATCTGTCTACCTCCAGATACAAAATGAAAAAAGATCAGAGCATGGTTATCAAAAATAATTCTTCGGAAGGAGCAGGTTTTACTACTGATTCTGAAGGGGAGTTCTCCGAATTACCGCCTTTGCCAGATGCACAGAATCCACAGGCTCATAAACACCGTTTTCAAGCCTACGCAGATAATAACCAAAGAGGCAATAAGAAAAAAGGAATTAGTGTTTGTTCTCCACCGAGTGAAGGACAATTTAAACAGACTTCTAAACGTAGTAGATGGAACTAATGTGTGTTTAACTTCTCCTACAATTTATGCTTCTAATGTTGTTAATTTGTCGGGTCTTTTATTATCAGAGGAAGAAATATCTGTTTTGCAGCTAGGTTTGAAATTTGTACCAACAGTTATTTCAAGAATTCATGTTATTAAACAAGAAATTTTTAGATTTATTAGGAAGTTTCATTTAAAATATTATTTTTCTCAGAATAATAGATGTGTACATGACTAAAATGAAAATTGCAGTTTGGACAGTGATTTGAGTACTGACAGTTTTTTCTCTTGTATTTCTGATGATTGTGATTCTACAGTAGCTAATGCTTACACTCTTTTAAATACAGATGGTATCAAGTATCGAAGTAAATTTATTCCTCCATATATTAATAGTACTATCACACAATTTTCTGAAATGTTATATTTCTCTTTACAACAACTAGTAAATGTTTTTGATAAGAGTTCTTGCTCTTTTAATATGACAAAGTGTGAATGGTTTGCTCTGAAGAAGTTGATGAATAGGAATGACATTATTAAACCTTCTGATAAGGGCAATAAAATTGTTATACTTCATCATACTCAATATTATGATATGTGTATGAAACATCTTAGTGACGCATCCACCTATCAAGTATGTGAATATAGTGAATATACAAACTCGATAAAACGATTTACTATTCTTATTGAAAAAGGTGTACGCTTAGGTTACTTCATAAAAAAGATTTAGATACTATGTTTAACATAGATAACTGTCAACTAGCTACTTTTTACTGTCTTCCAAAACCGCATAAAAATCCTTATAGTCCCCCTGGTCGTCCCATTGTGGCAGCTACTATTTTCTACAAAATGCAGGGGAAGTTATACATAAATATTTATTGCCTTATGTAGAAAAATTGGATTCATATATTAAGAATTCTTTTGATTTTATTCATAAAATTTCACATGTACATTGGACTCAAGATATGTTTTGGGTTTGTTTAGATGTGATGAGTTTATACACTAATATTAACCATCGGGATGGTATGCGAGCTTTACACTACTTTTTGGGTGATAGCCCGGTTTCCCATTACATTTTGGATTTGACTGATTTTTGTTTATTGAACAATTTTTTTAGTTTTAATGAAAATATATATTATCAATTAAAAGGTACTGCCATGGGGGCACCTTTTGCCCCCATGTATGCCAATATTTTCATGGCTAAATTTGAGTTAGATTTATGTTTATACTAATAGTTTTGTACAGAATCATGTGCTGTTATATTTTCGATACATCGATGATTTAATTTTTTTGTGTCAGGGAGGTCATGATTCTGTAATTCAATTTGTATCTGAACTTAATAATAATAATTATGATATCAAATTTGATGGTTTACAAGTAGGGACAAAGGTTAATTTTTTAGATATTACTTTAGTGGGTAGAGAAGATGAATCTATACTTACCACTGTTCATCAAAAATTTGTTGATGGGAACCAATATTTGTTTGGCACCAGCTGTCATTCTCCTCATACAATTGAATCTTTACCTTATGGAGAAATAGTAAGGTTGTCTAGGTTATGAAATGATTATCAGGATTTAGAAAGACAATTAATAAACTTGTTGATATGTTTTTACATAGAGGCTATACGATTCAATGTATTATGGGAATCTATTAATAAGTTTATAACGGTTACTGAAGGACATACCATACCGTCTAATACATTTAAACAGTATAATAAAGTACAGCAAGATGATATTTATTTTGTTACTACGTATAATTTAATGAGTAAGAAAATTTGGGACATAGTGAAATATTATTGGAAATTCTTAAGGAAAGATAAAGTTCTGAGTAAATTACTTCCTGTAAATCCTAAAATTGCTTATAAAAGAGGACAAAGTTTGGGTGATATGCTGATTAGAGCATATTATATATGCCCTATTGACAAATTAAAACTTTCGTTAAAAACTTTTGGTACTATACCTTGTCACAGTTGTAATATATGCCCTTTCATACAGCTAACATTTAATAAAATAAATAATAAAATATTTACACCAAATCAATGTTTTTCCTGTTATACTGATGGTGTTATTTACTGTCTCAAATGCCCTTGCAATCTTTTTTATATTGGAGAAATCAAAAGAAAATTTAGGGTTAGATTGCAGGAGCATGTTCGAGACATTAGGAGGGGGGCAACAGAAAATTCGGTTGCATTACATTTCTTAGAAGTTCATAATAGTAATGCGGATTTATTACAAGCTACTATTTTAGAGCAGATTTTTGCTAAAAAGGGTGATTACAAGTTATTAAAAAATATGTTATTGTATAAAGAATCAATTTTTATATTAAAGTATAATACATTATCACCTAATGGTTTAAATATAGAAATTAATTGGAAATATTTACTTTAATAAGGTATATTTTGCTGTTTAATATTTTTATATATGTTATTTATCTGAGATTTGTATGTATTTTTGTCTATGGAGAGAGTGGAGTCTCTTTAAATGTTTAATTGATTAATTAATTGATTTTTTCATTATTGGGTATATAAGGGAATTAATTTTCACCATGATTTATGTGCTCATTGAAGGCTGTGGTAGCCGAGGCGCTAAGACACGATTTATGGAATAAATATTTTTTCTACATGGAATCTTTGTTGTTTTTTCCTTTTGGTCTTTTTTGACCTTTTTTTTTTGCTGGTTGTTTACTACTTATCAAAAATAATTGCCTTCCAGGAAGGATCATTAATTATAGCAAGGGACTAGACCTTAATATTTCATGAAAGGAAAGCAGAAGAAAGAGGTAGAGAACAGGAAGCTTACCAAGACAGAAAGGAGAGTCTTTCTTTTATTGAAATACTTTAAATTGATGGATGGATGTATGGGGAATAAATGGGGAAACTCAGGATCGGGGATTCACATATTACAGTGCTAAGTAATACCTGTGGTCAAGAATAGGCAAAATAATGGTATTAAGGGAGCAAACTGAAAGTATGGAAGAAGTAACAGTAGGAGCTGTAATCTTCTCAGAACAAGCATATGTAACTGTAAAGATCAAACTGGGGCTAGACAATCGGGAATGGGAGCTTGGAAATTCACAACTTATATATTAAATGAAGAAGAAAACAAGATAATGATGAAAAGAACCTTGCAGGAGCACTTAGGAAAAGTAGTGGATGAGTTGACGTGTGGAATATAATAAAACAGGAACTAAGGAAAGATATACAAAAGAAAGAGCAAGACAAAAGACAGTGACAGGGGAAAAGGGGGTTAAATTAAGACAAAGACTGAGGGCTTTACAAATAACGGGAGCAAAACTGATTACAGAAGACACGTCACAGTTAAAAGTGGTATACAGGGAAATGAAAAAATGAGAAGGTGAAAGGATATTGGCAAGGGACATTAGTCTGAAGGAGGGATACAGTACTAGTTCACCAGCAGCAGTTAAAGTACTAGCAATGCAAAGAAGAATGTAGAGGGTAGAACCATTTCTGAATTAACAAAGATAGAGACTGCTGAAATATTAAAGAAGCCCAGGGATATCAACAGAGAGTTCAGGTAATATTTGAAGAATCTTTATGTTGTGGGGGGGGGGGTGGAAGACTGCAAGAGGGAAACAAAAACATTTAGAAAAATTAAATCTTAAAAAGAATGTCAGATAAAATGGGGAGCAATCTTTTAACAGACATCACAAAATCAGAGATAGAAAAGGCACTGTGCTTGCAACAAAATAATAAAATCCCAGGTTCGGATGGAATCAAGTTTTGGTATGGAAGTTTAGGGAATCTGTGCTGGTAAAAAATATGGGTCAGACAGTTTAACAAGGTAAAATAAACAGACAAGATTCCAGGATTGTGGAAGAACATCATAGTTATATTACTAAAGGGAATTGACTTAAAGTATGCTGGTTAATTTAGACCAATAACAATCTTAAATGATAACTGTAAGATCCAATGTCATCTATTTTAGCCCAATTCAATGTTTACGTTGTTGGATCTTATTTTATCCTACCTCTGCACCTTCTGCCAGAGCTTTGGATCTGAGACTCTGACTCCTGTCCTACCCACAGATCCCTTCTTCCATCTGAATTGCGTCATATCTCGTTTGCATCCTGTTCATCCAGATGTGTTTCTGAGAGCTCTGTGGTCACGATTAAGTGAAGTTTTTTTCAACTTTAAATTCCTAATTGACTCCTCCCTCTATATTGTTTAGTGCAGTGTATACTATAGCTTAGAGTTAGGTTAGGCTGTTAAATATTTTTTTTTACATAATTAATCCTTAAGACTATTAATGTGGTTTTCTTCTAGATTTTTCTAGTATTGCTGCATTTCTATGCTACAACTTGTGTGTGACAGTAGGTTTGATATTTTTTTTCATAGTTTTTCAACTGTTTATTCTGATTATTGTTGTTTATTCTTATTTACATCTAGTAATAGACATTTTTTTTATTTTATTTATTTTACATTTGTTAACCGGGTAGTGTCCGGCTGGACAAATAGTCTGTTTTCAGCAGAGACCCAGGAAGAAAAGCTCCATAACAGTAGTACAAAAAAGATTACAAAAGTTTTTACAAAGATTTACAAAGAATATACAAAAGTTTTACAGTTGACATCAATGACGATTTCCAAAAAGAGAATGTAAAACAGAAAACATTAAATTTCCTAAGCCTTACTACAGATAGTAATATGAAACTCATTAGATACGTAACTAAAATAAACCATTGTGGTATTTTCATTTGGTAGAAGTAAGAACAAGAAGATAGCAGAAAAGAAACATGATTGATGGCATGAGAAACTAGCCAGGAGTATTACAGGAGCATAGCCATTGTTGAGTAAGGTATTCCTTTAGGAGTTGTTTGAAGCTACGACTATCTGTGTATTTTAGGATATGCTGGGGAAATAGGTTCTACTGTTTGTCTATTTTAAAGGAGAAGAGAGAGTCACCAAAGTAATTATGGGACTTTGTTACCTTAATTGTAAGTTTATCAAATAATCTAAGGGCCTGAGGGCTGGTATTTAGTTGCACTAGGTTGCAGAGTGCAGGGCAGTTTTCGGGTTTGTGGGTAATGGACTGGGCAGTAATTATTTTTCTAATACTGTGTATAGATTTGCTTTCTTATGTCAGACAAATAATCAGGCTTTAAAAGTGTTCAGCCTGTGGACATAAGATCCCTCCTCAAGTTCCCCAATCCTTGTGAGTTTACTGCTTGGATGCCTCTCACTCACAGGCAAATTGTAAAAGGTGTGGTGCTTTTGGTATCAGAGCCATTCAAGATAGGAGGGAAAAATTATTAATGAAGGGTTTGCTTCCCCCACAGACAGGGTCTTTCACTGTATCTTCTGAAACAAGACCTTCCTGTGCTTCATCAAGTGGAGAAAAGACAAAAGAGAAACATAAGGACAAGCCTAAAGAAAAACAACAGAGTAGCCTGTAGAGAAGAGAAGAGAAACCTCAAGAGTACAGTCTCCTCATCCATCCAGTTTTTCAGGTCTGATATCTAAAACTTCGAGGCAGTTGGATCCTCCTGCCAGTTGGGTCTTAATTCCCTCCCCTAAAGCTACCTTTTCTCTGGAGTTTATAAACCCTCAGTTATATTCACCATGCCTGCAACATAAACTACCCTCAAGACCTGCATCGAAAGCTTCATCATCGAGGTCAGGAAGATCCACCAGAAGTCTCATAGAAATAGAAGTCAACTGAATGATGAGAACATTTTTAAGGACACAGATCCAACGGGGAGTCCTCCCGGTACCATCCCCCAGAGGAGGTCTGGTAACAGACCCGTAAACCCCATCACACTTTGCTCCAGACAGCTACTCAGATCTGGTTCCCATTAATTCTAACCTTTTTGGTGCACCTCAGTTGGATCATATAGTCCAAGGGACTTTGGCTTCAACTGTATCCCTTACTCTCTCAACTCTAATGTTATCAGATCAGGACATATTTAATTTGCTCGTGCATATATGATATGAAAACATTAAATGTACACAAACGGTTAATACAGTATTGCCCAGGAAAGCTGTTCTTAGTAAAAGGTCCTGCCAAATTATACTGAGGAAGAGTCAGCTGTGACACCTGCACCAAAAAAAAAGTCCATTTGGACATTAATTGGGACAGTGAACCATCGCATTCCGACTCTGACAAAGAGAGCTAGAATGCTACGCAGTAAAAAGCCTGATGACGTGTTTTGACGGTTTTGTTTCTTTGCTGATTATAGTACATATTATTAGCGCAATAAAACTTGTCAATTACAGATGTTGGTAAACAGTTTACTGTTATATTTACTGTCATATTACAATGTCAGTGCACTTTTTCTTCGGTTGTACATTCTGAGGGAATGCATATTCATGAATGACATATCATGGGGGTGGGTTTTGGGCGGGGCTTGCTACTGCGCATCTGGTGAGGCCCTCAACTACAATATCGCCATGTATACCTCCCCTCTACTCACCAACCTATCCAAAACTGATCTCAACAAATTATCAGGATGTTACAATCATATGGCCAGATTCGCTACTGGCATGACTTTTAAGACCCACCAGTGCCAGAACCTCAAAGCACTGGGATGGCTAGAGTATCCTACCCTTCTACAGTTCAACCAGCTTATAGTAGCACATAAAATACTCCAGCAACCTGATAATACCCCTGCCCTCAAAAATATTCTCACCCCTCATAGTGCCCTCAGGCCATTACACTCAGCTGATAAACTAATGATACTGACCCAAAAATCCAACAACTCTGCAGGCGATGCTATATTTGCCAACTCAAACGGTAAAATCTGGAATCTACTCCCTACTACCGTTACCAAGGAAACCTCACTACCCCTATTTAAAAGAGAACTCAAAAAAATACCTCACATCTCATTGGCTGTGTTCTTGTTCTCAACCTGACTAACAACTTCACTAATACATGTCTTGTTACCCAACCTGCTGTTTAGCCATAGCATTATAATGTCTAAGCATTGTGAATTATGAAATCTTATTGTATTCTATGTTCACATTTTCTGATACATCTTTGCTAATCAGATGTAATGTCTGCACATTGTGTATATTGATATCTGCCTGTATTATTTGTCTATATTTTTCTAAACATGTCTGCCTGAGTTTATAACTCAGTGATGTATGTACTGTCTCTTTTTTGGTATGTGGAGTTTTTCTCCCTGGACCTTCGCTGAAAATGGACATATATCCAGTCAGACTATCCTGGTCAACAAATGTAAAATAAAATGTAAAATAAAAAGAAATTAAATAAATAAACTTACCTGCAGAGAACAAGTATGCACCCACCATTTGTTTATAATAACATAGTTAAAAATCAGTTGTTGAGGGTGGCTAAGCTTAAGATGCAGGACATAACTATGAATGAACAACTTCATAATACTGTGCAGAACTTCATTCAAAGAGGTTACAAATCCTCAGATGTATGCAAAATTAAAAACAATATTATTGTTAAACCTAATTATACCAGCCGCTAAACAAATTATATACAAATACAGCCCATATTAATGGGCATTCCTGAATTAAATAGAATTTTGAAAGACTAACCAAATTTTAGCTGTAAAAGAAATGTTAAAAATAGGTTATGCTATAAAGAGCAACCAACTACCCAGTATAGTTTTCAAAGTACTAAACATGGCACTTATAAATGTAACAACCGTGTTTATTGTGACTACATATTCACAGATAAATTATTTAAACATCCAGTTAATGGATATGACTTTTTACTTAAATCATATGGTAATTGTAAGACAAGTAACATTGTCAATCTAGCAAAATGCTGTCTCTGTGATGTATACTATGTAGGAAAGTTCAGCCAGACCCTAAAAGATAGGATAGGTAGTCACTTGTCAGAAACTAGAAGGAAGATACCAACAGATGCACTTTCTAACCATGTAATCGACACAGGTAATACACACACTTTTAAATTCATGATATTAAAAATACTTTTAAACCATTAGGAGGTGGTGACATCAGAGACATGACAGAATTTGAAGAAATGAAATGGATACTTAGGTTTAAGATACATATTCCCCCAGGATTAAATGGAATGGTTACCTTAAAGCCTTATCTAAAACAGTTACAAAAGCAGGTTCACTGATTTCATCATGTGACTTTTAATTGTATCATGTGATTCAATGATTTTAACTGTTTAGATAATGTTTTGTAATGGTTTTAACATCTACCTGAAGACGCCCTAAAATGAAAGTGTCTTAAAACTTGTGGTTTTATTGTTTTATATTTTGTTGCATTAAAGTTCTTGTCAGTTTACTTGCTTGTTGTTCCAGCAGTTTTATTGTTTTACTTTTGCACCAAGGGCAGTGAATTACCTTGCTCATTTGACTCATTTCTAAAGGGACTTGATCAAGGAGATATCCAAGTCTTCTTTCTGTAACTTACCATCAGACATCCAAAAGACAGTCGACACCCAAATGTCTACCCTACAATCTACCTCTAATGTTGCCATGTGACTGCTGTCAAATGCAGCAGATGGCACTGCAAGAGCAGCTGGTACAGGCATTACCATTTGTCACCATGCCTACATGCAGCTCTGCAACTTCTCAGAAAGGTTCAAGGCATCTTTCGTTGATGCCCTTTCGATGGCTTCACAGTTTTTGGACCCAAGGTAGAAGAGACACTTAACCAGGCGTGAATAAGATGGCAAGACCCTGTCTGAAATCAAACATCCTGTTCCAGGAATCAAAGGGGAGGTAAGAAAACATGTTTCAGAAAATCACAGGGTTTTCACCATGACATTTCTGGGGATAGACCCCACCCCACCCAAGGCAGAGGGAGGGCAACTCAAATGGACATTGCCTCAGAGGCAGAAATTAATTGCAGAATCAAGATTTCTATGTCCCTTCACTGAGATACCCTATCAGTGCCCCTAACGAGTTACCTGGCTGCTGCACTCACAAGACAGTCGGGGATGCTTACCTTACACCCACAAGCCTGGCAAATCATTACTTACAATTCATGGGTGTTAAGGATAATCACCAGAGGCTATACCATACAGTACCTTTTTGTATCTGCCAAAGAAGAGGTTAAGAATTCCCAATAGTCCACCTGATCAGTATGAATCTGCAGCAAAAGAAGTTTCAAAGTTGTTAGAAAATAGAGTGAGTCAATAGGTTCCCTCCCAGACCAGTTAGAATCCAGAGTCTATTCCAGATTATTTCCAAAGAAGACAGGGACATCAGGCCAGTATTGGACCTCAAACACCTCAATCAATTTGTCATACAGACAAAATTCTAGATGGTCACGGTACAGTCCATATTACTGCATTGAGGAAGGACAAGTGGATGTGCTGTATAGATCTCTAAGATGCCTGCTACCATATAAGGAGTCAAAGGCAGTCCAGGAGATTTCTCCATTTCCAGCTGGGAGCCAATCATTAACAATTCAGAGCACTGCCATTTAGTGTCACCACAGTCCCCTGGGTGTTCACCAAGATTATGGCAGTAGTAGCAGCTTATCTATGATTGCAGGGGTTCTAAATCTTCCTCTATCTAGACAATTGGCTCCTAACTGCTACCTCCAGGGTTCTACTGCTACATCACCTAGTATTTCTACTCTCTCTTGCAGATCATTTAGGGATAACTGTCAGTCATGCTAAGAGCAATCTGCCTTCTACTCAACACATAGAATCCATAGGGTATCAGATCAACATAATTCAACAAATTGCCAAACTTCAAATGGCAAGAGTACTCTCATTAAGGCTGGTGACTTCTCAGGAAGTACAGCATGCCTGTCCACAAGTAATATTGATTCTTCGTTTGTTAGGTCTGATGGCCTCTACCATCAGTTTAGTACCACTAGCTAGATACAGCATTAGAGTGTTACAATGGACGCTGTCTGTCCAGTGGTTGCAGAGTCTTTATCCCCTCCATGCCAGAATCTGTCTGACTTAAATATGCAGAAACTGCATAAGCTGGTGGTTAACTTCTCCATCAGTGGCAGAAGGGAAATCTTTCTGTTCACCAATCCCCTAGGCCACAGTAACCATATATGCTTCCCTTCTAGGGTGGGGCTACATTTTGAGGGAACAACAGTTCAAGTGATGTGGTCACCTGCAGAGGCCAAACTTCACATCAAAATCTTGGAGATGAGAACAGTCCTCCTAGCACTGCAGGCTTTCCAGGACTGCCTACCTGAAGGTGTGATTTCCATCCAGAGAGACAATATGTTAGTGGTATTGTATATCAGCAGATGGGGGGGCATATTCATATCTTCTTTGCCGGGAGGCCACGCAAGTTTGGCAATGGGCGATGTCTTCCTATAATTTTCTGGTAGCGATGCACATTCCTAGGATGTTGAATGTTCTAGTGGACAGGTTGAGTGGGTCTATCCTATTATCTCACATGTGGTGTCTCAAACAGACAGTGGCAACAGAGATTTTCAGATGCTGGGGCCAACCTTGCTGCAATTTCTTTGTCTCTTACCTAAAGAAGTGTAACAGTTACTTTGCCCTCATCTCTCCACAGGGACAGTCACTGAGAGATCCTCTAGTCCACACTTGGCCCCCGGGTCTCCTTTATGCATTCCCACAAATATCTCTCTTGACAGTATTAATACAGAAAGCCACGAGATGCAAGACCAAAATGATCCTCATTGCCCCATTCTGGCTGCTGCAGGTTTGGTTCCCCTTCCTCCGGTCTCATTTGCTGTACCCTTCCTGGGTACTGAATCCCATTCCAGATCTCCTGAGCCACCCCTCCTGGATGTCTGTACTGGATCTTCAAACCCTTGAACTAACCACTTGGTTTCTCCAATTTTAACAATACCCAGAGATGCCAGGCTGTCTTCTGCAGTAGTCCACATAATTACTTCTTCTCAAAAGCAATCAAGCAAAAAGACTTATAAAAGTAAATGGAAAGGATTTTCTATTTGGGCATCATCAAAAGGATTTGATTCTTTTTCTGCTCTTCTCGCATCGATACTGGATTTTCTTTCAGAACAGTTTCACCTGGGTTCCAGTTTTTCTACTATCAAAGTTCAAATGGCTGCCATTTCAAATTTTTACATAGGCCATAATGACTTTTCCACTGCTTTTGTTAGGATATCCAAAGCTTTCCTCAAAATAACTTTTTACTGAGGCTTCCCATTCAAGAACCAGTTCCTCCATGGGATGTCACATTGTTTCTTCAGTTATTGACTCGGAAACTTTTGAGCCAGCAGCATCAGCTGACCTGAAGTTTCTTTCTTGGAAAGCCGTCTTCCTGATTGCCATTATGGGTCTGTATTATAAGTTTGAAGTCTGGAAACTTCGAATCTCATATGGTCGAGTCCATATGAGCGAAGTCTTCAAACATTGAACATAAAATGTAAACAAAGTAAAAACAAAAAAACCTACCTGAACGCTCTATGCAGGTGGGCAAGACCCCCTGCACCCCCACACCCCCACTACTTAATTATACAAACTCTGAGATCGCGCTACATTGAAGTGAAGGGAAGAATTCCCTACGGCGATCTCCCTTGAAACATTCAATGTTTGAAAATTTTGCTCATATGATGTCGATCATATGAGATTCAAAGGTTTCAGACTTCGAACATTTAATATAGACCCACCATTATCTCTCCTACACAAGTATAAGAATTACAAGCGCATTTGTGCAAGCCACCCTTTCTCATCTTCAAAAGAATGCCATTGAAAATGAGCCCTACTTTTCTCCCAAAAGTTTCATCTAAAGTAAATCTAAATCAATATATTGACCTGCCAGTATTTTTTCCAAATTACTGGAGTAAAGGAGATCATATGCTTCATACATTAGATGTTCACAGACATTTTAGATTTTACTTACAGCATACCAAAGATATTAGAAAATCAGATCAATTATTTGTCTCCTTTTCTAAAACAAAACTGAGACACTATGTGTGGAAAGTTACACTTTCTAAGTGGCTGGTGGACTGCATTTCTTCCTTTAGGAGGATTTTCTCTCTACTCAAAACCTAAGGCTCATTCCACTAGCACAATTGATACCACTACAATATTTATGAAAAGAGTTTCTAGTAATGACATTATACAGCAGCAATGTGGTCAGTAGTTTACACCTTTATATCTCATTACAAGTTGGATGTGCAGTCTAGAGCTTGCACTTCATTTTGCTCTAGTATTCTTAGCAGTGCCCTTCCTTGAGACTACCCAGGTCTTTTTAAGTCAGCTTGGGATACTGCCCCAGATGTTGATTTGGATGAAAATAGAGAACCTCAAATATGAGAGTGATGTACTTACAATAACAATAGTTCCTTGTTTTATTTTCACCTGGTTCATCATCGCTTCCTCCTTCCCCCTTCCAAATTGCCATAAATAGTCTTCTGGTGCTTGTATTGACCTCAACTAAGATACTGTCTGTTTGAGGTCAGCTTTTCTAGTGTAGTAAGCTTAATATGTTTATTACTGCATGTCATTATAGTTATTTTTAGTATCAAGATATTTTCCATATGACTAGAACAGTCAACAAATTTGATCTGAGATAATTTAGACAGCAGGAGGGAATTGTGGGTAGAGGAGGAGTCAGAGTCTCAGATTCAAAGCTCTGGCAGAAGGCACCAAGGTCAGGCCAGATCCCACAACCCAAATGTTGAACTAGATGAAAATGAGATAACACGGATATATCATTATGATAAGTATATAACTTTCATATATTAATGACTATAGTGACAAAAAGACTAGCAGCATTCCTCCCATAAATATTGAATATAAATCAGTATTGTTTTTATAAAATAAATAAAAACCTTTGATGATACAATCAGGAACCTGATGATAATAAAAGAGGTTCAAGATGAAAAAAAGAGGTAGCATTTCTCTCTCTCCCTAGATGCAGAAAAAGCATTTGATAGAGTAGACTGGACTTTTGTGAATATAATATTAAAGTTCATAGGATTCACAGAGAACTTTATAATTATGAACAGAGGGATATATAAAGGGACTAAATCACAAGTGAAATTAATAGAGAATATGTCAGAACCATTTAAACTCACCAGAGGAACAAGGAATTATTGCCCATCATAACCACTGCTATATGCTCAATATCTGGAACCCCTATCAGAGATGATAAGGTGTACTGCCGTAATGGACTATGAATGGGAGGGAGAAGAGTTAAAAATAAGTTTTTATGCAGACCTTATTATACTCTTTACAAATTTGGTGGAATATTTAGATTTTTTTATATGATAAGAGAATTTTGAAGACTATCTGGATGTAAAAGAAATTAAGAAAACGTGCTGTAGCCATACGTGTGAGAGGGGAGAGACAACTTGTGGAGCATTACCCACATATGTGAGGGGATAAAGAATTTAAATACCTAAGCCTCTGGTTGCCAGATACATACAAACAAGCATTAGAGAGGTTATATGCCAAAACAATCGCGGGCTAATCAGGAGAAGTGCAAAGGTGGAGAAATGCAAATTTAGAATTTGATCATAAGATCATAATTCTTAAATGGCATGTGGTTCTTAACATACTCTATGTAGCACAATCTTTCTGGGCTTTACCATATAAAGGAATACTAAATAAGTTGGAGAACTGGATGAGGAATTTTGTATGGTTAAGGCAGAGATCCTAGTTGAAATTAACTAGATTGGTTCTTCCATTACAAAAGGCTGATTAGGGACATTCTCCATAGAAAACTGCATGCAGGTAGTGATGTTGACAGGCACAGCCAAATACATGGTTAAGAATTATGATGTCAAATGGAAACAAATGTTTCTATGAAAATACCAAAAACTGGAGACAGATGACTAACTAGAAATAATATGAGGGCAAAACTGGAAAATTTTAGAAACTCACAAGCAGGTGAGATGGTAGGAGAGATATGTAAAATATTCTAAAAAAAAAGAGTTACAAGGATGGTGAGAAGCAATATTCTTAAAAGAGGTCAGATAGATAATAAGAGAAAGAACACTGAGGCTTGGAGGTAATGACAGCATCTGGGGCCAAATATGGGGGGGCGGTAATTGGATTGGGAAGAATTCAGAGGGAAATACAATATATGTGAGGGGTTATATCTAAAATTCTGACCACTTATATCTAAAATTCTGGCCACATAAGAGGTGGCTAATCTAAATTATAGGACAATAAACAGGAAAGAATGGCCAAATATGAGAAACTGGGTATATGCGATAAGATCAGAACAAAAAAGTTAAAAGAGGTACAATATCTGAAATGTATAAAGCATTACAAGAAATTGACATGGAAGTGATAGAGCACATGAAGAGGGGATGGTAAGAGTTGTTGGATAAAACAACAACATTCAGTACATGTTTAGAAATATGCAAAATACGAAAAAAAACTGTTAAAAGGTGAAGACATTCCACATACTTTTCATGGAAATCCCTACACAGGTATTTCCATACCCCAAGAAGAATAAGAAGGATCTCTATCCAGAGGTTTTGGAACAATGCTAGAGATGTGATGAGCAACAAGGGGGAGATTGGCAGCATATTTTTTTAGGACTGGGAAAGTTTGGGAGATTTCAAAAGAGACTTTAAGTAACTTCAACAGTACGTTGAGCAGTATCCCCAGTTTGTCTCCATTACAAACTGGATAACTAGCTAAAGTGTAGTTTACCCCTTCCCCCTCCAGCCATTGTATTCCTAACCTTAAAATTTCCCTAGAAATACATTAACTATAAGACTCTTCCTAAAAAATTGTATTAAATTGTATTAAAACTGTTTCCAGCCCCCTGCTATAAAGCACGCGTTAGTGCGCTTTAGCGCGGAGTTGCCACTGTTGCACACAAGAGCAGCGGCGGTTAAACAAGGTTAAACTATTCGGGCTACCTAAATTCCACTCTTCAATTTTTCCCTTAAAACTACCTTCCTCGAACTTTACTGCTGATCTAACCAGCGTATCCTATAAATAAAAAGTTCATCTCTACTTGATTCCCAAGTAGACTATTCTCTATCTGTAAAGCCTAGCACTTGCTCCTACAGTACTTTCACCTTGATAAAGCACTCGTATTATAGATAGTACTCCACCAGCCTAGAACCCACATCCCCCGGAGTCTTTTGTAAGTTTTTTATCTATTCCTTCTAGCATGTCGAGGGATCAGTTGCTAGTGTCCTCTCCTGCTCAGCTGGTGAACCTGGGAATATTGAGGCAATGTTACAATTGCCTCATGTACACTGAACAACCCTCTCCTTCTCCCACAAAACACAAATACATGCGAGAGATGCAACTATACAGCCAAACTGGAGGCCGAGCTCTCTCAACATAACACTGGCAAGACCAGACAGGAGGAGAAGGGTACCACACACACCACACACCCAGTCTCACATAGCACTATCAAAACCTCAAATCTTACACATAAACACACAAAGACATACTCGGAGGCTCTGATCAAAAATCTACCAAAACAGCAGAGGCCACCAAAGCAGACACCCAAACAACCACCACCTCAAGACACAACACATGCAACACATAGACCACACAGTCAGTGTGCTAAACAGTCACAGCCCTTAAGGCCAAACACAATGCCAAACACACTCGTCATTGGTGACTCCATAGTCAGACACACTGACATCCCGCTCACCAGATTGAGTAAGGAAAAGGTCACAGTAAGCTGCCTGTCGGGCGCTAGAATCCGCCACATAACACAAGCACTCAGGTCTCTCAACAGCAGGTACAAGTACGACTCAGTCATTGTCCATGCTGGTGTAAACGACCTGAGACGTACCTCCTTGGACTACATGAAAAGAGACATTGAGGAGCTCTCTGATTATGTAGTCCAGGCAGGTATGACCCTGACCTTGAGCAGTATCCTACCTTCACCAAGAATGATGCCACAATACGAAGATAAGATGATCAGCTTTAATAATTGGCTTAAACTCTGGTGTCATTCAAAGGGGATCCAATGTCTGTCTGCCTGGGGTGACATGCTGGACAAGCCACGCTGCTTCGCAAGGGACGGCTTGCACCTGTCACCCCTGGGCTTCCGGATATTGGCAAAGGCTCTTGCCACCCCTATAGTGCCTTTTTTAGGCAAGGCTCAAATTCTAAACCTACCACCCTAGAACACAAAAGGAAAAAACTAAGGGTAATGCTGCTCAATGCCAGAAGTCTCAACCTCAAGATGCACGCACTCGAGGCCCTTCTCAGTATAGAGAACATCGATGTCTGTGCTGTGACTGAAACCTGGTTCAAGGCTCCTGAGAGCACCCCAGCACTATCAGGTTTTACCTCATATCATGCGTTCCGGCCCCAAAATCCGGACAACACCAAGAAAGGAGGGGGGGTGTCCATATTCATCAAGGACACCCATACCTCAAGGTTGGTGGCAACGCACGATGCATCGGAGACCATCCAGGTGCAATTAACCACAGGCAAAACTGCTCTGCAATTTGTAGCATGTTACAGGCCACCCTCTCAAACTCAGGAAACTCACATAGCCTTCCTGAAAACACTGGAGGGGATAAATGTATCTCCAAACACCATCATACTAGGTGACTTCAACTACCCTAATATAGACTGGGATCACTACTCAAGCCCAAACACTCTAGCCCAAAGATTCCTGGAGTTCATAAACTCAAATGCCATGGAACAACTAGTCACCATCCCCACAAGAGGTGAAAACATACTTGACCTCATCATCACGAACATGGGATCACAATGTTCAACACCGGAAGTATACCCCTCACTGGTGAGATCAGATCATAAACTAATCTCACTGGAGGTCCTCATCCCGCCCCCACCTGAGATAAAAAAGACCACAGTGAAAAACTTCTCAAAAGCTGACTTCACTCTTCTAAAGACTAGTGTGGTCTCCTTTAAGGCCCCCGAGCCGGTGGTAAACATTACCCAAGCCGCTGAATCACTTACAAACGCCTTCTACCAGCACCTACAGGACTGCATGGATCAGGCAATCCCAAACAAAACAAAGACTCTTTGTACCAAAGGCAAGCGTCCAGTCTGGTGGACCCCAGCCATAAACAAGCTCTACAACAAAAGGAGGAAGCTACTACAAGATAGAGCAAAATCCTTAAAAGGTAAGACATCTTTGATCACTATAAGTAAAAAACTAAGAGCTCTCATAAAATCATCCAAGGCAAATTTTGAGAGAAAAATCGCTAAGGACTCAAAAGACAATCATAAGGCCTTCTTTAGCTATGTTAGAAACCTGGGAGGAAACTCACAGATATGCTCAGAATTAGTTCAAAATGATGTGAAAATTACTGAACCTACAGACATTGCCAATATACTGGCTGACAGGTTCAATGCAAACTTCTCCCCCCCTCCCCCCCAAAAGGAGAGATATCTATACCAGAGGATTGTAGCCCCCCAAACATCTCTAATGCCCAGGTGAGAACTGCTCTCTCTAAGGCGAAAAACACAGCATCCATGGGACCGGATGGTGTCCCCGGCTGTGTGCTCCACGAACTCAACGAGGAATTAAACCCGCAGTTAGGACAGTTGTTTAATCTTAGCCTCACCTCAGGATCATTACCCGAGTGGTGCACGGCAACTGTGGTCCCACTTCACAAAGGCGGTGCCTCCACCGACCCTGGAAATTACCATCCCATCAGCTTGACAAGCCTGATCTGCAAAGCCATGGAGAGGATCATAATGGAACTCATAAATAAAGACATAGGGAACTTGCAGACTTTGGATCCAACCCAGTTTGGCTTTGTCAAAGGAAGATCATGCCTTTTAAACTTGGTCGACTTTTTCGAAACAGTCACCAAGGCCATTGATGAGGGAAAGGCAGTCCATACAGCCTACCTCGACCTGGCAAAGGCTTTCAACAGAATACCCCACTCAGGTATCGTCAAAAAACTCATCAGCTTAAATGTAAACCCATACATCACAAGATGGGTTGCAAACTGGCTAAGTGACAGAACCCACAGGATCAGAGTTGCTGGCGCCATGTCAGACTCAAAGCCTGTCACAAGTGGAGTCCCACAGGGCTCAGTCCTGGGCCCACTCTTGTTCGGCATCTACTTTTCTGAAGTACAAGCAAACACAGGAGGGGTATGGCTGACAAAGTTTGCAGATGACTGCAAACTGGACGCCATAGTCGAAAACACATCTGACACAGATATCCTTCAGAAGGGTCTCACAGAAACGGATAACTGGTGCCAGAGCCATGGCCTAAAGTTAAACTCCAAGAAATGCATAGTCATACCCTTCGGGAAAAACAAGGTTTCCGCTAATGTTTGGTAGTGGATTTTTACGTGCCGAGTTACCAGCCCTGACACGCAACCTTCAACGAAGGCACGCCCATTCATGCATGCCTCCACACAGAAGATGCTCCAGCTGAGAATCGAACGCGACAACATCTTGCTGTGAGGCGACAGCGCTACCGCAGCACCACTACCGCAATCTTTGTCAAAATTATAATTGTAACATGTTTTTAATGTTTCTGTTTACCTTGGAGCTTTTCTCCCCTGGCCTCCGCTGAAAATGGACATGCATCCAGTCAGTCTATCCCGGTCAACAAATGTAAAATAAAAAAATAAATAATAAAGACTTTAGCAGCTTAAGAAATGACTTGACAGGGCAAGTAAAATCATTTAAAAAAGGATGAGTTTTATTAGGTGTGAACTTGGAAGATAAAAGGGGAAACAATGCAGTAGGTATAGTCTGGATTTTAATGCTTGTAGCAAAGCAGGTGATAACCAGAAATTGGAAAAAAACAGGTACTCCAACAAATAGAAGAAGTGAAGGAATTGGTTGAAAGACTAAAGAAAGAAAAACAAAAGCTACACAAAACAGTAGAAATGAAAACGTAACCTACTTTGGCAGAA
Source organism: Protopterus annectens (assembly GCF_019279795.1). Taxonomy (NCBI): domain Eukaryota; kingdom Metazoa; phylum Chordata; order Ceratodontiformes; family Protopteridae; genus Protopterus; species Protopterus annectens. The sequence continues at coordinate 1,943,227,178 of NC_056731.1, forward strand.
ATGGAGAGAATAAAGAATGAGTAGAGTGGGATCAGAATGAAAGAAAATGGGAAAGGAGGATTCAGTGATGCACTGCACTGTAAATAGTATAAACAGTTCCAGCCCCATTGTGAAGGATTAGGAATATGAAGCATGTGGCAAGATTTCTACTTGTTAATCATTATTTTTTTTGAAGTCTCATGCATTGATTGTGAAACATCTAAACAAACATATTGCATTAAAAATTAACATGACAAGTGCCGATATTTATATGTACAGTAAATAATCTGTTAATGCAAGCAACACAGTAAATGTTACTTGGACAGGACAAATGTAAACTTCAACTCAAGTCTGTGATGCCTGTATAAGCCTAAATGAATAAAATTAAGTGGACAGCTACCAAAGTAAATAGAAAAAGTGCATTGCACCATGCATGAGGATTTCACAGCAATTGTAAATTATTTATAATTACTGAAATTATTGTCAATAAATATATTTATGTTGTAAAAAAAAGCAAGAAAGAGGGAGCCCACTCTTTCCTTTTGTACCGGCTGGCTATGGAAGCATGCTGTCTGGCCCAGGAGTCAAGTCTGAACCTCAGTACATCTTATTCCCTGTCCTGAGAGAAAGTATTGGTGCACCATTTAAGCAGAATAGAGATGGACCCTCACAAATGCTAAACAGGGATATATTTCTGGACTTATTTCAGAGACAGAATGCTCTAGAAACAGAACTTTTTGCCTCTCAGAAAACAGGTAATTAAGATAACATTGCACCAAGACACCAAGTTCAGGGATTTGGGTAACAGATGCCTTCTCAGTCATTAGGATGGATCTGTTCCTTTACTCCAAGGGTATTTCAGAAGTTGCAGGAGGATAGACCAGAAATGGTACTTCTGGCACCTTTTAACCAAGGCAGTATTGGTTGTCCTTCCTACTAAGCATGAAAAGGGTGAAGCTGATACCACCACCTCAGCATATTAGCCTCTAATGCCAGAACAAGGGTTCATTCATGCAGCCTAACCTAAAGTTCTTAAGGCATGGATGATTCAGCATTTATCCCCTTTGAAGGATATGCTTACTGAGGACATGTTAGCAATCATGAGCTAGCCTAGAAGACCAAATATAAAGAAATCATATCTAGCAAAATGGGAGAAAAATCTCCCTTTGGTGCCAGTTAGAGCTCCTGGACCCAAACCTAGTGCTCATAGCTTGTGCCAGAAACATTTTTGAATAGCATGCCCTTTTGTGCAAACAGCTCTTCCACATGTTCCAAAAATTTAGGGTTACCCTCCACACTACTGGCTTTCATGACCAAGGTAGTGACAGAAGTCCATTTCAGTCAAGCAGTCAGCCTCCTGGTGTTCTACCCTACCCCACAGAGCAAGGCAGAAAGGATTTTTAACACCCTGGCTGTACATAGTTGTCTCAGATTTTACTTTAAAAAGACTAAAAAGATGAGAAAAACAGATCAGCTATTCTTAATCTTTGTAAAGGGTAAGCAGGGCAGGCCTCTGTCTAAATAAACTATTCCAAATGGTTATAACACTACATTTCATTTTAACTCCGTTCTTGGAAAAGTTGCACTAAGGCATATCAGGGCACACACTATAAGGAAAACAGCAGCTACCATAGCCTTCCAGGTGGGAGGGGGGGGGTCAGCATTCAGGCCACCTTAGAAGTAGCTGTTCAGTCTTCTATTCAGACCTTTTCCAAACAGTACAATTTGAACATCACTTCCAGATCTATGGAAGGTTTTGCTATTTTGTGTAGCCACCCTGTGAGGGCTGTTATAGCCAATCTCTTCACAGGGGCAGATACCACACAGTATATAAGCTTAGGAAATCATCTTAAGAATTATCGCTACTGCAACAGTTAGTGCAAAAAACATAGCACAACAGTGTAAGAAATTACAATAATTGTAGATATAGGAGTATGTTCACTGATGTAATAATATTTTCTTTACTCCACTCCACTGTCTTAACCTTTTACCATCCTAGGGTTGGGGTGGTTACCAAATTGCCTTTTCCCTCCATCTTCCCTATCTCCTAACCCTGCAGTGTGCCTCTTCTCCTTCTTTGGTATACTTAGTGGTTGAAGAGGGAACTTTGAGAGTTTTCTGGTTAGGCTGTCTTCCCTGGGAGCATGAGCCACCTAGTGGCCAGTACCCCGGCTTCTATCAGGCCCCTGATACTTCACGGGCAAAAAGGACGGGGGAGAAATGTGGTCCTGTTATACCACTGACAGTTTAACATCCAGACGGGTAAGAGTTCTGCCAGGTAAAAGTGAGAACCAGGCTAGACGTTGGACTTTTATGGCAGAAGCCCCAAGAATTAGCACTACTGCAACAATGAACACATTCAAACATTTACAGTTACTGTAAGTCCTTACACAAGTGTACTTTCATTATACAGCAGTGATTTAATAAGATATTGATTTATGTGTGTATTTTTTTTATCCTTCAGCAATACCATAATCAATCTTCTTTTATTTTCCAGACTGCGTTACCATGGGAACCTCGAATATTTCCTCTTTCAGAGAAAGATCTTGAAGCTTTAGTTAAACAACCTGAGACAGAAATGGACAGTATCTGTAAAATGTCACAGGACATAAAAGTGCATCGGTTTAGTGACTGCTGCACTACAGCACTGTAGCTAATGACAATAAATATAATGAGTGTGGGAACTCCGGTATTATCTTTAGAAAGCTAAAACCTTTTTTTTGTCATCCAGATTGGAAAAATTAACAGCAACAGCAGCATTACTGAAAAAGAATGTGTTCTTTGTTGACCTGGAATTAAAATACAAAGCCATCACTGTGAATTGTGTGTGTGTATGTGTGTGTGTGTGTGTGTGTGTGTGTGTGTGTGTGTGTGTGTGTGTGTGTGTGTGTGATATGTTTATATGTCTAAAAAAATCATCACACTACATATGGTTTTGCACACCTGTACAAGCATATTTATGCATATGGTACATACATCTCAGCTGTTTTGCTTTTCAATGTTTGACATTCAAACATGTATTTTATTTTGTTAATTTTGGAGTAATACCTGTAACGTTCTTTGTTTAGTGGTTCACTTCAGCTTTTGTTTTAGTCCATAAACTGAACTGTCATGTTATAGCATATTTATAGCATTAAACAGTACTTTCTTAGGTCACTAACTTTCATAGATGAAAGGATTTCTTTAAAATATCCATTGAGCATAACAGAATAACCTTTATTGCATTGCTGCATAAATCATAAAGGGGTTGTGTGGAATTTTATTCCTTACCATATTGAGGTTTTGCGCTAGTCTTCAGTTTGTGACACTTGTCAGTTCCTCACTCATTTCTCCTTTTTATATAGCCTGCATGGGAGATGTGCTTCTGAAATGTATTTCAACAAAACGTATCAGACATCAGTGTTGGACTTTGATTACAAAGTTCCAATAATATGCTGCATTTGTTGATAATTCTATTACTAGCATATATAAAATGCAAGCACTTTACTCCAGTATATATCTGCTTCAGTGTTTATTCATATTGCTGCCATTTGTTTATAGCATTAAAAACAATTTCTGTTATCTCATTGTGATCTCACAGCAGATGACCAAGACTTCTATAGCAGTAAATGCAGTGTGATATGCCTTTAGTTAGAGTAGCATTGAGAGTCAAATGTTCAGATGACATCTGAATCGGACAGTTTGAAGACTTGTGGTTCCTAGCATACAACATTTTATGATGTTAGTAACTAAAGCCTGGCTTAAGAAGTGATGCAGATAAAATGAGAAACTACAGTCCTTTAAAATGGGTCAAAGAGGTACTGGTTTAAATAAAAGTAGTATAAGAATCCTACCCCTTTGTCAAAGAGAGCAAGGCATTTGCCTGTGCTGCTTATGCCCTGAGAAGGATTAGCAGCCTGAGAGAGAGCAGCAGGCTGGATGCTGGTAGGAAAGGTGGGCTGAGGAGGCTGGTAACCATCTTATCTACTCTGGAGGAGTGTAGGCTGTGACCCACTGTAGGGATCCTTTCTTTCTTTTTTTAAATATCTTTATTAACGTATCATTTAATGCTTGAGCAAATGTGTTAGAAAAGAAAAGAAAAGATACTAACATTTTGTTCAATTTAAATGCATGATATGTTACAAATCTTTTCTTTTTTATATAATTTATCATCAGTCCAGCATTGCATAAATTAATGATTTCTTGCCTTCCTTTAAATGTCACACCTCCTCCTACTCCTGAACATCATTCTGCATGTATTGTTCCCACAGTTTCCATTTCTTTCTATGAATTTTTCTCCCCCACCCTTTTCTAAAGATCTATCTTCCATTTCTTTTATCACTTTTATAATATGAAATACTTCAAATATAGTTGGTTTTGATTTTGATTTCATTTTCCAGTAATTACATTTTCAGCAGTCAACAGAATAAAACTTAATAAGGCCTTACTATGTCTGGAAAATTCAGATCCTGTGTCCCAGCTCAAAAAAAATCATATCCTTAGTTATAGTCATTTGCTCTCTCAATATTTCTGATAGAAGACTTTGTAGGGAATTTTTGAAATCATCCAACTCATTACACTCCCAAAACACATGATGTGAGAGTGTTCAATCTCGCCTTTGTTCTTACACATGGGTTCGGAGCCGATCCTCGGCTCCGTGCCGGCCGACTGCAAGCTCTGCATCGAGAAGAAGCTCGAGGACATCTAATACCCACAATCCCCCTCTGCCTTTACCTCAGATCTAGTTTGCCGCTGCTGCATTTGCATCGCTGGAGGCTAGCTCGAGGGTTTTTCAGATAAGATTTTAACTCTTTTGGTTAATTTTCAAAAGAACTTGTTTAAGATCACTAGTTATTGATAGTTAGTGTATGGTGTGTGAGTAGAGACAGAATTTCTCGGTACCGTTAACTTAGTTTAACTTAGTTTAACTATAACTGGTATAGAGTTTTTCGGGGCCTACCACCCCTACTTGGATTGACAGTCGGACTTACATTCTAACCGGATTTGACTCTGTTTTCCTGGATTGACTGTTACTGGACTTGACTGTTTTTTTCTCTTACTTCATTATGTCTGAGAAAATGAAATCTGGTTTCAAACGTTGCCAGTGTGGCCAAAAGATGTCGGTCACGGACAACCACAGTTCCTGTGTCTACTGTCTTGGCCCTCTCCACTTACAAGAGGACTGTTCTATTTGTCACTCTTTTAGTGGGAGGGTCATGACAGATAGGCGCAGGAAGCTGATGGATAGAGGATTGTTGAAACCCTCTTTCCAGGAGGCTCTGGATGCTTCAGACCAGGCATCCAAGTCCTCGAAGGGATCGAAGACGTCGGAGCCCAAGTCATCGGCTCCGAGCTCTTCGGGTATGGTTAGATCACCGGTTCCACAGACTTCGGGGCCGAGTGGTCAACTGTTGGCAGTTTCCGAGCCTCGAGTCTTGGAACCGGTGACGGAGCTCCCTCCACCGACTCTGTTGAGGTCGGCTCCGTCTTCGATCCCTTCGACTCGTTCTTCCAGGCCCCTTTCCGACACCGATGTGGACCGTGTGGTGCAGAAATTGATGGAGCATACGGCCCTATCCAAGCTTATCTCGGTCTCCTCTCAGTTGATGTCGAGACTTGAAGGCCTGCCACTATCTCCATCTGTTCCTCCTCCGAGACCTGTCCAGTCTTGGAGCCGGAAGAAGCTGAACTGATGATTGTGGAGCCCTCGGTGCCAGAACCGTCTTTTCTCGGTCGGCACCGTTCACCTCGACTCCATCCGATCCGGTACTGGAGTCTCGGGCGAAGATCCATCCTTGGTTCCGGGACCGAGTCGGACCGATGTTTCGTTCCGACGCCTCTCGGGGCCTCGGCGGATCGACTCGGTTCCGTCCTCGGGTCGGTGCCTTCGGTTCCTGTTTCGGGGATTCTTCCCATTTCTTCTGAACCGGGAGATACCTCGACTCTGGACCCGGGGGCCTTCGACCTCATGAGGAAGGTGTTGTCTACCCAGACAACCACATCAGCAGGTACAGCTTCTCCCCACAAAGGACCGTTATCCTCCTCTGCACCCACGGCCACGTCCAAGCGTCGGGCACCAGTGTCTCAGCCACCCCTGGAGGGTGCCCCCTCTTCCTCGGAGGCTTCTTCGGATGCACGAAGAAGTCCCTAGGAAAAGATTGTGTAAGAGGAGACACTTGGATTCTCCACAAGAATCCTTGACATCTGATACTGACTTAGATGAGTCAGAAGGGTCCCCTAAGTCACCTTCAGAAGATGTCTCCTTTTCTGACATCTTGGAGATCCTAAAACAGAGAGGTGACTGGCAAGCCCTCCCCCCTTCTGAGGATGAGTCAGTTTTGCTGAAGGCATTTGGTGCTCGCCCTTCCTCCTCCTGGGTCACTCTGCCCTTGATGAGTTAATGGAGTTGATTGCTCGAAGGCGTGGGAGACACCTGACACGGTGGAACCAGTCCCTAGGAAGCCAAATAAGTACATTACGGCACCACAGGACAAGGCTTACCTCACCAAAGGAGTCCCAGTAGACGCCATGGTGGTGGCAGCGCCACAAAAGGAGATGTCGGAGTCTTCCTCATCTGTCCATCCGCCTAACAAAGATTCTAGGACCATGGACAGATACGGGAAGCGCATTTTCAGTTCAGCGGCTTTCTATGCGTTCCCTGAACTATTTGACTCATTTTACACGTTTACAGAGGGATCTAGTCAAAGAGTTGGGAGATACCCTCCAGGGTACTACAGATGCTGCTGTTTCAGAGAAAGTTACAGCGCATCTCAACACCCTTACATCCATTGTAAACTCGTCCATGAGGCTGATATCCTACGCAGCTGAAGGATCGAGTAGGGCAGCGGCTTCAGCGATTGCTCTTCGTAGGCAATCCTGGATGCGCTTATGTTCGTTTGCGGAAGCCTTCAAGTCTTCCTTTACTAACGCCCCATTTGATGGAGCCACACTTTTTGGCCCTAAAGTAAAGGAGACCCTTACCCGGTGTGAACAGGAGGGAAAGACTCTGTCTGCTGTCGGAGTCCGTTTTCCACCCTTCCAGACCGTACCCCAAAGGGCAACGTGGTGGGAAAATGTGGTTTGAAAACCCCAAGGATCTTTCCCAAACACACAGGGTGATGCCCCTCTAGAGGCAGAGGGGGCAGAGGTGGAAGACGCCGCCCTGGCGGCAGAGGGGTCCATAAAACCAAGGTGACAGGGATAATCTCCCTGGCAAACCTTTCAGCACTCCTGAGAGGAGGCCCGACTGTCCTGCTCTGGAGGCAGTCGGGGTTCGCTTAGCTTTATACCCTCAGGCCTGGCAAAACCTTTCTTCAGAGAATTGGGTAAAAGCATTGTTACCAGAGGTTACAAAATCCCATTTCTATCCACACCCATTCCAAAGAGAAAACTCCCAGATGTACCACCCCATCTGCGAGACCCAGCAGCTACAGAAATTTCAAAGCTGCTAGAGAAAAGAGTCATCCAACCAGTCCCAGCAGACCAAATAGGATTCGGAACTTACTCAAGGTTCTTTTTAGTTCCAAAGAAAACAGGGGACTGGAGGCCGATTCTGGACCTAAGCCATCTCAACACCTTTGTCAAGAAGGAAAAGTTCCGAATGGTCACGCTTCAATCGATCCTTCCATTTTTACGGAAGGACGACTGGATGTGCTCGATAGATCTGAAGGACGCATACTACCACATCAAAATGGCCAGGGCGTCCAGGGATCATTTGCGCTTCTGGCTGGGAGCCAGTCACTATCAGTTTCGAGCCCTGCCCTTTGGTCTGACTACAGCCCCCAGGGTCTTCACCAAATGCATGGCAGTGGTAGCGTCTCATCTGAGGCGCCTAGGATTCCAGGTGTTTCCGTATCTGGACGACTGGCTCCTGTCTGCCACCACCAGGCGTCAACTGATACAAGCCAGGGATTACACCCTACAACTTTGTACACACCTTGGAATTTCAGTAAATTTCGAAAAATCTTTGCTACAGCCATTGCAGCATATCTTATTCATAGGAGCGGAATTAGATACGCGTCACTTAGTTCTAAAACTTCCTACAGAAAGAATAGTAGCACTTCAAATCAACATTTCCCTTCTGCTGTCGTCCAGAAAGTCACCAGCAAAAATTGTTCTGAAAGTCTTGGGTCTCATGGCAGCTTCTCTCATTGCGATACCATTGGGAAGACTGCACATGAGAGTGCTACAATGGCTTCTGTTTGCACAATGGTCATTCCAACAACTTCCACTGACTCACGAAATATTGATAACAAAAACATGCAAATCACACCTAATGTGGTGGTTACAGACTTGCAACCTATCCAGCGGAAGACCATTTGTGCTACCCGCACCGTCTGCGACGATAACCACGGACGCTTCCCTGATAGGGTGGGGGGGCATCTTTCAGGGACAGACAGTCCAAGGCGAATGGACCAATCTGGAGTACAATCTGCACATCAATGTTCTGGAGTTGAGGGCAGCGATTTAGGCGTTGCAACAGTTTGCTCCCCTTCTTCCTCCAGGGACCAGTGCAGTTCAGACAGAGAACATGTCCGTAGTCTGGTACATAAACAAGCAAGGGGAACCAGGTCTTACCAACTATGCAGAGAGGCCATGAGAATTTGGCAATGGGCAGAGTCCACGGTCGCTTTCTGATCGCAACGCACATCCGGGGTCATCCAACGTCATAGCCGACAGGCTGAGCAGGGCAATACTATTGCCTCACGAGTGGTCCCTCAAACAGTCAGTTGCGAAGGATTTTTCGCAAATGGGGCCAGCCTACCTGCGATCTGTTTGCGTCTCCAATGAACGCCAAATGCAGGAGCTACTTTGCCCTATTACCCCTCCAGGGAAGTCCCCAGGACGCTGGTGCACGATTGGCCCCGGGTCTCCTATATGCTTTTCCTCCATTTCCCCTGATTGCAAAGTTTCTACAGAAAGCCAACAACCTTCAGAGGACTATTATTCTCATTGCCCCGTTCTGGCCTCGCCAAATTTGGTTCCCCTTTCTATTGCATCACCGCATTCGGGGACCTTGGATGCTGGACCCAGAGCCAGATCTACTGACTCACTCGTCAGGAGTTCCTCACCCATCTCTAGAATCTCTCCATCTAGCAGCTTGGCTGCTCCGCTTTTAGCCAGGTCGGTTCCCCTTACATCGGGTTCAAGATATTTTAGTAGCTTCTCATAAAGTTTCCACTACAAAGACTTACACCAGTAAGTGGAAACGTTTTGTCTTTTGGGCGAAGTCACATCATTTGGACCCTGTTAGAGCTCCGTTAAACAAGGTTCTAGAGTTCTTGACTGAACTATTTCATGAAGGAGCTTCCCCGGCTACTTTAAGAGTACAGTTAGCTGCCATTTCTAACTATCATGTAGAGGAATGTGGTGCGCCTATTATGGCTCACAGACTTTGTAAAGCCTTTTTAAAAGGTTCTTTTCATATCAGACCACCAGTCAGAAGTCCGACATCACCGTGGAATTTAAACCTGTTGCTTTCTAAATTGATGTTGCCACCCTTTGAACCAGCTTCAAGTTGCACTTTGAAATTTTTGTCATGGAAAACTTTATTTCTAGTGGCCATTACATCTGCTAGACGAGTGTCTGAGCTTCAGGCCCTTTCTGTCAAACATCCTTATTTAATATTTCATTCTGACAGAGTATCCCTACGCACTAATCCATCCTTTCTCCCCAAAGTTTGTTCTTCTAGTAATATTAATCAGTCCATTGAATTACCCACCTTCTTTAAGAACCACTCTAATAAATTGGAGTATATGTTGCACAAACTGGACGTCCATAGACAACTCAGATTTTATTTGGATAGAACAAAAGATCACAGGAAATCTGATCAACTATTTGTAGCTTTTGCTGACAGCAGAAAGGGTCTTGCAGTTACTGAAACGAACTCTTTCTAAATGGCTAACTGACTGTATCACATATGTTTATGAAGCCTCTGACCAAACATTATCAGCAAAACCCAAAGGACATTCCACCAGATCAGTTTCTACATCTTTGGCTCACGCAGCTCGCTTACCACTAGACACTATTTGTGCGGCTGCTACTTGGGCTAAACCACATACATTTATCTCTCATTACAAAGTGGACAGGGTTTCTAGGGATAGGGCAACCTTTGGTTCCACTGTGCTCAAGAACGTTCTCCTTGAGTTCCTCAGGATCATGGAGCTAGGGGCTACCCATGTGTAAGAACAAAGGCGAGATTGAACACTCTCACATAAAGAAGTTATGTCCTTACCATAACGTTCCATGTGGAGTGTTCATCTCGCTTTGGTTATTACACTCCCACCCTTCCCACCCTTAGGAAGAACGTTCGATTTGGTGCCTGGTCTGGAGTATTCTCCTTCTGCTGTTGCAGTATTAGTGTTACTTTCATACCCTTGGTATGTTTGTATATATGTACTTTATGTATATAGTTAGCATGTGTGCTTGCTTTATGTCTGGTTTGCTTGCAAACTAGATCTGAGGTAAAGGCAGAGGGGGATTGTGGGTATTAGATGTCCTCGAGCTTCTTCTCGATGCAGAGCTTGCAGTCGGCCGGCACGGAGCCGAGGATCGGCTCCGAACCCATGTGTAATAACCAAGGCGAGATGAACACTCCACATGGAACGTTATGGTAAGGACATAACTTCTTTTTCCCAGTTATCTCTTTCTTCTCCATCACATCTCCAACATTTGCGATCTACCTTAGGAAAAATTCTATGACATCTGCTTGAGATATAAAAATATGGGTCTATATTAGAATATCGAAAGATGTAAACACCGAATGTTTAAATGTCGAACTGTATTCAGCGAAAGCTGAAAATATTTTCCTAGGGAAAGAATTCAGTTGTTCATTTCTGTTGCTTTGGTATTTTCAGCACTGTGGTGGAAAGTTACGGGTTGGGTTCAGGTAAGTGTGTGATTGAGTGTGGATTAGGTTAGTTAGGGTTGGGGTGCGGGTTAGGTATGTGTGCCATTATGTGGATGTGAGGGTTAGGTGAGTTAGGGTTAGGGTGCGGATTAGGTATGTGTGCAATTGTGTGGATGTGAGGGTTAGGGTGGGTTAGGTGAGTTAGGGTTAGGGCGCAGGTCAGGTAAGTGTGCAATTGTGTGGACATGAGGGTTAGGGCGGGGTAGGTGAGTTAGAGTTAGGGCGCGGGTGAGTGTGCGTTAGTGACGGACCTTAGGGTTTGGGTTAAGGTAAGTGGATAGTTAGTAGTGTGTGTATAGTTTAGTGTAGGGTTAGGTGTAAGATTTTAGGTGTATGTGTGTGGATTGCTGTTTGTTTGGTGTGCTTGTGTTGTGTGTATGTGTTTTGGAACAGCAAATTTTTTCCCTAGGAAAAAATTTGCTGTTCTGTATGTTCGTTGTTTTCAGCTGAATACAGTTTGACATTTAAACATTCGGTGTTTACATCTTTCGATATTCTAATATAGACCCTAAAAATATATATGCAAACACTTCAAAGCAAAGACCCTGAATCTTCTAGACTTTGGTGAATACTTGGGAGCCATGCATATGTCCTGTCATTGTTCTGTTGTAAATTACTTTTCCAGTCTCTCTTCCCAATCTTTTCTAACCTTCTCTGATTGATTCTTATAGTTATCATGCAATATTTTTAAATGCCGTACTAATTATCCCTTTTTAACAGCAACAAGTCTTTCACATAAGACTCTGTGATCCTTTTATCTTTACCTATACTCCAATATCAATCTGTGGTAGGGAAGACAGTTTTTAGCCTGCAGTCAAAATGTCTTTATGGCTTCATCCAGCTGCATTACCTTTCCATCTCTAGTTATCTGCTGCCAATACATTGGTTTCCTTTCTAGTTTTCTGCAGTAAATTCCAGCCCCCTGTTGTCTATTTTCTATAAGCCTACTTGCAGTCAACTGTATTGGCAAATTTCCTTTCTCCATTCTCTTGTTGGCTTAGTTCTTCAAATTCTTTTTCCTACTTTATGAATATAATATTCTGTATGGTTGTTATTATTCACCTTAAGGATCTGCATCCAAAATCTCATGTTGTCTTTATTTCTTGAACCCCCACACACACACACACACTTTGCCATCATCCCTTTCCATTGTGAATTATAACCTTCTGCTTATGTTATGTATATGAGCCTTAACTGTGCAACTCTAAAATATCTCTTCAGGTTAAGTTATCCTAAACCACCTCTTCTATTGGAAGGATCAGCATATCCCACTTAACTCTTGCCCTCTTCCACTTCCATATAAATTCCTTCACCTCTTTATTAATTATTGTCCACAGCTTCTCCTCTAGTTGATAAAAATATGCCTGACCCATATATAAAATTAAAGGGACTGAAAACATTTTCACAAGAACATCCATTTTTTCCAGTTGTGTTATCTTTTGTTTAGTTTCTTCACACATATCCTTAGCTACCATAACAAAAGCCTTTTTAATCCACACCTTTAATACGTCATCTTATCATGCCCCCATAAACATGGATATTGCTGAACCAATTCATGTATGGTACATAATTTACAGCTGTATCTTTTGTTTTGTCTTCAATAATTTTATATTCAGAAAAGACTTGAACCTGTTTCAAAATGGTTCACAACACTGAGATGCTGTTTTCTGGATTTATCTGGTACAAAATATCATCTATGAATAAAGCCAACTTTTCTTGATTACCATACCAATTATATACTTGAATTTCTGAGTCCCTTATTTTCTTTACCGATGGCTCTAAATATAAAGCAAATAGCAAAGGGGAAAGAGGACACCTCTGCCTGGTTCCTCTGTTTGAACACAACTTATTAGAGGAACCCACCCACTTTAATTCTTGCCTCCAATCCTTCATATATCCTCCTTATTAAACTTATTATTGTATCAGGGAATGCAGATGCTTCCATTGTCATTCTCATAAAATTCCAGCTTACTCTGTTGAATGCTTTCTCTGTATCAAGACCCACCAACAACAGCAGTATTTTCTTATATTCTGCTTCTGTCTGGATAATCATCTTTCTCTTAATGTTTTCAAAGGTTTGCCTCAACTCCATAACACCACATTCATCCATATCTATCAATTTTGGTAACATCTTTGCCATTCTTCTATATAGTATATATTCTATACAGTATAAACACTTTATACTCATGGATTAAAATTGAAATGGGTCTATATGAGGGTGAGTCTGACAGGTCTTTTAAAATACTGTTAAATACAATCTTTACAATCTTTATCATTTTATTCTCTCCTAACTTCAAACTTCCACAAGAAGGACATCTGTTCCTGGAGACTTTCCTGAAGATTGATTATACATCACTATTTTTATCTCATTCCCTCCTATCTTAGCTGCTAGTTGTTGAGCCTCATCTACCTGTAACCTTGGCATAATTAACTCCTCCATAAATATTTCCATTTATATTCTTTCTTGATTTCCACATTTTTCTGCTTTATACAAATGTTCATAAAATTTCTGAAATGTCTCTAAAATCTCTTCAAGATCTATGGTTATTTTTCTTGTTATAGACTCCCTAAGTTTGGCAACAGCCTTTACTAATTTCTGTGGCCTAAGTCATTGTGCTAAAAGTTTTTGTGCTGTGGGGTATTATCAAAAAAGGTTGCTTAGCAGTACTCTTTCTACACTCATGCATATTATCGAGATAGTCCCTTATTTTCTCTTTAACACTTTGCATTTGCACATCTTCTTGTTCAGAGAGATTTACCTTATTCTGCAATACTTTAACTTTTGTCAGCCTTCTAAGTATTTCCTATTAGTTCTTAACCATACCTCTTTCTGTTTTATTTCTGCCCTGTTTTTAAACTCCATTTTCATTTTTATCTCATTCACTAGGTATAACGTCTGAAGATATTTCCATCGTCCCAAATTACTCTCACATAATTTCCATTATCTATTCCTTGAATTCCTCTCTTTTTAACAGTTAGTTGGATAAAGCACCACTGTCTCATTTTTACTTCAGTACCCTCCATTTTGATGTTAGTTTGTATTGATGCATGATCTGAAATTGTTATTGGATTTGTATCAAAGTTTTCAATTAAATGCAAATTTGTGTGAAATACAATATCTGATGTTGTCAGTCTTCATTTATTCTTGACAGATGGGTTCAGTTCTGACCTCTCGGAAATGACTCGGCCAATATACATAGCTCGCACCAGCCAAAAACTCTCAAGCTAAGGCTCTACCTACAATATCTCTCTTCCCATTACCTCAACTCTTGCTTGCAGCTCTGAAAATTGGACACATCAGCTGGTACTCGGAGCTAAGTACTTTATGTTTGTACTTTATTAGTGCCTTTTTCTGGTGATTTTGCTAAAAAGCTTCTTTCATTTTTTTCTGTCATAGTTCACTATTCTTTTTTGTGAGTGTTTGACTACTTTTTGCTGTTTTCTACCCACCCTCTTTTACCTAATAGTATTTCTAATTGCCATTGTTGGTAACAGGCCTTCCCTCCCTTTCTTTTCCTAACATTGGTAGTCTTTGGATACCTTTGTTGGTATCTTCTTCCTTTCACTCTCTTTACCCTTTGTGTAGTTCTGCCATATCATTGCTGGTAGATCTTGTCAAAAAAAAAAACTCTTTTCCTTTTTCTCTCCCTTCTGCCTGTGTGCATGTGTGTGTGAATGTGAACTCAATATGGCAGAAAAACAAAAGGAGACATCTGGTTTCAAGCAATTTCAGGACTGTGGCAGAAAGATGCCCAATTTGGATGGGGACCTTTCATGTGTATACTGTTTGGGTGCCCCACATTTGCTCATTACTTGTAAAATTTGTCAGGGTTTTAGTGCCTGTACTTTAGCAGAGAGGCATAAAAACTCATCATAAAAGACTTGTTGAAATGTTCATTTAGTGAAGCCCTCTCTAAGGCTGAGACTTCTAAATCTTCAAAGTCAGATACCAAAAAGAGAATCCATTCTGTGCCGACTTCACCATCGGCGCATGAGGTAAAGTCTCATAAGTCGCAGGTTCCGACTGTCTCCTCAGAATTGAAAGCCAAAGTACCTAAAATGACAGAATCAGCACCTTTGGCACTGACAGTGACTCAGTCTCCATCGGTACTGACAGTTATTGAACTGATTCGGACTTCTTCGGCACCAACCACTGTTTTGGCGCCCACAACCTCTTTGGCACCGACAATAGTTTCTGCACCAGGATCACTTTCTTCTCATTTGGTCCTGGCTTCCTCTTCTGCAGACCAACCTATAGTGCTGAAAGTCAATCCAGTACTACTTCCCAGGACTAGATATTTCCCTTTATTGGGCTTGTTATTGGGTCAATTCCCCAGCCCCTTTTTGGATAGGCCTGAGTCCCTTTCAGGAATGTTGATCAGTTCTTCCAGGAGTCTCTCCAAATTGGATATAGTTAGGTTGGTGGACCAGCATTTGGCAGTCAGAGGTCTTCCTGCACCTATGCAGACCTCTCACTCTCCCAGAGCTGAGGCTTACTCTCCAAGGACTCCATCAGTTTATCCTCCTTCTACCTCCTTCCAAGGTTTGGAGCCCACCACTTTGACGCTCCCGGAACCAGCTACCTCTGTGCTGGCAGTGGACCTCACCTCAGCAACGGTATTGTCTCTGTTGTCTTCAGCTCCTTTGGATCCATTGCACAGCCTGGACCATGGTTTGGTTGTCAGTTCTGAGACCCTTAGTATGGTTTGCAGTTGTTTCTAAGGCACTGTCTTTGGCTCTCAGAACCATGGCAGTTTCGATCTCTGTCCCACCTCCTGCTCTGGATAGCAGCTCATCAGAGAGGGGTGTGACCCCGGTTCCGAGGTTGTCTTTTTCAGTTCCAGGCTCCCATTCCTCTTCAGGTGGGCCTGCCTTCCAGATCATGGAGAGAGCTTTGGCCTCAACAGGCTCCCAGTTGGCTCCATCCTCGTTGGAGTGCCATATTTTTGTATCTTCTGGTTCGCAGCTGTCACAATCTACTACCTCTGGACAGAGGGCACAGGAGCTGCAAGACACCCCAGTTCAGAGTCTCTCTTTTTCAGAGTCTTCTTCAGACTTTCCCCCTGAGGAGCCACCCTGTAAGGGGACATGCAAGAGGAAGCACCTCAATTCTCCAGAAGAATCAGTCACTGAAGACACAGATTACGATGAAGGTGAAGGTTCCCACAGTCACCCCCTGAAGATGTCTCCTTTGGACACATCCTGGAACTACAGAAACAGAGGTCTTCCTGCACTTATGCAGACCTCAAACCCATCCTCTGAGGAATCTGTGTTCTTTCAAGATTTTCATGCCCACCCATCTACTTCCTGGGTGACCCCAACTGCAGATGATCTAATTAAGTTGATTGTTCAGGGAGCGTGGAAGACTCCTGATTCCATATAACCCATTTTCAGAGGCCAGATACATTTTTAACAGCCCCAGAAGATCAGCACCATTGGTCAAAGGGTCAAGTAGTGGATGCCATAGTGGTGGTGGTGGCCACCAAGAAGGAACTCACCAAGAAGAGTTTTACTGTACATCCTCCTGTGAGTCTAAGATGATGGACAGATTTGGGAAGTGGGTTTTTGCCTAATCAACCTTCACTATTAGGTCCCTGAACTTCTTGGCACATTTTAGTAGACTCCAAAGGGATCTTTTAACTGAGCTTCCAGACACTCTTGCAGGAGTTGTGTCTGATGAGGTTCAGGACAAGGTTGCCTTACAGCTTGCCACCCTGGAGTCTGTTTCAAACTCGTCCATGTGGTTCATCACCCATGCAGCCAATGGGATGTCTAAGGCAGCAGGTACAGGCGTTGCCATAAGGTGACATGCTTGGATGCACTTGTGTGACTTTGCAGAACCCTTCAAGTCTTCCTTTGTCAACTCTTCACTTGACACATCCTCTTTGTTTGGCCCAAAAGTTAAAGACACACTAGCCAGCTGTGAGAAGGACAGAAAGACCCTTTCTGCTGTGGGCATTCATTCTTCTTCTCATCAACAATCCTATTCTAGGAATCAGAGGAGTGGGAAAATGTTCAAAAAATCCCAAGGGCCTTTTTGCAACACATGTAGTGAGTACTCTCCCCAAGGCAGAGGAGGGAACTCTATTGGAAGATGTCCTCCCTGTGGCATAAGGGGTCCATTTAATCAGGGCTCCAGAGATTCCTTTTCCAGACAATCCTACCAGTGCTTCTGAATGGAGGAGAGATTGCTTACCTCTGGAAGCAGTTGGGGGAAGATTTTCACTGTACCAATCTGCCTGGCTTACAATAACTTCAGATACCTGGGTGCAGAAAATTATCACCAGAGGTCATCATATTCCATTCAATCTATTTCCAAGACTTCAAAAGCAAATCCCTGATGTTCCACCCAGTCAAAGGGATCTAGCAACAGTAGAAATCCACAAGCTGCTTCTAAAAAGTGTCATCCAAGAAGTCCCACCAGAACAAATAGGATCCAGATTTTACTCAAGATTCTTTTTAATGCCAAAAAAGATGGGACAGGAGTCCAATTCTGGATCTCAGGCTATTGAACAAGTTTGTACAGCAGAAAAAATTCCAGATGGTCACGGTTCAGTCCATCCTTCCCTTTCTGGAGAAGGATGATTGGATGTGCTCTATAGATCTTCAGGATGCATATTACCACATAAAGATGGACAAGCACTCCAGAAGATATCTCCACTTCCATCTAGAAGCCATTCATTACCAATTTCAAGCAATCATAACAGCTCACTTGAGACTCCGAAGATTCCAAGTGTTTCCATATCTCGACGACTGGCTCCTCACCACCCCCCTCCAGGCATCTACTGCTTTACGCCACAGACTTTGTGCTACACCTTGCAGACACTCTAGGCATTTTAGTAAAGAAGGAGAAGTCATAGATAACTACTACACAAGATCTAGAGTTCATAGGAGCAACACTGAATACAGTTTCTTATGTAGCCTCTCTTCCCCTCCACAGGCTGATAAAGCTAAGGTCACAAGTTCAATCAATCTTTTCCCAAAACAAAGTTCCATCTTGCTGGTACTGCAAACTCTGGGCTCCAAGGCAGTAACTATAATATTAGTACCCCTAGGAAGGTATCACATGAGACTGCTTCAATGGCTGTTGACATCACAATGATCGATTCTAACTCATCCAATGTCCCACTTAATCCTGATAGCAAATCACTGCAAAAAGGATTTATCGTGGTGGATGAAGCCAAAAGAAAATCTTTGGGGTCACATCTTTTCTCCCTCTCTGCCCAAAGCCATAGTGACCATGGACGCTTTCCAGATTAGGTGTTGGGGCATTATCTGGGGAGGACTGTCCAAGGCACTTGGTCCCTGCAAGAGGCCAATCTGCATTTCAATGTCCTAGAATTGAGGGCAGTGCTTTTAGCAATGTAAGCATTCCAGTCTATCCTTCCTTCAGGGATAATTGCAATCCAATCAGACAATATGTCGGTAGTCTGGTATATCAACAAACAAGGAGGAACCAGATCCTACCTACTATGCCAGGAATCCCTATGAATTTGGCAATGGGCTATTGCTTCCAACCGCTTTCTGGTAGCAGCGCATATCCTGGGGAAGTCCAACCTGATTGTGGACAAGTTGAGCAGATGCATCCTGCTGCCTCATGAGTGGTCTCTTAACCACAACATAGCAATGAAGATTTTCATGATTGGGGCCAGCCATATTGCAATCTGTTCGCCTCTCCAATAAACAACAAATGCAGCAGTTACTTTGCCCTAATTCCGCTTCATGGGGAATCCCCAAGAGATGCACTTCTCCTCGACTGGCCCCCAGGACTTCTTTTTGCCTTTCCCCCTATTCCACCAATTCCCCAGTTTTTGAGGAATGCCCAAAGGTTGAGAAGCAAAGTAATTCTCATTGCACCCTATTGGCCCCACCAAGTCTAGTTCCCTTTTCTTTGACCTCATCTGGTTCATTGCCTTTGGATTCTGGACCCAATTTTGGACATGTTATCTCACCCTCAGGGCTTGGTGCATCCCAACCTCCAAAATCTCAAGCTGACGGTTTGGTATCTCCAATTCTGGTAATTGCCAGGCAGAATAACTTATCCTGTTTGGCACAAAGGATTCATGTGAAGTTGTTCTGTCTCACCGTTCATTCTTACTGATGGGTTTGGAGCCAATCCCTTGGCTCCGAGTCGGCCTACTACAAAGCTCGAGGATTTCAAGAAGCTCGAGACCAAGTCCCTATCCCATGATGCACCTAGACTTACCCCAGATCTAGTTTGCTGCTGCAACTGATCAGAGGTTCTCGTTAGCTTGGGCCAGTAAAAACCTTATTATTATTATATTTCAAAATATTGTTGGTAATTTCTTCATAATATAGTTAGATAGTTAGTTAAGCTCTTACAGCTTTATCTGTAGTTTCCCTTGCCCTTATGTGCCTTTTTCTTAGCTTAATAGTTGGCCTCGTTTTTTTTTTTTTCCTTAGGCCTTTCTAAAGTTTGACTAAAAATTTGTTTAAATAGTGACTTTCTGTCACCTCTTTCTTGAATTAGTATTGTGTGCTTAGTTAGTGACTTTGTCACAGCTTTATAGTTAACTTTAGCAGTGAGTATATTGGTTATTTGCATTTAATGAATTTGTCACTAATTGATATCTGTTTAGATAAATAGTGTGTGTGTGTGT
Source organism: Protopterus annectens (assembly GCF_019279795.1). Lineage (NCBI taxonomy): Eukaryota > Metazoa > Chordata > Ceratodontiformes > Protopteridae > Protopterus > Protopterus annectens. Next base: position 1,943,246,666 of record NC_056731.1, read on the forward strand.
GTGATTTGGTAGCCTTAGTTGAAAGGCTTGTGTGTTTATATTTAGCCTGTTTTTTTTTTTTTTTTATTAGAAGGTTTATTCTTATATTTGATTGTTGTCAGGTGTGTCCACATTTTCTGTCATGGCTGATGACAAGGACAGACACCCTAAGTCAGGGTTTAAAAAATGCCCTAAATGTGGTCAGAAGATGTCTGTCACTGACAGCCATGTCAATTGTGTTTATTGGCTTAGGTGCATTACACTTGCAAGAAACCTGTTCCATATGCCATTCCTTTTCTTCTTGGGTTTTCCAAGAGAGAAAGAGGAAACTCATTGATAGGGGTTTATGGAAACCTTCTTTCCAGGAGGCTTTGAGTGACCAGGATGGATCTAGTAAGCCCTCAAAGTCTTCCAAGACTTCAGTGGAATCAAAAAATCAAAAAGTCTTTAACATCAGCTCCACAGGTCTCGAAGCCGACTGTCTTTTCTTTTCAGAGCTGGTCCCCGGTTTTGGAACCGGTATCCGAAATTCCAAAATCTCCTTTACTTCAGTTGGTACCATCGATCCATTCATCTTGGTCTTCTGTTAGCCTTTCAGATTTGGATGTGGATCGTGTGGTGCAAAAGCTTTTACAGGCACCGGCCTTTGCAAAATTGTTATTGGCTCTGACCCAGGCAGCTTTGGAGCCGAAGACCCTTATGCCTACTACAACTCTTCTTCCTTTGAGCCATACTAGTCCTTCAAAGCCAGAGGAGTCGGACTTGTTGATTGTGGAGCCTTCGGAGCTAACGCCTGCTCCAGTATCTTCAGTTCCATTCACTCTGATGTCCTCGGTGCAGATCAAGGACTCTAGGAGCCAAGACTCTCTAGTCAAGTCCGGGGAGGATAGTTGAAATGACTTATCGGTTCCGACTTTGCCTCTCAGGGCTTTGGCTCAAATGAGCTCATCTCCTACCTCGGGCTTGGAGCCCACTGTCCCTGTGCTGGAGGTATTGATGGTTTCCTCGGATCCATCGGTCCCTTTGCATCGGAGCAGGGGTGCCTTCGAAGCCATGAGGAGAGCTGTGTCTCCTAACACATCCTCAACCTCAGGTCCGGCTTCTTCATCCCCTAAAGCACCTGTGTCTGCTTCTACTTCACAGATCCTGGCAAAGCACAGAGACCCAGAGCCTCAGGAAGCCCCATTGGGTGGTCCATGCTCTTCCGAGACCTCACCAGAAGCTCCCACTGATGAGGTTCTCAGGAAGAGAGTTTGTAAGAGGAAACATCTAGACTCCCCTCAGGAGTCCCTAACATCTGATACTGACTTGGATGAATCAGAAGGGTCCCCACGGTCCCCCTCTGAGGATATCTCATTTGCAGAGATACTTAAAATCCTTAGGCAGAGGAGTGACTGGCAGTCCACAAACCCTACTGAAGATGAGTCGGTTCTCCTGAAGGCTTTCGGGTCTCAGCCCTCCACCTCTTGGGTGTCTCCACCCTTTGATGAGCTTATGCAGCTGGTCTCATGAAGGGCGTGGGAGTCTCTGGACACCATGGAGCCTATCCCTAGGAAGCCTAATAAGTTCATGTCTGCCCCCCAAGATAAATACTTCTTGACCAAAGGTGTGCCAGTAGATGCCATGGTGGTGGCAGCAGCCACCAAAAAGGAAATGTCAGAAACTTCTTTTTCTATCCATCCTCTAACAGAGACTCCAGGATCATGGATAGATATGGGAAGCACATGTTTACTTCAGTGACTTTTGCACTCTGTTCGCTTAACTACTTAACCCATTTCATGAGACTACAAAGAGATTTCTTTAAAGAGCTGGGAGATACTCTTCAGGGTACAGTAGCTGCAGGAGCTACAGACAAAGTTGCCTCCCAGCTTGCTACCCTCAACTCCATTGTTAACTCGTCCATGCACCTCATTTCATATGCAGCTGATGGAACGAGCAGGGCAGCGGGTACAGGAGTTGCTCTTAGGAGGCACTCCTGGATACACTTGTGTTTCTTTGCGGAGCCCTTCAAGTCATCCTTTGTGAATACCCCTTTTGATGGCATATCCCTTTTCGGGCCCAAAGTTAAGGAAACTCTGACCAGGTGTGAGCATAAGGGAAAGACTCTGTCTGCCGTCAGAGTGAATTTTTCCACCTCTACCAGACCCTACCCCAAGGGTCAAAGGAGAGAGAAAATGTGGTTCCGAAAAGCCCAAGGAGCCTTTCAGGACACACACATGGTGAACCCCCCTCCAGGGGCAGAGGAGGGGCCAATAATGGAAGATGCCACCCTTGCGGCAGAGGGGGGGGTCAGCAAAACCAGGGAGACAGAGATCACTTCTTTGGGAAGCCCTACAAGCACTCCTGAAAGGAGACCCAACTGTCCTGCTCTGGAGGCAGTCAGGGGTCACTTATCTTTGTACCCAGATGCCTGGCTCAAAATAACAAACAACAACTGGGTACAAAGTATAATTTCCAGAGGCTACTTCATTCCATTTGTCACACCTACTCCACCGTCAAGAAAAATCCCGTACATTCCACCCAGTTACAGGGAATGAGCAACACTAGAGGTCCAAACGTTGCTAAGAAAAAGAGTCATCCAATCAGTCCCAGCAGACCATACAGGATCCGGAACTTACTCAAGATTCTTTTTAGTTCCAAAAAAGACAGCCGACTGGAGACCTATATTGGACCTCAGCAGGCTAAACAAATCTGTCAAGAAAGAGAAATTTTGGATGGCCACGCTTCAGTCGATACTTCCCTTCTTAGGGAAAGACATTTGGATGTGCTTGATAGATCTTCAGGATGCATACTACCACATAAAAATGGCCAGGCCATCCAGGGATCATCTGCGCTTTTGGCTGGGAGCCAGTCATTACTAGTTTCAAGCCCTGCCCTTTGGTCTCACTATAGCTCCCAGAGTGTTCACCAAATGCATGGCAGTGGTCATGGCACACCTGAGATGCTTAGGATTCCAGGTTTTTCTGTATCTAGACGATTGGCTCCTCACCGCCATCACCAGGCATCAACTCTTTCAAGCCAGGGAATCCACTCTATCACTCTGCAGCCAGCTGGGCATTATAATAAGCTCAGAAAAATCTGCCTTGTCGCCATCGCAGCATATCATCTTTATCAGAACAGAACTGGACACCACCAACACCACGCTAAGACTTCCATTAGAAAGAGTCTTACTACTCTGTCAGCAGGTCCGCAGTCTGATATCCAAAAACACGGCTCCAGCATCAGAAGTTATAAAATTGTTAGGTATGATGGCAGCAGCAATTCTGGCCATACCACTGGGACATATGCACATGCGGATATGGCAATGGCTGTTGTTCACTCAATGGTCTTACCAAGAGCTCCCCATATCTCACATGATAATGATGACAAACTCCCGAAAAAAGGATCTTCAGTGGTGGTTGACCTCACTTCATGTCACGCTAGAATGTCCCTTTGTTTTACCCCACCAGCAGCCACAATGACCAAGGACGCTTCCCTGATAGGGTTGGGGGGGGCATTTTCAGGGAAGAACAGCCCAAGGCACATAGAGTAATCAAGAGAACATCTGCATATCAATGTCTTAGAGATGAGAGCAGTACTTTTGGTGTTGCAGTACTTCCAGGACTCTCTTCCTCTGGGTACAATTGTGATTCAGACAGACAGCATGTCAGTGGTCTGGTACTTGAACAAACAAGGAGGAACCAGGTCATACCCCCTTTGTCGCGTGGCCCTAAGAGTATGGCAGTGGGCTATTTCCACCCAACGCTTTCTGTTAGCAACACACATCCCGGGGGGAATCCAGCGTGATAGCAGACAAGCTGAGAAGAGCAATTTTGTTGCCCCATGAGGGGTCCCTCAAGAAATAAATAGCGGACAGGATATTCCACAGGTGGGGCCAGCCTTGCTGCAACCTTTTTGCCAGTCACATGAGCATGAAATGCAGAAGCTACTTTGCCCTGATTCCCCCTCCAGGAGAAGCCCCAAGGGATGCACTCGTTCACAATTGTCCTCCTGGTGTCCTCTATGCTTTTCCACCAATACCATTGATACCCAAGATTCTACAGAAAGCAAAATCTCTGGGAAGGACTATCATTCTAATAGCCCCTCAGTGGCCTCATCAGATTTGGTTCCCCTTCCTTCAACTTCTTCTTTTGGAGGACCCTTGGATTCTAGACCCAGTTTTGGATCTTCAGAGAAGGATGGATCGTCAGGGGAACTTCATCCCTCTCTGCAGTCCCTGAAGCTAACAGCTTGGCTGCTCCAATTCCCATCATAGCCAGGTTCCATAACCTTTCCAGTGAGACCAAGCAAATTCTCTTATCCTCTCATAAATCCTCTACGAGGAAGCTATACCTTAGCAAATGGAAAAAAAAAATTCTATATGGGCCTCTAAAACAGTATTGATCCTTACCAAGCCCCTATGGCCTCTATACTAGAGTTCTTGACCATGATCTTGAATAAAGGAGCTGCAGCATCCACAGTCCGTGTTCAACGTGTTGCCATTTCTAACTTTCATGTTAGATTCAAAGGATTGAATATTATGTCACACAAATTATCCATAGCCTTTCTCAAAGGGACCTTTCATCTCAGACCACCTGTGAAATCTCCCTATTCCCCATGGAATCTAAATTTTGTGCTTTCCTGCATCATTCTTCCTCGATTTGAACCAGCTTCCTCATGTGACCTAAAGTTTTTGTCATGAAAGACTATCTTTTTAGTAGCTATTACTTCTCCCCACAGAGTGTCAGAGCTTCAGGCCTTGTCCATTAAACCTCCTTACTTGATTTTCCATGCTGACAGAGTCTCAATTTGGACAAACCCCTTCTTTTTGCCTAAGGTTTGCAATGAAACTAATCTTAACCAAATTATTGATTTGCCAGTTTTTTCCCCAATCACTCCAACAATCTAGAATACATGCTGCATAAACTTGATGTTCACAGACAGCTCAGATTTTACTTAGAACAAAAGATTTTAGGAAATTGGAACAGCTTTTTGTTTCCTTTTTAGACTCCAGGAAAGATATCCCAGTGGCTAAAAGAACTCTGTCTAAATGGTTATCTGATTGTATCACATTTGCTTATTCAGCTGTGAATATGCCTTTGCAACAAAAAATTAAAGCTCACTCAACCAGTGCAGTTTCTACATCCTCTGTGTTTTCTGCTAGACTTCCTATTGATAACATTTGTGCAGCAGCCACTTGGTCAAGACCTCATACCTTTATCATTCATTACAAAGTTGACAGGGCCTCCTTTGGATCCATTGTCCTGAAAAATATACTCCTATGAGTCACCCGAGATAGATGGTGCTTGGGATGCTACCCATCAGTAAGAATGAATGGCAAGGTAGAACAACTTCACATAAAAAAGTTATGTACTTACCATAACGTTCTATGTGAGTTCATCTCACCTTCATTCTAATGTCCCTCCCTCCTACCTCCTCCTGGGTTTTCAGAAGACAGAGATGCTAGATCCTTCCTGGTCACTCAACTCTTCTAAACATACTCTTATGGAGTTATAGAATGACATATGGTATTATTATATGCAGCAAACAAGATCTGAGGTAACTGTAGGTGCATCATGGAATAGGGACTTGGCCTCAAGCTACTTGAAATCCTCGAGCTTTGTAGTAGGCCGACTCGGATCCGAGGGATCGGCTCCGAACCCATCAGTAAGAATGAAGGCGAGATGAACAACTCACATGGAACGTTATGGTAAGTACATAACTTCTTTTTCTGGCTTCCCATAAACCATCCACTAGAAAGCTTTACCAAACCAAATGGAAAAGATTTTCGATTTGGGCCTGTTCGAACAACTTAGATCCCTTCTCAGCACCAGTTGATAAAGTCCTGGAATATTTAGTGACCCTATTTGAATTGGCAGACTCTACTTCCACAATTAAAGTTCACTTAGCTGCTATTTCCAGTTTTCATGACAGACTTGATGAACACTCCTTGATGTCTCATCATTTATGCAAAATTTTTCTTAAAGACATCTTACATTTAAAACCCCCATTCAAAGATCCTGTAGCACCATGGGATTTGACCTTAGTCTTACAAAGCCTGGTTCGACAGTCATTTGAGCCAGCAGCTACTTGTGACTTCAAGTTTTTGTCTTGGAAATCCTCTTCCTGGTAGTTATCATGTCTGCCAGGAGAATTTCCGAATTGCAAGCTTTATGTGTGAAGCATCCTTACATAATCTTTCACAAGGAGAGAGTGTCATTAAGAACCAACCCGTCCTTCCTCCATAAAGTGGTGTCAGAATCTAATATTAATCAGTCTATAGACTTGCCAGTATTTTTTCTAAATTTTTCAAACAAAGGAGAATACCGCTTGCACCTGCTGGACGTCCACAGACAATTATGTTTTTACCTGGACAAAACAAAGTCTTCTAGAAAATCAGACCAATTATTTGTATTCTTTTCAGGACCCAGATTGGGTAAACTGGTATGAAACGTTACCTTATCAAGATGGCTTAGAGACTGTTACCTTTGTCTATAGTTGGAATTACCACAAACTACATGCTGCAGTTAGAGTGCATTCCACAAGATCTGCTTCCACTTCAGCTGTCTTTCATTCCAAGGCCTCCACGGAGGAAATATGTGCAGCTGCAACATGGGCTACTCCTCATACCTTTACCACTCATTACAAATTAGATATGATCTCCAGGGGAAGAGCATCCTTTGGCTTTGTGGTACTCAGGAATACCCTTCCTTAGGACCACCTAGGACTTAAAGTAGCTGGGGACTCTGTCCCATCTGTCAAGAATGAATGAAGATTGACAGCATCAGATAAAGAAGTTATGTCCTTACCATAAAGTTCCATATGTGTTGCTCATCTTCGTCCATTCTTGACATCCCACCCTCCTGCACCCCTCCAAGAGACTTCTGGAGGATCGGACCTAGTCCTGGGATGTTACAGGGTTATAGCTTAGACAGGTCTTCTGTATTTTCTCTACTTCACTGCAAACTCGATCTGAGGTAATGGAAAGGGAGTATTGTGGGTAGAGCCTTAGCTTGAGAGTTTTTAGCTGGTGTGAGCTATGTATAACAGCTGAGTTGGTTCTGAGAGGTTGGAAGCAGACTCATATGTCAAGAATGAATAAAGATCGACAACATGGAATGTTATTGCAAGGACATAACTTCTTTTTCTGTCTAGTCTAGCCCAGGAATAATATATAAATTCTGAGTTCCTATCCTAGCACTGAATTCAAATCTTCCATACCAAATATTTTCATAAATTTCTTTAGAAAACTACCCTTTTTATTTTCCCTTTTAAGACTCCCTGATATATTCTCACTGTTGCATATCAAGTTCCATTCCCCACCTTATTCCTTGCTGAAAACTGATTATTTCTGGCAAAATATTCTTAAACTCCTTAATAGCAGTTTTTGCTGGAGCACTCCTCCCTTGCTAATAGCCCCTTACTGCCACAAATCTACTATTGTTGTCTTTTTCCCTTTTATCACTGTTGGAACCCCTCTAGCAATTAGTATAATTACTTCCCTTTTCCTTTGTCTCTGATATTCTCCTGAATATCCAACCTGAAAACCTTTCTTTGTTATATTTACATGTTTATTTCCTTCCAAATGTGTCTCCTGCAGCATTACTATTTGCACTCTGCATTTCTGAATATAATTCAATACACATTCCTTTGTGTAAACCTGTAGGGCCATTTATATTCCAAAATAATACAGATAGTGTAGCCATTAGGATAAAAAGCTGTGTTCCCAGATACTAGACATGACAGTTTTTTTTTTGAAGGTTTATTTCCAACTTTTATTTTACATGCACAAACTAATGACTTGATGTTGTCTAGCTTCATCTGTTTTTGACTCTTGGGTAGTCATTTTCGATCCTCAGAACCAGTTTGACCATTATACATCTTGCTTCAACCAAAAAAATCCCTCGAGCTAAGACTCTACCCACAGTGCCCCTCTATATATTACGTCAGATCTTATTTTTCTTCCTTTCTCTTTTTTTTCTTGAGCGATTAAGTTTTTCCATACCCGTGAGTATCCTTTCACCTTCCATCGCTGGTTAGTACCCACTGTACCCTTCCTCTCTACAGTTAGGTAGTTGTTTTACCATTGTTAGTAATATTCTATTTCTTCTAACTTTTCTTACCTCTTTTTAGGTAGTTCTATCTACCATTGTTGGTAGAATTTTTCTTTATATCACTAGTGTGCAAGTGAGTGTGACTGGTTTTACTACAGTCTGTCTGTGACCCCTTTTTTCTTAGTTGTCTACATGGGAGACAAGTCCAGATGCATGACTGGTTTTAAGCAGTGCCAGGACTGCAGGAGGTGAATGCCAAACTCTGATGGGCACTCAACCTGTGTTTATTGTTTAGGCGCTCCACTTTTAGACCTGGAGTGGCCTATCTGCCAAGCCTTCAGTACCATAGCTTTGGTAGAATGTCAAAACAAGCTTATTCTTAAAGGGCTTATTAAGACCCTCTTTGAAGAAGCCTTATCCAAGGCTGATAAGGTTCCAAAGGCCTCTGGTTCCAAGACTAGTCAGTCAGTACCAACTTCTCCATTGGCACTGATAGCAAAAAAACATAAGCCACCTTCCACTGGTTCCTCCTCAGAACCAAAAGCTAAGGTTCCAAAGCTCTCAGAACAGCAGTCCTCCTTGGCACCATCTTCTTCAGCACCATCAGCAGTGGCACCAACACTAGCATCAGCACTGACTCCTTTAGCTTTCTGCTCAGTGCCAACATCTTCTACTGCACCACAGCAGGTCTTATCCACTCCTTCAGTGTCAAAAAGTCAACCTCTCTATATACCCAGGACAAGGTACTTCCCTTCTATTGACCCTCTCTATGGTTAGCTCCCTAGGCCCTTTGTGGAAAGGCCAGACACCCCCTCTGGATTGTCTGTTTGCTCCTCCAGGAGTCTGACTGAAGTAGATGTAGTGAGGTTGGTAGACCAGCTACTAGTGGCTAGGGGTCTTTCTGCCTCCTCCCAACCCCTCTACCACCTGAAGCAGGGATGTTTTCTCCCAGGACTCCAACACTTCTTCCTCCTCTGACTACCTCAGAGGCTGTATTGCTCCCCACTCTGACCACTCAGGCTCCAGTTGTCTCGGTACTGACAGCCTTTTGTCTTCTTTTCTGGAGTTGGCTCTGACTTCATCAGTTTCATCAGAACTGGCAGACTCCCAAGATTCTGTCTCCACCGTCTGGCCCGAGGGGCTTGAGTCAGCTCCTGTATTTTATTTGGAGTCACCCTTACCTCTTGAACTTCGGCAACTGGGGGCCCTTTCTCGGCTTCTGCTTTGGAGGTGGGTCTGTCTAAGAAGGTGTGACCTTGGTTCCAAGTTTGTCTATCTCTCATTTTCAGGCTCCTACCCCTCTTCAGGAGTGCATGCCTTCCAAACAATGGAGAGAGCATTGGTCACTGGAGGCTGTCAGGTGGCTTCTGCTGTGCTGGAGTTTCATCTCCTGACCCCTTCTTACCCAAAGCTTCCACCAACCTTCATGCATGGTCAGCAAGTTCCATGGCTGCAAGAGATCCCAGAAAATCATCACTGTTCTTCCGAGTCCTCCTCGGACATTCCCACTGAAGAGCCTCCTCAGAAGAAAATTGTAAGAGGAAACACCTGGAATCTCCTGAAGAGTCTGCGACTGAGGACACAGATTTCAATGATGGGGAGAGTTCCCTCAAATCACCCCTGGAAGATGCCTCCTTTGGAGACATTCTAGAGATTCTTAAACAGAGGGATAACTGGAAGCCCAAAGACCCTACCTCAGAGGAATCTGTGTACTTGCAAGCCTTTGGTTCTCACCCATCTACTTCCTGGATGACCCCTCCTGCTGACAATCTCATTACGTTGATCACTTAGCAGGCTTGAAAAGCTCCTGACTCCATAGAACTGATTCCCCAGAGACCAGATAAGATACTCTGTGCTCATGAGGACCAGTAGTATTAGGCAAAAGGGTTAGCAGTAGATGCCATGGTGATGGCCGTGGCCACCAAAAAAGGAACTAGCTAGGAAAGCTCCCCCTTTTTTCCCCCTAACCAAGAGTCTAGGTGGGTGGACAGATTTGGAAAGTGGGTTTATGCATCATCGACCTTCACCTTAAAGTCCTTGAATTTTCTGGCACATTTCAATAGACTCCCGATGGATCTGATCAAGGAGCTATTGGTCATCCTAGCAGGAGCTGTATCTGATGAGGTCCAAGAAATATTGTCCTCCCAGTTAGCTACCCTGGAGTCTATTTCCAACTCATCCATGAGGCTCATTACACATGTAGCCAAAGCGGTGATCAGGTAATCCGGTTCAGGCATTGCAATTAGATGACACGCCTGGATGCACTTGTGTGAATTTGCAGACCCGTTCAGGTCTTCCTTTGTCAATGCTCCCTTTGACGGATCTTCTTTGTTCAGCCCCAGAGTCAAAGAACCTCTAGCCAGGTGTGAGAAAAATGGGAAGATCCTCTCTGCAATGGGCATATGTTTTTCTACTCCCCAGTAATCCTACTGTAGGAAATGCAGGAGCAGAAAGATGTGGTTCAGAAAGTCCCAAGGGCTTTTGCAGGACACACATGATGGAGGCTCCACTTGGGACAAAGGGGAGAGCTGTAATGGAAGAAGCCGACCCCGTGGCATTGGTGGCCTACAGAATCAGGGTTCCAGAGATTTGTTTTCTCTGACCAGCCCTACCAGCGCTCCTGAAAGTGGACCCATTGCTTACCTCTGGAAGTGATTGAGGGAAGATTTTCTCTGCATTCAAGAGCCTGACAACAAATAACCATATATGCTCGGGTGCAGAGAATTATTACCAAAGGTTACTCTGTCCCCTTCATTCTTTATCAAGTTCTCTAACAAGGCTCCATGAAGTTCCACCCCATCAGAAGGAAAATGCAGCTTTAGAAATTAAAAAAGAAAAAAAGAGTCATCCAAGAAGTCCCACCAGACCAGATAGGATCCGGATTTTACTCAAGGTTCATTTTAGTGCCAAAAAAGACAGGGACCATTGACCAATTCTGGATCTCAGCCTTCTAAACAAATTTGTTCATCAATCCAAATTCTGGATGGTCACAGTTCAGTCTATACTTCTCTTTCTAGAGGAAAATGATTGGATGTGCTCTATAGACCTTCAGGATGCATATTACCACATAAAGACGTTCAAATGCTCCAGAAGGTTTTTTTTTTTGCTTTCGGCTAGGAGCTAGTCACTTTCATTTCTGAGTGCTGCCTTTTGGCCTCACCACAGCCCCAGGGTGTTCACCAAATGTATGGCAGCAGTAACAGCTCACTTGAGACTGCACAGATTCTGGATGTTTCTATATCAAAACAAATGGCTCATCACCACTTCCACCAGACATCTACTGCTTCAAGCAACATAATTCATTCTGCATTTGTTCGTGCACCTGATCATCACAGTTAATCAATCAAAATCACAGGTAAGCCCCACTCAAGATCTAGGATTCACATCTGAACACCATCTTTTGTGTAGCCTCTCTTCCTCAGCATGGATTACAGAAGATAAAATCCCAAGCACATCCTATTCTCTGCAGAAAGAAAGTTCCAGCACTGCTAGTCCTTCAAGTATTGGGTTCCATGGCAGTGACCATCACTCTGATCCCACTAGTGAGATTCCACATGTGGCTACTACGGTGGCTTCTAGCATCACAATCACCTACCCCATTCCTATCACCAGTCACTGCTAAAAAGACCTGTCCTGGTGGATGGAATCTGAAGAAATATTTTTAGGCCACCCTGTTGTCCTTCCTCAATGCAAGGCCATAGTGATCACAGATGCCTCTCAGATGGGGGCATTATCTGGGAAGAACAATCCAAGGTGCTTGGTCCCTAATAGAGGCCAACTTGCACATCAATGTTCTGGAGTTGAGGGCAGTACTATTAATGTTGTAAGCCTTTCATTCTGTCCTCCCTCTAGGAACAATTGCAGTTCAATCAGACAACATGTCTGTTGTCTGGTACATCAACAAACAGGGCAGAACCAAGTCCTACCCCCTGTGTCGAGAAGCCCTCAGAGTATGGCAATGAGCAATTTGCTCCAACCACTTTCTGATAGCAGTGCATATCCCAGGGAGCTCAAACGTGATAGTGGACAAACTGAGCAGATGCATTCTACTGCCTCCCGAGTGGTCTCTCAATCCCGGAATAGTGAGGAAAATTTCTGTCGCTGGGGCCAGCCTTTCTGCGATCTATTTGCATCACCCCAAAACAATAAATACAGAAGCTGCTTTGCCCTAAACCCCCCTCAAGGAGAGCCACCAAGAGATGCTCTTCTCCTCAATTGTTCCCTGGGTCTCCTCTATGCTTTTCCCCCTTCCCTCTAATTCTTCTGTTTCTCAAGAAGGCAGCCAGGTTGAGAACAAAGTGATCCTCATTGCACCCTGTTGGCCCAACAGATTTGGTTCCCATTCCTGTGGCCTCATCTAGTTCCCTGTCCATGAACTCTGGACCCAGTTCCAGACATGCTGTCTCACCCTCGGGGACTGGTGTATCTCAAGCTTTAAAATCTCAAGCTGACAGCTTGGTTCCTCCAATTCCGCTAGCTGCCAGGCATAATGATTTACCTTCCCTAGTGCAGAAAATTCTGCTGGCTTCCCATAGACCATCCACAAGGAAACTCTACCTTAGCAAGTGTAACAGATTTTCAACCCTGACTTATGACAATAATCACAACCCTTTCTCCAAACCTGTGGAAAGAGTTGTAGAATTTCTAGCCATTCTTTTTGATCAAGGGGCTTCCCCCTCCATGATTAAGGTCCAGTTAGCTGCCATCTCTAACTTCCATAATGATTTTGAGGATCTTTCTCTGATTTCACATAGATTATCTAAAGTGTTCCTCAAAGGAACCCTGCATTTAAAACCTCTGTTTAAAGACCATCTACTCCATGGGATCTGACCACTGTTCTTCAGTCACTGGTGCTTCCTCCCTTTGAGCCACTAGTGACATGCAACCTAAAATTTTTTTCATGCAAAATACCTTTTCTAATAGCTATTACCTCTGCAAGACATGTCTCTGAGAATCAGGCTTTATGCTGAAAACACCCTTATTTAGTTTTCCATAAGGATAGAGTTTCACTCAGAACCAATCCATCCTTTCTTCATAAGGTGGTTTCAGAGTCCAACATGGACTTGCCTGTTTTCTTTCTTGATTTTTCCAACAAAAGTGAATATTACTTAATTTGCTGGAGGTTCACAGACAGTTACATTTCTATCTCAGTAAAGCTAAATAAATCTAGAAAATCAGACCAGTTGCTTGTTCATAGGTTCATAGATAGGTACTAGGCTGTTGGCCTTAGAGCCTATATAAGCCTAGCCAAAAAGGTACCCTGGCTTTCACCACCCAAGAAAATTATTTTCCTGTCCCCCTGTTGAGCAGAGCCACAGAGGTGATCCCTGAGGTGAATTTCCTATTTTCCATCCAGTCATCAAGATTTTTCTTGAAGAGTGCTAATGAGGAGCTTTGTTTGATATAGATAGGCAGTTTGTTCCAGAGTATGGGAAGTCTCTAGGACAGGAATCTATCCCTCCAGCATGTTCTGTTTATTGTGGTGACAAGGTTTAGTTCCCTAGAGCTTGTAGTTCGGAGAGTTGGGATTTCTTTAAGTGGAGCATGTCCAACAGCTCTGGGTTTGACATAGCTTTGTATGTTAAACAGCAGTCACCTCTGAGTAGGCGGTATGCGATGGAATAAAGCTGGAGTTTTTTGGGATGGTCTGCATAGGGCATCTGTTTGAGGCCAGTAATCCTCTTTGTGAGGTATTTCTACAGCCTTTCCAGTTGTTGTAGATGTCTTCTGAGGTACATACCAAAGGTTGTACTCTATAATGGGTCTAATGAGTGTCGAGGAGAGGGGAACAATGACCTCTTTTTCCCTGGATGAGAAACCTTTTGTGATAAGGTGTGCCACGTAGAAGGATTTCCTGATTACTGCGGCAATGCGATTATCAAAGCAGCGAATACTGTCCACCTGTGTCCCAAGGTCTCTTATCACACTTTCGGTGTTAAGTAGACTACCACCTATGTGGTAGCTCATGGGTACAGAGTTTTTACCAAAGGGGATGACAATGCACTTTTTGGCATTGAGCTTGAGCCTATGGCTTTGACACCAGGCATCTCTCTCAGTGAGGCCCTTTTATAGGATGTCCACATTGTTAGGAGTTTTGATTATGGCTCCTAGTTTGCAGTCATCTGCAAACTTCATTGGCCAAAGACCTTCTGTATTAGCCTGTACTTCAAAAAAGTAGATACCAAACAGGAGAGGACTCACTGAATCCTGTGGTACTCCACTTGTCACTGGTCTGAAGTCAGATTTGGAGTCTGCTACTTTCACAGTGTGGGTTCTGTCAGTGAGCCAGTTGGCAACCCATCTTATGACATGGGGATTTATACCTAGTTTAGTGAGTTTATCTGTAATTCCAGAGTGGGGTATTGTGTCAGAAGCCTTGGCGAGATCTAGATAGGCTGTGTGAATCACCTTACCCTCATCTACAGCTTTGGTGACAGCTTCAAAGAAGTCTATCAGGTTTAGGAGACATGATCTGCCTTTTACAAACCTGAACTGGGTGGGGTCCAGAGTTTGGAGATTACCAATGTATTTGTTTATAAGTTCCATGATGATACATTCCATGGCCTTGCAGATCATGTTTGTTAGGCTAATGGGGCGGTAGTTCCTAGGGTCCATGGTGACTCCCCCTTTGTGGAGTGGGATAACTGTCACTGTGCAGCATTCAGTGGGCAGAAAGCCTGAGGTGAGGCTATGACTGAACATGGTGCTTAGGTGGGGTGCCAGCATTCTGTAGATCATGTCGAATGCAGCCTGGGATGTTGTCAGGTCCCATGGATGCTGTGTTCTTGGCTTTGGAGAGTGTGGTTTTTACCTGTGCAGCCATGATTATAGGAATTTTGCATTCTTCCGGTATAGAGATGGGCCCTTTAGGGGTGAGAGGGGGGTAAAGTTATCACTGAACCTATCTGCCAGGATGTTGGCAATATTAGTTGGTTCTGTATATTTAGTGCCATTGTGCTGTAACTGAGAGCAGATCTGAGTGTTGCCATTGAGAGTCTTGACATAGCTTTAGAATGCTTTGTGGTTGTCTTTAGAATCAGTGGCAATTTTGTTTTAGTAACTAGCTTTGGAGGATTTTATGAAGGGTCTCATCTTCTTACTGAGGCTGACCAGGGAGTTCCTCCAATCATGGGATTTTACTCTTTTTTGTAACAGTTTCTTTTTTCTGTTGTAGAGTTTGTTTATGGCAGGGGACCACCAGATTGGCTTCCTTTTTTTGGAGGATAGCATCTTGGTTCTGTTAGGGATAGCACAATCCATGCACTCATGTCAGTGCTTATAAAGTGCATTTGTGTAGGATTCAGCAGTTGTACCTCTATTGTTCATCTGCATGGGTGTAGTGAGGTTTGGCACGTCTGTCTTAAAAAGCGTGAAGTTGGCTTTGGATAAATGTTTTATGGTGGTTTCCCTAATGGGGGCTGGGATGTTGATATCCAGGGTGATTAGCTTGTGGTCAGATCTGACCAATGAGAAATTAACCTCTGGTGTGGAACACCAGTCACCCATGTTGGTAATGACCAGGTCTAGGATATTGCTGCCCCTGGTGGGGGTGTGGATAAGTTGATCCCAGGCATTGGAATTTATGAATTCCAGAAAACGTTGAGCAAAAGAGTTGGTACATGAGTAGTTTTCCCAGTTAATGGTGGGGTAGTTGAAATTGCCCATTATTAGGGTGTTGGGTTGTACCCTAATATTTTCCATTGTATCAAGAAATGAGGAGTGGGAATCCTGGGGCATGGTGGGGGATCTGTAGCAAGTTACAATTTGGATTGTGGTCTTGCCCAGAGTTAGTTGCACTTGGATAATCTCGGATGAATTATGCTGAGCAACTAGCCTGGAGGTGTGGATATCCTTAATGAATATGGACACACCTCCATCATTAGTGTTTCAGTCCAGGTTAGGTGGCCAAAAGGTGTGGTATGAATTATAGCCTGGTAATGCAGGAGTGTTGTCTGGAGCCTTGAACCAGGTCTCTGTCACTGCACAGATGTCGATGTTCTCCATTTTAAGGAGCGACTCGAGTGAATGCATTTTGAGATCTAGACTTCTAGAATTGAGTAGCATTACCCTCAGATTTTACTTGCATGTACTTGTTACAGTGGTGAATTTGTCATTTGAGCCCTGGCTAAAAAAAGGCACTATAGGGGTGGCAAGAGCCTTAGCCAGTATCCGGAATCCCAAGGGTGACAGGTGCAGGCCATCTCTGGCAAAGCATCATGGTCTGTTGATCATGTCATCCCAGGCAGACAGATACTGGATCCCCTTAGAATGACACCAGAAGCTTAGCCAATTATTGAAGTCAATTATTTTGCCCTTGTGCTAAGTACATATATGCTTGTATCCTTTTCCGGCCCAACTTTAGGGAAATCTGTTTCCAAAGTTACCTTGCCAAAATGGCTAAGAGACTGCATTATTTACATATATAATAAAAAGAATCTCAACTTACCTGCACCTGTGAGAGTGCATTCCACCAGATCAGTGGCCATTTCAACTGTTTTCCATTCCAAAGCTTCCATGAATAAGGTATGCACAGCAGCAACATAGGCTACTCCACATACATTTATCATTCATTATAAATTGGATCTGGTCTCCAGGGGAAGAGCTTCCTTTGGTTCTATGATTCTCAGGAATATCCCTCCATAGGGCCACCCAGGATCTAAATTAGCTGTGGACTCTGTCCAAAGAGTCAAGAATAGAGGAAGATTGACAACATCAGATAAAGACGTTATGTTCTTACCATAACGTTACACCTGTGCTGTCAATCGTCATCTCTCCTTGGCCTGTCACCCTCCTTCCTCCTCCTGTGAATTCCTGGAAGATTGAATACCTGTCCTGGGTTCTTTGTTATGTTTCACCTTGGGCATGGCTTCTTCATATTTGGTTATGATTTTTCTGGCTGTCTATATGGCTGCAAATTCAATTTGAGGTAATATAGAGAGGGGTATTGTGGGTAGAGCTTAGCTTGAGAGATTTTTGGCTGGCACAAGCTGTAGAGCTGTATAATGGCCAAACCGGTTCCGAGGATTGGAACTGACTACCCAAGAGTCAAGAATAGATGAAGATCGACAACACAGATGGAACGTTATGGTAAGAACATAACTTTATTTTTCACAGGCTGATCTTTTGTACAATTGTTTCTTCTTAGCTGTACATGAACATTTTGACTTTTTGTTTTAATGAAAGCCCTCAAACAAAAGACTAAATACATTTTCAAAACACCCTATCCCCTATTCACTTAGAACAACACCCAAAGCTATGTACATCTTCAAAAAATGAAGTTTAACCCTCCAGATAGGGACTATTGCCCCCCCAAAATCAACAGCTGAACCCAGAGTTATTACCTAACCTAAAATTAAGGTTAGCCATGCTAAAGTACATGCTACAGCATGTGCTCCCACTTACACTGATTGCTGTTTATTCTTTCTCTCTCTTCCCCTCCCAGATATGAAAACAGCTTGTATGCATTCAGAAAACACTTTTTAGTCCCAAGGAAAAGTGCACTGGATATCTTTAAATAAAACTAATTTGTACACTGTTCTGTTAAAAGCATAAAAGTATTAAGGCTGATAGGAAGGCTGCTATTTCTTATTCACTTTCCATAATTTCAAATGTTATTTTCACTGAACTGCCTACCATTGTACCTTTAAATTTTGCATTTCTCTCAGTAAAGAATGCTCATAACAGTCAAGATTAATTTCTTGCACCTACAAACCGTCTCTGTGGAAATGCACTCTGCAATAAATCTTTGTAAATTTAATTTTGAACAGAATATACAGCTGCCTTCAGGTGCAGACTTCTTGACTCCCACTGAACATTTGCTAATGTAAAAACATGCTAATATCTTTGCAGTTGTAAGAAATTTAGCATTTTGCATGGCTTTCTTAATTTTGTCTTCTTTTTTAAAATCTGCTTGTTTACAAAAACATTTCTTTATAGCATATGTCAAAGGTATTAATCTAGACCTTTGCCTTTGTGAAAATAAGATAAAATATCTTAATTCTGATTGTACTATAACATAATATAATCAGCACTCTTTTACACCCCAGTCCCACCCCAACCCATTAGCCTAAGATCACAGCATATTAACATTAAACTTGCTTTTTCTTTTCTTGTTATACTGTAAAACCTGTATCTCTTACAACTATTTTATTTATTTATTTATTTATTTTATTTATTTTACATTTGTTGACCAGGCTAGTCTAACTGGATATATGTCCATTTTCAGTAGAGGCCCGGGGAGAAAAGCTCCAAGACACAATCAAATACAAGTACAAACAGCAAAAATCAAATATTATAATAAAAATAGCAATTATCATAGTAAAAAATCATCAACAATGGTAACATGTGCAGTACAGCATAGAGGTTATAATAGGATGTACACTGAGGTCAAGAGTCATATAAAGTGCAAATTGAATGTACGGAGATATAATACAGGTTAAGTCAGTAGTAGAAAAAGGAAATTAGTTGTGTAGTGATGTTACTATGGATTTACTTAAAAAAGGTATATAAAGAGGATAGAAATAATGTAAAAAGATAGATAAGAAAAATATAATAAGATGGAAGATATAACAGAGGATAGTCAAATTTGTAGAGGTAGATGACTAGTCTGGTTTGGAAGGGGTGCATAGCCAGTATGATTTGAGGTAAAGTTTAAGTCTGTTTTTGAAGAGAGATAAAGAAGTAAGTGAGGAGACATCATTAGGGAGAAGATTCCAGGATTTACCTACAGTATTAGAGAAGGGAGAATCCCCAGCCCTGTTATTAGGTTTAGAGGTGTGTACAAGAAGTTTGTGTGATGAGCGTAAGGACTTCAGATTTTTATAGGGGGTGATGAGGCTAGATAAACTTGGAGTATTAGAAGGTTTATAAAGAATATTGTGGGCAATGGTTAGTTGGCGAAATTTAATCAGGTGTTGTAGTTCTAACCATCCTAGCTGATTTAAATTTATACAATGGTGGGTTCTAAATGGGTTGCCTGTAGCAAATCTTTCAATGTTATTATAGGACATTTCCAATTTGCTGAGGTTATTCTTGGGTATATTAGTACAAATGGGTGAGGCATAAAGGAGTGTAGAGATCAAATGAGTGTGAGCTATAGTAGTTTTAGCAGTAGGAGAAAGGAAGGGTTTAATCCAAAAATGAGTGCCAATTTTTTTGTTGACAGTCTTTATAGCATTGGTGATGTGGATGTCGAAGTTCAGATTATTGTCGATGGTGACACCTAGCAGTTTGCTGGTAGAGTCTGGAGATATTATAGTACCATTGGTAGATGTCACAGAGAAATGAAGAGGAGAGGACTTTTGAGTAGGAGTGAAGAGGAAGAGTTTGGTTTTCTTTGGGTTCAAAAGAAAGCAATGCTGAGTGAGCCATTGCTCAACTATGTTGCATACTTTTTGAGTGAGAGAGTGAAGGTCATGGGAGGATGTAGCTGAGCATAATAGTGTAGAGTCGTCAGCATATTGTATGGAAGTGGCTTACGGGATAGCTAGATGAAGGTCATTAATAAATATAGAGAAGAGGAGAGGTCCTAGAATAGAACCCAGAGGGACACCTAAGGTAACGGGTAGATGGGTGGATAAAGTGTTATGCCAAAGTACTGCTTGCTGTCATTTGTCAAGGTAGGATTGGAACCATTTTATGGAAAGTGGGTCTAATGACAGAGATTTTAGTATGTTTATGAGAATCTGGTGGTTTGCCATGTCAAATACTTTAGACAGATCGATAAATAGAGCAGAAGAAAGATTATTCAGGTTTCAGTGCCTGTTAATGTAATCAGTAAAGGAAAGGAGGGCAGTGGTAGTGCTGTGTGAGGGTCTGAAACCATGTTAACAGTTGGAAAGTAAATTGTTTTCAATTAAGTGGTGGAGTAATTGCCTATGGATACATTTCTCCATAATTTTAGCTAAAGGAGAAAGTAGGGCAATGGGGCGATAGTTTGATAGCTCAGTGGAATGTCCACCTTTATGTAGGGGGATAATATGGGAGACTTTCCATAAGGTAGGGATGTAACCTTCAGTAATAGTTCTATTGATCAGTATGGAAATAGGATAGGCAATAGCCTTGGATGATAACTGTAGATATTCAGAAGGCAGTTGGTACTTGTTTGCTTTAATAACTTTAACACATACAACAGTCACTGAAAAGATGTCCCCCACGTTTAAAAAAAAACTTGACTACAATTAACACAGAAGTACTTTGCTATATATAACATGCAGTTTATATCATGAAATGTTTTATAGAAATACTAATAAGAATACAAATTAATGTTGTAATCAATACAAAACTTGTTTTACTTTTTCCCCTTTTAGTGTCCTAAACATCAGTGCATAAAGTGGGGTATATGCTTTGCAGTCCATCCATACATTTAACAAAGTGAACAAAACTTTAATTTTTTTTAACTTTTTCCTGCAAAGCCATATTTCACAAATGTAATTGATGCTTTATAGTCATCCATTTATTCACTAATTTTTGTGCTTCTGGTCGTCCTTCCTCCTGTTCATCTCCATCTACCAATAGCAAATTATGGTTCAAGTCGAAGGACTCCTGTGTCTTCTAGTCAACTCATGTTTTGTTTTTTTGTTTTTTTTGGTACTGAGACATTTTCCTTTGGAACATTGGAAAAGGTTTCACTGACAAAGTCTATGTATGACCCTCACTGTCAGAAGAATGAGAAGCAGAGTCCCCTTCTGCTTGCTGGCTCAGTTTTTAATGGATAAACATTTTTATATCTTCCTTAGTGTGTTCTGCATTAAAAATTACTTTGATCCTCCTGGAAAAAAATACTCTGAAGACAGCTGAATATGACAGCTTGAATCTTATACCTGCCTCTCAACATTCCCTGATTGTTGGGATAAATTTGTTTCTCTTCTACCTGGTGTACAGTGAATAATCATTTCCTACAAATACTCGTCTGTCTTCAGTTTTTAATACTTTGGCCTTCTGCCACAGTTTTGTCAGGATCAACTCCTGCTGGTATGATTGAATCCTTACTAATATAAGTCTTGACTGTTTCATCATGGCTAGGTTTGAAACATACCCTAGATGTGGCCTTTCAGTTAACAAATCCTGCTGTGGAATACCAGTCCAGTTGCTTATTTGTGCTTTCATACAATTAACACAGTCTGTTTCATCCATTTTTTCTGGTATAACAGAAAATCTCTGTCTTCTAACTCTACTACTTTTTGAAGCAGCTCTTCTTGGGAAATCTCATACTCAGCCAGCTTTTTCTTTATTTCATCCTTTTATTTTTGCAGTTTTATCAGTTTATCTGAACAGCTAGTTAAAGCATGTTATATTTTTCCAGCCTTTCATTATTTGAGTTGAAATATTCCTTCAGTATTTCATTTATTTTAAATCAACTTTTAACACATTTGATTTATATTTTCCTCTAAATTACTGGAAGCTATCTTTTGAAACAAAACTAAAACTTGAAAATTTTTTTTTTTTTGCTGAATAGCCACATAATTCTTCCAGACACTGTTTTCTCTTCACCTTTTCCAGTTGATTTTCCTTAACATTTTCCAGTTATTTTCTTTGCTGGCATCTAGGCAGTGTACTTACTAGTTAGTGACTGAATTGTACCCCCAAAAGAGTTTCAATGGCACTACTTTTTCTCAGTTACTGTTTTCTCACTAGAAGAGCTGAAATTAAGCTGTTGATCAGTATGCAACCGTCTTAGGAGTCCCATATTAATCCTTCATTGTGAACTAGGAAGCAGTACAATACTGCTTGAAAGTGCTTCTGCATGTAAGTTTAGCACTGCATGCCAGGTCCCAGGGGAATGTAAAACACAAAAAGAAAAATGGGAAAAATGCAACCAGCTGCAGTATGATAGAGCTAGCATACATTTATTCCCTTTTATGGTGCAGGAACATTTATTCCTCAGTTAACATTGAAACTGTTTTTTTTTCAACAAAGGGATAGCCCATACTGTAAAGGTTCATATCACCCTTATTAAGAGTGGGCCCCTGAGATGCATGAAATTTGGAGGAGCAGGCAGGGAACCAGATATTATTTGAGAGTTGAGAAAAAAAGAAAGAAATTATGTGAAAAACTGAGAAATCGCCTGTATGTTTAACATGCTTGCATGGTTTTTGACCTCCAGTTTAGATACTGATTTAACTAAGTAGGGTCTTTACTGAATTCTTGGGTTATATAAAAATGACTTTTTTCTTATGGTAGCATGGTACATGTTGCAGAGAATACATTTGTTCCTCTAATGAAGAAAGGGCTCTATGCATTGTGGTATAAAGATTTGTATACCACAGCGAAACATGCCAATGGATGGTTATATCTTTTTTTACATTTTGTTTTTCCATTCTCTCCAGCAGGTTTAGTGTTTAAAGTAACAGGCTGAGATGCATCGAATAATCATACTATCTGCAGTCACAGACCTGTAAATATTGTATGAAGTCTACACTGTAATCTTACAGTAGCTCATTAGTAGACATTTCTGTTCAGATCATCACTTCACTTGCTAAAAAAGGTTTGTGTTTCTCATTCACTCTTCCTCAGTAGCATATGGGTTCCGTACCTGTACACAAATCCATGCTGATAGCTTTCCAGAAATCAGAATCCCCTCCACTAACTCTGTAGTAAGGAAT
Source organism: Protopterus annectens (assembly GCF_019279795.1). NCBI lineage: Eukaryota > Metazoa > Chordata > Ceratodontiformes > Protopteridae > Protopterus > Protopterus annectens. The sequence goes on from NC_056731.1 coordinate 1,943,269,281, forward strand.
TTGCAAAGCCTCACCCATAAGGGTAAGCCTAACCCCCGTTACAAAAAAGTCAATCATTCTTTTACTACCTGCTGTAGAACTAGCAAAGCTGATTCTCCTCAGTAGCCTGCATAGGTAGATTGCACTTTCCAGACTCAGGTAATATATCTTTGGGCACTTAGTTCTTGCTTTATTATTATTATATACTTTTGATTACTTTCGATTTTATTTGAAGACAATTTTATATTTTATATATACATATATATATATATGTGTGTGGGTGTGTGTGTGTGTGTGTGTCTGCGCATGTGTTAACTTTTTCTTTGCTATTTACTACTGCTGTTAATTCCTCTGGGAATTCAAACTTATTATTGCATTGTTTGTATGCTTAATGCTACTATTAAGCAGCTATGTTTTTTTTCTAAAGTGTTCTACTACTTGTACTGGAAAACTGAAATTCTGTGGTGTTGGTTGTCCACTAGGTCTGCTGCCTCTGTTGTTTGTATTGCTTTATTTGGAAGTTCTAACAATAAATATTGCATTTTCCACTTTTCTCTTCATTTCTGTTATATGTACTATGGATTTAACACTGCTATAGTTGTTTTTTTATTTATTGTTAAATCATTTACCGCAAATTACTTTATTTGCATTGTTTGTGGAGTTTTTTTTTCCATTTCTGTCAAGGGACTGTCTAAGTAAATGCTTATATATGCTGCTTTAAAAGGCTTCTGTTTGATTTAAGGGCATACATTTGAATTTTTTTTTTTAGTTTTTGGACAAGTGAATTTTGCTTGGTACTGTGACTGTATATGCTGTGGTTTATTAGATTGTGCAGATTGTACAGCAAGGCTTAGTACAATTTAAACTATTTCTGCTATATGTTATGCAATCTGCCTTTAATACTGTCAAGTGTATTATTCTGACTGGTGCTTTTTCTACTGACTTGATGGATCTTGATAATGCTCTTCTCTACGAAATCCAGTTACACCTAAAAATAAAAATAAAAAAAAAACTAAACTGAAGCATGCCTCAGCCTATGGTTTGTGAATTTGTTGTTACCTTACATTTTGCTCTGTCACCTTCAGGTGTGAGCCTGCAATCCTAAATGGTACAGGGAGTCAGAGCTATGCCAGAGACTTGCAGAGTTTATGATCTTATTGAGGATGTGATTCCAAATGTTTTCATTGCTCCTCCTTTATTTACCTAAGAAGATGTTTATAAAACTGCATGTAAAACCCATTTGGCTACTGAACCAATTCCTAAAAAAGGCTTTGAAGAAATAGAAGGTGTACTCTGAACTGATCTTCCAGCTCTCTTTGATGTTGTCAGTTGACCCAGTTGCAGTTTCTCTAGAGAGCTCTGGCTTCTTCTAATCCTACACCACCAAATAAAACTGGCAAATTGTTCAAATCTTGGGGAAAATAGCTGGCACAGTCTAGAAATTTAGTCTTTAGAATTGTAAATAATTGAGGCTTTATGTGGAAATTTATTTTGCAAAGTAATTACAGCTTAGATGACTTTGCTGTATCTTTACCTGCTGAATAGAAGGGTAATATGAATGAGATTGTTTTTAATGTGACTCAGGTTTTGGAACATGCTCAGAAGTCATGGACACTATTTCTAGAAATGCAGCCGCTTCTGTTGTATTGAGAAGGTGTTTTGGGTTGCATAACCAGAATTTTTCTGAGGATTTAAAATTTAAATTTTGAATGCTCCTTTAAGTTCCTAGTTTGCGTTTGGTCCTGCTGCTGCCCAAACAATGGGATGATAGAGGTAAATTGATGCATGGTGTATCTGGAATGTTTCATATTCCCAGGTTCTTCCATAACAAGGTGTCAAACTTCAAAGGACAGAACAAACAAAAATCTCAGCTTAGTAAGAGTAAGAGTACTATAAGAAAATGGCAGGAGAATAAAGATTCCAAACTGAACAGCGACCATTCCCCTGCTAAAGAATGACTATGCCAAGATTCAGGATATCCCATCCTGTTCCCCTGTCCCTCCTCCCATTTCCCTTTCCACCAGGCTTTTGCTCAGCCCTGCAGCCTGGCCACAAATAGTCTCAGACAAATGATTACTGAAAATAATTCATTGAGGATACTCTTATCAGGGGACAGAAAATTCTCCTCCCTTCAGGGAAATCCTCTGCACCTGCCAGAGCAGGGGTTACATAACTAGTTTCTTCACCACAAAAATGAAAAAAGGTTTTGCACCATAATCTTTTTGGAACCAAAAAGGAGCTATCATGGAGACCAGTGTTAAATTTGTCATACTGAAATGCCTTTCTGAAAGTACCAAAATTCAAGCTGGTCACCCTGCTGATGGTCCTACCCCCTTCTTCTGGACCACTGTTTAATGGTGACTTTGCATATGAAGGATGCTTATCATCACATGCCATTTGCTTCCAACTTCAAGTTGAACCTAAAAAAGTCATGTCTCACACTCATAAAGAATTGTCTTCCTGGGTGTATGTGGACACAGAAATGGCCTTTTTGTCAGAAGACAAAATCCTGACTGTTCAGAATATTTTCAGGTATTTCCCTCTTCAAGAAATTTCCTACTCAAGAGAGTTTCTCAAAATTCTAGGCCTCATGGCATCAGTGATCTTCATAACACCGCAGGCCAGGCTCTGCATGAGAAAGATTCTGCGGTACTTAAAAAATTGCTGGACCCAGCATCTGCTTTCCTTGAAGTTCCAGGTATCAGTGCCAGATTTTGTAAAATAATACAATGGTGGAGGGATCATATTTCTCTCAAATCCAGACATGTCTTTCTCCTTCCAGACCCCAGTTCAATCAGTCCAGATGGATTTGTTGTATTTTGCATGGGGAACAGTGTCCAGAGGAATCCTAGTGCAAGGTGAATGAGGACTGATGCTACAAAGCTCATACATGTCAAAAAAGTGCTAGGAGTGATTCAGACCTTAAAACTTCTTCGCCACTTATGATTTCCAGGTCCCCTTTCTATTGGTCACAGACATCACCACAATCATGTGATAATTGAACAGACAGGGGGGTAAAAGGTCATATCCTCTTTGCTGGTTGGCAATGATGGCCTGGGAGTTAATCTTACAACATTCCCTGACACTGCAGGCCTCATACATCCCATCAGATCAAAATCTATTGGCAGACAGACCAAGCAGATCCTGGACAGACCCTCTCATGAGGAAACTCAGGACAGAAGTCTGCCTGGATTTGTTCCAGATGTGGGGAAAACTTCAAATACTTCTGTTCGCCTCCTTTTAAAAGAGACAGTTGGAAAAATTATGTTTGAGGCATCCTTGTAGCCCTGCTTGGGGGACAGAAGCATTCTCATTCCCTCAGAGGGGAATGGTCCATTATACATTTCTACCCTTTCCACTGATATCCAAGGTACTTCTAACAATTCAGAAAGAATTACCTAAGATCATTGTGGTGACCTCCTTTTGGGCCAAGCAAAGTTGGTTCTCCCTTTTAATGCAATTGGCTAATAGCAATTACCACAAGCTTCCTCACACTCTGGATCTGTTCACACGGTGTCAAGGATGACTGGTGCACTCCAACTTAGAGCAATTTCTACTGACAACCTAAATAATTCTATCTTGATACCCTTCAGGCACTTGGTTCATGAGAATATACAGCAGGTATTGAAGGAGGTAAGAAAACCTGCAACTAGAAAATCTTATATAGACAAGTGAGTGATGTTTTCTAAGTGGTGTCTAACTCATATTAGAGGGCCTGATATGGTGTTTAATGCTCTGGTCTTAAAATATTTGTGTGGGCTACTCAACAATGACTTATGTTATGCATCTATCAGGGTGTATTTTGAATACATCTCAGTATGCCTGTCTGTTGATCTCTTTCATCTTTCTGTGGTCAGACAGTTTATGAAAGGAGTGTTACATCTGAGATTCCCTCTAAAGCAAATTCATCTTCCTTGGGATATCAATTTTGTTCTTGAAAAATTGACCATATCTCTTTTTGAATTTGCCTTTCCAGCTGATTTGAGGTTCTTCACTTGGAAAACTGTTTTGCTTATTGCTCTGTCATCTGCAAGGTGAATCTCTGAGCTACAAGCTCTAATGGTGGACCAACCTTATCTGATTTTC